>NC_083879.1:16856394-17481394 GCF_032452875.1 Bos javanicus | reverse complement strand
TTCTGACCCAGGAATTGAACCTGCATCTACTGAATTGGCAGGTGGATTCTTTACCACAGCACTGCCTTGGTGATTATCCACTTACAACAGGGCAGTGTCCCCGTGTCAACCACCTCCTGCTTCCAGTAATTGCATACAAGTTACTCTTTAGAATGTTAGCTGTAACTCTTGGCTTTAGCTACCAGTCCTCACGAAATAGAAGTATTATGTAATATAAACAATATGGCCTATCTACCTCAAAATTCTGACTCAAAAAGACAGTGACATTCCTCCCTGAATCTGTTTTGTTTCAATGACTTGTTGTTACTGAACTGTAATCCATGGATTTATGCAAGTAAATTATTCTTTATCCAGGTTAAGCATCAAAACTCTCTTGAGACTCCCCTCTACCCTAGAAAATACATTCACTGGAACTTTACCACAAACTGACAAATCAGAATATTTAGAGTCAAATCTGTGCATGTGTGTTTTGGAGCATCTCCTTGCTGCTAAGTCACTTCAGTCGTGTCCGACTCTGTGCGACCCCATAGACGGCAGCCCACCAGGCTCCCCCGCCCCTGGAATTCTCCAGGCAAGAACATTGGAGTGGGTTGCCATTTCCTCCTTAGGTGACCCAATAAAAAGCTCTTAACCTCCCGAATTTCCCCCATCTATTTATAACCAAAATATCCAAGCAAAACTCATAGGATGTTACTAATACATACTATCCCTTCAAACTTTCTCCAATGAGAATACATTTCTCCTGCCCCCAGTGAAAGTTTTGACAATTCTCGACCCCTTTTCTGCTCACTCTTATGTGATCTGTAGTTGTGACAAACATAATCTCAATTTATGAGTAGAATAATAATATGGGTCCAACTGCCCATAATAACCAATGGTTTAAATATAACTTTGTGCTAAATCTTCTCCCTCCCACAGTTTGGACCTTCTGGTTGTAAGCCTGAAGGTAGGGTTCTCTCCTTTTACCTGCTTACCTTCTCAAGATGTGCTTGACTTTTTCTAAAGGATTTTCACCAAGTTCTAAACTTGGGTGGGGAGGACATGTGAAATGCTCAGACAGTTCCTAACTGGCTGGGTAGTTTTCTACTCACTGTTCTAGCAGTTGATTAAACCTGTCAGACCTGGGAGGGACCAGCTGGTAACTTTATGTCGTGATCAATGTGACGGTTTCATGGACTCTTCAGAGATTCCCTCCTGGGACCCTTCTGCTGCAGTTATCATGACCCTAGTGGGTATTTCTCTACTTTGTACCATCACTAATGCCCCATCCCTCAACCCTAGGCATGAACCCTGTAAACTACAGCCTCTCTTTGCTAAGAATTATTCTTCCCTTTATGTGATTCTTTGGGCGGAACTCAAAACATCCTCAGGTGGGCTAGTGGTAAAGAACCCACCTGCCAATGCAGGAGACCCAAGAGAGGTGGGTTGGATCCCTGGATTGGGAAGATCCTCTAGAATAGGAAATGGCACCCCACTCCAGTTATTCTTTTCTGGAAAATTCCATGGGCAGAGGAGCCTGGTGGGCTACAGCCTATGGGGCTGCAAAGAATTGGACACAACTGAGCAGCTGAGCGCACACATACACAACACATCCTCACATGTGACCCTCTCCAACAAAACCCACTCTGTCTAGGATGACACCCCACATCACTTGCGTTCATGGGCAGTGGGCCACAGGCTGATACCGCACTGTAGCCTCCGCAAGATCCATCCTCAAGGCTCCTCCAGCCCCTCGATTTCCCAGGATGGAGACCTCTGAGAGTCCCCACAAAGCCCTCCTCACTGAGCTTGTGGTTAGAAGGAAGTGCTGCCTCCTCTTCAAAAGGGATGGAGTGACTCACAGCTGACAGAAGCTGTCCCCAAAGATGTCTTTTCACCAACCTCCTGCTTGCCTTCTCTGGAGCCTTTTGCTATTCCTGGTCAGACTGAGGAACCAGGAAACACAGAGCAGGTTCTCAGGGACACTTCTCCAGTTGTGTCCTCCAGGACACAGGAGGAGGAATCTGTCTTTAGTGTGTTGATGCCTGTCAAACTGGGGTCTCAGAGGCAAGTGAGGCAGGCAGAGTCTCATTCGACCCTTCTGCCCCACAGATGCAGTGTGAATTGAAGAGTTTATACACACCACAAAGCCACTCGTCAAGGAATGTTGAAGAAGGATCACCCTGACTGCTTCATGGAGCAAGGGAGAGGCAAGATCCCAGTGTAATAAGTATTATACTTGTGTTTTATGAGGTTTCTAGATAATTCAAGTCAGGAAACATCCTTTAACTCCCGTGAGGCTGAGACCTATTTTTGTTTATTTCTCATTTGCATCTTCTGATACTGCCTAGTTGTTGTTCAGTCACTAAGTTGTATCCGACTCTTTTCGACCCCATGGGCTGCAGCACGCCAGGCTTCCCTGTCCTTCACTATCTCCCGGAGCTTGCTCAAACTTATGCCTGTTGAGTCGGTGATACCATCCAACCATCTCATCCTCTTTTGCCCCCTTCTCCTGCCGTCAATTTTTCCCAGCATCAGGTCTTTTCCAGTGAGTTGGCTCTTTGCATCAGGTGGCCAAAGTACTGGAGCTTCAGCTTCAGCATCAGCCCTTCCGATGAATATTCAGGCTTGGTTTCCTTTAGGATGGACTAATTTGATCTCCGTGCTGTCCAAGGGACACTCAAGAGTCTTTTCCAGCAGCACAGTTTGAAAGCATCAGTTCTTCGGTGCTCTTTGGTACTACCCAGTTAGGTAGCTTTAGACTAGGAAAGGAAGCCCATCTCAGGTGGCTGGAAGTACAGTGTCCCATGCTCAGTTTTGGAGGTCTGTGGATGAAAGCTTCCAGAGGTCCACGAACCTCCTGATCTTATACCAGCCTGCTCTATGGCTTCAAGCAGAAAAGTAGCATCAGAACAAAATAAGCCAGTGTCAGAGCATTCTGAACTGATCAGACTGAAGTAACTACATGTTTGGCATTCAGAGATCAGGCCAGGTCAAGTTGAATCATTTCATTATTCGTTTCTTTACCAAAAGGAGATGAATTGCATACATGAGTATCTTCCTTTCACGCATTCCATTCCAGCTTTCTCCCAAACATTGAATGACCAAGAACCCTCTCCACTCTCTAAGACCAAGCAATAATTTTCAATAAAGCCATTCTAAATTCAAGCCAAGACAACTTTCTCCCTCCAAATCTCTCTGAAGGGTATAAAACTCTGAGTCAGTCTTTAGAACTTACATCATTTAATAAATCTTATCTTCTCTGTCTGAATATGGACGTTAGGTTCATGAAAGACTTGGTATTCCTCTCTAGGAATTACCGTTATTTACGTTTTAAACATTTTTTTTTTTAATTACAAAACTCGAAATATTTTTCTGTATAAGATGAACAGTCTACACTAAAGGTAAGTTCAAGTCTCATTTTAGATACAGGAAATAGCTTGCAGCTTCAGGTTGGAAGGTTTTTTCTGTTTGTATAGAAATCTAGGAGGAAACTGTAATTCTTTATTGCAAAACTAATGAGATTTTGTGTCTCCCTCTATTGTTTTCCAAAGTTACATTTTATTTACTTATTTATTTTTTATTTTATTATTTATTTTATTTTTTCATTTTATCTATTGACATGTAATTGCTTTACAGTGTTGTTTCTGCTGTGCAATGAAGTAAATCAGCTGTATGTATACATAAAACCCCTTTCTGTTGAATCTCTCTCCTATCCCCTGCATCCCCAATGGGCCTATAGTCTGTCATACAGAATGAATTAAGTCCAGAGTTTCATTTTAGCCTTCTAATATTTATCTGAACACTTGGCAGCAAGGGTGCTCATTGAAACAATAGCATGGTCCCTGAGACTTTCAACAAATAAGAAAATAAACAAGATATTTAAAACAGAAAAGCTATGCGACCACATCTATAAAATCATCTTAATAAGCCACTGTATGGCTTAATAACTTAGAAAGGTTTCTATGAAGAGGTATTACAGTTAATACAAGAAAATGTGTGCTGTGCTTAGTCTCTCAGTTGTGTCTGACTCTGTAGCCCCCCAGGCTTCTCTGTCTGTGGGGTTCTCCAGGCAAGAATACTGGAGTGGGTAGCCATGCTCTCCTCCAGGGGATCTTCCCAACCCAGGAATCGAACCAGGGTCTCCTGCCTTGCAGGCAGATTCTTTATCAGCTGAGCTACACAGGAAGCCCATACAAGAAAACATCTCAGAATATTTTTAAATTAAAGAAGGCTGAAATTTTTTAGGAAATGTGTGAGAAATAATTCAACATGCTAGTATTTTGCCATTTTAAACTAAGAGCCTAAGTAATCTGGTTTTTAAAGATAGAAAATCTAAATTTGAGATTCTTTCCAAGAGCCCAGAAAGACAATAATACTCCTCAGATTCTGCCAAAATCAGTTTTGCCATTATCTTCATTCTTTAGAAGGCTTAGAAAGAGTTTTGTTAACACACCCCAAATGCAGGGAGATCTGACTGGGGGGAAAAAAAATCACATCTGGCTTAATTAGGATATTTCATGGTTGAACTAATGCAGCCCTGAATTATATAGAAGAAAAACTTGGCTTCTTCTTTGTACT
This sequence comes from Bos javanicus, assembly GCF_032452875.1. NCBI lineage: Eukaryota > Metazoa > Chordata > Mammalia > Artiodactyla > Bovidae > Bos > Bos javanicus. The sequence goes on along the minus strand of NC_083879.1, from coordinate 17,476,834 downwards.
TGGGAAAGTTAGACACGGGCTCAGTTTGGGATGAAGAAACACTGTACATTCTCTGGAAGATATTTCAAAGCCGTAGAAACTCGGAGACAAAAACTGTCTGCTCTACTAGGGAATCTGAATGTATAATAAATAAAGCCAGTAACTTTTTTTTTTTCTTTTTCTCCCTCAGTTTCTTGAGTTTGTCCAATAGAATTTTCAATTAGTTAAAAAAAAAAATCTTGAATTGCTTCTGAATTTAAATAACCCTGTTTTATTTCTTTGAACTAAATTGAAGACCATTTAAACATTTTTCTCCAGCATAGAAGGGGTCACTTAATGCTGAAACATAGAAAAGTTGGAAAAGCTGACATAGAGAAGAACCTTTAAACTGTGCTGGCTGCTGCATTTTTTAAAGTGAATCCTCTGTTATGTTATTCCTTGGGGCAGAAAAGCATCCCGGGATTGATCTGAAATGATTTAACTTTGTACCATCGGGCTGTTTCAGGAGACCATTCTTCTAATTTTCAGTTGTGGTATCATAATACATTTAAGCTTCTTATATAGCTAAAGTACTTATACATGAAAAGACTACTTTTAGTTAATACCTGAGAAAATAAATCAGGTTTGTACTAAAGTTGCATTTAAAATGCAGTGAAATTTAGTCTTTCTGATTCATGTTAGGTGTTTGGTTTAGTGGGTTTCCTGACCTATTAATGTTTACGCTCCTGCTTGGTCACTTTAGTCGTGTCCTACTCTTTTCGACCCTATGGACTGTAGCCTGTCAAACTCCTCTGTCCATGGGATTCTCCTCTGTCCATGGGACTCCCCTCCTCCAGGGTATCTTCCCCACCCAGGGATCAAATCTGCATTGCAGGCAGATTCTTTACTGCTGAGCCATGGGGGAAACCAAATTAATGTTTATTTTGCATAATAATCAGCACTACAGATACATAGGTATATAGCAGTTTAGACTTTTAACAGCAGCACAGATTTTTAAAAATTTGACAGGTTTTTCTCCTTTCCTCACTAGTCCACCCACACATGTAGAAGTTTATTATAGCTGCATATTTATTACCATTTATATAATCTGTCATATTAAAAATGCCTACATTTTATTCTACTCCAAATATTTAAACATGTAAATGTAACAAAGTAATATTTTGTCATTATTGTGACAAAAGCATCTTAAGTTACTAGGCTAGTTAGTAAATCACACATTTGTAAGCTTCCTTTTAAGGTCAGTACGGCTGGCTATTAAAGTTACTTTATCTTTGTTTATTTATATTTGATACTGTATCCTCTCTTTCTATTGCGAAAGTCATATTTATGTTGAGTGCAAATGAAAACTTCCAGGGCCACGTTCCTATAAGACTGAAAGGCACATTAGCAACTGTTTCTTCAGTAAGTGTTAGTGTTCTTAGCTAGTGTTCTTGTTTAAAAAAAAAAAAAAAAAAGTGACGCTTCCAGTATGTGAATCATAATTACAGGATGCTGCTATCGTGGGTTTTCCTTTTTGCTGTGCTCCATCCTTCCTTTGCTCTCCTCATGAGTGAGTGGACTTTCTCTTCTCCCTGGAGGTGGCAGCTAGCCAGCGCCCTATACTTTGTGCCGCATGATAAACAGCACCGCGGTTAGCTATCCTACGAACAAACTGAAGTGGCTTCTTTTGCAATATGTAGGATGCCAAGTGCCCACTGAGCGATACTCTCATGAATTATCTTTTTTTTTAATGAGAAAGTTGCTTCATCTGTGTCTGTCGTGACTCCTAATGCAGGTATCTTTGGGTTTCCGCAATTGTGTGGTTTTGCTTGCGTTGGTATGAAAAAGCCCAGTTCAGGAAACCTTTTCATACTCTGAAGCCTCTGATGAAACCTGAAGTGTTTCTGAAATAAACAGTTGATTCTTTGAGTTGATTTATAAGTAGAATTTGCTGTCGACTTAGGCATTAAGGAATTTATTTCTGACTGGAAACTACCCTCCTGAAACAAAACAAACCTACCCACTCTCCTTACGTCAGCATCCACCCTTCTCCAGTTCAACATAACCCTGCCTGAGGTAGGCTGATTTCCCGTCCTGCTCTGAATCCTAAGCTGGCCGTATTCTATATAGTTTCTTCCCCAGCAGGAACTCTGGCACAGATTTTCTGTCTGAGGCAGGAGCAGCTTTACTCTCAAGGTTTTCTTGTTGTTATAGCCTCAGAATGCTTCACTTTATCGTTATTATTTGTAAATAAATTTTTGTTGGAGTATAGTTACTTTACAATGTTGTGTTTCTGCTGTACAGCAAAGTGAATGAGCTATATGGATACATATAGCCCCTCTCTTTTTGGATTTTCTTCCCGTTTAGGTCACCGCAGAGCACTGAATAGAGTTCCCTGTGCTATGCAGTAGGTTCTCATTAGTTATTTATGTTATATGTGTGTGCTCAGTCGCTCAGTTGTGTCCAGCTCTTTGTGATCCCATGGACTAGCCCACCAGGTTCCTCTGTCCATGGGATTTTTTTTCAGGCAAGAATACTGGAGTGGGTTGTCATTTCCTCCTTCAGAGGATCTTCCCAAACCAGGGATCTAACCTACATCTTCTTGGTCTTCTGCATTGCAGGCAGATTCTTTATCCATGAGCCATCTTTTATACCTAGGGCTTCCCTGATAGCTCAGCTGGTAAAGAATCTGCCTGCACTGCAGGAGACTCTGGTTTGATTCCTGGGTCAGGAAGATCCCCTGGAGAAGGGATAGGCTACCCACTCCAGTATTCTTGGGCTTCCCTGGTGACTCAGACAATAAAGAATCTGCCTGCAATGCAGGAGATCTGGGTTTGATCCCTGGGTTGGGAAGATCCCATGGAGGAGGGCATGGCACACCATCCCAGTATTCTTTCCTGGAGAATTCCATGGACAGAGGAGCCTGACAGGCTACAGTCCATGGGATCATAAGGGGTTGGACATGACTGATGACTGAGCACACAAATGCACACATCAGTAGTGTATGCATGTCAGGCCCTATCTCCCGATAGTGGTTAGAGCTCCATGTTTGCACTGCTGAGGGTGCAGATTTAATCCCTGGTCAAGGAGCTAAGCGGAGAAGGCAATGGCAACCCATTCCAGTACTCTTGCCTGGAAAATCCCATGGATGGAGGAGCCTGGAAGGCTGCAGTCCATGGGGTCGCTAAGAGTCGGACACAACTGAGCGACTTCACTTTCACTTTTCACTTTCATGCATTGGAGAAGGAAATGGCAACCCACTCCAGTGTTCTTGCCTGGAGAATCCCAGGGATGGGCGAGCCTGGTGGGCTGCTGTCTATGGGGTTGCACAGAGTCAGACATGACTGAAGTGACTTAGCAGTAGCAGTAGCAAGGAGCTAAGATCCTGAAACCCAAGCAGTATGGCCAAAAAAAAAAAAAAAATGTGTTTAAAGGATGATTCACTTTAATATTGAGGAGATGTGTGCTTCCTGAGCTGACCTGATTGAATTCTTTTTCTTCATCCTGAATTTATGAGCATTTCAAGTTCTAGTGCGTCTCCTACCTGCTACCATTGGAAAGGAAGTTCTCGGACTTACCTAAGTTCTGTTTGTCCTCCTGCTCAGTCTCTTTGTATGTTCTGTAAGTACAGCTCTAGCCTGCAGGATGTGAGGGTCAACACTGGAATCTTTGTTGAAAGAAAGCTAATATATGTGCTGATGTTTGAAAGCTAATGGTAAGAGAAGATGACTAATCAAGAATCCATCCCCTGAGCTGGAGGATGTATGACTAATGGAGTTTTCAAACTACATACTGAGATTGGGATGCCTGGGAGAGAGAAGGGACTAAGAGAAATAGGAAGCTGGTTTTTTAAAATATGTATTCATTTATTTGGCTGCACTGGGTCTTAGTTGTAGCACGTGGTTTCTTTCAGTTGTGGCATGCAGGATCTAGTTCCCTGACCAGGGATTGAACCTGGGCCCCCTGCCTTGGGAGCACGGAATCTTAGCCACTGGGTCCCCAGGGACGTCCCCTAGGCGTTTAATTTTACATATATTAAGTTGCACATGCCTACTGGATATCTAAGCAGAGATATCAAGTGAAGAGTTGGACATATGGGTGGAAGCTATAAATTCAGAATTCATCAGGTGATAAATGTGTTTCAATTTATGGATCTGGAAGAGATGAGCAGTAGAGAAGGATAGAAGATGGGCACGGATGGAGTGTCACATTTTTGGCAGTTTAGTGCTGAGGGCAATGGTAGCGACCGTGGCAAAAGCACATGGGAGTCTGGTACTGATCTTCAGCCAAAGGAAGAATGATAAGTGGTCGTAGTGACTTACAGTGTGCTGAGAAGACTCAAAACTCCAACGAAGGTACCTTGTGCTACCTTCCTACACTGTTCATTGAAATGTACATTTTATGGTTTGTCCCAGTCTAACTGGTTATGCAGCTTGATTTTAGCCTGATGCATATAAAAGATGCTCAGTAAACTTGTGCCTTGGCTATCCTGAGACCTAGATGCCTTTGCAACTATCATAGAGGTTAGTAATCCAAAGCTGACACACAGCCTGTACTATTGAGAGAGGACTCTGGGAACTCTGCCTAAAAGACTCAGAACTCTTTGACATCTGCTTGTACCTTTCTTTTCCTGCTGTACTGCTTCCTTACCTTTATTAACGCCCTTAGAGAGCACTGCATACCCTCTAGGATTTCACATTGTTGTTCAGTTGCTTTGTCGTGTCAAACTCTGCAACCCCATGAACTACAGTACACCAGGCTTCCCTGTCCTTCACTATCTTCTGGAGTTTGCTCAAACTCATGTCCATTGAGTCAGTGATGCCATCCAACCATCTCATCCTCTGTTGCCCGCTTTTCCTCCTGCCCTCAGTGAGGGCAGGAACTTGAACTAATGGATGCTACGGTTCACCCTACACAGTACGACTGGTGTTAAATTCCACAGGATGATGGTACAGTATCACTGGCCAGCTGGTGTGCTCAGGAGAGAAGCAAGCCATGGCTGGAGGTAGGCTCTGCTGTGGTGGCAGCCCACTAACTCCCACCAGAAAGGAATCTGCTGCCCTGGGTTCTGGCCAACATCTCCATTCTGTCTGTAGCTAAGACATATCAAAACCCACATACACTTCAACTCACAAGTGTTTTAACCAATTTTTCCTATTAACATTATTAATTGTTAAACATCTTGTGACTGAGCACATCAGCTGAGCTGGCCTAAGGCAAAGCTCAAGGAAAGGTTAGTGCCTCCTTTTCGGCATCAGCCTCCATACTTGAAGCATTATGTTGCGACGTCCTTTCAGATCAAACTGAACTAGCTTACGATTCCCTCTTTATTCTCCATAATTTCTTCCTACTCAGAATTCACCCTCTTGTCTTATTCCTCAGTGTTCTGAGTGAAAAAAGATTCTTGAATTCTTGCAAATGCATATGCTTGCTCACAGACCATCAGCCACAAGATAACCTTTATGCATATGATAGGTACTTTCTTGAAGGTGATTTACCCAAACCAGGGACTCTAGTGCCTGTGATTTGTTGGGATACGTCATGTCTCTCATGGAGAGAATGAACTCATCGCATGTATGGGGTCAGCCTTGACCAGCATTTAAATGTTCGCTTTCAGTCCTCACAAGTCCTCATATTAAGCCCCTTGGTAGTGCCTGGTTTCTTTATGCCCTCAGGCAAGTAGGCCCATGATAAACTTCTCAGTTTCAGAAAATATATATCATAGAGTTTTTGAATGTCAACTTACAGCTTCCACTTTCTTCTCAAATGTTTCCGGTGTGCTGTGGGGCTCAGGGTAGGGATGGCATTTGAAGAATTCTTGGCTCAGTGCATGACTTGTTCCACTCTCTCAGCATCCCTGTCAAGCAGTTTAATTATGCAAATAAGAGCTCAGCTGAGGGTTTGGGGGAGGGGTGGTGGAGAGAGGAACAGTGCAGGGAAGTGCTAGACAGGCATTATGCCAAGAATATCCACACTTCCTATATTGAGAAATCTCCCTTTTTTTTTTTTTTTCCCATTCCCCCTATGATGAAAAAAGAATTTGAAAGTCTGGTCTTTTATCTTCTTTTACACCTTTCTGCTGTCTGCTTCCTGTTCAAAAATTTTTTTAAATGCTGATTTTTGTTTTAACTCCTTGTCTCTGTCTCCCTTTAAGAGATGCTCACAGTAAAATAAGTAATGCTGCTCATGTTAATGTGTCTTAAGTTTCACAGTATAAAAGGATTTTCCTTTCTACCTTCTGAAGGTCAGTGGGTTCTGACTCAAAGACGAAATTTAATGTTGGTGATGGGGAAGCCAGCAACGGATCCCCTTCAAGTATAACTTGGATTATTTGGATAAGAGGCCTGGGAAAGGGTTGACCAGTTACCCAGTCTGAGTGTTGCTGCCTTCAGTTCAGTTCAGTTCAGTTGCTCACTCATGTCTGACTCTTTGCAACCCCATGAATCACAGCACGCCAAGCCTTCCTGTCCATAACAAACTCTCAGAGTTTACTCAAACTCATGTCCATCGAGTCGGTGATGTCATCCAGTCATCTCATCCTCTGTCATCCCCTTCTCCTCCTGCCCCCAATCCCTCCCAGCATCAGAGTCTTTTCCAATGAGTCAGCACTTTGCAAGAGGTGGCCAAAGTACTGGAGTTTCAGCTTTAGCATCAGTCCTTCCAATGAACACCCAGGACTGAACTCCTTTAGAATGGACTGGCTGGATCTCCTTGCAGTCCAAGGGACTCTCAAGAGTCTTCTCCAACACCACAGTTCAAAAGCATCAATTCTTCAGCACTCAGCCTTCTTCACAGTCCAACTCTCACATCCATACATGACCACCATAGCCTTGACTAGACGAACCTTTGTTGGCAAGGTAATGTCTCTGCTTTTGAATATGCTATCTAGGTTGGTCATAACTTTTCTTCCAAGGAGTAAGCGTCTTTTTATTTCATGGCTGCAGTCACCATCTGCAGTGATTTTGGAGCCCAGAAAAATAAAGTCCGACACTGTTTCCACTGTTTTCCCATCTATTTCCCATGAAGTGATGGGACCAGATGTCATCATCTTAGTTTTCTGAATTCTGAGCTTTAAGCCAACCTTTTCACTCTCCTCTTTTACTTTCATCAAGAGGCTCTTTAGCTCCTCTTCACTTTCTGCCATAAGGGTGGTGTCATCTGCATATCTGAGGTTATTGATATTTCTCCCAGCAATCTTAATTCCAGCTTGTGCTTCTTCCAGCCCAATGTTTCTCATGATGTACTCTGCATATAAGTTAAATAAGCAGGGTGACAATATACAGCCTTGGCCTACTCCTTTTCCTATTTGGAACCAGTCTGTTGTTCGATGTCCAGTTCTAACTGTTGCTTCCTGACCTGCACACAGGTTTCTCAAGAAGCAGGTCAGGTGGTCTGGTATTCCCATCTCTTTCAGAATTTTCCACAGTTTATTGTGATCCACACAATCAAAGGCTTTGGCATAGTCAATAAAGCAGAAAAAGATGTTTTTCTGGAACTCTCTTGCTTTTTCCATGATCCAGTGGATGTTGGCAATTTGATCTCTGGTTCCTCTGCCTTTTCTAAATCCACTTGAACATCTGGAAGTTTGTGGTTCATGTATTGCTGAAGCCTGGCTTGGAGAATTTTGAGCAGAGCATTACTTTACTAGCATGAGATGAATGCAATTATGCGTTAGTTTAAGCATTGTTTGGCATTACTTTTCTTTGGGATTGAAATGAAAACTGACCTTTTCCAGTCCTGTGGCCACTGCTGAGTTTTCCAAATTTGCTGGCATATTTAGTGCAACACTTTCACAGCATCATCTTTTAGGATTTGAAATAGCTCAACTGGAATTCCATCACCTCTACTAGCTTTGTTCATAGTGATGCTTCCTAAGACCCACTTGACTTCACATTCTAGGATGTCTGGCTCTGGGTGAGTGATCATACCATCGTGATTATCTGGGTCGTGAAGATCTTTTTTTGTACAGTTCTTCTGTGATTTCTTGCCACCTCTTCTTAATATCTTCTGCTTCTGTTATGTCCATACCATTTCTGTCCTTTATTGAGCCCATCTTTGCATGAAATGTTCCTTGGTATCTCTAATTTTCTTGAAGAGATCTCTAGTCTTTCCCATTCTGTTGTTTTCCTCTATTTCTTTGCATTGATCACTGAGGAAGGCTTTCTTATCTCTCCTTGCTATTCTTTGGAACTCTACATTCAGATACTTATATCTTACCTTTTCTCCTTTGCTTTTCACTTCTCTTCTTTTCACAGCTATTTGTAAGGCCTCCTCAGACAGCCATTTTGCTTTTTTGCATTTCTTTTCCATGGGGATGGTCTTGATCCCTGTCTCCTATACAATGTCATGAACCTCCATTCATAGTTCATCAGGCAATCTATCTTTCAGGTCTAGTCCCTTAAATCTATTTCTCACTTCCACTGTATAATCATAAGGGATTTGATTTAGGTCATACCTGAATGGTCCAGTGGTTTTCTCTACTTTCTTCAATTTCAGTCTGAATTTGTCAATAAGGAGTTCATGATCTGAGCCACAGTCAACTCCTGGTCTTGTTTTTGCTGACTGTATACAGCTTCTCCATGTTTGGCTGCAAAGAATATAATCAATCTGATTTCGGTGTTGACCATCTGGTGATGTCCATGTGTAGAGTCTTCTCTTGTGTTGTTGGAAGAGGATATTTGCTCTGACCAGTGCCTTTTCTTGGCAAAACTCTGTTAGCCTTTTCCCTGCTTCATTCCATACTCCAAGGCCAAATTTGCCTGTTACTCCAGGTGTCTCTTGACTTCCTACTTTTGCATTCCAGAATCCCTATAATGAAAAGGACATCTTTTTTGGGTGTTAGTTCTAAAAGGTCTTGTAGGTCTTCATAGAACCGTTCAATTTCAGCTTCTTCAGCGTTACTGGTTAGGACATAGGCTTAGATTACCGTGGTATTACATGGTTTGCCTTGGAAATGAACAGAGATCATTCTGTCATTTTTGAGATGGCATCCAAGTACTGCATTTTGGACTCTCTTGTTGACCATGATGGCTACTCCATTTCTTCTAAGGGATTCCTGCCCACAGTAGTAGATATAATGGTCATCTGAGTTAAATTCACCCATTCTAGTCCATTTTAGTTCGCTGATTCCTAGAATGCTGATGTTCACTCTTGCCATCTCCTGTTTGACCACTTCCAATTTGCCTTGATTCATGGACCTGACATTCCAGGTTCCTATGCAATATTGCTCTTTATAGCATCAGACCTTGCTTCTATCACCAGTCCCATCCACAACTGGGTATTGTTTTTGCTTTGGCTCCATCCCTTCATTCTTTTTGGAGTCATTTCTCCACTGCTCTCCAGGAGCATATTGGGCCCCTACTGACCTGGGGAGTTCCTCTTTCAGTATCCTATCAGTTTGCCTTTTCATACTGTTCATGGGGTTCTCAAGGCAAGAATACTGAAGTGGTTTGCTATTCCCTTCTCCAGTGGACCACATTCTGTCAGACCTCTCCACCATGACCCGTCCATCTTGGGTGGCCCCAGATGGCATGGCTTAGTTTCATTGAGTTAGAAAAGGCCGTGGTCCATGTGATCAGACTGGCTAGTTTTCAGTGATTATGGTTTCAGTGTGTCTGCCCTCTGATGCCCTCTTGCAACACCTACCGTCTAACTTGGGTTTCTCTTACCTTGAACGTGGTGTATCTCTTCATGGCTGCTCCAGCAAAGCACAGCCGCTGCTCCTTACCTTGGACGAGGGGTGTCTCCTCATGGCCACCCCTCCTGACCTTGAATGTGGAGTAGCCCTGCCCCCGAGCAGCCACCGCTTCTTGGATGTGGGGTTGCTCCTCTAGGCCGCCGCCCTTGACCTCGGGCATGGGGTAGCTCCTCTCAGCCGCTGCCTCTGATCTCAGCTGCCTTAGAGGGATGGAAATCCAGAGAACTAAGGGCTAAAAGGGGGCAGCACTTGCACAGCCAGCATCTAGTTGGATCTTATACAATGATGTAAATCTTTGACTTTATTTGAATCTCTATTGACTTGTGTAATGAGAATTTCTCAAATACTACAACTAAAAGTAGTGTGATTCTCCTAAAGTTTTAATGCTTAAGCAGAGTCATATAAATCCTCAGAGACTGAGTACCCTCATATATAATTAAGATTTTTTCAATTCAGCAAATGTAGAGAAATTGTTACTTGCCTGCAACTACACCAGACCCTAGACATATGACATTAAAAGAGAGACAAGTCCTTCCCCTAGAAGAACAGAGCACAAGTAGGGGAGAGACAGCACACGCACATATAACTATGTAAGTAGAAATTGTAGAAGTGCAATGAAGGAAATGTTTTTTTAATAAATAGTGTGAGAGATCTAACAGATAGGGTGGTCAGAAATCATCTCCTGAGAAAATAACTTTTGAGCTGAGTCTTGGGAGATGAGTCAAAGAGAGAAACTAGAGGAGTTCCAGGTAGAAGACACAGAATAAAGTTCCAGGATGGAAGTGACATTGTTCTGGAGGAACCAGAAGATGCCAGAATATTTGACACTTAAGAGACAGTGTCCTGAGATGAGATTGGCATTAGTCAGGAAAGACCATAGAGATTCATACAGAATAGCTTCAGAGTTTGAATTTTAAGGGAGATTTTTTGGTAAAGTTTTAAGCAGAGGTGTGACATGATCTAATTCTAATGTCTCAAAAAAATCACTTCTGATGTCCATGAGGAAAGAGATTGGTAAGGGAAAAGATTTCAGGCAGAAGACTTCTGAAGAAATCTGGACAACCAGTCATGTCAGCCTGGACTGTGGTGGTGGGAGTGAAAGAAACAGTGGGTTTGATAGCTTTGCAATATTATGCATGGGGCTTGCTGCTGAATTGGACGTGGAGGGTGGGAGTGGGTGAGGAGGAGGAAAGCCGAGGTGTGAGTAACAGGGAATTTTCAGAGATGACTTCTAACTTAATCAAGAATTTTCCTGTAACTGTATTTCAGGAGATGCAATTAAAACCAAAACATTTTAAAAATTTGTTTTAAAATTAGGCAAAACTAGGTAAATGCAAACAAATTTAAAACCGAGGGGGAAAGATTTTACTATTAGACTAAGTGGAACTCAAGCTTAGAAACCATTATATAATGTGAAGATGAATGATTTATTGCATTAATGACTAGGCAGCCATTAACATGGCAGCACCATGTATAGAGCAGAATTTGTAGGAGATGTTCTGGTGTTGACTAGCAGTGGATCATATGAACAAAAATAACTGAAGATACTACGTAAATCAGTCCTAAAGGAAATCAATCCTGAATATTCATTGGAAGGACTGTTGCTGAAGCTGAACCTCCAAAACTTTGGCCACGTGATATGAAGAACCGGCTCATAGAAAAAGGCCCTGATGCTGGGAAATATTGAGGGTGGGGGAGGAGGTGGTGACAGAGGATGAGATGGTTGGATGGCATCACCGATTCAATGGACATGAATTTGAGCAAACTCTGGGAGATTGTGCAGGACAGGGAAGCCTGGCATGCTACACTCTATGGGGTCACAAAAAATCAGACACGACTGAGTGACTGAACAGCAACAATGTAAATAATAAAGAACATCTTATACATATATATATATATATACACACACACACATACACAGACAAATAACATACCATATTCTCAAGTACACAGGGAACATTCATAAAAATTAGTGGGCCACAAAGTAAGCCTCAATAAATTTCAAAAGAGAGAGGATACAGTTAACATTTCCTGATCTGAATGTAATAAAACTGAGAAATTTATAATAAATAATCTAAAAAAAATTTCTTCCATCTGGAAATTAATTCTATCCAAAACTCTAGGAAATGATGGAGGAGGGGTCAAGATGGCAGAACAGTAGGACACAGAGCTCACCTTCCCTGAAAAACCCATTAAAGATACATCCGCACGTGGAGCAATGCCCACTGCAGACTGCAGACTGTCATACAACGAAGTCTGTGAAAGAAAGACCCACACAAATTTGGGTTGGAAGGGAAGATAAAAGGTCAGGCCCTGTGCCCCTGGTTGGGGGAGGCAGAAGAGGAGGGTGTGATGCAGGCTCAGAGATCCTTTCCGGGCAGGGAGCTGTTGGAGCCACATACTGGGTACTGCAGCCCTGGAGTCTGATGCCATAGACAGACTGGCTACTTGTGAGCTGAAGATGTGAGGGGAAGCACTGAGCTGATCTTTTGACCAACCCAGAGTACTAGGAGTTAAACACCTTTGCTGTTTAAAGCCAGTGAGATTTGAGGGCTGTTAGCCACTTCAGCATAACTTTGTGAGATCATAATGCCCTTCGTAACACTGTTCCTGCTCCCCTGCAGCTTTGTTTCTTGCTATTTTTTTTTGCACTTTTCCTTACATTCTCCCCAACATAACACCTCCCTCAGTTCTCACTGCACTTTGTTATGGTGTTTTCATTAAATCCTGAGATGTTTCTGACCTCCATGACTTTGTTTATTCTGTTCCTTCCTCCTGGTTACTTCCTACTCAACCTACTCCGCTCAACCATCACCTCATACACCTGCGCTCTCTTGGCCTCCTTCCCGCTCACATGTGCCTGTGTGCTAAGTCACTTCAGTCTTGTCTGATACTTCGTGACTCTGGACCATGGCCCTCCAGGCTCCTCTGTCCATGAGATTCTCCAGGCAAGAATGCTGGAGTGGGTTGCCACGCCCTCCTCCAGGGGATCTTCCCGATCCAAGGATCAAGCCCGTTCCTCGTATGTCTCCTGCATTGGCAGGTGGATTCTTTACCACTAGGACTACCTAGGAAGCCCCCTTCTCACACTCTTCACATACTTTCTCTATAATCCTACAAACAAATGTATATACCATAAGTACTATATCTACACATTAATTGCTCATTATTTCAAGATGCTTTTAGTTCCTTCAGCACAGGGACTGTCTTCCTCACTTTTATATTCCAGGCCCTTAGCACAATACTTGGCATACTTGGTGCTCAGTGAATGCTTATTGATAACTATTGCTAACTTTTCTTTTTTTAATTAATTTTTATTGGAGTATAGTTGCATGACACTATTGTATTAGTTTCTTCTGTACAGTAAAATGAATTGGCTGTATGTTTACATATAAACCCTCTTTTTTGGATTTCCTTCCCATTTCGGTCGCCTCAGAGCACTGAGTAGAGTTCCCTGTGTTATACACTAGGTTCTCATTAGTTATCTATTTTATCCATAGTATAAACAGTGTGTATATATGTGTGTATATATATATATATATCAATCCCAATCTCCCAATTCATCCCACCCCCTGCTAACTTTTCTTTTAAAATAAAATGTGACAAAACTAAATTAATTTAGAATTAAGATTAATGTCTTGACTAAATATGACAGATTCTTTCATTCATATTAAGCAACTGGGACTTCCCTGGTGGTCCAGTGGTTAAGACTTGGCCTTCCAATGCACGACGTGTGAGTTCAAACTCTGGTGGGGGAGTCACTGTCCCGTATGCCTCATGGCCAAAAAATAACACTTCAAATAAACAATATTGCAACAAATTCAATAAAGACTTTAAAAAATGGTTCACATAAAAAAAATCTAAAGAACAAACTAAGCAACTGTTTGAAAGGGATTATGGAAATACCTAGAAATAGCTTTGAGAAGGACAGGTTGGGTTGAAGGGCCTGGATGAAGTTTCTAACTACTCTACACATATGGCTCCTCCTCCAGGCAGCCTTCTCTGACTCTTCCATCGGTGCTAAGTGGCTTTTGGCTTCCTTAGCATGCTGTGGATATTTGGTTATGGTATTTTCTATGTCTTATATTTTTAGTTTACTTTCTGCTTCCCTCACTACATAGTAGATACAATGAGGGAATGACTCATGACTTTAATCTTTTCTTAAACATAAGAGGAGTCTTTAAGTGACTAATGAATGAATAAGTTAATTTGGTTGGCAGCGATGCTCTTAAGAACACTTGGTGACATTTTTGACATTTCCTGGCATCACAATCCTAGATAGAGAACTACATATCCAAACACTGACTATCCATTGAAATTCAAATATCCATGTAACACTTGTCCAGGAAGTAATCTTATTAAGTAAAAGCTGATTATACCCAGCCATTTAAAACAGTTCCCTTAAAATCAACAGTTCACTACAAGGTATGTGGAATGAGTATTTATTGGGTGAAGAAGACAGGGAAATTGATGGATGCAGGTAGAGAGGGCTTTGGGCAAAAGAACATATAGTTCTGCTTTTATAAGCACTCCTGCTAAAAATACACATAGAGAAAACACAGCTGTTAGAAAGGACATTGCAATAATTATAGAGCTCAGCATTAAAAGCTCTCTTTGCTTGAGGACCAATTCCTTTTTAAAACAGAGTAGTTCATAGACTATAGTTCAAGAAATTAAATCAGAGTTCATCAGCACCCTGCACAAAAGCCTTCCAGCCTTTCATTATTCACGTGTCTTGCCACACGCGTACATGCACACCACACATGTACACAAACACCATTTCTTATTAAAAAGGCAATAAGCACAAAAGACACCTTTGAAAGACCACACCACACAGAGAAATCAAAGCACAAAGGATGTTGTCTTCCTGATACTCAAAAGGCAATATTGCAAAATGTTTGTCAAGTTATAATAACCTCAAATTATGGTTAATGTTTCCCTCTTATAGACCAGTGCTTTATTTTAAAATATGTTTTATGTGTTTAACATAAAAGAGAGAATTGTTTGTATCTCAGTAGTCCCCTATCAAGGAAAGATTTAGAACAGTAAACCCTGTGCCTTCCAGAAAACTAGATTTTGAAGGAACAGTTTATTTAAAGAGGAAGGTGGTAGTTGCTGTTCAATCACTCAGTTGTGTCCGACCCTTTGCAACCCCATGGACTACAGCACACCAGGCTTCCCTGTCCTTCACTATCTCCCGGAGTTTGCTCAAACTCATTTCCATTGAGTCAATGATGCCATCCAACCATCGTCCTCTGTCACCCCCTGAATATGGAGGAAGACACAAAAGGTGAAGTTGAAGGGATCAGATCATGAATGCCTTGTAGGTTAAACTACAGAACTGCTGGTTTATTTTAGAGAGAAAGGGGGCATAGAAGGATGTCTTTGTGGCTTAGGTAGATCACTGAGGAAGCTTGGGAGAAGTGATAAAGCCAATTGGAGATACAGAATCAAATTTAGAGGTTACTGTTATAGGGTAGACAAGAGTCAATGAAAGTCAGAAAACATGGCATATTAATAAGGGTCAGGTCAAGAGAAGGACTCGAAATGAGACCTATATGTGAGGTAAAATCAATCAACTATGAATTGAGTCTGGAGTGTGAAAGAGAGTGAAGAATTGTAGATTACTTTTCCGGCTTCTAGCCTGAGTGACAGGCCAATTGATTGAGGTAATGAAATAAAGACAAAAGGAGAACAGGTTCAGAGGAGAGTATGACAAATTTAGTTTTGGATATGCTGAGTTTGAGATTCTTACAGGACGGTCAAGATGTATTTTGATATATGAGTCTGAGGCTCTGTGTGTGTGTGTGGCGGGGGGTTGCTTTGAAGTGAAAATGTAACTTTTGGAGCCATCAGCCTACAGGTAGTGACTCAAACCATAAATGTTGCATGGAATCACTCAGAATGTAGGAAGGGTATACAGCACCAAAAAAACTGTGGGCCAAAGGTTAAATCTGAGGAACTCCAAATAATAAGAATGGTGAAAACAATAGACACCCACAAAGAAGATAGGAAGAAATATAGTTAGGTTCACGATGAACCAGAGACATCTAAGGAAGAGAATTTTAAGAAGGCGAGAAAGATAAAAAGTACCAAACAATATCAGAATGGTCAAATAAAAATAGGACTAAAACATATTCATCAAGATATACAATTATTGAGTCATTAATGACACCAGCAAGCACAGTTTATTGTAGTTTGTGAGTTAAATGTGTCTTTGAAAAGTAGAGACAATTGCAGTCTATTGTTTTGAAATTTTGGCTGACATGAGTGCTTAATTTGCTATAGTAATTACATAGGTAGAGACTAGAAAGTTTTAAATTAGATTTTTGGGTGTTTTAGTTAACAACTGATTGAAAAAAAATCAAAGAAAATGAAAAGGGTCATCTAGTGGACCAAACCTCTTTAGTTTCTGAGCAATCATTTTACATGTTTCTCCTATAAAAAGATACTGTTTCTTTTCAGAGTTATCTTGATTCTATTTCAATTGAGGGCGTAACTCCTAAATAGCCCAACAATCACTGAACACACTCATTCCTTTTATTATTTTTATTTCAGAATATGTCTCCAGATGTTCAGAGGAACTGACTAATAGTGATGATTATATACCACAGTACAAGTAGTGGAATACAGAATTCTTAACATTTATTTCTATAGCGGTATCTTCATCTTATTTTTATCAAAATTAAGAAAAGACAATCCCAGATAAGCAGATCATGTTCTAAGGAATTTGTAGCACATAGGAGGAAGCTAAGTGCCTAGGGTCAGTTTTATTCCAAGCTAACATTTCTCCTGGTCAGGAAAGTTGCTGGGGACTGTTGGTGACAAAGGTGAGAGGTCAACAATTTACATCATCTTGAAATAAAAATATTTGGAATCCATAGAAGAATATTTTTAAAGAATTTTTTATATTTATTAATTATGTCTTCCTTCTTTTTTATAGGAATCCCTATAAGAATGCTAATATTTTAGAATGTTATATCCTTCCCTTCCCTCTGGCTGTGATTTGTCTTGTGAAGGGCTATATTTGTCAGGAGCAAGATACTCGGTGAAATTGAGTTGCATCTGATCTTACTCCAGAGCTAAATTGGTATAAATACTAAAGTGTTAACAAAGGCTTGCTTAGAAAGTTACAATGCCTGAAGTTCAAAACACCAATCTGAATCTCAGTGACTACAGGCTCTGAGAAGCAAATCTTGATTGCCAGATAGCAGTTATTGGCCCATCACACCTGCGCTGGGCCCTGATGCAGCCAGCTGGTTTGCCCAGAGACCCTTTACAGCTCTCATGAGACTGAGTTAGTCAACAAGTTGATTTGGGTTTTTCTGTAAGATGTTATGGAAAACCTGAACAAACTTGTTGGCAAACCCAATATTTCAGCACAGTTTTGAAATGTAGGGATTTGGAGAAAAGAGAAATAAGAATTCTGACTCTGCTACTTACTGTGTGTGACCTTGGAAAAGTTCTCAGCCTCTGAATACCCATTAAAATGGGAAGAATAATAGCACTCTTAGGGCTGGGAAGAAAAATAAGTAATAACAGTAATTAACATGTAATAGATGTTCTATATTACCCTTACAATATTTTTCATTCATATCATCTGATTAGGTTGACATACCAGTTTTAAGATATGAAATAACATATCTATCATGGTCACCATTGTCATTAGAACCATCCCTCACTGTCATCAACCTCTGACATTACTTGAAGGCTTGTTGAGAGCCAGTCTGTTGACGTTGTTCAGTGGCTAACTCATGTCCGACTCTTTGTGACCCCATGGACTGCAGCACACCAGGCTCCTCTGTTCTTCTCTGTCTCCTGGAGTTTGCTCAAATTCCTGTCCATTGAATCAGTGATGAGAGCCAGTTACCAGGAATATATAGAATCAATCAAGAAATATTAGACTGCCCTTCACAGATGGCCAGAGTGGTTGGAGAGTCAGGGCATACGTATAAAAAAAGGGTGAATACCAATGAAAGGGGACATATTTTCTGCATGTGGGCAATGCAGATAACAGTTTCCTAGGTACGTGATCACTGTGTCTGGGAGTGTATGAGGAGGACTTCTCTGTAAGAAATGATTTAAACTGCAGGAAAATGAGCATTATGGTTAAGAGGAAAAGCACAAGCAAAAGTATAGATTAAATTAAAAGTAGGGAAGGTTATGTGAACAGCCTAACTGCAGCAGAATATTTATATATGGCAATTGGATGATGAATTTAGAGACATGGACAGAGGCTTTTACAGTAGAAGCTAATTCTAGAATTAATCTTTAGAAGAGGCATACCTTCCCTATAGTGCCTACTCTAGGTACTAAATTATTTCAGTGTTTAATTGAGGTATATCCAATCTAGATATTTATTATAATATCTGAAGAATTCTTAATCCAACATTTGATAAAGACTATCAAAAAATAAGAGCAGCACTGAATGGTAGTAGAAAGAACCAGGTACTTGATGGAGAGAAAGCATATTGAGTTCAAATCCTTCTTACTTTACTTTCTGGCTATAAACCCAGATAATGAGGCTCACTGTGAAGAAGTTTTGAAAATCAAGTGAGAAAATGAATGGCCCTATTTGAAATAAAGGAGAGCCTATATAGTCCATGGGGTCACAAAGAGTCGGACACGATTGAGTGACTTTCACTCAAGAAATGTCAGCTTCTATGTATTTGCAACTAAGAAGTTCCAGTCATTGGAATGAGAAAACCATGTAGTTAATTTGAGTATAATTATATACAACAATCTAGATAAGTATGTGAGGTGTTGCTGCTGCTGTTGCTGCTGCTGCTGCTGCTGCTAAGTCGCTTCAGTCATGTCCGACTCTGTGCGACCCCATAGACAGCAGCCCACCAGGCTCCTCTGTCCCTGGGATTCTCCAGGCAAGAACACTGGAGTGGGTTGCCATTTCCTTCTCCAATGCATGAAAGTGAAAAGTGAAAGTGAAGTCACTCAGTCATGTCCGACTCTTTGCAACCCCATGGACTGCAGCCTACCAGGCTCCTCCATCCATGGGATTTTCCAGGCAAGAGTACTGGAGTGGGTTGACATTGCCTTCTCCGATGTGAGGTGTTACAAACTTCCAATTCCTCTTTGCCAGGAATATATGAAAACCTTTAGGCAAGCATGTGTTTCAATGGCAGTCTGGTCTGGAGCTTTTGTCTTGAGTCTGTTGATCTCATTCATACCATGTGGTATTCTCTTAGAATGTTAGTTTCACTGGAATAGCCACTATAGTCATTGGCTCACTATCCTTTGAAGAATATCTCTGGTTACTGCATCTATGTCATCATGGGGATTTTGCGCCTCTCCAGTATGGTTTGCCAGTCCTACTGTGGATAACATCTCGATTCTTCCTGCAACACTATTCTGGTTCTTGAATGTATTCTAATTGCTTTTCATTTGTTCCTTTTTTTAATATTATTCAATGACTGGAAATGTGGCTTCTGGGAAGGATAATAAATACCCCTGTCCTGGTGGGAAGAGTAACTGCCTTACTGAGGAAATGTGTTGGGGGAAAGGAAGGGGCCTGAGGAGAGGAAAAACAGAGCAATGCTTCTCTACACCTTTATCTTGCCTGAAGCTAACAGAAATATAACCTATCAGTCTTTGGTACAATAGGAAGATTCGTGCCAGGAAATCCATAAAGTTTTGTTCAGGGACTTTGGAATTCTTCAGGTCATGAGGAGAGTTCAGACTGATGAGATCAAAATAAGCTTTGGAGTAAGTTAGAACTGGGACCAGGTGAGCATTGCCCCTATGTCCATGCAACTGTCTCCTGGTTTTGTATTCTTAGCTGAGTCTCTTGGTCCTTGTCTATGTAAGGAGCAAAATGTTTGCATGTACTGAGTTGGCCAAAAAGTTCATTTGTATCTTCCCATACCATCGTACAGAAAAGATTGAGCTTTTTGGTCAACCCAATGACTCAGATGGTAAGGAATCTGCCTATGATGCAAGAGACATGGCTGTGATCCCTGGATCAGGAAGATCCCCTGGAGGAGAAAATGGCAACCCACTCAAATATTCTGGTCTGGAGAATCCCACAAACACAGGATCCTGGTGGGCTACAGTCCATGGGGTCACAAAGGATCAGACACAATATACAATATTTCATAGCATGGAATTGTATTTTGAAATCAGGATTAATAAGCGTGAATTCAAGTAAATTTCTTGGCCTATTCCTGGCCCATAATAAGTACTCAATACATTCCACCTATTATTACATTACTATACAGATGTAGCTCAGGGTACCTCACCCAAGTAGACACAGTGGCAGAGCAGATTGTGAGCTGAGATTTGTCTCACTCTGAAACTGTTATTTCCACAGTACTACATTGCCAGTTCAAATGCTCTGATGCTCCAAAGCATTCGCTTTAAACATTTCACTGTTGAATCTTCCCTAGGGTACCCCTTTTTATTGTTTGTTCTTCTGTACTTTCCTAAGAGTATTCCCAGGGCTTCCTTGGTGGCTCCCATGGTGAAGAATCTGCCTGCAGTGCAGGAGACCTGGGTTCAGTCTCTGGGTTGGGAAGATCCCCTGGAGAAGGGAATGGCAACCCACTCCAGTATACCTGCCTGGAGAATTCCATGGACAGAGGAGCCTAGAGAGCTACAGTCCATGGGGTTGTAAAGAGTCAGACATGACTGAGACTTGTACTGCATTTCCGGTCCATCAGTCTACTGAAGCAGCAAGCCAGAGGTACCAACACAGGGTCTGGGTGTGTATTTGAAAATCACATATGACATGCAATTTTTATGTTTTGAAAAGATACAACATACAAGCAAAAACAACTGTTGATCAAATAATTGGACAAAACATACTTCTCACAAAATAAAATAAAATGAAAATCATACTGTATAAAACTGAAAATATTTTTAGAATATAGTGTTAAATATTCTATTATTTCAAGTAGCTAACTTCAGTGTAAATAGAAATAATATATATACAGATATATGCATACACATTCAATTTTAATTAGTATCTTAGGCATAGTGTTAAACTTCATCACTCAAATTTTCTGATTTGTCCTGCCCTTGTCAAATATCGTTAATTTCATCCATATCTAGATTTTCAGCTCTTCATGGAATTTCAGAACTAAGTGAATTTTAACAATTTTCTTATATAACTTTGGCCCTTCTTTCCTCCTTTTTATATCAAATACTACATACAGGTTATGATTTTCGTGGAATAAATATGGTTACCCTTCAGTATCTCCAAAGCATGCTTACATTTAGTTCTTTTTCAGTGTTTTTTTTTTTTTTTTTACATTTGTATTGGAGTATAGTTGATTTGCAATGCTGTGTTAGTTTCAGGTATACAGCAAAGTGAATCAGTTATATGTTTATTACATATATCCACTATTTAGTTTTTTTCCCCAGATAGGCCATTACAGAGTATAGAGTAGATGTCCCTGTGCTATACAGTAAGTCCTTATTAGTTATCTGTTTTATATATGGTAGTATGTATGTGTCAATCCCAATTTTCCAATTTATCTCTCTCCCTACCCCATAACCCCCTCCCTCATAACCATAAGTTTGTTTTTTACACCTGTAACCCTAGTCTGTTTTGTAGATAAGTTTATCTGCAGCCTTTC
Source organism: Bos javanicus (assembly GCF_032452875.1). Classification (NCBI taxonomy): domain Eukaryota; kingdom Metazoa; phylum Chordata; class Mammalia; order Artiodactyla; family Bovidae; genus Bos; species Bos javanicus. The sequence continues at coordinate 17,455,588 of NC_083879.1, read as the reverse complement.
TTTTTTGGATTCCACATACAAGCAGTATCATATGATCGTTCTTTCTTGAGCTGACTTCACTCAATATGACAATCTCTAGGTGCATTCATCTGGCCACAAATGGCGTTATTTCATCCTTTTATGGCCAAGTAATATTCCGTTGTATACCATAGTTTGCTTTGGTAGTTAACTATTACTTTACGTGCTTGACAATAAGCCTTTTGGAGGTTGGTAATTTAGTTTTATCTGTAACATCTTACCATATGATCTGACAGTTGAGCTCCTAGTATAGTATCCAATGATTTAAAATTTTACTTCTACACAAAAATCTGTATGTGAATGTTTACAGCAGCTTTATTCATATCATTTAAAAACTAGGAGCAACCAAGACATCTTTTAATAGGTGTGTGGATAACTGTGGTCCATCTACACAGTAGTATACTATTCAATAATTAAAAAAGCTACCACACTGAAGACATGCATTAATTTTAAATGCATATTGTTAAGTGAAATAAACCAATCTGAAAAAGCTACATACTGAATGGTTTCAATTACATGATTCTCTGTAAAAACGAAAAGTTAGAGATAGTAAACAGAGCAGCCAGTAATTGCCAAGAGTCCAGGGTTGGGAAGGAGGGTTAAATAGGTGAAGCTCAGGAAATACTTTTAGGGGATGAAACTATTCCATAGGATACTATAATGGTGGATATGACACTACCCACTGGTCAAAACTCAAAGAACTTTGTAGCATCAAGAGTGAACTTTAGTTTATAGAAATCTTAACAAAGCATTTAGGAGGTTCTGAGATCTCATGGTATAATGCAATATATGGGCCAAGAATCTAACTGAACTAAACTGATAAAAAACAACTTCACCGAGGAGGGGGTGGAGAAGGGATTGAAGTAATTAGCTTTGGAAATGAATCTTCTCTGAATAACTAGTGCAAAAGCAACTGTACATAAGCACCATCATCTCTACAGCTGGGGTACATGGTGGTACAGGTTCACAATTTTAACATTACTCTATGTATATGCTGGAATTAAACAATTAAGCAAATTGATGGTTATGGTAATAACCAGACTTCTCACTGTTGGAGCAGAAATTATAGCTAAGAAAGTGGAGAAGTTAGGAAGATCAACATGGTAATTGATTAGAGTTGGAGACAGTATGGCCAATGTTTAGCTTAATACAGATACAGGTGGTTACACACAAAATATTTATAGGCATACACATACACACAGGTTAGTATAAACATATATTTCCTTGTTACATCAGTGAGGTACTATAGAAGTAAAGATACTCCAAGGGCAGCAAGCACATCAAACACTCAGCTCTTGGTTTTTAATGCCACTCATTGAAAATGAAAAATTTAAAAGGACTCCTTGGAGATATGACTGTGTCTTTGAATCTAGGACTGGGGCAGGAAATATGGAAGATGAGCCTGGAATTCTGGAACACAGTACCAGAAAGTAAGGAAGTACTAAGATGCACACGTATACACAGCCATACAGACACACATACACAATACACATCCCACAGTGCACACTGAGAGTATGTCACACAGACAGAGTTCTCAATGGCCAAAGCTAGAACAGTTTGAGCAACAAAATAAAGTATTGGATTAATAATGCAGAATACAAAATAAATATCTATGGGTTCAAATCAATATAAATGAATAATGAAATGGGGCATAAAAGATACATCTCTGCAGAATAATTCCAAATAATTGATGCTGGTAATCTTATATTTCCCTCGTGGAGACAAATTATAACTCTCCCTCCTTGAATGTGGGCTGTGCATACTGACCTCTTTCTAAAGAGGGAGAGGGTGGGAAGATTTGGGAAAGTGACATTGAAACATGTAGAATATCATGTAAGAAACGAGTTGCCAGTCCAGGTTCGATGTGCGATACTGGATGCTTGGGGCTGGTGCACTGGGACGACCCAGAGGGATGGTGTGGGGAGGGAGGAGGGAGGAGGGTTCAGGATGGGGAACACATGTATGCCTGTGGCGGATTCATTTTGATATTTGGCAAAACTAATACAATTATGTAAAGTTTAAAAAAAAAAAAGTACAGCATAGATAGGGGGAAAAAGGTAACTTTATAGTGGAAACCTGTCCACAGGTGATCCATGAAAATATCAACAGTGAAAGGCGTCTTGAGAGCATATACCTTTGATATAATATGATGGGAATATCACTTTACCTCTGTCTTCTTCCTCCTCCAAATTTATAAATCCAGTCAAATCTTGAAAAATAAACAACAAAAAAAATCTCCAAACAAATCCCAAGGGAGGAACATTCTATTAAATGTCTGACCAGTACTCCTCAAAGTTGTCTAAGTCATCAAAAATGAGGAAAGTTTGGGAAACTGTCAAAGCCTAGAGAAGCCTCATGTGGTACCTGGATGGGATCACAAGACAGAAAAAGGACATTGGGTTATAAACTAAGAAAATCTGTATGAAGTGTGAACTAAATTATGGATTTCAGTAAAAATTATCAATTTTGGTTCATTAATAGGGAAATCTGTACCATGTATCTTTAAGATGTTAATAAGAGGGGACCCATGGCAACTCACTGCAGTATTCTTGCCTGGAGAACCCCCATAGATGGAAGATAGTGGCCGGCTACAGTCTATGGTGTCGCAAAATGTTGGACATGACTGAGTGACTAAGCATGCATGCACAGTTTGGGGTATATGGAAACTTTCTGTAGTATCTTTGTAAGTATTATGTAAATCTAGGACTATTCCATAATTTTATTTTTACATGTCAGTTGAGCACACCTGTGTATTTTTAACTCCTTGAAATGTGAGTTTAGTGAGCAATTTGTCTCATTTTACCACTGGATCCCCTACTGTTAGTTGCTCAGTCATGTCTGACTCTTTGCGACTCCATGAACTGTAGCCCACCAGGCTCCTTTGTCCATGGGATTCTCCAAGCAAGAGTACTGGAGTGGGTAGCCAGCCTTTCCCTTCTCCTGGGGATATTGCTGACCTGGGATCAAATCCACGTCTCCTTAATTGCAGATAGATTGTTTACCTTCTGAGCCGCCAGGATCCCCTAAACAGTCCCTAAAACAGTATACTGCCTGGCATGTAGTAGATCCTCATGAAAAACTTGCAGAATAGATAAAGAAAAACATTAATGCCATTATAGTATCAATTTAAGTAGCTATCAGTTGATTACTATACTATTATTTGTTATGTTATTAGTTTTATTTTGTAAGGTATATATTCTGTTCTGTAACCATAATTTCCAGAGTTAGTTTTATTTTTTTAATCACTTCTGTTTCTTTCCTGAGTATCTATATTATTGGTTTCCTCTTGGCTAACTGGAGTTATAATCAAGTAATTATTTTCAAAAATATTTCAAGTGTTGTATATCCCAAGTCTTGCAGATGCCAGAAGGTCTGTTGAAGGATGAGACTGTAAATAAGTCACTGATTGTCACATTTCTTCAAAAGTTTGGAAAACTTCCTCTACTTTTCTGGCTTTAAAAGTGACTGTAGAGAAATCTGAGAATTTCTTGATTTTTCTACTTTGAATTTTTGTATATTTTCTTGCTATCTGAAAAAAAATTAATCTTATGTTTTTGAAGTCTATTTTAATTGTTCTGTCCAGTTTTCCTGGAACAGTGAATGCACTCTCATATACCTGAGAGTATGGTCTATGAAAACATGCTCAGCACCATTAATCTCACTTATAAGTGGAATCTAAAATAGTCAAACTCATAGAAACAGAGTATAATGGTGATTATCAGGATCTGGGATCATGAGGAAATGGGAGAGGTGTTGCTCAAGGAGTAAAAGTTTTCAGTTAAGCAATATGAATAAATTGTGGAGAACTAATGTGTAAAATGGAGAAGGCAATGGCACCCCACTCCAGTACTCTTGCCTGGAAAATCCCATGGACGGAGGAGCCTGGAAGGCTGCAGTCCATGGGGTTGCTAAGGGTCGGGCACGACAGAGCGACTTCACTTTCACTTTTCACTTTCATGCATTGGAGAAGAAAATGGCAACCCACTCCAGTGTTCTTGCCTGGAGAATCCCAGGGACGGGGGAGCCTGATGGGCTGCCGTCTCTGGGGTCGCACAGAGTCGGACATGACTGAAGTGACTTAGCAGTAGCAATGTGTAAAATGGTGATTATAAGTAATAACACTGTGCTGCTATGCTGTAGACATGAAATCTTCTAAGAGGGTAGATCCTAAGTGTTACCACAGGAAAAAAATAAATAATGGAAACTGTGTGAAATGATGGATATGCTACTTAGTTTGATTGTGGTGAATATTTCACCATATATACCTGTATGAAATTATCAAGCTGCAGCTAAATGCATACAATTAAAAAACCCCAGAATTATCCCTTTTAAAGTTTCAATAGCAAATATACTCTCTACAGGATATACATAGGAGTGGCATTGCTGTCAATTAATGTAATATCTCACAATTTTCTATATGTAAATAGGTCTTTACTGTTTATTGCTATTACTTTAAAAATTATAATTTTTTCTAGAACTCTCAGTTCTATGATCATATACACTGTTCTCTAAATTAGGACACATTTGGGAATAAAAGAATGCACTATCATTAATTACATGAAGACAGGAGACACAGTGAAGTTGGATATAAGGACAAACTCTACATGAATTATTTAGAAGTATATGTAAAATTTAACCACAGTAAATTATGTAATTTAAATTATGGATATTTTTGTCTCCTTTTATAGGATACCAGTTTTTTAAAGTTTTTCAAAGTATTTTATGACTCAAAATAAGGACAATGCAGTCTTTATTAGACTTCTCACTTAGGGGAGGACCTGGGCTCTTCTCCTTTGTTCTAGAATTTTTATAGACTCAAAAGCAAAACTTTGAACTCAAGGTTCATCAGGTGACTCCAAAGAAAATGCTCTCTTTTACTTGGCTTTCTATTATTTTTTTTTAATTTTTATTTTATTTTTTAAATTTACAATATTGTACTGGGTTTGCAATATATCAACATGAATCCACCACGGGTATACACGTGTTCCCCATCCTGAACCCTCCTCCCTTCTCCCTCCCCACTCCCCATACCATCCCTCTGGGTCATCTCAGTGCATCAGCCCCAAGCATCCAGTATCCAGTATCATGCATTGAACCTGGACTGGCAACTCATTTCATATATGATATTATACATGTTTATTTTTTTTTAATTTTATTTTATTTTTAAACTTTACAAGATTGTATTAGTTTTGCCAAATATCGAAATGAATCCACCACAGGTATACATGTGTTCCCCATCCTGAACCCTCCTCCCTCCTCCCTCCCCGTACCATCCCTCTGGGTCGTCCCAGTGCACCAGCCCCAAGCATCCAGTATCGTGCATCGAACCTGGACTGGCAACTTGTTTCATACATGATATTTTACATGTTTCAATGCCATTCTCCCACATCTTCCCACCCTCTCCCTCTCCCACAGAGTCCATAAGACTGTTCTATACATCAGTGTCTCTTTTGCTGTCTCGTACACAGGGTTATTGTTACCATCTTTCTAAATTCCATATATATGTATTAGTATACTGTATTGGTATTTTTCTTTCTGGTTTACTTCACTCTGTATAATAGGCTCCAGTTTCATCCACCTCATTAGAACTGATTCAAATGTATTCTTTTTAATGGCTGAATAATACTCCATTGTGTATATGTACCACAGCTCTCTTATCCATTCATCTGCTGATGGACATCTAGGTTGCTTCCATGTCCTGCCTATTATAAACAGTGCTGCGATGAACATTGGGGTACACATGTCTCTTTCCCTTCTGGTTTCCTCAGTGTGTATGCCCAGCAGTGGGATTGCTGGATCATAAGGCAGTTTTATTTCCAGTTTTTTAAGGAATCTCCACACTCTTCTCCATAGTGGCTGTACTAGTTTGCATTCCCACCAACAGTGTAAGAGGGTTCCCTTTTCTCCACACCCTCTCTAGCATTTATTGCTTGTAGACTTTTGGATCGCAGCCATTCTGACTGGCATGAAATGGTACCTCATAGTGGTTTTGATTTGCATTTCTCTGAAAATGAGTGATGTTGAGCATCTTTTCATGTGTTTGTTAGCCATCTGTATGTCTTCATTGGAGAAATGTCTGTTTAGTTCTTTGGCCCATTTTTTGATTGAGTCATTTATTTTTCTGGAGTTGAGCTGTAGGAGTTGCTTGTATATTTTTGAGATTAGTTGTTTGTCGGTTGCTTCATTTGCTATTATTTTCTCCCATTCTGAAGGCTGCCTTTTCACCTTGCTAATAGTTTCCTTTGATGTGCAGAAGCTTTTAAGGTTAATTAGGTCCCATTTGTTTATTTTTACTTTTATTTCCGATATTCTGGGAGGTGGGTCATAGAGGATCCTGCTGTGATGTATGTCGGAGAGTGTTTTGCCCATGTTCTCTAGGAGTTTTATAGTTTCTGGTCTTACGTTTAGATCTTTAATCCATTTTGAGTTTATTTTTGTGTGTGGTGTTAGAAAGTGTTCTAGTTTCATTCTTTTACAAGTGGTTGACCAGATTTCCCAGCACCACTTGTTAAAGAGATTGTCTTTAATCTATTGTATATTCTTGCTTCCTTTGTCAAAGATAAGGTGTCCATATGTGTGTGGATTTATCTCTGGGCTTTCTATTTTGTTCCATTGATCTATATTTCTGTCTTTGTGCCAGTTCCATACTGTCTTGATAACTGTGGCTTTGTAGTAGAGCCTAAAGTCAGGTAGGTTGATTCCTCTGGTTCCATTCTTCTTTCTCAAGATAGCTTTGGCTATTCGAGGTTTTTTTGTATTTCCATACAAATTGTGAAATTATTTGTTCTAGCTCTGTGAAGAATACTGTTGGTAGCTTGATAGGGATTGCATTGAATCTATAAATTGCTTTGGGTAGTATACTCATTTTCACTATATTGATTCTTCCAATCCATAAACATGGTATATTTCTCCATCTATTAGTGTCCTCTTTGATTTCTTTCACCAGTGTTTTATAGTTTTCTATATATAGGTCTTTAGTTTCTTTAGGTAGATATATTCCTAAGTATTTTATTCTTTTCATTGCAATGGTGAATGGAATTGTTTCCTTAATTTCTCTTTCTGTTTTCTCATTATTAGTGTATAGGAATGCAAGGGATTTCTGTGTGTTGATTTTATATCCTGCAACTTTACTATAATCATTGATTAGTTCTAGTAATTTTCTGGTGGAGTCTATAGGGTTTTCTTTGTAGAGGATCATGTCATCTGCAAATAGTGAGAGTTTTACTTCTTCTTTTCCAATTTGGATTCCTTTTATTTCTTTTTCTGCTCTGATTGCTGTGGCCAAAACTTCCAAAACTATGTTGAATAGTAATGGTGAAAGTGGGCACCCTTGTCTTGTTCCTGACTTTAGAGGAAATGTTTTCAATTTTTCACCATTGAGGATAATATTTGCTGTGGGTTTGTCTTATATAGCTTTTATTATGTTGAGGTATGTTCCTTCTATTCCTGCTTTCTGGAGAGTTTTTATCATAAATGGATGTTGAATTTTGTCAAAGGCTTTCTCTGCAGCTATTGAGATAATCATATGGTTTTTATTTTTCAATTTGTTAATGTGGTGTATTACATTGATTGATTTGCGGATATTGAAGAATCCTTGCATCCCTGGGATAAAGCCCACTTGGTCATGGTGTACGATCTTTTTAATGTGTTGTTGGATTCTGATTGCTAGAATTTTGTTAAGGATTTTTGCATCTATGCTCATCAGTGATATTGGCCTGTAGTTTTCTTTTTTTGTGGGATCTTTGTCAGGTTTTGGTATTAGGGTGATGGTGGCCCCATAGAATGAGTTTGGAAGTTTACCTTCCTCTGCAATTTTCTGGAAGAGTTTGAGCAGGATAGGTGTTAGCTCTTCTCTAAATTTTTGGTAGAATTCAGCTGTGAAGCCGTCTGGACCTGGGCTTTTGTTTGCTGGAAGATTTTTGATTACAGTTTCAATTTCCATGCTTGTGATGGGTCTGTTAAGATTTTCTATTTCTTCTGGTCCAGTTTTGGAAAGTTGTACTTTTCTAAGAATTTGTCCATTTCTTCCATGTTGTCCATTTTATTGGCATATAATTGTTGATAGTAGTCTCTTATGATCCTTTGTATTTCTGTGTTGTCTGTTGTGATCTCTCCATTTTCATTTCTAATTTTATTGATCTGATTTTTCTCCCTTTGTTTCTTGATGAGTTTGGCTAATGGTTTGTCAATTTTATTTATCCTTTCAAAGAACCAGCTTTTGGCTTTGTTGATTTTTGCTATGGTCTCTTTTGTTTCTTTTGCATTTATTTCTGCTCTAATTTTTAAGATTTCTTTCCTTCTACTAACCCTGGAGTTCTTCATTTCTTCCTTTTCGAGTTGCTTTAGGTGTAGAGTTAGGTTATTTATTTGACTTTTTTCTTGTTTGTTGAGGTATGCCTGTATTGCTATGAACTTTCCCCTTAGGACTGCTTTTACCGTGTCCCACAGGTTTTGGGTTGTTGTGTTTTCATTTTCATTCGTTTCTATGCAAATTTTTATTTCTTTTTTGATTTCTTCTGTGATTTGTTGGTTATTCAACAGCATGTTGTTCAGCCTCCATATGTTGGAATTTTTAATAGTTTGTCTCCTGTAATTGAGATCTAATCTTACTGTGTTGTGGTCAGAAAAGATGCTTGGAATGATTTCTATTTTTTTGAATTTACCAAGGCTAGATTTATGGCCCAGGATGTGATCTATCCTGGAGAAGGTTCCATGTGCACTTGAGAAAAAGGTGAAATTCATTTTTTGGGGATGAAATGACCTATAGATATCAATTAGGTCTAACTGGTCTATTGTATCGTTTAAAGTTTGTGTTTCCTTGTTAATTTTCTATTTAGTTGATCTATCCATAGGTGTGAGTGGGGTATTAAAATCTCCCACTATTATTGTGTTATTGTTAATTTCTCCTTTCATACTTGTTAGCATTTGTCTTACATATTGTGATGCTCCCGTGTTGGGTGCATATATATTTATAATTGTTATATCTTCTTCTTGGATTGATCCTTTGATCATTATGTAGTGACCCTCTTTGTCTCTTTTCACAGCCTTTGTTTTAAAGTCTATTTTATCTGATATGAGTATTGCTACTCCTGCTTTCTTTTGGTCCCTATTTGCATGGGAAATCTTTTTCCAGCCCTTCACTTTCAGTCTGTATGTGTCCCCTGTTTTGAGGTGGGTCTCTTGTAGACAACATATGTAGGGGTCTTGTTTTTGTATCCATTCAGCCAGTCTTTGTCTTTTGGTTGGGGCAGTCAACCCATTTACGTTTAAGGTAATTACTGATAAGTATGAGCCCATTGCCATTTACTTTATTGTTTTGGGTTTGAATTTATACACTGTTTTTGTGTTTCCTGTCTAGAGAATATCCTTTAGTATTTGTTGGAGAGCTGGTTTGGTGGTGCTGAATTCTCTCAGCTTTTGCTTGTCTGAGAAGCTTTTGATTTCTCCTTCATATTTGAATGAGATCCTTGCTGGGTACAATAATCTGTTTAAATTTATGATTCTCCAAATAATTGTTTTTGATTGGAGTACAGTTGATTTACAATATCATGTTAGTTTCAGGTATACAGCACAGTGTCAGTGTATAGCACAGTGAGTGTGTGTGTGTGTGTATTCTTTTTCAGATTGTTTCTGAAAACACACATTTTTTTTTTTAAGATTGTCTCCTTATAGATTATTACAGAATACTGAGACAAGTTTCCTGTGCTATATGGTAGGTCCTTGTTGGTTATCTATTTTATATATAGTAGTGTAAATATTGGAGAAGGAAATGGCAACCCACTCCAGTATTCTTGCCTGGAGAATCCTGTGGATGGAGGAGCCTGGTCGGCTGCTGTCCATAGGTTTACACAGAGCCGGACATGGCTGAAGCGACTTAGCATGCATGCATGCATTGGAGAAGGAAATGGCAACCCACTCCAGTATTCTTGCGTGGAGAATCCCAGGGACAGAGGAGCCTGGTGGGCTGCCGTCTATGGGGTTGCACAGAGTTGGACATGACTGAAGTGACTTAACAGCACAGCAGCAGTGTAAATATGTTAATTCAATTCTCCTAATTTATCCTGCCCCCATTACTCTTCAATAACTGTAAGTTTGTTTTCTATGTGTGTGGGCCTATTTCTGTTTTGTAAATAAGCTCATTTGTATTTTTTTTTCAGATTCCATATGTAAGTGATACCATATGATATCCATCTTTCTCTTGTGTGACTTACTTCATTTAGTACGATAATCTCCAGGTCCATCCACGTTGCTGCAAATGCATGATTGCATTCTTTTTTATGGCTGAGTAATATTCGATTGTATGTATGTATCACATTTTCTTTATTCATCTGTTGATGGGCATTTAGGTTGCTTTCTTTTCTTGGCTATTACAAATGCAGCAATGGAAACGCTAATTTGAAAACTGTAATTCTATAATTCTTCTGCTTCTGAAGATTTTTTACTTAATAAATAGCACAATGTACTGTTTTTTTTTAAATTTTGTTTTATATTGGAGTACAATTGATTAGCAATATTGAGTTAGTTTCAGGTATACGGCAGAGTGGTCCAGTTATATATGTACATGTATCTATTCTGTTTCAAATTCCTTTTCCACTTAGGTTATTACAGTGTATTGAGAAGAGTTCCCTGTGCTACATAGTAGGTCCTTGTTGATTATCTATTTTAAATACACCCGTGTGTACATATCAATCCCAAATTCTGAGTCTATCCCTCCCCTGTCCCCACCCTTCCTCTCTGGTAACCAGAAGTTCCTTCTCTAAGTCTATGAGTCTGTTTTGTAAATAACGTCCTTGGATCACTTTTTTTTTGAGAGTCCACATAAAAGTGATATCTACTTCTGCTTTATTGACTATGCCAAAGCCTTTGACTATGTGGATCACAACAAAGTGTGGAAAATTCTTAAAGAGATGGGAATACCAGACCACCTGACTTGCCTCCTGATAAATCTGTATGCAGGTCAAGAAGGAACAGTTAGAACCAGACATGAAACAATAGACTGGTTCCAAAATGGGAAAGGAGTACGTCAAGGCTGTATATTGTCACCCTGCTTATTTAACTTATATGCAGAGTATATCATGAGAAACGCTGGGCTGGAAGAAGCACAAGCTGGAATCAAGATTGCCGGGAGAAATATCAATAACCTCAGATATGCAGATGACACCACCCTTATGGCAGAAAGCAAAGAACTAGAGCCTCTTGATGAAAGTGAAAGGGCAGAGTGAAAATTCTAGCTTAAAGCTCAACATTCAGAAAACGAACATCATGGCATCTGGTCCCATCACTTCATGGCAAATAGATGGGGAAACAATGGAAACAGTGACAGATTTTATTTTAGGGGTGGCTCCAAAATCACTGCAGATGGTGACTGCAGCCATGAAATTAAAAGGTGCTTGCTCCTTGGCAGAAAAGTTATGACCAACCTAGACAGCTTGTTAAAAAGCAGAGACATTACTTTGCCAGCAAAGGTCTGTCTAGTCAAGGGTATGGTTTTTCCAGTAGTCATGTATCGGTGTGAGAGTTGGACTATAAAGAAAGTTGAGTGCTGAAGAATTGATGCTTTTGAACTGTGGTGTTGGAGAAGACTTGAGAGTCCCTTGTACAGCAAGGAGATCCAACCAGTCCATCCTAAAGGAGATCAGTCCTGAATATTCATTGGAAGGACTGATGCTGAAGCTGAAGCTCCAATACTTTGGCCACCTGATGTGAAGAACTGACTCATTTGAAAAGACCCTGATGCTGGGAAAGATTGAAGGTGGGAAGAGAAGGGGACGACAGAAGATGAGATGGTTAGATGGCATCACTGACTCAATGGGCATGAGTTTGAGTAAACTTTGGGAGTTGGTGATGGACAGGGAAGCCTGATGTGCTGCAGTCCATGGGGTTACAAAGAGTCGGACACGACTGAGTGACTGAACTGAACTGATAAGTGATATCATATGATATTTGTCTTTCTCTGACTTATTTCTCTTAGTATGATGATCTCCAGGTCCATCCATGTTGCTGCAAATGACGTTATTTTATTCTTTTTAATGGCTGAGTTATATTCCATTGTATATATGTACCACATCTTCTTTATCAATTCGTCTGTTGGTGGATATTTAGGTTGCTTCCGTGTCTTGACTATTGTAAACAGTGCCTCAGTGAACATTGGGGTGCATGTGTTCTTTCAACCATGTTTTTCTCTGTATATATTCCCTGGAGTAGAATTGCTGGTTCATACGGTGGTTCTATTTTTAGCTTCTTGTGGAACCTCCATACTGTTCTCCATAGTGGCTGCACCAATTGATATTCCCATCAACAATGCAGAAGGGTTTCTTTTTCTCCACACCCTCTCCTTTTAAAAATTTTTCACATAAATATTTTATCCAACATGTTAATTTGAAGGGTTCATTATATTTAGTTCACTATACTACAAGCAATGGATATCATATTTTTGTAGACGTGGAAATTAAACAATCTGTCCAAGATCATGCTTCTAACAAACATGAAAATCAGGGTTAGACATGATGTGCTTTTTTGCCCCACTCACCTTTGCTGCCTACCACTGTAACAGCTTTTATTCCTGCCAAAATTGCATGTCTGCAGTTGGACGAAGAAGATGAAGTTGCTACAGGGGAGGTCGTCCTTTGATCTCACAATTCTATTTGAAAAGCAATGGGTACTTGGCAGGCTAGAACTGCCATCCCAACTCTTGTGCTAAATTCCCCATGGCCATTGAAGAGCCCATGAAACTAATTATTTCTAAGGGCTTCTCAGGTGGTGCTAGTGGTAAAGAATCCACTTGCCAGTGCAGGAGATGTAAGAGACACAGGTTCGATCCCTGGGTCAGGAAGATCCCTGGAGAAGGAAATGTCAACTCACTCCAGTATTCTTGCGGGGAGAATCAAGTGGACAGAAGAGCCTGGTGGGCTACAGTCCATGGGGTTGCAAAGAGTCGGACATGACTGAGCATCTGAGAAAGAGGCTTTGAGCTTCTTCAAAGGAAATTACACCTGTAGCTTTCATGACTTCTTTTTGGCTCTAGGCTACTTTTTAATTTTTAATGAAAATTCATATGTACTGGAGTCCGGCCAGTTTTGATTTTTGATAGTCTTCATTTTATGACTGAGCTTTTATGACCAATGGATCAGAAAGGTACTTTCTCAAAGAGAAGACAGCACTGAGCACTGTGGCCTGTCACATATGATGTAGCTCTTGTTATTAGCATGTAGCCCATTTCTTATGAAAACTTTTCATTGCTTTGCAGAAAAGTTTTTGTTTTGCTAGTTCTCAGAAAACCTAGAATAGTTCTGGAAACATTGTAGATTCTCTGTAAGTACTGTTGACTCTGGTTAGATTTAATTTTCAGTTCAGCTACCAAACGAATAAATGTCCAGTATCTTGTCTAATCTGTATTATCCCATCTCCTTTGCCAGTAAGTCTGACTGCATGAGTCATTGGCCTAACTTCCTCAGCCTGAAACCCAGGTTAATTTTGCAAACATCAATCATCTCCTTTGGGACAAATATAGATAAAGTGGATAAAATCTAAAGGAGAAAAAATTGAAATAAACATTAAGAATGAACAACGGCTCAGAGGGCTGGAAGATGCAAGTCAGAGGAAAGAGTATTACAACTCATGTTTGGTTGTGGGCTCAGCTTTTGGAAAATATATTTGATTACTGAGAGTATGTAGTTTTAATTCTGGAAGCAGTCATAAATTTAGCACATCAGAAGCCTAAAAAGAGTGAAAGCAGAATTTATAGGCATTTGGAAGATGACACAGATATAGCACATTGGGATTGCAATTCAGGACACCTCCACTCTACTGCTGGCTGTAATACTTTCAGTAAATAACTCCTCTCTGAGCTTCTTTTCCTTATCTGTGAAATAAGTGGATTGGGCTCTAGTTTCTTGACTCCTGTTGGAATGTGTATGTACTGTACAATCCTTCCTGCTCTCCTTTGCTATTTTTAAGGACTTTGTACCAACCCAGTTTAATACTGTGGATTGTGTGCATTCCTCTCACATCATATCTTCTGTGTTTCCATAGTTTGGGGATTTCCTGCATTTTTTTCCAGTAAAGGTCCCTACCACCAATAGAGATCTATGGCTTTATGTGTCTGGATTCTTTGGGTATAAGCAACAGAAACAGATCCAGTTAATTTAAATCATATATGTCTGTCTTGGGAGGAAATGGAATGACTGTAAGAACCCAAGGAAAGATAAAGGAAGAACACTTTTCTCAAATTATTTTTTCCCCAGGAAACAGAAGCTGATTGACTCAGCTTAGGATACATGCCCAGGGCAGGTAAGAGAAGGGATTCTTTAATTATCTTTTTCATCCAGACTGAGCTATGGAAAAGCAGCCTATTTGCTTAAAAGGAAGATTAGGTGCTGCCACTAAAAGAAGGTAGGGTGAGCAAGCAAATCCAAAGGTATCTTTGCTATGATTTTGTATTTATGTAAATAAATTGCTTGTCAATAATCACATTAAACTTTTTCAGAGAACTTGTACAGGAAAATTGATGAGCATGAAAAGAAGTGGCGATTATCTGCATTTTTAATGATGTCACAGAGAAGATCTAAATGTTTACCAATGTAAACATAATAGCCATCAGCTTGTCTAACTTGGTTTGGCTTTCCATTTTCATCTGTAAAATAGTAGGCTCATTATTATCACCCTTATCTAAACTATTGAATATAGTTTAGAGCACAGCTTAGAGCTTGTTAGAACAGGCTTGGAGCCTGTTCTCTTTAGTTTTATATGACAAGGGAGTCAGAATCATTCTCCATCTCCTTAGTGGGTGAATCAGACTAATGGCACAGGATTCTGGGATACAAGAATAGATTCCCAGCATGGGCTATTAGCATTTAGTTCTCTGTACAGGATATCAGATCAGTTCAGTTCAGTTGCTCAGTCATGTCTGACTCTTTGTGACCCCATGGACTGCAGCACACCAGGCTTTCCTGTCCATCACCAACTCCTGAAGCTTGCTCAAATTCACATCCATTGAGTCAGTGATGCCATCCAACCATCTCATCCTCTGTAGTCCCCTTCTCTTCCTGCCTTCAGTCTTTCCCAGCATTAGGCTCTTTTCAAATGAGTCAGTTCTTTGCATCAGGTGGCCAAAATATTGGAGCTTCAGCTTCAACATCAGTCCTTCCAATGAATATTCAGGGTAGATATTCTTTAGGATTGACTAGTTTGATCTCCTTTCAGTCCAAGGGACTCTCAAGAGTCTTCTCCAATACCACAGTTCAAAAGCATCGATTCTTCAGCACTCAGCTTTCTTTATAGTTCAACTCTCACATCCATACATGACTACTGGAAAAACCGTAGCTTTGACTAGATGGACCTTTGTCAGCAAAGTAATGTCTCTGCTTTTTAATATGCTATCTAGGTTGGTCATAGTTTTTCTTCCAAGGAGCAAGTGTCTTTTAATTTCAAGGCTGCAGTCACCATCTGCAGTGATTTTGGAGCCCAAGAAAATAAAGCTGTCACTGTTTCCCTTGTTTCCCCATCTTTTTGCCATGAAGTGATGGGACCGGATGCCATGATCTTCATTTTTTGAATGTTGAGTTTTAAGCTAGCGTTTTCACTCTGCCCTTTCACTTTAATCAAGAGGCTCTTCGGGGGGCGCCACCTGCATATCTGAGGTTATTGATATTTCTCCCAGAAATCTTGATTTCAGCTTGTGTTTCATCCAGTCCAGCACATTTCTCATGATGTATTCTGCATATAAGTTAAATAAGCAGGGTGACGATATTTAGCCTTGACATACTCCTTTCCCATTTTGGAACCAGTCCATTGTTACATGTCTGGTTCTAACTGTTGCTTCTTGACCTGCATACAGATTTCTCAGGAGGCAGGTAAGGTGGTTAGGTATTCCCATCTCTTGAAGAATTCCCCACAGTCTATGGTGATCACGCAGTCAAAGGTTTTAGTGTAGTCAATGAAGCAGAAGTAGATGTTTTTCTGGAACTCTCCTTTTTCAATGATCCAGTGGATGTTAACAATTTGATCTCTGGTTCCTCTACCTTTTCTAAATCCAGCTTGAACCTCTGGAAGTTCATGGTTCACGTACTGTTCAAGCCTGGCTTGGAGGATTTTGAGCATTACTTTGCTAGCGTGTGAGATGAGTGCAATTGTGTGGTAGTTTGAACATTCTTTGTCATTGTCTTTCTTTAGAATTGGAATGAAAACTGTCCTTTTCCAGTCCTGTGGCCACTGCTGAATTTTCCAAATTTGCTGGCATATTGAGTACAGCACTTTCACAGCATCATATTTTGGAATTTGAATTATCTCAGATGAAATTCCATCACCTCCACTACTTTTGTTCGTAGTGACTTTGGACCATTTGACTTTGGACTGCTGGATGTCTGGCTCTAGGTAGTGATTATACCATCATGATTATCTGGGTCATGAAGATCTTTTTTGTATAGTTCTGTGTATTCTTGCCACCTCTTCTTAATATCTTCTGCTTCTGTTAGGTCCGTACCATTTCTGTCCTTTATTGAGCCCATCTTTGCATGAAATGTTCCCTTGGTATCTCTAATTTTCTTGAAGAGATCTCTAATCTTTCCCATTCTGTTGTTTTCCTGTATTTCTTTGCACTGATCACTGAGGAAGGCTTTCTTATCTCTCCTTGCTATTCTTTGGAACTCTGCATATCTTTATATCTGCATATCTGTATATCTTTCCTTTTCTCCTTTGCCTTTTACTTCTCTTCTTTTCTCGGCTATTTGTAAGGTTTCCTCAGACAATCATTTTGTCTTTTTACATTTCTTTTTCTTGGGGATGGTCCTTGATCACTGTCTCCTGTACAATGTCATGAACCTCTGTCCGTAGTTCTTCAGGCACTCTGTCTATCAGATCTAATCCCTTGACTCTATTTGTCACTTCCATTGTATAATTGTAAGGGATTTGATTTAGGTAAAAGATATAAATCTTTTCATAAAAGATAGAAATTCAAGTAAAACATATCAGTTTACTCTCTTGGGTTGTCCATGGCAATATAATTGTAAGAGTTAATCAACAGTTCACTCCGGTGCTTCAGTCCATTATAATCCACTAACAGTTTTCACACATGAATGAATCTTCTTGCTTCTATCATCATAGTCAAATTAGTAGCACCAAAGGCATGAGTTATGGTTTAATAAAATCTGACTGGCAATGGCACCCCACTCCAGTACTCTTGCCTGGAAAATCCCATGGACGGAGGAGCCTGGTGGGCTGCAGTCCATGGGGTCGCTAAGAGTCGGACACGACTGAGCGATTTCACTTTCACTTTTCCCTTTCATGCATTGGAAAAGGAAATGGCAACCTGCTCCAGTGTTCTTGCCTGGAGAATCCCAGGGACGGGGGAGCCTGGTGGGCTGCCGTCTATGGGGTCACACAGAGTCGGACACGACTGAAGCGACTTAGCAGCAGCAGCAAAATCTGACTTTAACACTTATACATTGGTTGAAACAAAATGAGTTTTGCCTATTTGTTTGCCTTCTCATTTTTGAAATTGTTTTTGTAAATCCATAGTATTTACGTACTAAGAGGAAATGTTTTCTCTGAGAACACTTACAGAAATTTGTATTGATCATCTTATTTTCTCCTGAAGATAAATTGGGTGTCAATAATCACATTAAACTTTTTGGGAAAACTTGTATGGGAAAATTCATGGTCATAGAAAAGCAGTAGCAATTATCTCCATTTTTAATGATGTCATAGAAGTGATCTAAATGTTTGCCGAAATATAAATAATAACCATCAGCTTTACTAACTTGTTTGGCCTTTCATTTTCATCTATAAAATAGTAGATGCACTATTATCCTAATCAAAACCATCTATTAATTATAGCTTATAGCACAGCATAGAGCTTGTTAAACAGACATGATTCTTTCCATTATTGCCAAGTATTAATATTTAACAAGAGACCTCCTTTGAATTTGAGTGAATCATCATAACACTTAGGGCCTGCACATGTAAATATTTTAATTTTTTTCAAGAGGAAAGTGGGGTTCAGACCAGTGAATCTTGGAGATAGTAAGATATGCTGATTTATTCCTGTGTGTGCCATCTCTCAGATCTGAATTTTAAACTCTGAACACCAACCCTGTCAGTCTCTCAAAAGATAGGCAGGTCTGGAATCACAGCCAATCCTGCTTTTATTCACATTCTATAGCTCAGAGAAGCATTCTCTCCTGTCAACTTTATAAAGAATGGGACGTAATTTCCATTTGCCTGCCTGGATGACAATCACTGGCATTCTTAGAGTGATTTTCCCCATAGGCATAACATTAACACAGACTGTACCTGTACATGTAGACCCATTCGTGTTCATCACATCCCCAGGGCATTTCATATATATTAATAGTTTGGTTTCCATGCAGGGTGAATCGAGACTCCTTTCCAGGCTGCGTTTTCAGAGTGGGCATTGTGTTGTTGAGCTCTTGCTGTTTCTCATGGTGAGGACGTATTTAAAACCCCAGGTACCACTTTTCTAAATTCAAGGCCTCTCTATCCAGTAGCTGCAACTGAATTGAATCTAGAGGACTGAAACCTTTGTTTGAAATTAAAAAAAAAAAAATAGTATCTATTATTTGGAGACTTAATGGCAGACTTTAGGCATCTGAATGAATAACCTGAGCATCATTTTCTGTAACAGAAAGGAACCTCAGCATATTGTCAATGGCAAATAACAACAACAAAAACAGCATTCTAGCTGAGAGGCTGTAGACACGCTTGAACAGATGATTGACTGCATCAGACAGAGCTCAGCATCTCTGGCTGCAAAGTCTAAATGATGATGACCATATCCTAAATATATGTGTCCCCCAGTTTGTACTTGGGGCCCTGGGGACTCAGTTTTGCATGCCTATAAAGTTTGACATAAACAGAATTATCCAATCCTATGACAGCTATACTACCCTGTCTTGTCCTAAGAATAGATGACTAGAAGCTCTGTTGTAGGATTTCAAGTTCCATTTCAGTGGCATTTCTCCAATTAACTTCCTTCTACCCTCCCCTCACTCTCTTTAGGCAGCTTGGGTTTCCATCTTTGGTATCTTCTTGCCACCCATCCTCGTCACATGAACAAAGTTACTAATAAGGTCTAGGATTAGCTAGGTCTCAATTGTAAGGTGACTTTGAAAAGGACTCTTAGAAGTTATTTATTCAGTCCCTGGAGTAGAATCTAAGAGGGACTGCCATGTGTTAAAGTTTCAATTACTGTTTGGTGATTAATGACAACATGTTAATATTTTACTGCTTTATTAACAGATGGACACTGTAAATATATACCAGAAAATGTGAAAGAATGGAAATGTGAGTAACTTTCTTGATTGTGGGCAGACATAGTGGACACAGCGTGTAAGTCTAGGCATGGGTTAGAAACACAGAGCATCTCTCCTTCCTACACAAACCATTTCCCATAGTAACTAGTAAAATTCAGTTTCATAAAATAGAGTATGGATGTTGCTGCTGCTGCTAAGTCACTTCAGTCATGTCCGACTCTGTGCAACCCCAGAGACGGCAGCCCACCAGGCTGCCCTGTCCGTGGGATTCTCCAGGCAAGAACACTAGAGTGGGTTGCCATTTCCTTTTCCAATGCATGAAAGTGAAAAGTGAAAGTGAAGTCGCTCAGTTGTGTCCGACTCTAGCGACCCCATGGACTGCAGCCCACCAGGCTCCTCTGTCCATGGGATTTTCCAGGCAAGAGTACAGGAGTGGGGTACCATTGCCTTCTCCGGAGTATGGATGTTAGATGTGGGTTTTTCATATATGGCCTTCATTATGTTGCAGTAATTTTTTTCTGTTCCTAATTAAGTGGTTTTTATTGTTGCTGTTTTATTATGAAAGGGTACTGAATTTTGCCAAACACTTTCTGCATCTATTGAGATGATCATGTGCTTTTCACCTTTTATTCTGTCAATGTGGTTTGTGTATGTTGAACCATCCTTGCATCTCAGGGATGAATTCCACTTGGTCATGATGTATGATCCTTTTCATGTGCTAATAACTTGGTTTGCATGTGGCATTATTCCCTTCCACTTAAAGAACTTGCTTTTGCCTTTCTTGTAGTGTCAATCTGTTGGTGACAAATTTCCTCAGGTTTTATTTGTCTGAAAATCTTTTTTCATTGCCTTCCTCATGAAGGATATTTATTGATATAGAATTTTGTGTCAACATAGAATTTCCTTTGTTTTTATATTTGAAATGTTATTTCTGTTATCTTCTGGCTTCTACTATTTGTGTTGAGCTATCAGCCATCTCTCACTATTATTTCCATATGTAATGTGTCTTTTATCCTCTGGATTTGTTCAAGAATTAGTCTTCCTTTTCGGTTTTCAGCAGTTTGACTATAATGCACTTAGGCATAGTCTTCTTTTTATTCCTCCTGCCCTTCTAATTTGGCAGAACCTGAGCTCCAATCTCTATCTTCCTATCTCCAGTACCTGCTATAGGACCAGTTTTGCTTTTTAAACTCCCAGCTAGCTGATTTCTGCTGCGTTTCCTACAAGCTTATCTTGTACACAGTTTAGGAGTCAGCCAAGGATTTCAAGGGAATTGTATGCAGACTTTGAGGGAACTCCATCTATGGATCTCTCCTTTTAGGCTTTTCTTCTTCTATTTCCAGCCTTTACGAAGGCCCTGATTACAACCTCGGTCTCTATAGCTCAGTGGGACCACCTTTTCCTTGAGTTCCATTTTTTTTTTCTCAAGCACTGCACACTGGTCAGCACCCTTAAAAATGAACCATCTAAATGTAGAACTCACATGCCATGCTTCTCTTTCCTCAAGGATTGTATGTCCTCCAATTCTGCTTTGGGTTTCTCTCCACTGCTTTCAAATACTTCATGTTATATTTTTTTCCAGTTTTTAATTGTTATTAGCAGGAGGGTGAGCCTAATACAAACTCCACTGCCGTTATTGGAATGAAAATATTATTTGTTTTCTTTGCAGTAATAAATTCAAATGCTAATGCAAGTACTGAAATCAGGCAGTCCTAACTTATACACCCAAATGAAGCTGGGTAATTTTATGTTGTATTTTTTTTAGATTATAAATGAAGTAAAAACCCAAATTTTAAATTTTTAAGAGAATTTCTGGTCCCTTGAGCAATGTAATAAGCATTCTCAGGGAGATCCCAGTTTGATATATAATGCTTTAATAATCAGTTCAGTTCAGTTCAGTCAGTCGACTCTTTGCCATCCCATGAATCGCAGCACGCCAGGCCTCCCTATCCATCACCAACTCCCGGAGTTCACTCAGACTCACGTCCATCGAGTCAGTAATGCCATCCAGCCATCTCATCCTCTGTCGTCCCCTTCTCCTCCTTTGGTACTAATAATAAAATTAAAGCTTCCTTGGTAGCTCAGATGGTAAAGAATCCACCTTCAGTGCAGGAGAACTGGATTTGATCTCTGGGTCAGGAAGATCTGGAGAAGAGCATGGCAACCCACTCCAGTATTCTTGCCTGGAGAATCCCAGGAACAGAGGAGCCTGGCAGGCTACTGTTGATGGGATTGCAGAGTCGGACATGTCTGAGTCACTGGCACACACACAATAATAAAATTATTAACTTATTTAGAGAAAATGATAGTAACAATAGCAATAAAAAAGAGGCTTAAAGTATACATGAAGCATGTGATGAAAGAGAAAAATCACAGAAAGGTGGGGAGGAAAGCTCTGTGCTTAGAAACCCACATGGGAGGAAAAGCTGGAAAGAGGGACCAGTAGGAAACTCTTTCAGGAAACCTGAGTATAAATAGATGTATAGTAGAATAAAGAAAGAAGGGAAATCTATAGAATGGGAGTGATTCAAGAAAGGTATGCTGTATAGCAATTTACACTTAATCTATTGATGATAAAGCAAAAGGCATCACACATATTTCCGTTGTCCTGGCCCCCCAGCTCTCCAACCCTGCTTCACATTGCATGGCGCACTGGGACCACTCTACATTTTCTGATCGGTTGTGTATGGAGACTTTGGTAAGAAGAGCGGAGAGTGACTGGGAAAGGGGCAAGAATCATTCAGCCCTGGATGTGTGAAGTGGGAAAGAATAGGAAGGTGGTAAGCCTGGATTGTCTTGAGGACTATGGCTAAGCATATAAAGAGAAAATGTAAGAAGAAGTAGGAAAGGGGATTCTCCCTCCACTTAAAACAGGTGCTACAGCCTAAGGCTCCATGCAGTTTATTATGACACATTTGGGGCTCTTGACATTAACTGGTATGATAGGATAAACAGAAGTCCCTGAGCTTCTGAGCACATGGAACAGACGATACGACCGTCCAACCACTTCTGGGCTGGGGCAGAAGGAAAACATGAGAATAAGAGCGAGAGGGAGAGAGATTTGATCCTGAAGTGTTCATGAAACATCCAGGTAATTACATAAAGTGGAACCAAGGAAGAATATTTCAAGTCAGAAGAGTAAGTTTGTGAATTAAAAGGGAGATGCTCATGTAAAAGAACATGATGCATAGGCTTTAGAGTCAGGTAGAAACAACTTAAAATCCAGTCTTGTCATTGCCTAGACTGGGTGTGATACTAAGTTTCTTAATTTTCTCCTGCCTTATACTAAACCATACAATGGCTGAAAAGCACAGCATGGAATTGTTGAAAAAAATGAACTCCTTATGCCACTTACAGCAGCCAGGACTAGAGACTCAGTCTGGTTCTCTCCTCTTCTAGAAGAACAAAACAGAATTCTGATTCAGATTAAAAAATTAATTTTTTTCTCTTAAAAATGTCAGAAGCCATTGAGTATCTCATCCTCAAAACTACATTTTCCCATGCTCCAAAATATAGTAGAAAGCAGAGTTGACATTGTTGTGTCAGTGTATCAGTCAGGGTCCTGGCAAAAAACAGAGGCTTTAATGAAGGACTGGCTCCAAAGCTGTGTGTGTGTGTGTGTGTTCAGTCGCCCAGCTGTGTCTGACTTTTTGTGATCCCACGGACTGTAGTCAGTCAGGCTCCTCTGTCCATGGGATTTTCGAAGCAAGAATACTGGAGTGGGTTGCCATTTCCTCTGCCAGGGAATCTTCCCAATCCAGGGATCAAACCCCAGCCTCAAGTGTCTCCTGCATTGGCAGGAGGATTCTTTACCACTGAGCCAGCTGGGAAGCCCATCAGAGGTATGGGCAGGGTTAAAGGGGAAACAGATGTGGAAGTGCCATAGACTAACTCCAGGAAACCATTGCCAACCTAAGGTTGCTGGGGCACTGGGAAGAAATAGCACCCCTGGAGCCCAGTGGGAGCCAGAGCTGTGGAGAGAGGTTTGCACAATATATGTTTTCTCAGCAGATGCTGCTCATGGAAGGAGCCAAAGCTGAGTGAGAGTGGTGGGGAGGGAGAGGGAGAGGGAATGCTCCAAACCCCTGAAATTCCCACCCTCTCATCTCTTGGCAATATTTCTTTTCACTGATGGCTCAGCAGGTAAAGAATCTGCCTGCCAATGCAGGAGACACAGGAGATGTGGTTTCGATTCCTGGCTTGGGAAGATCCCCTGGGGTAGTAAATGGCAACCCAGTCCAGTATTCTTGCTTGAAAAACCCCATGGACAGAGGAGCCTGGCAGACTACAGTCTGTGAGTCATAAAGAGTTGGACAGGACTGACTGATGAAGCACACACAAACTAAATCAGAAGCCATAGAGAAAGGGAGTTCAGATGACATAGTTGGTGAGATTCAGCCTCCTGGAGGGGAGAGATCTGCATCTGTCCCATGCATCTGTCCCAAGGATGGGAGACTAGCGATGGTGAAGATAACATGCCCCCCATAGTAAGAGTCTTACTCTGGCTTTTCTTTTTGATTGGAGGAGAATTGCTGTACAATGTTGTGTTGGTTTCTGCCATAGGACAGGGTGAATCAGCTGTAAGTATACAGAAGTCCCCTCCCTCTTGGGCCTCCCTCCTACCCCTCTGCCCCAAGCCCATCCCTCTAGTCTAGTCTTCGAAGAGTGGTGGGCTGATCTCCCTGGGTTATACAGCAGCTTCCCCCGAGCCACCTATTTTACACATAGCACTGTGGTGAAGAACCTGCCTCCCAGTGCAGGACACGTAACAGACATGGCTTCAATGCCCGGGTGGGAAAGATCCTGTGGAGGAGCTCATGGCAACCCACTCCAGTGTTCTTGCCTGGAGAAGCCCATGGATGGAGGAGCCTGGTGCGCTACAGTCCATGGGGTCACACAGAGTCTGGCATGACTAAGTGACTAAGCACAGCACAGAATATATATGTCAGTGCTACTCTCAGTTAGCGCCTCCTTCTCCTTCCCCTGCTGTGTCCACAAGTCCATTTGCTACATATGTATCTCTCTTCCTGCCCTGCAAAGAGGTTCATCACTACCGTTTTCACTCTAACTTTCGAGGGTTGTGAATCCTGAGAAGGCAGACTCAGCCAAAGGACCTATTCTATTCATGATTACTAGGATGCTGTATGCTGACTCAAAATTAGCTCTTCCTGCAGAAGACATCGGAGAAGGCAATGGCACCCCACTCCAGTACTCTTGCCTGGAAAATCCCATGGACGGAGGAGCCTGGTGGGCTGCAGTCCATGGGGTCGCTAAGAGTCGGATATGACTGAGCGACTTCACTTTCATGCATTGGAGAAGGAAATGGCAACCCCCTCCAGTGTTCTTGCCTGGAGAATCCCAGGGTCAGGGGGAGCCTGGTGGGCTGCCGTCTATGGGGTCCCACAGAGTTGGACATGACTGATGCGACTTAGCAGCAGCAGAAGACATGTGTCAGAGTCACCCAGTGGCTGAGTCACCCAATGGCTGGAAGTATATGTCCCTCTTACCACTCATCACCCAGATTTGATTTTGTCTGTTTCCTTGTCAGTATCCATTCCCTGGGCTCTAAGGGTTTCAGGAGCGAGACAGGGACTCTTCAGGACTTTAGTGCCTGGCACCTCCCCAGTGCTCACTAAGTATGTACCGAACTGGTGAATAAAGGAATTATGAATGAGTGGAAGTCGTGCTGGGACTGTGCTTGCTGGATGCAGGTGCACAGGGACACACCTGTGTGATGGCTATGTGACCTTGGAAATGTTCCAGCTCTTCAGGGCCTCATTATGAAAATTAATGATCTTGAAAACACTTTTATGTACTAAAAAGAAATATCTGTGTTTTGTGAAAAATAACAAATATGACAGTACTTACTGATTTCTTTTGAGAAGAAGGATGGGCCATTTATTTTCAGAGAATAAGGAGGTGGTACTCAGGCATCACAGTTAGCACATCAAATGCTGCTTTTCTGTGGCTTTATCTGACTGTAGGAGCAGAGAGGTGTTGGTTTCCACATCCCCTTTGAGTGTAATGACACAGGTGTTATTGAATTTTGGAGAACTTGTATCATCATGCCTTATCATGCATTTTAATGAGTCATAAATTTCAGATCACTCTGATCCCCCTAAGCACTCACATTGTAAAGTACTGAAAGTAGAGTGTATAAGGAAATGTGGAGGGGCAGGGCTCCACATCGGAAGTCCAGGGAGCTGGGATCTCAGTGGGAGGCAGTGTGGAAAACAGGATGTGGTACAGTTTAAGGTCAAGAACACAGTCTAGAGTCCACCAGACACGGTTTGAATATCTAAGAGGCTCAGGCCTCTTATGAGCTGTGTGATCCTGAGTAAGCCAGTTAACCTGTCTTCACTTCTAGTTCTTCGCCTGGGATGGAAATCAGAATTCTTAGAAATGTGATGAATATTATGGGATGTGAAATATAAAGGACACAGCACATTGTATTAAGAAACTGATAACTAGTATCATTATGTGTACAAGTGGTCACATAGTCACAGGTTATAAGAATTACTCATTACAAATTGTCCAGTTATTCCTGATGAGTTGAAATAATATGACCCTAATGTCAGCTTTTATCATTGTTAGGATTTATGGGCTGATTTCTTCTAGTAATAGTAATACTGCTTTACATATGAAGGCTGCAGTGATGTTTTTCAAAGAACCACTAAATGAATTACCTCATTTTGATGTCATTCCAGTGTACAAAGCAAATGAGATATTTCAAAAGTCCTCACACTAAGACTTACTGAACTAATTACTTGGATCGACATCTTTTGGGTACAGATCAGCATCGGATTTAATTCCTTTCAGATACTCAAAACACTTTCCTAATTGTCTCTTGACCTTAGAAACAACTGGCAGTAACTTAATAGACCGGATAATCTGCATGGGCTCTTCAGATGTAGACCATTCAGATGTGGAGATCTGTTTATCTGAATTGTTTCCAAGTTTTCTGTCCCTAACACCAATCTAGTTCAACAAGGCTTTAATTACTTTGCAGTTTTCCCCAAATCTTCTTATTATTTTGCTTAGGGCAGATTATTTTAAAAGAAGTTCATATAAATAAATAGCAGCTAAAGAAAAAAATGTTATTTGGATGTAATTGGTGAAAATTCATTATGCAAGGAAAGTGTTACCAGCAATGGCAGGAGCCAATAAAAGCGTGTTACCCAGGTCACCAGATAAACAGACCCTCCTCCCATGGAATATGTTCGCACCAGCCATCAGGACACAGC
Source organism: Bos javanicus (assembly GCF_032452875.1). Classification (NCBI taxonomy): domain Eukaryota; kingdom Metazoa; phylum Chordata; class Mammalia; order Artiodactyla; family Bovidae; genus Bos; species Bos javanicus. The sequence goes on along the minus strand of NC_083879.1, from coordinate 17,429,058 downwards.
TCAGTGTTCCCATTTAGCCTAACAGACACCACGTCATTTAATTTGGTTTCTCCACTGTATGAAGACAGGTTTGGACCTCTTCCGATGATGATAAATTTAATAAGAGCAACTGTGTTTTGTAATGTGAGTAAATAAGTAAATCAGCAATCAAATAAATATTGAGGGCCTGTTTTGCATTAGGTACTCCAGGGGATTCACAATGAATAAGACATCCTTTTCTTCTAAGCGCTTACTTTCTTTTTTTCCCTTTCTCGTCACGAATCAGTTTTTTTTTTTTTTTTTTTAACTTTTTATTTTGTTTTCAGCTTCCCTGCTGGCTCAGTGGTAAAGAATCTTCCTGCAATGAAGGAAACACTTGTTCAATGCCTGGGTCAAGAAAATCCGATGGAGGGGGAAATGGCAACCCAATGCAGTATTCTTGCCTGGAAAATCCCTTGGACAGGGAAGCCTGGTGGGCTACAGTCCATGGGGTCACAAAGAGTTGGACTTGACTTAGTGACTAAAACAACAACAAACAACCAGTTAACAATGTGATAGTTTTAGGTGAACAGCCAAGGGTCTCAGCCTCACATATACATGTATCTGTTCTGCTCCAAACTCCCCTCCCATCCAGGCTGCCACATAACATTTAGTAGAGGTCCATGTGCTATACAGTAGGTCCTTGTTGGTTATCCACTTTAAATAAAGCAGTGTGCATTACACACGTCCATCCCAAACTTCCTACCTATCCCTTGCTCTTATCCTTTTCCCTGGCCACCATAAGTTTCTTCTCTAAGTTTGTGAGTCTGTTTCTGTTTTGTAAGTTTATTTGTATCATTTCTTTTTAGATTCCACATACAAAGAATGTCATGTGATATTTCTCCTTCTCTGTCTGACTTACTTCACTCAGTATGACACTCTCTAGGTTAGAGCTTACTTTCTAGGAGGGAAAAATCACATATAAACTATTGTAAAATAACAAATGAGGTGAAAACCACAATAAAACTAAGATTGGGAATGAGTTAATACCTACTGTGTGCCAGGTATTGCTCCAAATAATTTCCAGGCCTGGTCTCAGTTGATCCTGTGATAACCCTTTGGGAACAACACTGCTACTCCTTTTATTTTACAGGCATGGAAACTGAGGCACAGAGGAGTTAAGTGACTTGTGCATGGGCGCCCAGCTAGTAAGTGCTCAACCTAGGATCTGAACTCTGATAGATCCCCAAGCTCTTGCTTTTTAAAGAATACCTTAGCACGGGGAACTCTATTCAATTCTCTGTAATGACCTATATGGGAATAGAATCTAAAAAAGAGTGGATATATGTATAACTGACTCACTTTGCTGTACAGCAGAAACTAAGACAACATTGTAAATCAACTATACCCCAATGATTGGGAACACGTGTACACCCGTGGTGGATTCATGTTGATGTATGGCAAAACCAATACAATATTGTAAAGTAAGAAAATATAATAAATAATAATAATAAATAAATAAAAATAAATAAATAATTAATTAAAAAGAAAACCTTAAACTGAGGACAGAAAAAGTGCCAAGGGAATTGAAAGGATGAGGAAATTATTTTCAGATCAACCTCAGAGTCCCCATTTATAAAATGAGGATACTATGATGCCTACTTCATATAGATGTTGTGAGGTTGACCAGGACAGTGCTTGTAGAGTACCAATACTTCAACGTGAGGCTGAAGTTAATGCTTGAGTTATGTGGGATCCCCCAGCCACAGCATGGGTGTCAGTGTCCTAGCACTTGGCTGTACATACTCTACCCAGCTGGGGGCATTGGTGTCCATTCTAGCCAAATGCTTCCCCCCGCTGGCTCTAAGTGTGCCAGGACCAGCTGGACACAGACCAGATTTCAGGGGGCTGTGGAGGAAGTCCACGCTGTCCTAGGCATGTATCCAGGAGAACACTCCATGATATTAGCTATTGTTGGACTGCCAATTTCAGTCTACCATCTGATATGGTTTGTAGACACCAGAGTCCAAAATGGAGCTCTGAAGAGTCCTGGAAGTTTTTCTTTCATCCGAGTTGGAAGTTTTCAAGGAGGAACTATAAAACTGCCATTGAGATTTTTACACACAATTAAGTTGATCCAGACACATATTTTCAAATGAAAAATCTTAAAGCCCTTTACAACAAAGCAGAAAATAAGTTTAAAAAAAAAGATGAATATATTTTCCCCTGGAGAAGAATAACTGCCTGTGATTATAGTTTGCCAGGATACAGATGTTAAAGTAGCAAACTTCTCAAACCATGACATAGGCCAGTCTCCTGGGATAAATCCTATCCTTTTCAGTAAGATACTGTGAAATTGTTAACATGTGGAAAATATAATCAATACTTTCTTAACCTGCTATATTAGAGAGTCACAAAACCTGGCAATGGGGTTTAAAATGATATCAAAATTTAGCTTCATATCAAGTAGAAACTGAAAAAGTATGACAAGAATAATTACTTCAGAACTCAAAGGAAATTAAAATTCTTTAACATCCAAGTCTACTAAGAAGAGACCAGATGTTTAAGAAAACTAAAAAATAAAGACATCTTTCAAAACATTTTACCAGCTGGTATCCTACAATTACCCTAAAGTATACCCCTTTCCTCAAAATACTGAGGACTGGGAATGCGATGGTTTGTTTTCACCATGATCCCTATGTCTGCATTTTGCAACTGGAGATATTTTTAGTCTCTCCGTATCAAAGTAAAAGTGCAGATCAGCTTTGAAATCTGACAGCCTCCTTCACACACACACACACACACACACACACACACACACACACTCTCTCTCTCTCTCTCTCTCTCTTCCCCCTAAATGGAAAATCTTATTGGGATTAAACTGTATGTCAAAAAGTTCTTATGTTTAGTTTCATCATATCTTCTAAAATAATTGATACAGTTGATACAGTAGGTAACTTCAGAGTGAACATTTTTGGTGATACTGTTCCTGTGGTGATGGTTTAATCACTAAGTCACTAAGCCATATCTGACTCTTGTGACCCCATGGGCTATAGCCCGCCAGGCTCCTCTATCCATGGGATTCTCCAGGCAAGAATACTGGAGTGGGTTGCCATTTCCTTTTCCAGGGGGTCTTCCCAACCCAGGGATCGAACCCAGGTCTCCTGCATTGCAGTCAGATTCTTTACTGACTGAGCCACCAGGGAAGCTTACTGTTACTGTAGTAGACTGAATAATAACCCCCCAAGGTGTCTATTCCTAAGCCTAAAACCTGTAAAATGTTATTTTAACATGACAAATGGACTCTGTCAATGCAATTAAGTATCTTGAGATGGAGTGATTATTCTGGATTCTTTGCTGGGTCTAAAGGAATCACAAGGGTCCTGATTAAAGGCCCCCAGGAAGGTCAGGGAGAGAAAGCACTGTGATGACAGAAATAGGTGTAAGAGAGAATACGAAGATGCTATGCCGTGGGCTCTCAAGATGGAAGAATGGACCATGAGCCAAGGAATGTAGGTGGTCTGTAGAAGCTGGGAAAGGCAAGAAAACAGATTCTCCTCTATGGCCTTCTATGGAGCATGCTGACAACATAGATAGCCCAGTGAGACTGTTTTTAGACTTCTGATTTCTGGAACTGTAAGATAATAAATTTGTTTCATTTTAAGCCACTATTCTGTGATCATTTGTTATATCAGCCATAGGAAGCTCTGTAATTACTATTACCAGTAATTGTAATTACTGGGTGTAATTATTGGTAATTGATGGGTTTATTGGCCCAGAGAAGAGCAGAGGATGAGCAAAAAGCTTACTGACACAAAGAATTTCAATTCATTTACTATATTGTACACCACTCTTCTGTTGAATCTCACCAAACCATTCAAATAGAATCCAAAATCATTTTATTTCCTTTTGAAGCTTTTTTAAGTGTCATATCAAGAATACTTTTAATTAGCCTCCAATTAAAATAAATAAATTTAAATAAAAAAGAATATTTTTCCTAACCCAATATCATTTTTTTTCTCTTCTAAAATGTTTGTAGATTTATCACATATATTTAGGTCTGTGTTCACTCACTCTTGGGGGTAAATTTTGTGTATGATGTGAGAAAGAGTTGAAATTAATTTTTATATGCAGATATATAATTGCCCCAGTACCATTTGCTGAAGAGGGTATGTATGTGATCAGTTGCTCAGTCGTGTCTGACTCTTGTGACCCAATGGACTGGAGCCCACCAGGCTCCTCCATCTGTGGGATTTTCCAGGCAAGAATGCTGGAGTGGGTTGCCATTTCCTAGAGTATACATTCTACCAGTGATTATTTTGGCACTTATGCGAAAACCTATTTGTCTATAACTATAAAGGCTTGTATCTGGACTCTCAATTTTGTTCTATCAATCAATATGCCTATCCTTATGCCAATACCATCCTATTTTGACTACCGAAGCTTTACAGCAAGTTTTGAAATTGGAGATTGAAAGTCCTTCAGCTTTATTCTTTTATTTTTCAAATTTGTCTTGCCTAATCTGGGTTCACATTCCTATATAAATTTTAGGATTGGCTTCTCATTTCTGCTGACATTTTGAAAGGTTTTATGTTGAATCAACTTAGGGAGAAGTGTCTCCTATTGCTTAAGCCTGCTTTCCCTAGGTTTAGATCTTCATGTACTCAGTCAGCTAATTAATACTTGGCTCTTCATGGGTCTTATTATTGGTAGGACAGAGATGTGAAGCCTTTTCCTGGAAGAAAGTTTCATCTTGCAATTACTGATTCACCCTGCTTCAATCATGTATCAACTTGGCAGGAGTAGCCATCCATTCTGTTAATTTTTCCCCCCCAGCTTGTACCTTTCCCATGTCTGCTCAGCATTGTTGACTCTTAGAGCTCCATTCCTACTCAGCCTCCTCCTATTTTGGCCTCGTGCCCCATTCACTTTCATGCCCTTTACTCTGCTTTCCTCTCAAGTCCTGTGATTCAGAGTCCCTTCATAATACTGTGAACATTTGCCTCCATCTAGTGCTTCCCAGGTGGCGCTAGTGGTAAAGAACCCACCTGCCAATGCAGGAGACATAAGAGACGTGGGTTTGATCCCTGGGTTGGGAAGATTCCCTGGAGGAGGGCATGGCAGTCCACTCCAGTATTTTTGCCTGGAGAATCCCATGGACAGAGGAACGAGGCGCGCTACAGTCCAAAGAGTCACAAAGAGTGGGACACGACTGAAGTGACTTAGTACACAGCACGGTCTTGTCCAGAGGACAAATGAGGCAAGTGTAGAACAGTGGATCAGGTTTCAGAAGACATGGCTTCTCTTCCCGAATATATCGCGTGTGGACTGTGTGACAATGGTTATGAACCTCCTACATCAGCTTCCTTATCCAAAAAAATGGGAATATGGATCACTCTCCCATCAAACTCACATGCTTGCTTGAGAGTCAAAGTAGGTAACATGCAAGAAAATTAATTAAAAGCAGTAAAAATAAATTAGTATATTGTGTACATGTATGTAGTCTATTCATTAAGCATTTAGAACGTAGTATTTTTCTTCTCAACTAGATTATATGATATCAGTATATTTCAATGGCTTCTCACATATTATGAAGTATATAGAAAGTGAATGAAAGTCACTCAGTCATGTCTGACTTTGCAACCCCATGGACTATTCTCCAGGCCAGAATATTGGAGTGGGTAGCCTTTCCCTTCTCCAGGGGATCTTCCTAACCCAGGGATGGAATCGAGGTCTCCCGCATTGCAGGCAGTAGGGACTCCATAAAAATTTTACTTGAAATGATGAAAATATATAACTTAGTTAGCTAAAATAATTCAGACCTGGGACAAGGCCATGAAACTTCTCTGAATATGTGTCTTTATGTGTGTATGAGAGAGAGAGAGAGACAGATACTTCTTTCCGTTAACATCTTAAACGACTAGGATCTTGTGGAACAAACATTGGTATGGTGGATCTTAAAAATAAGCATACAAAAACTGAACTTGGAGAGAATCATATATTGAAACTCCACATCAGGAATTTATAGTTAAAGATGGTCATGTCTCCCCACCCACACTCCCACCAAAAGAAGCACAGTTTTTTATAAAAATAAAAAAGAACAGTTCTTTGACTCCATAGTTCTTCAGAAATGCAAAAGAGTACAGAATGCAATGGACAAGAAAACTATAGCAAGACATCAGTTCTAATCTAAATCACAGAATCCAGGATCTACTTGGGTTGAATCCTTATAGTCATTATACCTCAATTTCTAAGAGTTTATGAAAGATGACACCCAAGTCTGGGGGCATGTCACCATGTGCAGGGACCTCTTGTGAACTCCCTCAGGAGTTCTCCCTTGTTCTCTCTCATCCTGTCTTCATGTCCAGACGTGTTCTCCAGAATTCTATGTGTCTGGTCTCATTACCACTTCCTCTTCCCACGGATTGCTCAGAAGTCTTATCTGGCTCCAGTTTCCATGCTCACCCATCCCACACAGGGCTTGATCTGACTAAATGTTTATTGAGTTCAGTTGACCTCCAGATATCCATCTCTTTCTCATCTCTTTTCTTCCCATAGAACTAAGTTTCTCTTCCTTCATCACATATATGTGCTTACTTTACTCCACGCAGGTGGTATTCAGTTGCTAAGTTGTGTCTGACTCTTTGTGACCCTGTGGTTAGCAGCACTCCAGGCTCCTCTAGCCTCCACTGTCTCCCAGGGTTTGCTCAAATTCATGTCATTGACTTGGTGATGCTATCTAACCATCTCATTCTCTGCCACCCCCTTCTTCTTTTGCCTTCAATCTTTCCCAGCATCAGGTCTTTTCCAATGAGTCGACTCTTTGGAGTCAGCAGGTGGCCAAAGCATTGGAGCTTCAGCTTCAGCATCAGTCCTTCTGAATATTCAGTGTTGATTTCTTTTAGGACTGACTGGTTTGATCTCCAAGGGACTCTCAAGAGTCTTCTCCAGCACCACAGTTAAAACGCATCAATTCTTTGGTACTCAGTCTTCTTTATGCTCCAACTCTCACATCCATACATGACTACTGGAAAAGCCTAGTTTTGACAGTATAGACCTTTGTCAGCAAAGTGGTGTCTCTGTTTTGTAATATGCTGTCTTGGCTTGTCATAGCTTTCTTTCCAAGGAAAAAACACCTTAATTTCACGGCTGCAGTCACTGCCCACAGTGATTTCGGACCCCAAGAAAGTAAAATCTATCACTGTTTCTACTTTTTCCCCATGTATTTGCCATGAAGGGAAAAAGCAAGAAAGTTCCAGAAAAACATCTATTTCTGCTTTATTGACTATGCCAAAGCCTTTGACTGTGTGGATCACAATAAACTGTGGAAAATTCTGAAAGAGATGGGAATACCAGACCACCTGGCCTGCCTCTTGAGAAACCTGTATGCAGGTCAGGAAGCAACAGTTAGAACTGGATATGGAACAACAGACTGGTTCCAAATAGGAAAAGGAGCACATCAAGGCTGTATATTGTCACCCTGCTTATTTAACTTATATACAGAGTACATCATGAGAAACGCTGGGCTGGAAGAAGCACAAACTGGAATCAAGATTGCCAGGAGAAATATCAATAACCCCAGATATGTAGATGACACCACCCTTATGGCAGAAAGTGAAGAGGAACTAAAAAGCCTCTTGATGAAAGTGAAAGAGGAGAATGAAAAAGTTGGCTTAAAGCTCAACATTCAGAAAACAAAGATCATGGCATCTGGTCCCATCACTTCATGGGAAATAGATGGGGAAACAGTGGAAACAGGGTCAGGCTTTATTTTTTGGGGCTCCAAAATCACTGCAGATCGTGACTGCAGCCATGAAATTAAAAGACACTTACTCTTTGGAAGAAAAGTTATGACCAATCTAGATAGCATATTGAAAAGCAGAGACATTACTTTGCCAACAAAGGTCCATCTAGTCAAGGCTCCGGTTTTTCCTGTGGTCATGTATGGATGTGAGAGTTGGACTGTGAAGAAGGCTGAGTGCCGAGAATTGATGCTTTTGAACTGTGGTGTTGGAGAAGACTCTTGAGAGTCCCTTGGACTGCAAGGAGATCCAACCAGTCCATTCTGAAGGAGATCAGCCCTGGGATTTCTTTGGAAGAATGATGCTAAAGCTGAAACTCCGGTACTTTGGCCACCTCATGAGAAGAGTTGACTCATTGGAAAAGACCCTGATGCTGGGAGGGATTGGGGGCAGGAGGAGAAGGGGATGACAGAGGATGAGATGGCTGGATGGCATCACTGTCTCGAGGGACGTGAGTCTGAGTGAACTCCCGGAGTTGGTGATGGACAGGGAGGCCTGGTGTGCTGCAGTTCATGGGGTCGCAAAGAGTCGGACATGACTGAGCGACTGAACTGAACTGAACTGAATGGGACTGGATGCCATATTTTTGAATATTGAGTTTTAAGCCAGCTTTTTCACTCTCCTCTTTCACCCTCATCAAGAGGCTCTTCAGTTGCTCTTTGCTTTCTGCCATTAGAGTGATATCATCTGCATATCTGAGGTTGTTGATATTTCTCCTGGCAATCTTGATTCCAGGTTGTGATTCATGTAACCCAGCAGGTTGCATAATGTACTCTTCAGTTTAGTGCAGTCACTCAGTCGTGTCCGACTCTTTGTGACCCCTTGAATCACAGCACGCCAGGCCTCCCTGTCCATCACCAACTCCCAGAATTTACTCAAACTCATGTCCATTGAGTCTGTGATGCCATCCAGCCATCTCATTCTCTGTCGTTCCCTTCTCCTCTTGCCCCCAATCCCTCCCAGCATCAGGGTCTTTTCCAATGAGTCAACTCTTCACATGAGGTGGCCAAAGTATTGGAGTTTCAGCTTTAGCATCATTCCTTCCAAAGAACACCCAGGGCTGATCTCCTTTAGAATGGACTGGTTGGATCTCCTTGCAGTCCAAGGGACTCTCAAGAGTCTTCTCCAACACCACAGTTCAAAAGCATCAATTCTTTGGCACTCAGCTTTCTTCACTGTCCAACTCTCACATCCATACATGACCACAGGAAAAACCATAGCCTTGACTAGATGAACCTTTGTTGGCAAAGTAATGCCTCTGCTTTTCAATATGCTATCTAGGTGGGTCATAACTTTTCTTCCAAAGAGTAAGTGTCTTTTAATTTCATGGCTGCAGTCACCATGTGCAGTGATTTTGGAGCCCCAAAAAATAAAGTCTGACACTGCTTCCACTGTTTCCCCATCTAATTTCCATGAAGTGATGGGACCAGATGTCATGATCTTCATTTTCTGAATGTTGAGCTTTAAGCCAACTTCTTCACTCTCCTCTTTCACTTTCATCAAGAGGCTTTTTAGTTCCTCTTCACTTTCTGCCATAAGGGTGGTGTCATCTACGTATCTGGGGTTATTGATATTTCTCCCAGCAATCTTGGTTCCAGCTTGTGCTTCTTCCATCCCATTAAGCTGTACTTAACAGCCTATTAAGATGTACTCTTAATAGAAGTTAAATAAGCAGCGTGAAAATATACAGCCTTGTCATACTCCTTTCCCAGTTTGAATCAATCAGTTGTTCCATGTCTGGTTTTAACTGTTGCTTCTGGACCCACACATAGGTTTCTCAGGAGATAGGTAAGGTGGTCTGGTATTCCCATCTCTTTTAAAATTTTCCACAGTTTGTTGCGTAGGACATTACAAATGTATTAATTAAGACATGTGGAGGGGTTTTTCTTTTTTACAGTTTACAAACTGATGAATCTCAAATTGTTAATTGTGAAAGTGAAAATGTTAGTCTTCAGTCAAGTCTGACTCTTTATGACCCCATGGACTGTAGCCTGCCATTCTTCTCTGCCCATGGGATTCTTCAGGCAAGAATACTGGAGTGGGTAGCCATTATAGGAAGTTTCTCCAGGGGAATCTTCCTGACCCAGGGATTGAACCTGGGTTCTCCTGCACCGTGGACAGATTCTTTACTGTCTGAGATACCATTGTTAACTGTGAAAGTGAAGTCGCTCAGTCATATCCAACTCTTTGCGACCCCGTGGACTGTAGCCTACCAGGCTTCTCTGTCCATGGGATTCTACAAGCAAGAATACTGGAGTGGGTTACCATTTCCTTCTCCAGGGGACCTTCCCAACCCAGGGATCGAACCCGGGCCTCCCGCATTGGAGGCAGACGCTTTAACCTCTGAGCAACAGAGAGGGCCCTACTATTCAACACGTTTTCTAGAGTAGAATATTGTCTTGCTTAGAAATGTTGTCATCTGAAATTTCAAAGAGCTCCTTTAGCCTCAAAACTGTTTGGGAGAAGGAGTATATGTTCCTCCCATTCAGTTGCAACTCTCTTACATCTTTCTCCCATAATATCCAGGAAGCTTACTATTTTCCTTGAGACAGTTTGGTTTTCATTCAGTTACTAGGGTAAAACACTGGCTAATAATGACAGGGACACATAGTTAAAGTAACCTGGCTGTGCTGAATTTTCTGGCTAATGAGTTCACTTGGAGTGGGGTGCGGGGGTGACTGCTGCCACAGCAGCCTCCGGAGAAGAAAGCTGCAGGGGTTCAAGGCTGTGGATTTCCTCTCCTGTTCCACAGATGACCCTCAATGACTGAGGAAGCAAAATGCACTCCACTTCCCTGGTCTTCTGTCCCTCCCTGTCCCTGCCAACACACAACAGCTGGCATAGCCACAGAATTATCCAGTTATCACATCCCCATTGATTCCTTTCATCAAACACTCTCCGTTGAAGAGACTGATAGTTCTTATATAAAGCCTGCCATGAATAAAAATAAACCTGCCAAGAAGAAAAATGTTTATGGGCATTCATGCTACACACATATATTGAGATCTCAGCTCCATGATAAATGCTGAGGTTATAAAGATAAAGGACGCTGTTGCTTATGAGCTTTAAAATGTAGAAGATGAGACCAAAAAAACCCCACTTCTGCAGAGTGGTTCAAGTCTAATGATAGGGGTAAGTCTAATGATAGGGGCAAGTCTAGGTGCCATGGATGTGTAGAGCATGGACCTGGGTCACTACAACTGTCTGGATTGGAAGGAGAAGGGGGCTGGTCAGGTGGGGCTCCCTGGCAGAAGGTAATAGTTGAGATGAATCCTCATCATCTTAGGAAATAAGAATCCTATTTCTTCACACAAACTCTGTTCTCAAAATCATGGCAGGAATTAGGACAAGATTATTTCTAGTGATCTGAGATGGCATGCCACCCTTGAGAGGCATGAAGTGATTGAGAACGTGGAACTCCAGCTCTGCTACCAACTCTGTGACCATGGGCCAGCTACCCTCCCAGTCTCCTCATTTGTGAAATGAAGATACCAACAGCACTTACCACATAAGGTTGTTGTGGGGAGTGGATACAGCCATGCATGCAAAATGCTTCAAATATTAATAGTTCCTACTGCATTGTAAATGCTGTATGTTTGTTATTGTTATTATTATATAAACATGATACCATTTTGTTTATATGTTGGGTAGCATTAGTGATAAAGAACCTGCTTGCCAATGCAGGAGATGTAAGAGACAGAGGTTCGATTCCTGCGTCAAGAAGATCCCCTGGAGAAGGGCATGGCAACCCACTCCAGTATTTGTGCCTGAGAATCCCATGGAGAGAGGAGTCTGGCGGGCTACAGTCTGTAGGGTCACAAAGAGTTGGATTTGACTGAAGTGATTTAACACACACACACACACACACACACAGTCCATGGTCAATGCTATATGTTTGTTGTTATTACTATATAAGCATGATACCATTTTGTTTCTATGTTGCAGTATATCTTTGTGCCTTTCTTATGTCTGAGATCAGTTTCCTGTTTGGATTGCAGGGTATTTCAAAACCAGTGTTTCCTTTGTTTTCTGAATGGGGGGAGAGAGAGAGAGAGAGAGAGAGAGAGAGAGTGTGTGTGTGTGTATCCTCAAAGCATATGCAGAACTAGTAAATGTTTTTTTATTAATTTATCCACACCTAAGGTCAGCACCATCTTGCATCTTCATTGCAATAATACCAAGTATCATATAATTCCAGTAGAGTCGGTGCAAATCTGAATTCCTTCCACCAAATCAAGCCTGAACCTTGAGAGCTAAGACTTCTAACAGGCAAAGCAATCAAGCATATTTTCTGAGTACACATTTCCTTTGCTTTCTGTAGCTCTTTTCACTTCCAATAGTACATTGAAATTGGGGATAATCTCCATGCACGTATGAGAAAACTGCATGAAGTTTTTGATGCCTGAAGATCAAAGAAGTTAAGTGACTTAATGCCGGTTATATAACTGACTAGGGGCACAGCCTGGTCAATGCATCTGGAGTCCTTGCTCTTAAACCAGAGCTTTCTTCCCTTCACATGTTGCTCCTTTCAATTCAGTGCACGAGAGAGACAGTCAGGGAGACATCTTTTCTCTAAGAAGCTATGACATGCCCTCCAACTAACGATGGAACAAAGTCAACTGGCACATAAACTTAGAAAATGTTTGGCTTGAAACAAAAGTTCTAGGAGCCAGATAATCCATACACTTCAGCTCTAGGGATTTATCCCACAGCTTGATTGTTGAGATGAGGGAGGGAGAGAGAATGAGTTATTGTTAATGTGATAGTGCTGTCCCCTTTAGGAGAATATGGTTGTTTTGGGCTTGTACTTTGAGGGACAAATAATATCCTAATAGATACAATCAGAAGAAGATTTTAGGCAAAGAGGTAGCATGAAAAAGGTGCAGAAATAAGATATGGAATGTTTGAGAGCATTTGGTTCAGTTTTTGGGAATAGGTAGCGAGAGATATAACTGAAAAGATAGAGGTAATCTAGCAAAAGGCTTTGCTAATACATGACACACCACAGAAGATGGCTTGTGTAGGGCAGGGCTGTGGAGGAAGTGAAAGTTACCAAGGAAGGCTGATGCATTGGATAATGGTTATGATACACTGAGTCTTCAGTCTATAATACCTTGAGAGTCGAGCTCCATGACCAAGTGGCTTGGTAAGAAAATAAATCTAGTTGGTCCACAGAGGATGAAAGAATCAGAAATAGGGAAAATCATCAGGAGGTTGCAACATCAGCTAAATTATGAAATAATATATTGACAGGGAATGGAGAATGGAGGCTTGAGTGAGAGTGTAAAGTTGTAATGAATGCTATAGAGCTTATGAAGGGAGTATTCAGGGATGTGAAGGGCTGAGCAACTAACTGTAGATAAACCTGAAGAATCAACTAACTGGTCATCTCCTTATGGTAAGGCCCCACATCATGCCCATTGGATGATTTTAGTTTTCTATTGTTCCTGCAACAAACTCCCATAAGCTTAGTGGCTTTAATTAACATATATTTCATCTCTTACAGTTCCAAGGGTCAGAAGTCTAAAATGAATTTCACTGGGCTAAAATCAAGGTATCAGTGGGACGTAGTTCTTTCTGGAGATTCTAAAGTAGGATCTGTTTCCTTGCCTCTTTCAACTTCTAGAAGCTACCTATACTTCTGGGCTCATGGTCCTGTGTCACTCCAAGCCTCTGTTTCTGTTATTGTGCTTTTTCTGACTCTGACCCTCCTATCTTTCTCATCTGGGGCCCTTTGTGATCACATGCTGCTGATTTGGATCATCCAGGAACAATCTCCGCCCAATGCTTAACTTAATCACACCTCCAAAATCCTTTTCACTGTGGAAGGTTACTTTTTAATAGGTTCCGGAATTATAATGTGGGCATCTTTGTGGGGGGCATTATTCTCTGCATCACAATGCAGATTCTTCTAGTATCCATCACAACGCATAACTATCACACAGAAGGAGTTGATAATGGGTTTTGGTGACTGTAGATGCTGATAGTCCAAATAAATGCTGATTGTTCAGAAAATTTGAGACAAGATGAACACAGCCTAAAAAGGTGTGTGGAAAAGGGGTGCTTTGTATACATTCAGTTAGAGATGATGGAGGTGAGTGAGTTGCTTCTAGGAACTGCTGATAATTTTAAAGGAACTGAGAAATTTGTATTATTGTTATTCTTTGGTTTAGAACCTCAGGCATCCCAAGTATGATATAAAATAGCAGTGTCCCAGAAACATGTCATTTTATAGAAACTCAGAACCATGATCTTTTATTCTCAGCCAAAACCTGAGTTTTCAGATTGACCATGCACCTGTGCTCATTCATTCACTCAGCTATTTACTAATTTTCATAGGACTATCCCTACATGACTGCATCTTTTCTTAGTGTTAGGAGATTTAAAAGTGCACCTTTATGGGCACATCTGTGAATATGTTTAGCAATCAGTGTTTAAACATTCAATTGAATTAAACATTCAATTCAAATAATGAGTAACTTGTATCTTCTAGACTCTGTTTTAAGGTGTAAAGATGCAGGAAGAGAAACTGAGTTACTACTGCCAAAACCAAATGAACTTGCATTCTGGTGGAAGTAGAAAGACAATACACTGAAAAAATTAGGGTAATAAGGTAGAATGGCCACTAGGGAGGAACTGCATTCCCTAGAGGGTTGATAAAAGCATCTCTGAGGAAGGAATATTTGATTTGAGCCCCAGTTATATGCATTTGAATGCAGAGTTCAAAGAATAGCCGGGAGAGATAAGAAAGCCTTCCTCAGTGATCAATGCAAAGAAATAGAGGGAAACAACCGAATGGGAAAGACTAGAGATCTCTTCAAGATAATTAGAGATACCAAGGGAACATTTCATGCAAAGATGGGCTCGATAAAGGACAGAAATGGTACGGACCTAACAGAAGCAGAAGATATTAAGAAGAGGTGGCAAGAAAATACAGAACTGTACAAAAAAGGTCTCCACGACCCAGATAATCACGATGGTGTGATCAATCACCTAGACCCAGACATCCTGGAATGTGAAGTCAAGTGGGCCTCAGGAAGCATCACTATGAACAAAGCTAGTGGAGGTGATGGAATTCCAGTTGAGCTAGTTCAAATCCTAAAAGATGACGCTGTGGAAGTGCTGCACTCAATATGCCAGCACATTTGGAAAATTCAGCAGTGGCCACAGCACTGGAAAAGGTCAGTTTTCATTCCAATCCCAAAGAAAGTCAATGCCAAAGAATGCTCAAACTACCGCACAATTGCACTCATCTCACACGCTAGTAAAGTCATGCTCAAAATTCTCCAGGCCAGGCTTCAGCAATACGTGAACTGTGAACTTCCAGATGTTCAAGCTGGTTTTAGAAAAAGCAGAGGAACCAGAGATCAAATTGCCAACATCCATTGGATCATGGAAAAAGCAAGAGAGTTCCAGAAAAACATCTATTTCTGCTTTATTGACTATGCCAAAGCCTTTGACTGTGTGGATCACAAGAAACTGTGGAAAATTCTGAAAGAGATGGGAATACCAGACCACCTGACCTGCTTCTTGAGAAACTTGTATGTAGGTCAGGAAGCAACAGTTAGAACCGGACATGGAACAACTGGTTCCAAATAGGAAAAGGAGTATGTCAAGGCTCTATATTGTCACCCTATTTATTTAACTTAATGCAGAATACATCATGAGAAACTCTGGGATGGAATAAGAACAAACTGGAATTAAGATTGCTGGGAGAAATATCAATAACCCAAGATATGCAGATGACACCACCTTTATGGCAGAAAGTGAAGAAGAACTAAAGAGCCTCTTCATGAAAGTGAAAGAGGAGAGTGAGAAAGTTGGCTTAAAGCTCAACATTCAGAAAACTAAGATCATGGCATCTGGTCCCATTACTTCATGGCAAATAGATTGGGAAACAGTGGCTGACTTTATTTATTTGGGCTCCAAAACCACTGCAAATGGTGATTGCAGCCATGAAATGAAAAGACGCTGACTCCTTGGAAGGAAAGTTATGACCAATCTAGACAGCATATTAAAAAGCAGAGACATTACTTTGTCAACAAAGGCCTGTCTAGTCAAGGCTATGGTTTTTCCAGTAGTCATGTATGGATGTGAGGGTTGGACTTTAAAGAAATCTGAGCACCAAAGAATTGGTACTTTTGAACTGTGGTGTTGGAGAAGACTCTTGAGAGTCCCTTGGACTGCAGGGAGATCCAACCAGTCCATCCTAAAGGAGATCATTCCTGAGTGTTCATTGGAAGGACTGATGTTGAAGCTGAAACTCCAATACTTTGGCCACCTGATGTGAAGAGTTGACTCATTGGAAAAGACTCTGATGCTGGGAGGGATTGGGGGCAGGAGGAGAAGGGGAAAACAGAGGATGAGATGGCTGGATGGCATCACTGACTCAATGGATATGAGTTTGAGTGAACTCTGAGAGTTGGTGATGGACAGGGAGGCCTGGCATGCTGCAGTTCATGGGGTCACAAAGAGTCGGACATGACTGAGTGATTAAACTAAACTGAACTGACTATATGCAGCTGTAAATTTGCCCAATTGAATTTATGATGCAGATGATTGAGCCCTTGTGGCAAGCACTTTTAGTTTCAACAAATAGACCACTCTTTTCTATCAATTCCTTATTCACGAACCATGTAACTTGTATAGGCCGTCAATGAATTCAGTCAGTCACTTACCTTTCAAGGCAAATAATTACAAATTCAGAAGATGGGCTTCGATAGAAGAATTTATGGCTGTTTTCCACAGCCCAGCTCTCTGAAGTGTGATCCCTACTGAATGACATATTCTGACTTACAATGCGAGTTTCTGTGAGTCATATCTTTCCTAGTGTGTCCCCTCTTTAGTTCCTGAGCTATTTCCCCAAAGCATTGGAGCCAAAGTCTTTTGGGAACACTGATAAAACTATTAATTAGCTAATGGACTTTCAGGATAATTGAATTTTTCTCTCTTCCAATCCAAGTACTAAAGCAGAACATTTTTCTTCACAATTTTATTCCAGGATACCAGGTCTCCACTCAAAATAAAATAAACTGCCTGTAAACATAACTATTGCTCAAATTTATCTTGTCCATTTTATTCTTTGGTTCAGTCAGAGAAATACAGGTCTGTCTTGGATATTGGTCTGCTTGGATAGGAAGGAAGAAGGAAAGGAAAGAAGAAAGAAAATAAAAATAAAATGAAAAAAATAGGAAAAGAGAAAGGAAGAAAGAAGGGGAGAGAAAAAAGTAAAGAAAGGATCCTTTACATTCTGAATGTACCTTATCACTGTCCATATCAAGTTTTAGGGTGCATCAATATTTATTTACCAATCCGTTTTGGTCAGAAGCTTAGATTCGCTTCTAGGGCTAAAAGCAGTATTACTTTCATGTAAACTCATCTACATTCACATAAGTAGCACAAAGAAAGAAAACTTCATATTACATATTTGAACAAAGAAGTATTTTTCCACCTCCCCATCCATTCTTCAAAAAAAACAAAACAAGACAAAAATAATTTTGAGTCATATAGCAATTTCACCTCAATCAAAAACTCCCCCTTGGAGAAAAGTATATGTACATACTCTTTCAGAAACTTTAATAACATCGGTATTTGAGAATTATGATTCATTCCTGAGGCCCAAGGAGAATTATGTATATAATTCTTTTTTTTTAATGTAAATTTATTTATTTTAATTGGAGGCTAATTACAATATTGTGTTGGTTTTGCCATACATCAACATGAATCTGCCATGGGTGTACACGTGTTCCCCATCCTGAACCCTGCTCCCACCTCCCTCCCCATACCATCCCTCTGGTTCATCCCAGTGCACCAGCCCCAAGCATCCTGTATCCTGCATTGAACCTGGACTGGTGATTCATTTCTTATATGATATTATACATGTTTCAGTGCCATTCTCCAAAATCATCCCACCCTCTCCCTCTCCCACAGAGTCCAAAAGACTGTTCTATATATCTGTGTCTCTTTTGCTGTCTCGCATACAGGGTTATCATTACAATCTTTCTAAATTCCATATATATGTGTTAGTATACTGTATTGGTGTTTTTCTTTCTGGCTTACTTCACTCTGTATAATAGGCTCCAGTTTCATCCACCTCATTAGAACTGATTCAAATGTATTCTTTTTAATGGCTGAGTAATACTCCATTGTGTATATGTACCACTGCTTTCTTATCCATTCATCTGCTGATGGACATCTAGGTTGCTTCCATGTCCTGGCTATTATAAACAGTGCTGCGATGAACACTGGAGTACACATGTCTCTTTCAATTCTGGTTTCCTCGGTGTGTATGCCCAGCAGTGGGATTAATTCAATGAATTTTTTAAGTGTGTACTCTACTCTCATGGAGCCAAGCAACTCTTTGTCCAGTTTTGGTAGGGAGTGTCTAATGCCAGCCTCATAAAATATGTTGGGAAGTGTTTCCTCTTATTCTATTTCCTGGAACAGGCTATGAATCTTGTGTTTCTTAAGACATTAGTCTATATTGTCAAAGTTGTTGAATTTGTAGACTAAAGATATTTATAATGTTCTCTTAATGTATTTAAAGGTCTGGAGGATCCAGAGTCATATTTCCTCTTTTACTCTTGATTTTATTGATTTGTGTCTTCTTTCTTTTCCTAGTGTGTCTATTGTTTCATCAATTTTATGAATCTTGTCAAAGAACCAGATTTTGGTATCATTAGTTTTCTCTATTGGTTTCTATATTCAAGTATATTCAGAAATCTTTTCTTTTATCTGTATTATTTCCTTCCTTCTGCTTGATTTGTGAATGACTTAAAAGAGGATATTTGACTTTAATTGTGACCACTGGCCTACATGCATATGGAATGAACATAGAGCCAGAGTAAAACATAGTTTTCATCTCAAATGGTTATCCTTCAAGTTCCTGGACAACTGTTAATGATCTGAGAACTGGCTTGGATCAGGGAAGAAATTCTCACCGGTGTT
This sequence comes from Bos javanicus, assembly GCF_032452875.1. Classification (NCBI taxonomy): domain Eukaryota; kingdom Metazoa; phylum Chordata; class Mammalia; order Artiodactyla; family Bovidae; genus Bos; species Bos javanicus. The sequence continues at coordinate 17,410,351 of NC_083879.1, read as the reverse complement.
TTTCAGTTGCTGAAACTAGCAGTTTGAGAGGATGTGACAAAGGATTATTTGTCTGATTTTATTTATTTATTATTATTTTTTAAATTTTATTTTATTTTTAAACTTTACATAATTGTATTAGTTTTGCCAAATATCAAAATGAATCCGCCACAGGTATACATGTGTTCCCCAAAGCAAGCATAACCTCTGAAACCTTTGTCCAGAACTAAGAATTAAGGGCTCAAATTTGTAATCCCTCACCTGGTTCTACTGGGAACTGTAATCTTCAACAAACCTCCATAGGCCGCAATTTCTTGGCCAAGAAAGTAAACCTCCGCCCATGCTGAGATACTAAATGGATCAAGAGTATCACATTTTCAAAAGAGAAAGAAAAAATTTCTTCAAAGAGCTCACCTACAGCACATTTATTAGCAACTCCAGTCCAGTTATTGTTTCTCTACCTTTTTCTTCCAGAGGCTTGGAATTCTTCAGTTGTACAAATTTAAGATATTTATATAAGTGCCTTAAGCAATGCTTATACTTCAGTTTTCCCAGGAAGGAGCACATAGATCTTTTCTTTTGTATTTTGCTCTTCCTGGTGCTCTTTAATTATTAGTCCTCCTGTGAAAATGTCCTTCATGGTAAAAGTAACCACAGCAGTGCTTGGCCCAGGGTTATCTTGAACTTTCCCAGTTTCATCTGCAAATCTGTTTAATAATTGGAGAAACAAGAACACTGGAAATCTACTTATGAGTGAAATGGAGATGTGGCTGATTTTTCTGAAAACAGTGAGAAAATACTGTCTTGACTTTATGTCTAACTCCACGTGATTTCAGCAGATCCTTACCTTCTTGGTGGGCAAGTATGTAGGTAGATGGAAATGGAAATGATACACACACAAGAGTTGAACACTGTAAAGTTTAGATATCATTCCAAATAAAGCATCGTTTTAGAAGCTCATTTAGAAAGCATTAAAATGTACGTGGACTATAACAGATGCTTTATAAGTATCAGTTGAATCTGAAACTGAACCAAGTAATCAGTGAACACCCAGACCCCTCAGACTTTGGCAGATTTCAAGAATAAATGAAAGTAAAAAAGAAACCCACTTATTAAATGAAATCAAGTCTTAGCCTAATATAAATCTTTATATGCTCAAGGGTTTTGGCTTCTATGGAGGTATATTGTCACTAATTGTCCTCCATATATTACTGATGCTTCTGCAGTCTGCTCTTTCCATTGCACTAAAAGTGGATGTTCCACAAACTTCTGTCCTTGGCTTCTGTTTTTCCCTCTACATAATACTTCTTCCATAAAGACCATTCCTGTCAGATTTTTATTAATGATTGTGGTACGAAAACAGATGGTAAAATTTGAGTGAGAAGGGGTTGGGGAAGAACTGAGCAATGGGGGACAGGTCCTTTAGTGAGCTGAGTGGCTTGAATATTAGTGTGCCTTATCAAGAGCTCAAGGAAATTTGAAAATGCTGCCCCCGTACATAAACCTGGACCCAAGTAACCATATTTTCATCACAGGATGTGAAGACATGGGTTATCTAAGAACCCAGTAACTGTTTACTCTCATATTGGGACAGAGAAAGGAAAGAATAAACATAAGAAATCTCACATCTTTAAAAAAATATTTATTTTCAGATTAAACAAACGAATATATGAGATAACACTCTGAAGTTTCTTAAAATAAAAGTGAAAATTGCTCAGTTGTGTCCGACTCTTTGCAACCCCATGGACTATAGCCTGCCAGGCTCCTCTTTCCTTGGAATGCTCCAGGCAAGAATATTGGAGTCGGTAGCCATTCCCTTCTCCAGGGGACCTTCCCAACCCAGGATTGGACCCTGGAGATTGGGGATTGGGTCTCCTTCATTGCAGGTGGATTCTTTAGCATCTGAGTCATCAGGGAACCCTGGGTTGGGAAGATACCCTGAAAAAGGAAATGGCTACCCACTCCAGTATTCTTGCCTGGAGAATTCTCACCCACCAGAGGAGCCTGTCAGACTATAGTTCAAGAGGTCGCAAAGAGTCGGACACAGCTGAGCTAACACTTTCTTGAGATAAGGGTTCTATATGGCCAAATTTATACTCAAGAATCTTGCAAAGTACCTGGCACATAGTAGGCACTAATTAAAGGTAAAAACCTTGCATCCCTTTTGCACTTTGGCAAAGTAGCTTCTATGTTTGTGTAGGACTATGGAGTCTGCACTGTGCGGGATAAAGACACTAGCCCTGGGGAGAGCTAAGCCTGTTTTCACTGAACTATAGCACAGCTCTTCATTGCTCTGCTGGGGGAGCCTCAAAGCTCTCCTCTGATTCATAGACCCAAGAACTTCACTGGTCAGTCTCTGCTCTAGGCCTTGAGGATCTTCTCCCTTCTTAATTAAAACCATTTTACTTTCTTCATTTATTCAGTTGAACCACCACATGGAATTTTATGTTGTTGTCTTATTCTCCTATTCTCTATCCAGTTTAGAAACATTGCCATTTCTTGTCATTTGGCAATCATTTTCACTTAACACTTTTATATCAGCAGCAATGATTTCAATCCAGTCCAGTTCAGTTGCTCAGTCGTGTCCGACTCTTTGTGACCCCATGGACGGCAGCATGCCAGGCCTCCCTGTCCATCACCAACTCCCGGAGCTTACTCAAACTCATGTCCGTCAAGTCGGTGATGCCATCTAACCATCTCATTCTCTGTTGTCCCCTTCTCCTCCCACCTTCAATCTTTCCTGGCATCAGGGTCTCTTCCAATGAGTCAGTTCTTCTCATCAAGTGGCCAAAGTATTGGAGTTTCAGCTTCAGCATCAGTCCTTCCAGTGAATACTCAGAAGTGATTTCCTTTAGGATGGACTGGTTTGATCTCCTTGCAGTCCAAGGGACTCTCAAGAGTCTTTTCCAATACCACATTTCAAAAGCATCGATTCTTCAGCCCTCAGCTTTCTTTATAGTCCAACTCTCACATCCGTATATGACTACTGGAAAAACCATAGCTTTGACTAGACAGACCTTTGTTGGCAAAGTAATATCTCTGCTTTTTAATATGATTTCAAGGGGCTGTGAATCAGACATCCTGTGTATAAATCCCAGCTCCATCTTTCCTACCTGTGTAACCATGTGCAAGATACTCAGCCCTTCTCTGCTTCAGTTCTGTTTTCTCATCTGTACAATGTATGAAATTATAGTACCTACCATGTAGGATAATCAGTATGAGAAGGCAAAATGATAGGATACTGAAAGAAGAACTCCCCAGGTCAGTAGGTGCCCAATATGCTACTGGAGATCAGTGGAGAAATAACTCCAGAAAGAATGAAGGGATGGAGCCAAAGCAAAAACAACACCCAGCTGTGGACGTGACTGGTGACAGAAGCAAGGTCCGATGCTGTAAACAGCAATATTGCATACGAATCTGGAATGTTAGGTCCATGAATCAAGGCAAATTGGAAGTGGTCAAACAAGAGATGGCAAGAGTGAATGTCGACATTCTAGGAATCAGCAAACTAAAATGGACTGGAATGGGTAAATTTAACTCAGATGACCATTATATCTACTACTGTGGGCAGGAATCCCTCAGAAGAAATGGAGTAGCCATCATGGTCAACAAAAGAGTCCGTAATGCAGTACTTGGAGGCAATCTCAAAAACGACAGAATGATCTCTGTTCGTTTCCAAGGCAAACCATTCAATATCACAGTAATCCAAGTCTATGCCCTAACCAGTAACGCTGAGGAAGCTGAAGTTGAACTGTTCTATGAAGACCTACAAGACCTTTTAGAACTAACACCCAAAAAAGATGTCCTTTTCATTATAGGGGACTGGAATGCAAAAGTAGGAAGTCAAGAAACACCTGGAGTAACAGGCAAATTTGGCCTTGGAATATGGAATGAAGCAGGGCAAAGACTAATAGAGTTTTGCCAAGAAAATGCACTGGTCATAGCAAACACCCTCTTCCAACAACACAAGAGAAGACTCTACACATGGACACCACCAGATGGTCAACACTGAAATTAGATTGATTATATTCTTTGCAGCCAAAGATGGAGAAGCTCTATACAGTCAAGAAAAACAAGACCAGGAGCTGACTGTGGCTCAGATCATGAACTCCTTATTACCAAGTTCAGACTTAAATTGAAGAAAGTAGGGAAAACCACTAGACCATTCAGGTATGACCTAAATCAAATCCCTTATGATTATACAGTGGAAGTGAGAAATAGATTTAAGGGCCTAGATCTGATAGATAGAGTGCCCGATGAACTATGGAATGAGGTCCGTGACATTGTACAGGAGACAGGGATCAAGACCATCCCCATGGAAAAGAAACGCAAAAAAGCAAAATGGCTGTCTGGGAAGGCCTTACAAATAGCTGTGAAAAGAAGAGATGTGAAAAGCAAAGGAGAAAAGGAAAGATATAAGCATCTGAATGCAGAGTTCCAAAGAATAGCAAGGAGAGATAAGAAAGCCTTCCTCAGCGATCAATGCAAAGAAATAGAGGAAAACAACAGAATGGGAAAGACTAGAGATCTCTTCAAGAAAATCAGAGATACCAAAGGAACATTTCATGCAAAGATGGGCTTGATAAAGGACAGAAATGGTATGGAACTAACAGAAGCAGAAGATGTTAAGAAGAGGTGGCAAGAATACACAGAAGAACTGTATAAAAAAGATCTTCACGACCCAGATAATCATGATGATGTGATCACTGACCTAGAGCCTGACATCCTGGAATGTGAAGTCAAGTGGGTCTTAGAAAGCATCACTACGAACAAAGCTAGTGGAGGTGATGAAATTCCAGTTGAGCTATTCCAAATCCTGAAAGATGATGCTGTGAAAGTGCTGCACTCAATATGCCAGCACATTTGGAAAACTCAGCAGTGTCCACAGCACTGGAAAAGGTCAGTTTTCATTCCAATCCCAAAGAAAGGCAATGCCAAAGAATGCTCAAACTACTGCACAATTGCACTCATCTCACATGCTAGTGAAGTAATGCTCAAAATTCTCCAAGCCAGGCTTCAGCAATATGTGAACCATGAACTTCCTGATGTTCAAGCTGGTTTTAGAAAAGGCAGAGGAACCAGAGATCAAATTGCCAACATCTGCTGGATCATGGAAAAAGAGAGTTCCAGAAAAACAACTATTTCTGCTTTATTGACTATGCCAAAGTCTTTGACTGTGTGGATCACAAGAAACTGTGGAAAATTCTGAAAGAGATGGGCATACCAGACCACCTGACCTGCCTCTTGAGAAATTTGTATGCAGGTCAGGAAGCAACAGTTAGAACTGGACATGGAACAACAGACTGGTTCCAAATAGGAAAAGGAGTACGTCAAGGCTGTATATTGTCACCCTGCTTATTTAACTTCTATGCAGAGTACATCATGAGAAACATTGGGCTGGAAGAAACACAAGCTGGAATCAAGATTGCTGGGAGAAATAACAATAACCTCAGATACGCAGATGACACCACCCTTATGGCAGAAAATGAAGAGGAACTAAAAAGCCTCTTGATGAAAGTGAAAGTAGAGAGTGAAAAAGTTGGCTTAAAGCTCAACATTCAGAAAATGAAGATCATGGCATCCGGTCCCATCACTTCATGGGAAATAGATGGGGAAACAGTGGAAACAGTGTCAGACTTTATTTTTCTGGGCTCCAAAATCACTGCAGATGGTGACTGCAGCCATGGAATTAAAAGGTGCTTACTCCTTGGAAGGAAAGTTATGACCAATCTAGATAGCATATTGAAAAGCAGAGACATTACTTTGCCAACAAAGGTCCATGTAGTCAAGGCTATGGTTCTTCCAGTGGTCATGTATGGATGTGAGAGTTGGGCTGTGAAGAAGGCTGAGTCCCCAAGACTTGATGCTTTTGAACTGTGGTGTTGGAGAAGACTCTTGAGAGTCCCTTGGACTGCAAGGAGATCCAACCAGTCCATTCTGAAAGAGATCAGCCCTGGGATTTCTTTGCAAGGAATGATGCTAAAACTGAAACTCCAATACTTTGGCCACCTCATGCGAAGAGTTGACTCATTGGAAAAGCCTCTGATGCTGGGAGGGATTGGGGGCAGGAGGAGAAGAGGACGACAGAGAATGAGATGGCTGGATGGCGTCACTGACTCAATGGACGTGAGTCTGAGTGAACTCCGGGAGTTGGTGATGGACAGGGAGGCCTGGCGTGTTGCGATTCATGGGGTCGCAAAGAGTTGGGCACGACTGAGCGACTGAAGTGAAGTGAACTGAACTGAACCATGTAGGATTATGAGAAATGACGTTGAAAACATTGCTTTAGAATGTGGTAAACACTTAGTCACTGTGAAAAATTATTTTTCATTGATTCTATTTTTGTTCATTCTAAATTGTAACAGGAAGTGCCAATGCATGAGAAAGAAGTATGATGCATGATTCATAGTCCAAGCAATACTTTTCAGCCCCCAGAGGCCTCCCTACTCCCTGAAAAAGACCTCACCAGACTCAGGTGGCTCTCTTAGTCATGAATAAGTTCTCTAGGACCCTTATTCTTGCTAACACACTGACCTCATTCTCACCACCTCCCACAAGAAACCAATAGATTCCATCATAAAAACAGATTCAATCACCATCTCTCTTCTAGGCCACTGCAGCAGTCTTCTAAGTGGCCTTCTTGCTTCCACAGTCACCCCCTAAATCCTGTATTTTCTCAACACGAAAGGCAAGTAACTCTTTTTCAATTTAAATCATCACATTACACCTCTGCTCAGAGTCATTCAATGACTCTTAAATTTGGATGGAGAAAAGTCAGAGTTCTTTTCACGTCCTTCAAGACCCTAAATCTACCTTTTCTGCTCCCTATCTACATGATTTTATCTCCAACGTCTTTTTGCTTTTCCTGACTCTGCTCCAGCTTCTTTGATCTCCTTGCTGCACCTCAAGCATATCCGGCACACACTCACCTCAGGGGTTTGCACTGGTGATCCCTCTTTCCAGAATGTTCTGTGCCCAAAGAGTCTGATGGGGATTGCTTCACTTTTGCACCTTTGCTTCCCCAGGACACATCTGGCAATGTCTGATGATATTTTTGACTATACCAACTGGGAGAGGGTGATGGTGCCATCTAAAGTTCAGAGGTCAAGGTTGCTGCTAAGCATCTCAGAGTGAACACAGCAGGGTCACAGCAAAATATCAGTTTCAAGACATTAATAGTGCTGACCCTTTTCTGATCCAGCAGACCTATACATTTAGTAGTGATGTTAGTAATATAGTAATGCTGGAAAAATTCAAAGCCAAGTTCAAATAGGAAATTTAACATTGTCTGAACCCGAAACATGTTTTTGAACATATTTATCAACTAATGAAACTTTCTCCATAGTATTACAAATGTAAAAGCAAATACTTAAAAATTAACCTTTTCACATTCATATCTTTACTATCATTACATTCAAGAGACAAGGAGGAGTGGAGTGAGAACATTTTAAATCTTGCTGCTCAAGTTATGTCATTAGAAGCAAGAATATGCTACCCAAACTTAATGGCCACTGAATTTAGCTCTTAATAGCTTTGGAAAATGCAGAAAGAGTGGATTCTCCTATTTTTGACTCATTCTCTAGATGAGCTTAATGTGGTCTTTCCTGTGTGCTAGCTCTCCTTCAAATCCTATCCTATTTCTCTTCGTTTACAATCCTCTCAATGTGATCCTTTTAAAAGATCTATGGCTTATTTATTATCTTTGGAGATATGAATGCCAAAGATGGATATGCTTGAGATACAGGACATTTGGATTGGGATGGTTGCTTCTTTGTAGAAAATTTCTCCAAGGATAGTGATTGGAGTGAGTCAAAATCAGAAAATATGTGGTTATGCTTTTTAATCTTTACAATGTAATAGTATTGCTTGCCAGAAATTATCCGTAAGTTAAGTTTGGGGGTTATCTTCCCAAAACATAAGCCAAACCACATTATTTCTTCTCCAAAACAAACAAGGGCCCTGTGTTCCTGATCCCATTGTCTCTCATTCCCTAAAAACATGTCAGCATTTTAGTCTGGCATCCATATGATTTTCTGATCTAAACACAGACTGTCTTCCAGATACTTTTTGCTTCCCTTGTTTCTCTGTTTCCTCCTCTTGGTTAAAGAAAGTATGAGAAAGTTCATACTAATTGTAAGCATGCCCCTTGTTTTTAATATATTAACAACTTGTACATACCAACTGAATATCAGTCTTGGTTGTGCATGAGTTGGCCATGAAGAATGATGGGAGGAGAGCTTGAAGAGTGGAAGGTGGTCCTCTTTTCAGAGTAACTGACAGGAGGTTGAGGATCGATTTTGGGGAGGGCTTCTTCCTGAGAGTCCAGTGGGACATCAGATGGGATCCTGAAGAAAACCTCCTAGAAAGTTGCTGAGCTAGAAGCTTAGGCAAGACGTCCACAATGACTCATCAATCCAAAGGGCTATGTGAAAATTGCAGGGGAGGCAAACTAGGAAATCAAAGACAGAGAAGTAGTTGGGTGGAGAAATAGAATATTACTCAAAGCAGTGCTTCCTAAATCAGTAAGCCACAAATATTTACAAGTTTATTTACACTGAAGTTTACTTCATTGATAATCTAAATGAGTACTGTAAACATGTGTGAGATTACTTAGATGACCAGTGATCTTAATTTGCACTTTCAAATGGCCATTAATGAACTTAATGGCCATTTGAACATCTATTTGTGTAGAGTGCTCAAAAGTTTTTCCCATTTGTTTTTCATTTTGAAATACTTGTAGATTGATAGGAAGATGTAAGTTGTCACATTCATGTGTTCAGGGCTGGTTCTTAGGATTTCCTTATTATCAGTTGATGTCTGCAGTGTCTGGAGTGATATTCTTGTTTTGTTCATGTCTGATAATTTGTGCCTCTCTCTCTTTAGAAGGTTATGAACTTTATCAATCTTTTCACAGAAAAGTCCTTTGTTTCACCTGTTTTCTCTGTTGATTTTACTGTATTTTGATTGAATTTTGATTGATTTCTGCAGTTATCTTTATTTCCCTCTGTTTGCTTTGGATTAATTTTTCAAATATATTAAGGTGTAAGCTTAGATCACTGACTTGAGATTTTCCCCATTTTCTAATGTAAGCACTTAGTGTTATTTCCCTTGAGAATTATTCTTTTACCTGTGGATTATTTAAAAGTATCCAGTTCAGTTTCTGAGTGTTTATAGAGATTTTTAGGTTCTCTTTCTGTTACTGATTCTACTTTGATTTTATTGTGATCAGGAAACAGATTTCATATGATTAGGTTCTTCTAAATTTGTTAAGTTTGTTTGGCCCCTTGTATGTTCTGTCTTGGTAAATGTTCTGCTTAAATAGAATGTGATGTTGTTGGACTATTCTATAATATTGATTGGTTGATGGTGATGTTGAGTTCTTCTATATCCTTGATGATTTTCTGTCTAGTTATTCTATCAATTCTTGCCTGGAGAATTGCATAGACAGAGGAGCCCGGCAGGCTACAATCCATGGAGTCGCAAGAGTCGAACACAACTTAGCGACTAAACCACCACCATTCTATCAATTTTGGTGAAGTCTCCCAACTATAATTGTGAATTTGTCTTTTTATCCTCTCAATTTTTCGTACGATTCACATATTTTGAAACTGTTTCTTAATTAATTGACCTCATTATCATTATATAGTATCACTCCCTCTTCCTGATATATGTTGTTATGAATTCTAGTCTATCTGTGGAGAAGGAAATAGCAACCCACTCCAGTATTCTTGTCTGGAGAATCCCATGGACAGAGGAGCCTGGTGGGCTACAGTTCATGGGGTTCCAAAGAGTCACACATGACTGAGTGACTGAGCACTGGTTTATCTGATGTTAATATAAAGGCTCCAACTTCCTTTTGCCTTATGTTTGTATGACATATCTTTTTAGATAAATTTACTTTCAGCTTGCCTATATTGTTATATTTGAGGTGAGTTTCTTGTAGACATCACCCAGTTATGTCATATTTCCTTCACCCTTCCAATCTTTGTATTTTAACTGGTGTCTAAAAATCATTTACATTTAATGTGATTATTGATATGTCTGACATTGTATTTCTTATTTTTCTGTTTGTCTCATTTTGCCTACTCTGTTTTCTTTTTCCTGCTTTCCTGTGGGTTACTTGAATATTTTTGAAATTTCATTTTTTTTCTATAGTTTTTTCTGTAATATTTTTGGATATCTTTGTGTATGTGTCTTTTATGATTGCTAAAGCATTACATTATGGACACATACTTATTTCAGTCTACGGATGTTGACATTTTATCAATTGGATAAGTTCTTTTACTCTTCATTATTTATAGTATGATCTTAAATATTTTCTACATACACTGAAAGTCTTACTAATAATATTTTTGTCTAAACCATCAAACATAACTTAGAGGATACTGATATTTTCCTTGTTTCATTTTTCATTTTTTATTCATAATGTTCTAATATTCCTTCTTTTATCATTTACTAACTGTCCCAAGGATTTCTTTTAAAATTAGGATAGGTCTCTGAGTAACAAATTATCTTAATTTTCTTTCCTCTGAGTATATGTTGATTTACCCTTCATTCCTGAAGGGTAAATTCTCTACATGCAGAATTCTGGGTTGAAAGTTCTTTTCTTTTAGCCCTTGAAAAATTGTGTATCACTTTATTCTGGTTTCAATAATTTCTTATGACAATTGTGTCATTCAAATTATTTCTCCTCTAGAAATGGCCACCCACTCCAGTATTCTTGCCTGGAGAATCCCATGGACGGAGGAGCCTGGTGGGCTACAGTCCATGGGGTCGCAAAGAGTCAGACACGACTGAGTGACTTCACTTCACTAAAGGTAAGGTGGTGTTTCTCTTGCTGCTTTCCTTTTTTTTTCTTGTTGCCTCATTTCTGTCAGGTTTGGGGAAGAATCCAGGTTCCTCTCTTGGTTTCTGTTTACACTCTGAGAGGGATGATCCCTCATCACTCCTCTCCACATTGTCTTCTCTGGCAAGGCAGAGTGGGGGTGGTACTTGCTACTGTCCGGTAGGGATGAAGTCCTGGATCCTCATGCAAACTTCTCTGATCTCACTATAGCCAGATGAGAATGGAAATTTAGTTCCTGTCACTTGGCCTTTGTTGACGAAGGTGGGTGGAAGCCACAGTTTTGTTTAGTGTTTGAAGTAACACGGTTATTATCTAGGAGTTTTCTGTCTTGCTATGCTGCATTTATCTTGGTCCATCAGTGAAAGAGAGGAGGGTTTCTTGTCTGAGCCCATTGGTGTGTCCAGTATTTAATCACCCCGTCTGAGATACTTGAGGCAAAAAGTAAACTGGGGGAACTCACTGCTGTGTTGATATTCGATTCCTTAAATCCCGGGCCAGTGTATCTTCTTTTTGCCAACTTTGAGGGTATTGTGTTTTCCCTCTGTTTTCTGTGGTATTTTCTACGAAGAACAACAGGGAGAACTTCATCTACTATATACTGTCCAAAACTGGAAATCAATCCTATTTTTTTAAATTGAGTTTTGTGGTATTATTTTTTTAGTATTAACAATTTGAAAAGAATTGCTATCTTAAAAATATTCATGGTTTCAGTCCATAAACATGGTTTATATCTTTATTACTTAAATCTTGAGTTTCTGTCAGTAACTTTTTGCAGTTTTTCAAAAGTAGATATCGAATACATTGTTTTTTGATGTTATATTTTCTGTTCTAGAATTTACATTTTTTCAGTTTTCATTTCTTCCTTGAGAATCTCTTTTTATCCATTAGATCATTTTCCCTTTAAATTGGGAAATGCAACAATTATTTAAATCCTTATCTACTAATTCCCTGGTAGCTCAGCTGGTAAAGAATCCACCAGCAATGTAAGAGACCCCAGTTAGTTTTTTGGATCGGGAAGATCCCCTGGAGAAGGGATAGCCTACCCACTCCACTATTCTTGGGCTTTCCTGGTGGTTCAGACAGTAAAGAATCTGCCGGCAATGCGGGATTAATGGGTTCAATCCCTGGGTTGGGAAGATCCCCTGGAGGAGGGCATGGCAACCCATTCCAGTATTCTTGCCTGGAGAATTCCATGGACACAGGAGCCTGGTGGGCTACAATCTAGGGGGTCACAAAGAGTTGGATTCAGCACAATACACTACTAATTCCAATATCTGGATCATCTTTGCATCTACCCCTCTTGTTTGCTTTTTTTTTTTTCTTGGTAATGTTGGTTGTTGTTTTCTCAATGTGTTAACATTTTTAAAGTTGTATTATGGATATTGTGTTTTAAAGAAATGTGGAGACTGAAATGTCATTTTTTGGTTTTTGTTTTGTTTTTCCTAGAGAATATTCTGTTCTCTCTTTGACTGCAGGGGTAAGGGACTGGTTATTCATATTCCAAAAAAAAATCAAGTTTAGCTGGTACTGGTGCCACAGCTTTAATATATTTAATTCAACTCAATTTAGCACAGTTTCCAACCTCTCACATTACTGTCATCAAGTTATCAATCTCTTTATCTTCAGTAGCATTTGAGCTATAAAGGGACCATGCTGCAGTTTCACATCGGCTTGATGAGCTGTTAGATTCACCCCAGCAGATTTCTAGAATCTAATTACAATTAGAGGCACTATTTTTTTCTGCTTTCCAGCACATTCATTCTTGCCTTCTCAGTAAAATTCTGTGGGTGAATGAGAATTATCAAGCTGGTGATTTTTTTTTTTTTTTTTGGCATTTGGAGCTCTTCTATATTTCCTTCTGTTCTGCCACCTCACCCTAATTTTAAAGGTTCAGTGTATTTTTTTTTTTTTTGCAATGACATCTTACAAAACATCTAACATCTAACATCTTACAAAACGCTCAAACCCAGACCAAATGGCTGATCCCACGTATGCATGTTCACATTGCTGTCTGATTGCCTACGTAGTTTTGCATCTAGAATTCAGTTCACCAGCATTCCCTCATGTCTACAGTTCTTTGATAACCTAATACAAAGGATGATGCTTACCTGTTTTATTTTTTTCTTGTGCTACAAAGAAACAAAGATGTTTTGTTCCTTCAACATCTTAATTAGAAATTAATGAAAGCATTGTTCATTTGCATGATTAACTAAAATTATGGTAAAACTACAGTGGAGAGACACTCTCATCAATTATTGAGATTATATATAAACTGGTAAAATCTGGTTCCTACTATTCGTTAATATACATCAAGAACTTCTAAATTATTCATACCTTTTAACTAATTGTTTCCCCATCTAAACATAAGTACTTGGAAAATAAGCACAGTTATGAACAATTATTTATATCCAAAATTGGTAATCATGGTAATTTTTCTTTTTAATAAAGAAAAATTGGGAACCCCTCAAATCTTCAAAAAAGAGGAATGGGTAACTATATAAAGTTACTAGGTAATTTCACTACAATAAGGGCTTCCCATGTGGCTCAGCTGGTAAAGAATCTGCCTGCAATGCAGGAGACTTGGGTTCAATCCCTGGGTTGGGAAGATCCCCTAGAGAAGGAAAAGGCTACCCAGTCTAGTATTCTGGCCTGGAGAATTCCATGGGGTTGCAAAGAGTTGGACACGACTGAGCAATTTTCACTTTCACTATAGTGAAGCCATGTGATAAAATATTATTCAGTTGTTAAGGTTTTGTTAAGAGTTTTAATAATGTGGTAAACAATTATGAGATGCTATTAAAGTTAAATCAGCACAAAAATAAGAACATCTAAATTTAACCTCCATGATGTAAAAATACATAGTCATAGAAATGCACTAGTATATTGAAATACTGTCTTTAGTATTCTTATATTCCTTTTATGTTTCTGTAATTTACTAATTTTTTTTTTTTTACTGTACCAACTGTCAGATAAAGGTCACAAATTCCATATTGTAATCATCTACAAAAACAGTAAAAACAGATGTATGCTCATTAGTTGTGGGAAGGAATAGATATAAGCTAATGGTAAAGAACCCGCTTGCCAATGCAGGAGACCTAAGAGACACAAGTTCAATCCCTGTGTCAGGAAGATGCCCTGGAGGCAAGCAAAGCAACCCACTCCAATATTCTTGCCTGGAGAATCCCATGGACAGAGAAGCCTGGTGGGCTACAGTCCATGGGGTTGCAAAGTGTTGGACATGACTGAAGTGACTTAGCACACACACATGTGAAAAGCTAATATAACTAAAGATAAAGTGAAATGGGATAATTTTTTTATGAGATATGCATTTTTGAGCACTTATAGTCATGACAGGAAATGTATTCACAAATTAACAAGACTGAATTAATATTAGATACAAAGCAGGCTAAAGCAAGACCTGAGGAATCTGTACATTCTTCTAACACTGTTTTCACGTGGTAGAAGTTCGCCTGCACGAGACAACAGATAGTATTAATAGTAAGCGTTCCTTTTGGGTCACAGCTTCTTCCCAACAACCAGAGTTAGATTCTTTTAAAGATAACCCTGTACACGAGAGAGCAAAAGAGACACAGATGTATATAGAACAGTCTTTTGGACTCTATGGGAGAGGGAGAGGGTGGGATGATTTGGGAGAATGGCATTGAAACATGTATAATACCATATAAGAAATGAATCGCCAGTCCAGGATCGATGCAGGATACAGGAAGCTTGGGGCTGGTGCGCTGGGACAATCCAGAGGGATGGTACGGGGAGGGAGGTGGGAGGAGGGTTCAGGATGGGGAACACGTGTACACCCGTGGCGGATTCATGTTGATGTATGGCAAAACCAATACAATATTGTAAAGTAATTAGCCTCCAATTAAAATAAATAAACTTAAATTAAAAAAATAAAGGAGTAAAACAAACAAAAAAAATAAAATCAGACCAAAAAACTGACAAAATCAGCTGAAGACTAATAAAGGACACCATATTCTCTCTCACAATTTGGTCTTACATCAACTGTTCTTCAAACTGGTAGCACTGAGCTCCAAGACTAAGACTTAAGGTAGGCTTATTGCTTTGAAAGTCTTAAATTGGTCAAAGGTACCTGTTGGGGATTGAACTGCACTCTCCGACAGATCCAGTCAAATCCTATCTCCTGTGTATGTGCGTGTGACCTTATTTGGAAAGAGAGGTTTTGTAGGTGTCATCAGTTAAGATGAGCCCATACTGGATCAGAGTGGGTCCTAACTCCGTGACTGATGTCTTCATAAGAAGAGGGAAATGTGTACATAGAGCTACACAGAACACACATGAAGACAGAGGCAGCGACTGGAGTGGTGTGCCTACAAGCCAAGGAACACTACGGATTGCTGGCCGTGCTTCAGGCCAGATCCTAAGAATCTCCAGGAGGAACCAACTCTGCCAACACTTTAATTTTGAACTTCTTGCCTCCATAACTGTGAGAGAATAAATTCCCTTATTTTGATTTTTATTTTATCTTTTATTTATTTTTTTCTTTTATTTTTTTTATTAATTTTATTTTATTTTTAAACCTTACATAATTGTATTAGTTTTGCCAAATATCAAAATGAATCCACCACAGGTATACATGTGTTCCCCATCCTGAACCCTCCTCCCTCCTCCCTCCCCATACCATCCCTCTGGGTCGTCCCAGTGCACCAGCCCCAAGCATCCAGCATCGTGCATTGAACCTGGACTGGCATCTTGTTTCATACATGACATTTCACATGTTTCAATGCCATTCTCCCAAATCTTCCCACCCTCTCCCTCTCCCACAGAGTCCATAAGACTGTTCTATACATCAGTGTCTCTTTTGCTGTCTCGTATACAGGGTTAATTAATTTTTATTGGAGTATAGTTGCTTTACACTGTTGTGATAGTTCCCGCTGCACAGCACAGTGAAGCAGCTTTAAGTATATAAATATCTCCTCCCTTTTGGATTTCCTTCCCATTCACGTCATCTCAGAGCACTGCGTACAGTAGGGTCTCATTAGTTACCTATTTTATACCATAGTGTCAATAGCGCACGTATGTCAACCCCAATCTCCCCATTCCTCCAACCCACCCTACTTCCCCTTTGGTGTCCATACATTTGTTCTCTATGTCTGTGTCTCTATTTCTGCTTTGCAAATATGATCATCTGTACCATTTTTCTAGATTCCACATATATGCATTAATACACGATACTTGTTTTTCTGACTTACTTCACTCTGTATGACAGCCTATAGGTCCATCTACGTCTCTGCAAATGGCTCAATTTTGTATAACATCTTCTTTATCCAATCATCTGTTAATGGATATTTAGTTTGTTTCCTTGTCTTGGCTATTGTAAATAGTGATGCTGTGAACATGGGCACATGTAACTTTTTTAAAAAATTAATTTATTTTTTTAAATTGGTGGCTAATTACTTTACAATATTGTAGTGGTTTTTGCATTCATTGACATGAATCAGCCACGGGTGTACATGTGTTCCCCATCCTGAGCCCCCCTCCCACCTCCCTCCACATCCCATCCCTCAGGGTCATCCCAGTGCACCAGCCCCAAGCACCCTGTCTCATGCATCGAACCTGGACTGGCGATCTGTTTCACATATGTTAATATACATGTTTCAATGCTATTCTCTCAAATCATCCCACCCTCACCTTCTCCCACAGAGTTCAAAAGTCTGTTCTTTATATCTGCATCTCTTTTGCTGTCTCACATATAGAGTCATCATTACCATCTTTCTAAATTCCATATATATGCATTAATATACTGTACTGGTGTTTTTCTTTCTGACTTCACTCTGTATAATAGGCTCCAGTTTCATCCACTTCATTAGAACTGATTCAAATGTGTTCTTTTTAATAGCTAAATAATATTCCATTGTGTATATGTACCACAGCTTTCTTATCCATTCATCTGCCGATGGACATCTAGGTTGCTTCCATGTCCTGGCTATTATAAACAGTGCTGCGATGAACATTGGGGTACACGTGTCTCTTTCAGTTCTGGTTTCCTAGGTGTGTATACCTAGCAGTGGGATTTCTGGGTCATATGGCAGTTCTACCTTTCTGAATGATAGCTCTTCTTTGGCTATATGCCCAATAGTGCGATCATTGGGTCCTATGGTAGTTCTATTTTTAGTTTTTTAAACCTCCATACTAGTGGCTCTATCAATTTACATTCCAACCAACAGTGCAAGGGAGTTCCTTTTTCTCCACATCTTTTCCAGCATTAATTATTTGTAGATTTTTTTGATGATGGCCATTCTGATTGGTGTGAGGTGAAACCTTATTGTAGTTTTGATTTGCATTTCTCTAATAACTGGAACCAAGGAACCTGGTGGACTACAGTCCACAGCATCACAAAAGAGTCAAGACATGACAGCCACTCAACAGCAACAGTAGTGACGGGCTGTGTGTATCTCTGCTGCTCAGTCATCTGTCCGACTCTTTGTGACCCATGGACTATAGCCCGCCAGGCTTCTCCATCCATGGGATTCTCCAGGCAACCATACTGGAGTGGGTTGCCATTTCCTTCTCCAGGGGATCTTCCCCACCTGGGGATCGAATCTGGGTCTCCCACATTGCAGGTAGACTTCTCACAGTTTGAGCCACCAGGGAAGCCTGGGTCATTACATCTTGCATTACAGGTGGTTTCTTTACTGCTAAGCCACTGGGGAAGCCCAATCTACAGTGTATCCAGCAAATGAGCATGGCTTATCTTTCCTCAAGACTTGCTAATACACACTAGAATTGGCCTAACTTTCACTCACCCTTCCTTGCGCCAACTTCCCATCAGATTATGAAGAGGACTGGGGAGCGGGCAGAGCAGTGGGCGCTGACCCTGAGAGGCATGTGGTGTTGAGAGTAAGCTGCTTTCCTCCCTGAACCAAGGGAAAGAAAGGGCCTCCAGGCATCAAGAAGAGGAAACAGGCATTTCAGGGCTTACACATAACGTATAAACTCTTTCACTTTTCATAATATTGTAGCCAGTCACTTAAGATAGAGTGGCATGACAAACTTTATGCATGTTCATTTTTAGAGAGTGCAAATCTAGTTTTTCTGTCATAGTGTCTTAGAGAAATTATATTTTCCCAATTAATAATATTGATCATAATAATAACCTGATAGCTATTATAATAGACAAAAATAACTTACAGTTTAGTATTTAAGTGTGGACTCGAGCTGGACTATAAGTGTTCTAAATCTAGCACTGTCACCTGCTAGCTATATGATCTGGGACAGATCATGTAATCACTCTGCCTCAGTTTACCATCTGTAAAATGGGAATAAGAGTGAGTGTCTTCAGAAATTAAAGTGAAAATTAAGTGATTTACAGTAAGGCTTATGCTTATGATTCTATCATTATATGTCAAAACATTTTTTTTTTTCCTTTACCCTGTGCCAAAGACAGGGGGCAAGTCCCTGGGGATGAGAGTAAAGAAGGTTGAGGTATAGATCAGCATGTCCATGACAGGATTCAGTCTTAAAAGAGAATATCAGTTTCTAAGCTCCTGACTCCCTAAACCATGAGGGTCACTGGTCTTCCTGTCCATGCTGTGATTTTCCAAGATGTACTAATATAGCCTGTGTTTAGATGCTAAGTGTAGCACACATACACACACAGAGCTAATGGAAAATATCCTTGTAAATTTACCAATCCAAGAAAACATTTAATGTAAAAAATGTAGGTGGAAAAGAGAAGTGAATCCATTATCTCAGAATTAAAAAGCACAAATGCAGCACACTTGTCAGTCACTAACCTCCCATTCTCCTTTGTAGGTTTATTCCTGTTTTGGTATCATGCCAAACTTTTAGTTAATCTATTGCAGAAGAGTAATAAACTACTAAGTCATTTTTTCTCTTGGCCCACTTAGAATATATATACTTTTGGTCTTAATTAAAAATAATTTTATAATCTTGCTTACACACATTCTATAATGTTGTGAAGAAGTTATGTTGTAGTATAAAATGGGGATGATGATTTTTGATATGAAATTAATCTGCCAAAAGTATTAATTCAGCAACTTCTGTTTGTCAGCCTGTGCTCAATGCTGAGGGCAATACAGTTAAATCAAAAGGCATGGCTCTTTCTCCACTGAAGCTGACAGAACTCTGAGGAAATCAAACTTAGGCAGAGGGAACATTCAATAAATAAATATGTTATAAAATGCTTATTTGTTTGGCTGATCCCATGAGTTCCATCTTGTTTAAGAGAGGGGTAAAAGGAGGATCCCTTAGGATTCAGGGAGCCAGAAAAGATTTCCCAAAAGAGGTAGAAATGAGCTGAGAGTTAAAGAAGGAATGCATTTTAGTAGAAGACAACATTAGGGAGGAGATATTATAGTCAGAAAACCCTGTGTTTAAGGGCATGAGAGGTGAATAGACTGTGTGTGCAAATAAGGAATGAAGCCTCACCGGGTTACAGTATGCAAAAAGGAGAACACAGCATAAGTTAGGTGGGTCTTTGATGCCAGTGTCCATAGTTTTGGCCATGCATAAAGCTGAAACTGAACTGAAAATGTGTCATTTTAATTTGGGTAAAAATGAAAGGCAAGCTAAAATAAATTAAAAAAATAAGTTCTTTTCTACCAAGGATGCTGACCTTTTCTTGAGTCATTCTATCAGTTCCTAAGAGTGGGTTCCTAAGAAGCAATGAGGAACATCCTAATCATTTTCTTAAAAAATACATGAGAAGATAATGTGGGAGCAGGTGAGGTGGGAGCCTGAGAAAGGCATGTGGGAATTTTGCTTGTGTGGATAAAAAGTATCAAAGATTTCAGGTAGAGGAATACCATATCATCTTGAACTTTCTGTGTAAAGGATATAACGGGGACAGAGATAATCAGAACTGCCTGGTGCCAAACATACACTAAAATAAAAAATGAATGAATGAATCGAAAGACAAAAAGGTCATGAAAAAGATTTAGTCCAAATATTGTCACTTAAGTAGAAGTGATCTTTAATGAAAATATGTGAGTACCATGTGTGATAGGTGAATAATTACATGTAGTCAGTAACAACAGCAACAAGTAGCAACATGTAAAAACGTTTTGGTATGTCAAGAATTTAGCAAGTGTTAATTATGTAACCCTTACAGAAATCTAATGAGTAGATACTATCCCCATTCTACAGTTTAGGAAGCTGAGACTAGCAAATGACAAATCTAGGAGTGTGCTCCTCAGTCTGGTTGAAAGTTTTTATCCAGAGACTCCACTCTCTTAACAGAGGTGGAGATCTGATTGCTGTAATTATGTGTTGCTTTTCAGACTAATAAGTATGATAATTTTATAATATCATGGTTTGGAATTTCAAAGGAAAATTCCATATATCAATCAGGGGTCCCTTCTATATATACCTCAAGAGACTGAATTTAGATATACTGCAAAAGTGAAGCAATTATATGCCTGTTACACACAGCTCCTGCCAAGTAATAGGGTCTCACCAGAGGTCAGGTTTACATAGAACAAATAAGTATTTCTGATAAAAGTTACCTTCTGAACATAAAGTCAAGTTCTCTCTCCTTGCACTAGCCTCATGAAAATCAGGCCTGGGACCCAATGGGCCTTCCAAAACACCTATTTCCAGGATTAGGGTTATCCACCAGACTACAACACAAATCTGTGTTTAGCAGGAACACCAAAACACCTGTGCTCCAATGGGATTTTTTTTTTTTTTTTTTGTATATGCACATACATATCTCCTAATTTCAGGACCATTTTGGAAAACATGCTTTGTAAAAAAAAAAAATTGCTTAATGCTTTCCTATTTTGGCAAAGATCAAAATAGCTTCTTCCTTTTCCTGTGCACTGGCCATACTACCCCTGGTTGTATTTTTAAAGCACAGCTCTAATTATGTAGTTCCTTTGCTGAAAAAGCCCAAAGGCTGTCTATCAAAAGGTCATCTATTCATATTCATAGTTGAGGTTTTTTATAATCTGCTTCCAAACCATTTCTCTAACTTTGCCCTCAACACCACCCTCTATTTGCCCCAAACTATGCCATTTCCCAAATATTCCATGTGGTTTCAGGTATCAGAGCCTTAGCCCCTGACTTGTCTTCAGTGTCCTCCTCCAGGGGATCTTCCTGACCCAAGGATCAAAATAAATTAATTAATATTAAAACCAACAACAACAACAACAACAAACCCTGCACCTCCTATGTTGTCTCCTGCACTGGCAGGCAAGTTCTTTCCACTAGCGCCCCCTGGGAAGCCAATGTAGAATACACTTCACCCTTATTCTTTACCAGTCCAGCAATTCATCTTAGCCTTCAAGACCCAGTTAAATTTCACATTCTCTACAAAAACCTCTGTAAGCTTTGATTCTTCCAGTCAGAACTGCTTTTTGTTCCGTCTGAGTCCCCATGGCTTGGTGCTTATGCCCTTGTTTAATGCTACCATAATCTTACATATGATAATTGCCTATATTCCCATTTTTCCAACAAAATTATGAGCTACCTGTGCACAAAAATAATGGTTTATTACTTTAAACTTTGTTGCCTAGCTCAGAACCTTTAATGAACGAAGAACCATTGTTAATTGGTTGATTGTAATAAACTATCACTGTTTTACTGAGATTCATGAAGTCTATAGAATAAAAGTTCTGAGACTAAATTTGAATCTCAGCTGGTATTATTTTAATGGAATTCTTTTTTAAAAGATGTATACATAATGTAGAGCCCTCACATTATTTAGTTTGAGTGCCTCCTTCACCTTCCAATTAAATTTTTCCAGCCAACATTAGGAACTTGTTTGTAATTTAGAGAAAAGACACTGGAGGGTCAAAAGAAACATTCCAAATGCAAACCTTTACTATAAGAAACCCTGGCTTAAATAAAGAGAAGATAAACATATTTAACAGACATCCTGGTGTTTAGACCAGTTAAGGAAAAATTTAATCAAGAGGCCAGGAGACAGCTCGATGACTCATGAATATGTAACAGGAATTTCATTAAGCCTAACAACGTTGAAAAATTCTGTCGCAACTGAGGCATACTTGTGGAAATGGTCTACAATATCCAAATGCCCACCGTCTATAACTCTTCAATGTGAATCACACATCTGAACATTAATTCAGATTGTACTATAATTAAGAGTCTTTGATGTAGCCAAGCAAAGTACCTGGGAAATGGAATCTTGTGTTTTTTTTAAGTAGCCATTTTGCCAGGGAATGAGTTGTTGAATATTGACACATATGGGGTAGTATTGGGGGAATTTTAGTATTGTAGTAACAGCAGCAAAGGAAGAACAATTATAGACTCGATTTTTGCCCTAGCTATCCCAAAGGACTTAATCTGGGGATCAGGTAATGGGAAAGGAGAAAAGGGATACATATATATATATATATTTTTTTTTTTTTTCAATCAACTGTCATTGCACTGAATGTGATGCAAGTTAATGACCTTGGTTTCCTTTCCTCCTTGCTTCCTGGGGCTGGATGTTGAGTGATAATTAAAGTGGGGTGTTTGATACCATTTTCAGTTTTCATCGTCACTGTCTTTAAATGGATTTCCCTTTGCTTTTTAGAAAAGTTATTTATTTTGGGCTGTGCTGCATCTTTCTCGCTGTGGGAACTTTTCTCTCGTGGGGAGCAGGGGCTGCTCTCCAGCTGCGGTGCTTGGGCTTCTCATTGCAGCGACTTCTCTTGTTTTGGAGCATCAGAGCTCTCAGGTGCACCGTTTCAGTAGTTGCGGCTCCCAGGCTCTACAGCACAGGCTCCGTAGTTGTGGTGCATGGGTTTAGACCAGTTAGGGAAAAATTTAATCAGGAGGCCGCGGCAGGTGGGATCTCCCCAGATCAGGCATTGAGCCCATGTCTCCTACATTGGCAGGTGGATTCTTTATCACTGAGCCACTAGGGAAGCCCCTCCCCTTGCTTTTTATTGACCATATTTCCATCTTGACTTCAAAAACTTTCTTCATACTAAGGAGATTTCTGAGCCACTACCTCTTCAAGTTTGTAGTCTGCCTTAACCTAAATATCTTCTGTAAACCAACCTTTCCTGGTAGCTCAACTGGTACAGAATCTGCCTGCAGTGCAGGAGACCCTGGCTCGATTCCTAGGTCAGGAAGATCCTCTGGAGAAGGGATAGGCTACCCACTCCAGTATTCTTGGGCTTCCCTGTGGCTCAGATGGTAAAGAATACACCTGCAATGTGGGAGACCTGGGTTTGATCTGTGGGTTGGGACGATGCCCTGGAGGAGGGTGTGTTCTTGCCTGGAGAATCCCCATGGACAGAGGAGCCTGGTGGGTGATAGTCCATGGGGTTGCAAAGAGTCAGACATGACTGAATGACTAAGCACAGCACAGTCAACCAACCTTACATAGTCAGGTGAAGTGTTTTTAGGCAAGATGATGTGGCTGTAACAGTGTCAGCCCACCCACAAGGGGTTATTTGACTGATCCTTCAGTTGACCCCTTCTTCACTCACTCTTCTACATGCTTCTTCAAAAGTCAGATGAGCAGTAGAAAAGGATAACCCACCCAGAGGGAGGTGGGCTGGGGTCTGCAATGCGTCTGGTAAATGGGAAAGCAGAGTGAGTGAGAAAGATGAGTTAGGAATAAAGAGGTGAGTGCCCCAGTTGTATTTTTGTATTTCTTAGTTTGAGGATTACCTTCTAGATTATCTGATACTATCAGAATGGTGTTTTGTTTTGTTTTGTCTTTTAGTTCTATTCAAGGCTCAGAACTAACATTGTATTCCATCCTTCTAATGCCCATCTCTTTTGAAACAACTACAGGTTTTACATATTGTATTTAATGGCATATACAGCAGAAGCTCTTTGAGTAAAGTTTCCAAGTGTTCTGTCACAGAGAATTGTAATAACAATATTTAAAATAGTGGGAAAATGTTACTAATAATACCAAGGAAGTTTTTCTTTATACTACCAAGGATAACCCAGGGGTAGTAGAAGTAGACACTAGGAGTGAGAAGAGTCTTCTCTGGTCATTCATGTATTTCTGAGCAAGATATTAACTTTCCTGGTGTCTCATTGGCTTTCAGTTCTGAGGAGGATGATTCATTAAGACCCTCTTGATTGAAAGGAATTTAAGCCAAACTAACATAAGCTGAAGAGGAGGCTTTTTGGAAGGACACTGGGCATCCCATCTGGGCATCATGAAGAGAATCACTGCCTAGAACTTTCTAGGAAACAAGGAAGTCCTTGAAGCCTTATTCCCAATATTGCTTCTCTCTGCAGATCTGTTATTAATACAATTCTCTAAGACCCTGATGCTGGAAAAGATCGAAGGCAGGAGGAGAAGGGGATGACAGAGGATGAAATGGTTGGATGGCATCACTGACTCAATGGACATGAGTTTGAGCAATCCCTGGGAGTTGGTGATGGACAGGGAGGCCTGGTGTGCTGCAGTCCATGGAGTCACAAAGAGTCAGACACGACTGAGTGACTGAACTGAACTGAAGCACAGGTCACCCTATCAGCTTCTCAGTCTTGATAGTACAAATGGCTGCTGTTTACAGATCCAAAGTTTATTCTAGCCTATTCAAAGTATTCTAGTCCCCCTGAAAAAAATTTCTCTCTCTTTCTCTGTTTCAGCTACCATAATTACCAAGAAAGGGACAGAGTAAATGGACTTGTCCAAGTAAGTCCAAATATATAATAGCTTTTAAAAATTAATTTTGGGGAGTATAGTTGCTTTACAGTGTTGTGTTAGTTTCTGCTATACAGAAAACTGAATCAGCTATCTGTTGTTGTTCAGTTACTCAGTCTTTGTAACGTGATGGACTGCATGCAGCATGCCAGGCTTCCCTGTCCTTCACCATCTCCTGGAGCTTGCTCAAACTCATGTCCATTGAGTCAGTGATGGCCATTCAACCATCTCATCCTCTGTCATTCCCTTCTCTTCCTGCCCTCAATCTTTCCCAGCATAAGGGTCTTTTCTAATGAGTCAGTCCTTTGAATCAGGTGGCCAAAGTATTGGAGCTTCAACATTAGTCCTTCCAGTGAATATTAAGGATTGATTTCTTTTAGGATTGACTGATTTGATCTCCCTGCAGTCCAAGGGACTCTCAAGAGTCTTCTCCAACACCAGTTCAAGAGCATCAATTCTTTGGCGCTCAGCCTTCTTTATGGTTCAACTCTCACATCCATACATGACTACTGGAAAAACCATAGCCTTGACTAGACGGACCTTTGTTCACAAAGTAATGTCTCTGCTTTTTAATACGTTGTCTACCTCTCTGTATATACTTTCTGTTTTGGATTTCCTTCCCATCTAGGTCACCATAGAGCATTGAGTAGAGTTCCTTCTACGATCAGTTCCGTTCGGTTCAGTCGCTCAGTCGTGTCTGACTCTTTGCGACCCCATGAACCACAGCACGCCAGGCCTCCCTGTCCATCACCAACTCCCGGAGTTCACTCAGACTCACGTCCATCGAGTCAGCGATGCCATCCAGCCATCTCATCCTTTGTCGTCCCCTTCTCCTCCTGACCTCTACAATAGGTTCTCATTAGTTACCTATTTCATACATAATATCAATAGTGCATGCATATCTTAAGTCTTTCCAGGTAAAGTAGATATTTCCTAAGAATAAGATATCATTTAAAAGTATTTGAATGACAGACTCATTTATTACATTGTGTCCTAATTTACATACTCCATACCATACACAGTAACATCCTCCAAGTGTACCACAGAGGAAGGAAACTACCAAAGAGTAGCTGGCATTTTGGTTCAATGTGCTCATCTAAGAGAAGCTATTAGGGATTTATGGACTGTAAGTATCTTCAGTTCAGTTCAGTCACTCAGTTGTGTCCGACTCTGCAACCCCATGAATCGCAGCACACCAGGCCTCCCTGTCCATCACCAACTCCCGGAGTTCACTCAGACTCATGTCCATCAAGTCGATGATGCCATTCAGCCATCTCATCCTCTGTCGTCCCCTTAGAAGGATCCAAAAAGAACTCTTATAGGGCAGTATTAGTATATCTTTAGAAACAGCGCTATGAACTCTTGGCAGGAGATTCTGCTTTAGGAGACAATGGATGAATTAAGGTTCCTTTGACATTACTTTTAGAACTCCAAAGTGAAGTGAAAGTGACTCTGATATGTCCAACTCTTTTCAACCCCATGGACTATACAGTCCATGGAATTCTCCAGGCCAGAATACTGGAATGGGTAGCCTTTCCCTTCTCCAGGGGATCTTCCCAACCCAAAATTACTCACTTAACACTAAGTAGATGTGTTTCTTATATATTCATTGCAGGTATCACTACTACAATGACTTTCTCTTAATTTAAAATGAAAATCTGAATTTAAGAATTTTTCTGTTAAGAAAAAATGAATTAACACCAGCTTGGAAAAAAAAAGACAGTTCATGACTATGAATTCTGACCATAAATTCATCTGGGCTTCTTTGAAATAAGCATAATATTAAAGATGAAAAAAATAACAGCCCTGCTTAGTGATATCATAATTTATTTGCTTATAAGCATCTACTTTTAGAGATACTGAAACCTCAACCCCCCAAAATACTAAATATTATTAATGGTAAGTATATATTTCATATCTTAACATTTCTCTGGGTATGGTAGGATTTTTTTTTTTTAATTAAAACAAACAAAAAACCCTTAGGGAATAAGTCAGTTGATTTCTATTTAATATCCTGTTTTGCCTAAAAATGGAGGTAACTCTAAAGTAAGGATTAATGTTCAAGTTGCTTGATTAAGGAGGCCCTTTCCAATGACAACCCCAGTTAAGTGTTAATTCACAGGGTTCCAGCATTTCTGTTTGCTTTTGTATTGAGTAACAGAGCATCTGAACCCTGAGCTCAAGGTGACCAAATGCATATTAGATGGAGACATTGCAATGTTTTAACTAATTCTGACTCAAGGAATGACTTACTGCTTGACAAGGAGATTCTTGAAATGTTTCTTCTTTCCTCTATTTACTGGTACTTCCGTTTGTGGTTTTCTCCCTAAGCACTTTGCTGACTTAATAGGACAATGTCAAGTTCATACTGATGTCATTTCCACCTGAAATCACTGCACTTAGGAAGAAAATAGACAGAAATCTGTAGGGGGAAAATCTGTGTTAGACTGAGAAGTCTGCATTAGAGTCGGTTCCAAGTTGACATATTGGGGACTGAGACTGTTTGGTTATATATTTATCGAGAAAGTCATGTTTTATTCCAAAGGTGCACACAGCACTTATGGCTCATTATATAACCTTTGCTTTGTATAAATGACTTAAAGTTCTACCAAGATCTGGATTAGCATCTCCATTTTTCACAGAAGGAAACTTTAGCACAGACAGAGATGTCTGGGCTGTACCTGAGCAGCAAAGCCAAGGTCAGCATCCAATTAACACTTTCTAATGCCCACTGGGCCCCTAACATTTTACCTTGAGTTCAGTTGTGTTTATACAAAGAGAAAAGGCAATTTCTGTCTTGCAAGGATATGAAGGGCAGTTCTACTTATTTCTTATGCAGTTCTGGGACTGTGTTTCAGTAGATACACCCAGTATGACCTGTTTTGCTTTATAATGCTGAGAATGAGTCAAAGAAAAAGATTCTTAGTTATTTCCAAACTTTTGAGTTATAAGAATTTCTTTTTAAAATAAAATAATTGATTCCTTTGAAAGTTGTAACTTTAATTTTGTAACCCCCAATTTTTAAGAATGGCATATCCATCAGATTTCTATTTAACATATTTGTATTGGGCTTCCCTGGTGGCTCAGAGGTTAAAGCATCTGCCTGCAATGCGGGGGACCTGGGTTCGATCCCTGGGTCGGGAAGATCCACTAAAGAAGGAAATGGCAACCCAATCCAGTATTCTTGCCTGGAGAATCCCATGGACGTAGAAGCCTGGTGGGCTACAGTCCACAGGGTTGCAAAGAGTCGGACACGACTGAGTGACTTCACTTTCACTTTCATACCATATGCAGGTCAGGAAGCAACAGTTAGAACTGGACATGCAACAACAGACTGGTTCCAAATAGGAAAAGGAGTACGTCAAGGCTGTATACTGTCACCTGCTTATTTAACTTCTATGCAGAGTACATCATGAGAAACATTGGGTTGGAAGAAGCACAAGCTGGAATCAAGATTGCTGGGAGAAATATCAATAACCTCAGATATGCAGATGACACCACCCTTATGGCAGAAAGTGAAGAGGAACTAAAAAGACTCTTGATGAAGGTGAAAGAGGAGAGTGAAAAAGTTGGCTTAAAGCTCAACATTCAGAAAACTAAGATCATGGCATCTAGTCCCATCACTTCATGGGAAATAGAGGGGGAAACGGTGGAAACAGTGTCAGACTTTATTTTTTTGGGCTCCAAAATCACTGCATTGGTGATCGCAGCCATGAAATTAAAAGATGCTTACTCCTTGGAAGGAAAGTTATGACCAACCTAGATAGCATATGCAAAAGCAGAGACATTACTTTGCCTACAAAGGTCCATCTAGTCAAGGCTATGGTTTTTCCAGTAGTCATGTATGGATGTGACAGTTGGACAGTGAAGAAAGCTGAGCACCGAAGAATTGATGCTTTTGAACTGTGGTGTTGGAGAAGACTCTTGAGAGTCCCTTGGACTGCAAGGAGATCCAACCAGTCCATTCTAAAGGAGATCAGTTCTGGGTGTTCTTTAGAAGGAATGATGTTAAAGCTGAAACTCCAATACTTTGGCCACCTCATGCGAAGAGTTGACTCACTGGAAAAGACTCTGATGCTGGGAGGGATTCGGTGCAGGAGGAGAAAGGGACAACATAGGATGAGATGGCTGGATGGCATCACTGACTTGATGGGAGTGAGTTTGAGTGAACTCCAGGAATTGGTGATGGACAGGGAGGCCTGGCGTGCTGTGGTTCATGGGGTGGCGGAGAGTCAGACACAACTGACCGACTGAACTGACTGACTGAACTGATACGATAGGCATGATGCTGAATAAACAGTCTTTGCTCTCAAGAGGTTTGTAGACTAAAATATGACTTGACTGCAATGAATCTGTATTTTAGTAATCAAAACAACATCTATATATACTTTAAAATACAGGTGCATAGTGGTGTGAGAATAAAAACATAGTTGAAAAATACCATTGGAGGATCCTTGCGTGAGGTGGTATCCAAAATCTCTTCAGTTCAGTTTCTCAGCTGTGTCTGACTCTTTGTGACTCCATGAATCACAGCACACCAGGCCTCCTTGTCCATCACCAACTCCCGGAGTTCACTCAAACTCATATCCATGGAGTTGGTGATGCCATCCAGCCATCTCATCCTCTGTCATTCCTTTGTCCTCCTGCCCTCAATATTTCCCATCATCAGGGTCTTTTCCAATGAGTCAACTCTTTGCATGAGGTGGCCAAAGTATTGGAGTTTCAGCTTCAGCATCAGTCCTTCCAATGAACACCCAGGACTGATCTCCTTTAGGATGGACTGGTTGGATCTGCTTGCAGTCCAAAGGACTCTCAAGAGTCTTTTCCAACACCACAGTTCAAAAACATCAATTCTTCGGCGCTCAGCTTTCTTTGCAGTCCAACTGTCACATCCATACATGACTACTGGAAAAACCATAGCCTTGACTAGATGGACCTTTGTAGGCAAAGTAATGTCTCTGCTTTTGCATATGCTATCTAGGTTGGTCATAACTTTTCTTTCAAGGAGTAAGCGTCTTTTAATTTCATGGCTGCAATCACCAATGCAGTGATTTTGGAGCCCAGAAAAATAAAGTCTGACACTGTTTTCACTGTTTCCCCCTCTATTTCCCATGAAGTGATGGGACCAGATGCCATGATCTTCATTTTCTGAATGTTGAGCTTTAAGCCAACTTTTTCACTCTCCTCTTTCACTTTCATCAAGAGTCTTTTTAGTTCCTCTTCACTTTCTGCCATAAGGGTGGTGTCATCTGCGTATCTGAGGTTATTGATATTTCTCCCAGCAATCTTGATTCCAGCTTGTGCTTCTTCCAGCCCAGCATTTCTCATGATGTACTTTCCATAGAAGTTAAATAAGCAGGTGACAGTATACAGCCTTGACGTACTCCTTTTCCTATTTGGAACCAGTCTGTTGTCCAGTTCTAACTGTTGCTTCCTGACCTGCATATAGGTTTCTCAAGAGGCAGGTCAGGTGGTCTGGTATTCCCATTGCTTGAAGAATTTTCCACAGTTTATTGTGATCCACAGAGTCAAAGGCTTTTGACATAGTCAATAAAGCAGAAATAGATGTTTTTCTGGAACTCTTGTTTTTTCTATGATCCAGTGGATGTTGGCAATTTGATCTCTGGTTCCTCTGCCTTTTCTAAAACCAGCTTGAACATCTGGAAGTTCACAGTTCACGTATTGCTGAAGCCTGGCTTGGAGAATTTTGAGCATGACTTTACTAGCATGTGAGATAAGTGCAATTGTGTGGTAGTTTGAGCATTCTTTGGCATTGCCTTTCTTTGGGATTGGAATGAAAACTGACCTTTTCCAGTTCTGTGGCCACTGCTGAGTTTTCCAAATGTGCTGGCATATTGAGTGCAGCACTTTAACAGCATCATCTTTCAAGATTTGGAATAGCTCAACTGGAATTCTATCACCTCCACTAGCTTTGTTCATAGTGATGCTTTCTAAGGCCCACTTGACTTCACATTCCAGGATGTCTGGCTCTAGGTGAGTGATCACACCATCATGATTATCTAGGTTGTGAAGATCTTTTTGTACAGTTCTTCTGTGTATTCTTGCCACCTCTTCTTAATATCATCTGCTTCTGTTAGGTCCATACCATTTCTGTCCTTTATTGAGCCCATCTTTGCATGAAATGTTCCCTTGGTATCTCTAATTTTCTTGAAGAGATCTCTAATCTTTCCCATTCTGTTGTTTTCCTCTATTTCTTTGCATTGATCACTGAGGAAGGCTTTCTTATCTCTCCTTGCTATTCTTTGGAACTCTGCATTCAGATGCTTATATCTTTCCTTTTCTCCTTTGCTTTTCACTTCTCTTCTTTTCACAGCTATTTGTAAGGCCTCCCCAGACAGCCATTTTGCTTTTTTGCATTTCTTTTCCATAGGGATGTTCTTGATCCCTGTCTCCTGTCCAATGTCATGAACCTCCGTCCATAGTTTATCAGGCACTCTATCTATAAGATCTAGTCCCTTAAATCTATTTCTCACTTCCACTGTATAATCATAAGGGATTTTATTTAGGTCCTACCTGAATGGTCTAGTGGTTTTCTCTACTTTCTTCAATTTAAGTCTGAATTTGTCAATAAGGAGTTCATGATCTGAGCCACAGTCAGCTCCCGGTCTTGTTTTTGCTGACTGTATACAGCTTCTCCATGTTTGGCTGCAAAGAATATAATCAATCTGATTTCGGTGTTGACCATCTGGTGATGTCCATGTGTAGAGTCTTCTCTTGTGTTGTTGGAAGAGGGTGTTTGCTATGACCAGTGCATTCTCTTGGCAAAACTCTATTAGCCTTTGCCCTGCTTCATTCTGTACTCCAAGGCCTGTTACTCCAGGTGTTTCTTGACTTCCTACTTTTGCTTTCCAATCCCCTATAATGAAAAGGACATCTGTTTTGGGTGTTAGTTCTAAAAGGTCTTGTAGGTCTTCATAGAACTATTCAACTTCAGCTTCTTCAGTGTTACTGGTTGGGGCATGGGCTTGGATTACCATGATATTGAATGGTTTGCCTTGGAAACAAACAGAGATCATTCTGTCATTTTTGAGATTGCCTCCAAGTACTGCATTTCGGACTCTTTTGTGGACCATGATGGCTACTCCATTTCTTCTAAGGGATTCCTGCTGACAGTAGTAGATATAATGGTCATCTGAGTTAAATTCACCCATTCCAGTCCATTTTAGTTAGCTGATTCCTAGAATGTCAACATTCACTCTTGCCATCTCCTATTTGACCACTTCCAATTTGCCTTGATTCATGGACCTAACATTCCCAGTTCCTATGCAATATTGCTGTTTACAGCATCAGACCTTGCTTCTATGACCAGTCACATCCACAGCTGGGTATTGTTTTTGCTTTGGCTCCATCCCTTCATTCTTTTTGGAGTCATTTCTCCACTGCTCTCCAGGAGCATATTGGGCACCTACTGACCTGGGGAGTTCCTCTTTCAGTATTCTATCATTTTGCCTTTTCATACTGTTCATGGGGTTCTCAAGGGAAGAATACTGAAGTGGTTTGCCATTCCCTTCTCCAGTGGACCACATTCTGTCAGACCTCTCCACCATGACCTGTCCATCTTAGGTGGGCCCACTGGGCATGGCTTAGTTTCATTGAGTTAGACAAGGTTGTTGTCCGTGTGATCAGATTGGCTAGCTTTCAGTGATTATGGTTTCAGTGTGTCTGCCCTCTGATGTCCTCTTGCAACACCTTCCGTCTTACTTGGGTTTCTCTTACCTTGGAAGTGGGTATCTCTTCATGGCTGCTCCAGCAAAGCACAGCAGCTGCTCCTTACCTGGTTGCCCCTCCTGACCTTGAACGTGCAGTAGCTCCTCTCAGCCTTCCTCTGCCCACGCAGCCGCCGCTCCTTGAACATGAGGGTAGCTCCTCTCGGCCCCTGCCCCTGACCTCAGACGTGGGATAGCTCCTCTTGCTGCTCCTGTGCCGTCGCAGCCTGGCGCTCTCGGTCGCCGTCCCAAATCTCTTACTTACATCCACATTTTGTAGCCCATTGGTTCATAACCACTGGCTTAAGCTTTCCTCCTGCTCCCAGGAAGGATGACTTCTTCTTTTTTTCTCAGATAATGGAGTGTTTGCAAAAGCCGACTTTAGATTCCAACTTCTGGTTCTAGTATTTATCATCTATGTGACCTTGAACAAGTTCCTTAATGTCTCTGTGCTTCCATCTCTTTCTTTTTTTCTTCAGTCCCATTTGAGGTATCAGATCAGATCAGTACACAAATAAAATTATAATATATTTTAAGTGTACAATGTGATAATTTAGCATACGTATAACTTATGAAAGTATTCTCACAAAGTTGATTAACACATTCATCATCTTACTATGCTTGTTTTCATGAGAATACAAGTTCTATTCTCTTATCAAATTTCAATTAAAGAATAAATATAGTATTATCAACCGTATGTGTGTGTGTTAGTCACTCAGTCATGTCCAACTCTTTGCAACCCCATGGACTGTAGCTCTCCAGGCTTCTCTGTTCATGGAATTCTCCAGGCAAGAATATTGCAGTGGGTTGCCATTCCCTTCTTCAGGGATCTTCCCGACCCAGGGATTGAACCCAGGTTTCCCACACTGCAGGCAAATTCTTTACTATCTGAGACACCAGGGAAGTCCTAATG
The DNA here is from genome assembly GCF_032452875.1 of Bos javanicus. Classification (NCBI taxonomy): domain Eukaryota; kingdom Metazoa; phylum Chordata; class Mammalia; order Artiodactyla; family Bovidae; genus Bos; species Bos javanicus. The sequence goes on along the minus strand of NC_083879.1, from coordinate 17,377,265 downwards.
ACCGTGTTATATGTTATATCTTCAAAGCATATTCATCTTATAACTGAAAATTTGTATCCTTTTACTAACTTCTCCTCATTCCCCTACTTGCCCAGCCTTGGCAATCACTATTTTACTCTCTGTTTCTATGAGTTTGCCTATTTTAGAATACACATATTAGAAGTGCACCAATACAGTACTTGTCTTTCTGTGTCTGGTTTATTTCAAATAGCATGATACCCTTTGGGTTTATTCATGTTGTCACAAATGGCAAGATTTCTTTTTTTAAGGTGGAATAATGCACTTATGTGTGTGTTAGTATATCACACTCTGTAGTCATCCATTGACTGGCACTTTGGTTGTTTCTATATTTTGACTACTGTGAATAATTCTGCAGTGAACATGGAAGCATAGTCATCTCTTCCAGATAATGATTTTGTATCCTTTGGATGTATACCCAGAAATGGAAGTGCTAGATCATATATTAGTTCTGATTTTAATTTCTTGAGGAAACTCTATACTTTCTTCCAAAGTGGATGGACCAGTTTACGTTCCCACCAACAGTGTACAAGTGTTCCTTTTTATCTACAGCCTCACAATTATTTGTGATCTCTTAATATTTTCATAATAGCCATCCTTGGAGAAGGTAATGGCAACCCACTCCAGTACTCTTGCCTGGCAAATCCCATGAACAGAGGAGCCTGGTAGGCTGCAGTCCCTGGGGTCGCTAGGAGTCAGACACGACTGAGCGACTTCACTTTCACTTTCCACTTTCATGCATTGGAGAAGGAAATGGCAACCCACTCCAGTGTTCTTGCCTGGAGAATCCCGTGGACAGGGGAGCCTGGTGGGCTGCCATCTATGGGGTTGCACAGAGTTGGACACGACTGAAGTGACTTAGCAGCAGTAGCAGCAGCAATAGCCATCCTAACAGGTGTGAGGTGATATTTCATTGTGGTTTTAATTTGTATTTCCCTGATATTTAGTGATGTTGAGTGTCTTTTCATGTACCTCTTTGCTGTTTGTATGTCTTCTTTGGACAATGTTATTCAGCTTCTTTGCCCATTTTTAAATTGGTTTATTACATTTCTTTTATACACACACACACACACACACACACACACATATACTGGTATGAGTTCCTTGTATATATAGGATATTAACCCTTTAAACATGTGGTTTGCAAATATGTTCTTCACTTCCATAGGTTCCCTTTTTGTTTTGTTGATGGTTTCCTTTAGTAAAACTATTCTTCTTTGATCTAATAATGTGTTTCTGTTTTTATGCCAATACCAAACTCTTTTGATTACTGTAGGTTTGTAATATGCTTTGAAATCAAGAAGCATGACACATCAGGTTTCTTTCTTGAGACTGCTTTGGCTATTCAGGGTCATTTGTGGTTCTGTACAAATTTTTTTTTAATTTATTTCTAACAGGAGAAAAATTGCTTCATGATATTGTGTTGGTTTCTGCCATACATCAACATGAATCAGCCACAGGCACACATATATCCCATACAAATTTTAGAATTGTTTTTCCTATTCTGTGACAAGTGCCATTGGGAGTTTTAAACATATTACATTGAATCTGTAGCTCACTTTGGGTAGTATGGATATTTTAACTATATAAATTCTTCCAGTCTATGAACACAGAATATCTTTCTATTTGTGTCTTCTTCAGTTTCTTTCATCAAAATGTATAGCTGTCCTGTATCCACAGATTCTGAACCTGATCCAGGGTTCAATGAGTCCATGGATGTAGAACCTATGGATATGGGAGGGCACCTGACTATGCCATTCTATGTAAAAGACTTGAAATTTTTTGCAAGGGGCTCTGAAAATTTTGATATATTTGAGGGTCTTGGAACCAATGCCCTGTAGACACCAAGGGATGCCTCTATTGTAGTTTCTAGTGTACAGATCATTCACTTCCTTGGTTAGATTCATTCCTATTTTATTCTCTTTGATGCTATTATAAATGGGATTATTTTCTTAATTTTTCTTTCTGATAGTTCATTGTTAGTCTGTTGTATTTTTGTATTTTGACTTTGTATCCTGCAACTGTATTGAATTGCTTATTAGCTGTAACTTTTTTTTTTTTTTGGTGTACTGTTTAGAGTCTTCTATATATAATAGCATGGCATGTAAACAGAGATAATTTTATATTTTTTCCTTTTTGAGTTTGATGCCTTCCCTTTCTTCCTCTTGCCTGATTGCTCTGGCCAGGATTTTCAGTACCACATTGAATAGAACTCGTGAGAGTGGAAATTCTTGTCCTGGTCATCATCTTGTAGAAAAATCTTTCAGTTTTTCACTGTTGAGTGTCGTCTTAGCTCTGTGGTTGTCATATATGATCTTTACTATGCTTAGGTAGATTCCATTCTTTTTTATGGTTCAGAGTTTTATCATGAAAGGATGTTGAATTATGTCAAATACTCTGTTGAGATGGTTATATGATTTTTATCCTTCATTTTTTAATGTGATTGATTTTCATATGTTGATTGATTTTCATATGTTGAACCAGCTTTGCATCCTAGAAATAAACCTCACTTAATCACAGTGTATGATTATTTTTATGTATTGTTGAATTCAGAGTGCTAATGGAGATCCAACCAGTCCATTCTGAAGGAGATCAGCCCTGGGATTTCTTTGGAAGGAATGATGCTAAAGCTGAAACTCCAGTACTTTGGCCACCTCATTCGAAGAGCTGACTCATTGGAAAAGACTCTGATGCTGGGAGGGATTAGGGGCAGGAGGAGAAGGGGACGACAGAGGATGAGATGGCTGGATGGCATCACTGACTCGATGGATGTGAGTCTTAGTGAACTCTGGGAGTTGGTGATGGACAGGGAGGCCTGGTGTGCTGCGATTCATGGGGTCGCAAAGAGTCGGACATGACTTAGTGACTGAACTGAATATTTTATTGAAGATTTTTGCATCTGTGTTCATCAGGGATACTGGCCTATAGTTTTTCTTTTCTTGTAGTGTCCTTTTCTATCTTCAGTATCAGGATAATACTGTGACCTCCTAAATGAATCTGGAAGTGTTCCATTTTCTTCTATCTGTTTGAAAGAATTTGAAAAAAGATTGGTATTAATTCTTCTTTAAATGCTTGGTAGAATCCATCAGCAAAGCCATCTGGTCCTGGACTTCGCTTTGTTGGGAATTTTTTGGTTACAGATTCAATCTCCTTCCTAGTAGTTGGTGTGTTCCAATTTTCTATTCCTGATTCAGTCTTGATAGTTATGTTTCTAAGAGTTTATCCATTTCTTCTAGAATATTCAATTTGTTGCCATATGATTGCTCATAGTAGTTTCTTATGGTTCTTAATATTTCTGTTATCAGCTGTAATGTCACCTCTTTCATTTCTGATTTTGAGTCTTCTCTCTTTTGTTCTTCGCCTAAAGATTTACCAGTGTTGTATGTCTTTACAAAAAAAGAACTCTTGATTTGATACTTTCTATTGTCTTTCTAGTCTCTCTTTCATCTGTTTCTACTCTAATTTTTGTTATTTCCTTCCTTCTGCTAATTTTGGGGTAATTCATCTCTTTTTCTAGTTCTGTGGATGTGAAGTGAGGTGGTTTATTTTAGGTCTTTCTTGTTCCTGAATGTAGGTTTTTTTTTGGCTGTCAGTTTCCCTCTTAGAACTGCCTTTTGCTGCATCTCATAGATTTTAGCATGTTGTGTTTCCACTTTTATTTGTCTCAAATTTTTCTTTTATTAACCTTTTGATTTCTTTGATGCATTGGTTGTTCAGAAACATTTAATTTTCATATATTTGTGAGTTGTCCATTTTTTTCTCTTTTAATTTATTTCTAGTTTCATAATATTGTATCAGAAAGATATTTGATGTGATTTCAGTCTTCTTAAATTAGTTAAGACTTGTTTTTTGGCTTAAAAATAGATCTATCCTGGAGAATGTTCCATGTGTGCCTGAGAAGAATGTGCATTCTGCTGCTGATGAAATGTTCTGTTGTGCCTATTAAGTCTATCTGGTCTAATGTATCATTTAAGTCCAATATTTCCTTTTGTTCTGTCTGGATTACCCATTGTTGAAGTGGGATTTTGAAGTCTCCTAAATTATTGTATTGCTGTCTATTTCTTCCTTCAGCTCTGTTAATCTTTGCTTTACATATTTAGCTGCTCTAATAGAGTGCATGGAGAAGGCAATGGCACCCCACTCCAGTACTCTTGCCTGGAAAATCCCATGGACGGAGGAGCCTGGCAGGCTGTAGTCCATGGGGTCGCTAAGAGTCGGACACAACTCAGCGACTTCACTTTCAGTTTTCACTTTCATGCATTGGAGAAGGAAATGGCAACCCACTCCAGTGTTCTTGCCTGGAGAATCCCAGGGACTGGAGAGCCTAGTGGGCTGCCGTCTATGGGGTCGCACAGAGTCGGACATGACTTAGCAGCAGTAGCAGCAATAGACTGCATGAATAACTGGAGTTATTATAACCTTATGACTGACCCCTTTACTATTGTGTAATGATCTTCTCTGTTCCTTATTACATTTTTGACTTAAAGTCTATTTTGTGTGATATACATAGATTGATGCTTGTTCATTTTTTTTGGTTTCCATTTGCAAGGAATATCATTTCTATCTCTTCACTTTCAGTCTATGTATGTATTTAAAGCCCAAGTGAGTCTCTTTAGTGACTATAAGTCAGTATACAGTCAGGTCTTATATATATATAGATATAGATATATAAATCCTTACATATGTATCTATTCAGTCACTCTGCATTTTGATTGGAAAACTTAATCCACTTATATAAATTAATTATTGATAAGTATAGACTTACTGTTGTCTTTTTTTTTTTTTTTTTGCTTTCTGATAGTTCCTTTGTTTCTTCCTCTCCTTTATGATTTGATTATTTTTTATAGTGGTATGCTTTGATTCCTTCTCCTTTATCTACTTACTATAGGTTTTTTATTTTGTAATTAGCATGAGTCTAGCATTAAACATTTTATACTAGTCTGTTTTAAGCTGATAACAACTTAACTTTGTATGCATACAGAAGTTCTAAATTTTTATACTTTCTCCTAGGGGGTTATATTTTTGATGTCACATTTATATTGTTCTATGTTGAATTCAGTTCAGTCGCTCAGTCGTGTCTGACTCTTTGTGACCCCATGTACTGCTACATGCCAGGCTTCCCTATCCATCACCAACTCCTGGAGCTTGCTCAAACTCATGTCCATCAAGTCAGATTTGCATATCCACTAACAAATAAGGTTGTTTTAGTTATTTTTAAAATACTTTCCTTTTTATCTTTATACTAGAGTTATAAGTGATTTACACCCACCATTACAACTTTAGAATATTCTGAATTTAACTATATGTTTACCTTCTCCAGTTTACACTTTCACGTGTTTTCATGTTACTAAATAGCACCCTTTTGTTTAAGTTTTAGGAACTCCCATTAACATTTTTGTAAAGTTGGTTTTGTGCTGGTGAACTATTTTAACTTCTGTTTGTTCAGGAAACTCTGCTGCTGCTGCTGCTGCTGCTAAGTCGCTTCAGTCGTGTCCGACTCTTTGTGACCCCATAGACAGCAGCCCACCAGACTTCCCCGTCCATGGGATTCTCCAGGCAAGAACACTGGAGTGGGTTGCCATTTCATTCTCCAATGCACGAAAGTGAAAAGTGAAAGTGAAGTCGCTCAGTCGTGTCCGACTCTAGCAACCCCATGGATGCTACCAAGGTCCTCCATCCATGGGATTTTCCAGGCAAGAGTACTGGAGTGGGGTGTCATTGCCTTCTCCGTCAGGAAACTCTCTCTCTCCTTAAATCGTAAAAGACAGCATTGCTGGGTAGAATACTCTTGGTTGGCAGAGTTGGCTGGTTTGGTTTATGTTTTATTTCTGCCCTTTGAGTAGATCATCCTGTTTCCTTTTTGCCTGCAAGGTTTCCACTAAAAATCTTCTGAAAGTCTCATGGAAGTTTCCTTGTACATGACAGGCTACTTTTTCTCTTGAAGCTTTCAGATTATCCTTTCTCTTTAACTTTTGACAGTTTAATTACAATGTGTCTCAGTATGGGTCTTCCCTGGTGGCTCAGAGGGTAAAGCATTTGTCTTCAATGTGGGAGACCCAGGTTTGAATCCCAGGTTGGGAAGATCCTCTGGAGAAGGAAATGACAAGCCACTCCTGTACTCTTGCCTGAAAAATTCCAAGGGAAGAGGAGCCTGGTAAGCTACAGTCCATGGGATTGCAAAGAGCTGCACACAACTGAGCAACTTCACATATGGCTCTTGGATTCTTTCTTATTTTGTACTTTTTTGGATTCCTAGTTCTGGATATCTGTTTCTTCCCACAGGTTAGGAAAGTTTTCAGCCATTATTTACTTGAATAAAATTTCTGCCTCTTTCTCTCTCCTCCTTCTGGGACCTCTATAATGTATATATTTGTTTCCTTGATACTTACTGTAACATAGTCCTTGAAGCTACCATCACTCTTTTTCTTCTTACTCTTCTGATTTGATGAATTCCACTGTCTTTGAGTTTGCTGATTTTTTTTTTTTTCTGGTTGACTTAGTCTGCTCTTTAAGTCCTATATTAAAATTTCACTTCAGTTATATTTTTCAACTCTATGATTTCTGTATGGTACTTTTCAAAATGTTCTCTTTGTCAAAATTCTCTTTTTTCATGCATTATTCTCCTGACTTTGAGCATCTTTATGACCATTATTTTGTATTCTTTGTTGGGTAAATCACTTATCTCCTTTTCATTAGATTTGGTTTCTAGCGATTTCTTTTGTTCTTGTGTTTGGAACATATTCCCCTATTTCTTCATTTTCTTTGACTCTTTTTGTCAATATATGTACATTAAATAAAAAGGCTGCTTATTTAATTTTGATAGATTGGCCTCATAAGGAGACTAACCTCATCAGTCAGCCTGGCCTGAGCACCTGGATGTCTTTCAAATGTTTATGTCCGTGCTGCCATTGTTTTCCTAGTGGCTCCCAGTTTTTGAGGGTGTAGCAAAACCTTCAGTGTACCAAAGATGTTGGAGATGTCCACATTCTTGTTTAGGCTCCCAGAGGACTACTAACCTCCAACCCCTTGAATTCCCTGATGCAGGCTAGTTGAACACTGAAACTTCAGGCAGCAGGTAGGAAAATCAGGACATTCTATACACAGTAGAGCCCCTCCCAGGGGGGAATCAGAAGCTGGTTTCTGATTCACTGTGCTGGGTATGAGGGAATAATATCTGGGAGTCCTTGCAGCTCAAATAGAACTGCCTTTTCATTTTGTGTAGTCCCAAGCCTGGTGGGTTGCCGTCTGTGGGGTTGCACAGAGTCGGACATGACTAAAGCGACTTAGCAGCAGCAAGGGACTCATCCCAGAGCTAGGTAAACTGAGAGCCAGCCCCTGGGGTGGCAGCCATAATATTAGGGTTGCTAAGTGTGTGGACAAGCTCATTTCAAAGGAGAAACTGGAGACTTGCTATTACTATTGGATTAAGTTGGAGGAGACAGTGGGAAATGTGACTGCCAGCACTACTGGGCTACCAGGAAGATACTAGCCAGCTCCTCATGCAGACTGATTAAAACCCAGAACCTCAGAGAGAAGCTGGGGAAATATTAAGTGAAATCTCTTCCAGGGAGAAAGTGGGAGATAGGTGTTTTGGCTGTTCCCTCTGTGCTGTCTGGTAGGAACTGCTGCAGTAAAGTGCTTTCATGCCCATTTGAAAACTGCTTTTTTTGTTTGTTTAACATGGTCCTGTGGGACTAGTGAAATCTGAACCCTGTTGGCTGTCAGAGCTAGTTAATATGAGGGCTTATGCTTCAGGTGGCAGCCACAAAATTTGGTACACAGGAAGTGTGAACAAGCTCCTTCCAGGAAGAAGTTGGAGACTTGGTTTTACTGTTGGAGGAAGCCAGAGGGAGAATGTAAGGTAGGTGCCTACTGGCTCTTTTGAGCTCTGAGGAGGATGGTAGTCAGCAACTAAATACAGGCTGATCAGAAGCCGGACCTTCAGGCAACAGCTGGAAAAGTATGCAGTCAAGCCCCTTCCTGGAGGAAACTGGGAGATGGGTGCTTATTCCTGCTCCCTTTGCACCAAGCCCAGGCATCTAGTCACAGGGAGTATTTGCACATCCATTTAAAAACTGCTTGTTTGCTATAGTTCTGTGGAATTCATGAACATGAGTATTCAGAGCTAGGTCATTTGGGGGTTGTGCCTCCAGTAGCAGCCTTAAAAGTTGGGATTCTCAATGTGAGGTCCAAACTCTTCCCTCCTCTTGGAGAAGCTGGGAACTTCCCTCCCAACTGTAAAGCACAATTAGTGTGGGGTTATGGTGTAGGTCTCAGCCTTTCCCACCTGTTTCAACGTGGGTACTTTCTCAGCTGCCTGATGTGTAGGAGTCACTCAACTAGTTTCTGGATTTTTCTCGGAAGGAATTGATCCATAAGGAGCTGTATATTCTGTGTATTGTGAAAGGAAGTAAATTCAATAGCTTTGTATGTCACTATCTTAGTGACGTCTCCATTTCTTTCTTCACAGTGGAGATAATAATAGTACCTATGTTGTAGGGTTGCTGTGAGGATTACACAAGTTAATAAACACACAGCATTTAGCAATTATTACTTATTACTATTACCTGCTACTTATTACTACATTATTGTTACTACTGCCATTATTCAGTGTTGTCAAGGCAGGTACTTGAGAACATACTATGAGTCCAGCCCTGACCAAAGAACACAGCTCACCAGTAAGTCATGCATGGGGATGTGCAAAGATTTGTTTCCATTTCACATGGCCTAAAGTTTGGTTCGTTTTGAAGGGATATAGATGATTCAGCACTGTTCATTGTTTGCCACGCCAGTATACAATTCCTTGTTTAATGCTTTATTGATCAGGAATGTGTGTAGGCACTCTGCTTGAGAGACCTCCTTGGAGGACGTCTAGTATTGATGTCTTATTGCCAAGGAAACTGCAGGTTATTTCTTTTCTTTATAGGAGCTGCTTAATAGCATCAAGCCATTGATCCATTTATTGTATTTGGCCCCCTGGCAATGGCTAATGCTGGAAAGACCATGTAATAAAGTAGTTTGCTTAGAGGGTTGGGAGAAAATGAATATCGTTCTTGACTGAGGGAGGCATGGAGCATTGGCTGGCTCTTAGACATCTCTCTACTCTTACAGCAAGCTCTGGGTGGTTGGCTGCATGTGTGCCATAACCTACCATTTATTTTCCTTTAGTTTCAAGTACTGTGCCCTTACACATGTTCTTTTATTGGTTAGGATACCTTCCATTTTCAGATCAGTTACTTTTCAGGGGACTCTCTGGATCATAGTAGGGTGATGGGCTAACACTAGAGGAATAGAAAAGAGTCATGTTTTAGATCGGAGAAGGCAATGGCACCCCACTCCAATACTCTTGCCTGGAAAATCCCATGGACAAAGGAGCCTGGTGGGCTATAGTCCATGGGGTCGCTAAGAGTCAGACACGACTGAGTGACTTCACTTTCACTTTGCACTTTCATGCATTGGAGAAGGAAATGGCAACCCACTCCAGTGTTTTTGCCTGGAGAATCCCAGGGACAGGGGAGCCTGGTGGGCTGCCGTCTATGGGGTCGCACAGAGTCGGACACGACTGCTGCGACTTAGCAGCAGCAGCATGTTTTAGATAAGAGATGAGAAATAATTTTTAGTCTGTAGGTAGAAGTATCACTCAAAAAAGCTGCAAAATCTTTCTGACATCATGACATATGTTGGGGGGAAGCTATTTTATTTTCCTTTCTGATTAAAATACAGTGGATATAGGAAATAGAAATTTGATTCGGGAAGACTGAGGCCCAAATGTTATCTCTAACACTTACTGCCCTGTGTCCTTGAGTAAGTTATATAGAATTCTTGACTATCTATAAAAATAGGATTGTAAGAGCTACCCTTATTGGCTAATGTGAGAAATAAATGAAATGAGAATTGAAGCATAGTAGTTATACCACAAACATTCATCTCTGTCTATCCACTGTGGGTAGAGTTGTGGGTGGTTGACAGGGCAGGGGTATTAGGTACCAGTCTGAGCTCTTAAGCACAATTTAGGACAAGGCCTCCTCCCAGCATCAAAAAACAATTGGGGGGTGTCCACTCTTTTGGAGGGCACCACGCTAAAGGCACTATTGCTTGGTTGATGGTTCCGTCAATCTAAAGCCCTATTTAGGGACAAACAGCTGGGTTCTTTTTAACTCCCAGTTCTGTATCTATTTCTTCAGTTCAGTTTAGTCGCTCAGTCGTGTCCGACTCTTTGCGACCCCATGAATCGCAGCACTCCAGGCCTCCCTGTCCATCACCAACTCCCAGAGTTCACTCAGACTCACGTCCATCGAGTCAGTGATGCCATCCAGCCATCTCATCCTCTGTCGTCCCCTTCTCCTCTGCCTCCAATCCCTCCCAGCATCAGAGTCTTTTCCAGTGAGTCAAATCTTTAAGGTCCTCAAAAAAAAAAAAAAAAAAAAAGCCGCTTTGTCAGTAAATGCAAGTGATAAGCAAGGAAGAGTGTGGAAAGGGAATATTTCTAGGCAAATTTTTATTGAATAAACAATGTGGAAGCATTTTAGTAAACTGTAAAGCATTACACAGGCATGCATGCTAAATTGCTTCAGTTGTATCTGACTCTTTGGGACCCCATGGACTGTAGCCTAACAGGCTCCTCTGTCCATGGGATTCTCCAGGCAAAAATACTGAAGTGGGTGGTGGTTTAGTCACTGAATTGTGTCTGACTCTTGCTACCCCACGGACTGTCGCCTGCCAGGCTCCTCTGTCCATGGGATTCTCCAGACAAGAATACTGGAGTGGGTTGCCATTTCCTTCTCCCGGGTATCTTCCCGGCCCAGGAATTGAACCTGGGTCTCCTGCATTGCAGGCAGATTCTTTACCAACTGAGCTATGAGGGAAACCCACTGAAGTGGATGGCCATTCTCTTCTCCAGGGGATCTTCCCAACCCAGGGATCAAACCCGCATCTCTTATGTCTTGCATTGGCAGGCAGTTCTTTACCACTAGCGTCACCTGGGTGAAGTCTAATTCCTGGGGCATTTAGCCTTGGGCAGTGCTCCTTTATATTTGCTAGAAGCCTTCTCTCTCTCTCAGCTAGAAGCCCTCAGCCAGCACAGTGAGGTAGAAGATGTCCTGCCCATTGGCCTCTGCAGTGACAGGAAGGACAGCCAAAACCAGCTTCTACAGAGAAGGCCCTGGTGAGAGCCTTTCACAGTGTTTGAAAAGTAAAAGATTTCTGCAACCACACAGCCCTACATTAGAAACTCTTTCCCCTTAAAAATGCACACACACAGCCCCACACACGTACACACATGGATACATATGTATACACACATGCAAACATATACACACATATGCTTAGACATACACTTGAATATACACTCATGTACATGCATATACACAAGCACATAGTCACACTTAAATCTCATACACACACATACATACACAATGCTGCCAGCTTATGGGAGGAGAGAGTGAGAGTCAGCCCTGACCTTTGTCTAACAAGAAGACATGGGTCATTTTCTCACCAGTGCAAACCAAAGGAAAATCAAGCTAGAAGTTATGGTGACTGTGGTCTTCAATGGTAGCTATAAGGACTTAGTGGAGAAGGAAATGGCAACCCACTCCAGTATTCTTGCCTAGAGAATCCTGTGGACAGGGGAGCCTGGTGGGCTGCCGTCTATGGGGTCGCAAAGTCAGACACAACTGAAGCAAGTTAGCATGCATGCATTCATGAGGACTTAGTCTCAGGATAATTTATTCTTCCTTGTTTCAGTGGTTTGGGAAATAAAAGACATTCAGAGGCCTTTTTATTGATACTAAAAGCCATTTATACAGGTGGGCATTCTGGGAAAAGGTGTTTTGCAGAATTTGAGGCATGTGTCCATGTGCTTAGGAAGAGAGAAAGCATATATGATCCATGGCCTCTTGACAACAACTTTCGAAAGTGATCTAACAACATACACACACGTTCTAAATCATACATAAACAAGCCATATATTTACATATTTCACTACTTGAAGTCTGTGCCTTAATTTAGGTTCTTGACTCTTTTTCTTCTGTCTTTAAAATATTTCAATAAAAAGAAGCTATACAACTTGAGTGAGTCATCCTCTCCCTGGAACAATATTATTCTGAGTTAGAATCAAAGACCAGCAGTTTCTTCTGTGTGTGCAAAAAAAAAAACTGTATATGAAAGCAGGTTGGAAATGTAACTTTCCTTGACTAAACTTCCCAAGAGTTCTGACTGCCATGCAAGTCATAGTCAACTAAGATTTCACAGTTGTCAGCAATCAGAATTGTAACTGTTTCTCCCTTTTCATTCTGTCCGTCCTCCCTTTTTTCTCTCTCACTCTCTCTCTCTCTCACACACACTTCTGGATAAAAGCTGAGTGATTACCTGATAAGAACTAACAGGCTATTTGATAGGTGATACTGGGATCAGTCTGCATGGTAGATCAGCAGGCAGGCTGAAGCAGGGTCTTTCCCTAATTGGAAATCTGAGTGGGAGGTGAGACATTATTTGGATTTGCTGTTTTGTTTTTGGAGATGAAGCAGGTCCATATACAGGTAGATCCCTTAGCAGCCATTTGTATTCAGCAGTCCTTGACATATCTATTTACTGAGACATAATATAGAAGATTTTTAAAGACACATGTAATCCTCTCTCATCCTTTATGCAGCCTTTTGAGACATTTCATCAGGATATCACATCTTCTTTCTGGGGACTTGTGGTAAATTACATAAGGTCTTTACAGGCACTGAAAAGATCATAAAGTATCTGGGCTCTCTTAACTTCTTTGTGCCGGAATACCACTTTGGTCCTCCTCTTACCTAATATTAACATATTAGATGAATTCCAAAACTGTATAAGTCAAAGTTCTCAACTAGAAGAAAGGCAAACACTAAATACTTCTAAAAAAGAGGGGTATCTTTGTTCTAATCAAGTAATTCTTGATTAAAAAACATTGTGGATGTGAGAGGCAACTTGTAGAATAAATAGAAATGGGAAACTGACAAAACAACTTTGCTTTTAGAACTCTGCTGCTTAAGCTCAGGGCCCCAAATAACTCAATAGTAATTATATATCCTTTAAGTTTTCCTCAAATAACATAGCTGCTTTGATTTTACTAATAGAAATGCTCATTTTTTTTTGTTTGGATGTGCTATTAAATTTTTCTGCATCTTTATCCTTATTTCTTTTCTAAATGTAGAAATGTACCAAAATAATATAGTAAACATATACCTATGTTAAGTCACTTCAGTCGTGTCCAACATATACCTATACATGTATGATTTTTTAATGTATTTTTAATTGGAATGTAATTGTTTTATAGTGTTGGGTTGGTTTCTGCTATACGACAACATGAATCAGCCACAAGTACACATATATCCCCTCCCTCCCACCCCACCCCACTCCACCCTACTCCTGTAGGTCATCACAGAGCACCAGGCTGAGCTCCCTCTGTATTATACAGCAACTTTCTGCTAGCTATTGATGTTTTACACATAGTAATGTATATATTTCAATGCTACTCTCTCAATTCATCCCATCTTCTCCTTCCCTTGCTGTGTCCAAAATCCATTCTCTATGTCTGTGTTTCTATTCCTCCCCTGCAGCTAGGTTTGTCAGTACCATTTTTCTAGATTCCATATATATGTATTAATATATGATACTTTTTTTTCCTCTTTCTGACTTACTTCACTCTGTATAACAGTCTCTAGGTTCATTCACCTCACAACAACTGACTCAATTTCATCCCTTTTGAGGGCTGAGTAATATTCCACTGTATACATGTACCGTATCTTCTTTATCCACTCATCTGCCAGTGGACATCTAGGTTGCTTCCATGTCCTAACTATTGTAAACAGTGCTGAAATGAACATTGGGATACATATGTCTTTTGCAATTATGGTTTCCTCAGGGTATATGCCCAAGAGTGGGATTGCCACATCATACAGTAGCTTGATTACTAGCTTTTAAAGGAATATTCATGGGGTTCTCCATAGTTGCTATATAAATTTACATTTTTAATAATGTATGTTCTTTGATTTTATAAATGAAGAAAAGGAATTTAAGTGCACTTTTTTTTCCATTCTTGCCTTCTCCCACAGAGTGATATGTGTTATGGTAAATTCAGTGTGACTCTTTTCAAGTTAAATGTTTTATATCTGTAGAGTAACATAGCTATCTCTAAACAAGATAGTGATTTTTTGTTTATATAAAACCTTATATTAATTATAAAATAGTTAAGTCTCTTTGCAACTTGCTTTTTTTTTTCACTTAACATGATATTTTTCAGATGTGTGCATGTTGGCATAGTATATGTATAATTTCATTTTCTTCAACTGCTGTATCATCTTCTATAATTTGAATGTACCATATTTCAGGCATCTTTATTGCACTCTCAAATCTTTCCATTGTGCTCTGTAGAACTCTGAAGACTTTCTTGTTCTCTGGAGATTTTCTTTCCCTCTTGCTCACTGGAAAGTACCCCAGCCCTGTGAACACTGCCTCTCAGAACCCCTCTGTCCTAGTTAATGCATTCTCTTCTCCGGGGGACTGTTTCATTCCTATTCTCTCCTCAAACGTTATAGACCCCTTTATCTCACAATCCCCTTAGATCACGATTGCTTCCTATTTTAGAGATAAAATCAGAGTAATTAAAAGAAAACTCCTTCATTTTTCTACCACCAAACCTATATGACTACCCACCTCACCTAGTCTTCCTTCCTGTCTAACATGAGTGAGGTGTTTGTTTCCGTCTAAAGGCAACCTCTTGTACACTAAATCCATGTCCTCTTTCCTATTTAAGACATGGCACCTACACCTGTCCTCCAGTCTTTTACATCATCAACTTCCTTCTCTCTTCTGGGTCATTCCCAACAGTATACAAATATGCTGTGGTAAATATCATAAAACTTTCCTAGGCTCTGTGTTTTCCTCCTACCACTCTCTAGTCTCAGCTTTTCTTTTATAGTAGATCTCCTGGAAACAGTTGTCTGTATTCAATGTCTCTACCTCTCTGCAGGGATTCACTCCTCTATCTATGCCAGTCACAACACTGTCCCCAAAGTCTACCAAGATTATACTTAACAATGTTACCTGTCTTGCCAAATCTAATAGCCAACTTCTATTTCTCATTTTATTTCAGGATAATAACTACCTTCTTGTTGAAGACAGTTTATTAACTTGGTTTCTAAGGCATCAAACTGTATATTTTTTCCTCATTTTTCACTGATTTCTAATTCTCAGTTACCTGTAACGATTCACCTCTTATTCATGAGCTCTAATTATTGAACGTTCTCTGGGCTCAGTGCTTGGCTCTCTTCTCTTTTTTAATTGAAGATATCACATTTCTCATATGCATTTGGTTTGGAATCTGCTAGAGTTACAATGGGGGCAGGACTGTAAGAAGAGTCCTGAAGATTCAGTCTTCTGAGTATCAGAAGGTCTACATTATTTGTATTGTTTTAGATTAGTTAACATAAAGCTAGTGATTCTATTTACACTGCAAGAAAAAATTTTCATGTTTTCTAATATATTTTATAGAATAAATTAATGTTATGTACTCCATGTATAGCCCAGTTAAGATGAAAGGTTAAATTTCTGGGAAATTAGATATCCTTGGAAATTCTTGCTTTCAGTAAATAAGAGGCAGAGCGTGATGTGATTCAGTCTCCCATAGTGCTCTCTGTCCATTGATTATGGTCCCAGGATGTTAATATTCTCTGCCTTATTTTTTTTAATCTTTCTGAGAATAATAATAAGGGTAATATTCTTAGAATTTATGACTCAAATTCTTCCCTTCTAAGCTTTATTCTTTAAAAAAGTGTGATCTAAAATGTTTCATTTTAATGAATTGAAAAATTTTGTGTTTAATTTTTATTTCCTTCCTGTCTGCACTTACTTTGTTGGTGATTCTTATCTAGCTCAATGACTTTATATATCATTTACAGCTTGAGGACTCCACATTTCTAATCCTAATGTGGACCTCTCCCCTAAATTCTATGCCTATATACTCAATTACCTTTTTGGCATTTGAATACCTAATAGCAAGCTCAAACATAACGTATTTAAGAACTCCTAAATTATACCCCACTCTTTCCTACTCTTTTTTCATCTCGTTAAAGGCATCACAATTCACCTTGTTGCTGAGAGCAAAACTGCAAATATTATAATATTCTCTTCTGTTCCTGGCATAGTACATATCCATTCCACTGGATAGTAGTAAGCTTTACCTTCCAAACATGTTCT
This sequence comes from Bos javanicus, assembly GCF_032452875.1. NCBI lineage: Eukaryota > Metazoa > Chordata > Mammalia > Artiodactyla > Bovidae > Bos > Bos javanicus. The sequence goes on along the minus strand of NC_083879.1, from coordinate 17,361,023 downwards.
TCCCTGGGTTGGGAAGATCCCCTGGAGAAGGGAAAGGCTACCTATTCCAATATTCCGGCCTGGAGAATTCCATGGACTGTAGAGCCCATGGGGTTGCAAAGAGTCAGACACAACTGAGCAACTTTCACTGCACTTACCTTTACAACATACTGTGAATCCACCTACTTTTAACCAACTCTGTTGTGACCATCCAAGTTAACTTTATCTCTTGCCCCCTAACATCTCCTTCTTGCCACTCTCTGCTCAATCTACACAGCAGGCAGAATGATTTTTTAAAGCACAAATAATAATCTGTTAACCTTTATCTAAAACCCATCTATGTCATCCCACAGTACTCAAAAGAAAATTCATATTCCTTAGAACAATCTTTAAGACATTACATGCCCAGCCCTGCCAATGTCTTTGACTTTCTTTCCAGCCACTCACAACTCTGCTTACCTACTTCAGCCACTCCTCAAACATCCCAACTTCATTTTCCCTTCAGTACAGTTTTCTTTTCCATCCCCTCTTCCTGTCAAGTTCCTGCTCTAGATCTTACAAGTCTTCATTCAGGCATCTGATTAAATGTGACCATTTCAATGAGACACTTTGCAGTTACTGTCTGTTAAAATTTTCAACCTGATCATTACGCTCCATTGCCTTATATAACCATTCAAAAGTATAGGGTAGATTTATGTGTTTTAATTTTCTATTTCTACTATGAGGGAAGAAACTTGATACATTTTGTGCATTACTGTATTCCCAACACAGTACAGGGCACATTTAAGTACATATAATAATTAAGTGGATCAATGAATGTGAGTACTTTAAAACATAATTCAAAAATACCTAACACTCCTCCCATTAAGAATGTGGAGTCCATGTCCCCTTTTCTTGAATATGGACTAATAGAATATGGCAGAAGTTATGCTGTAATAGTTTTTCAGCTGAGGCCTTTAAAGAATGGAAGCTTATATTTCCTATATTTGGGGGTATTCATAGAACCCCAGAAACATTCTGTAAGAAAACAAAGAATCATATAGAAAAATCACATACAGTTGTTCTTGTAATTATCCTACCTGAGGTTCCAAAGAGTAGCCCATTATCAACTTCCAGATATGAGTGAGTAAGTGTTCAAATAGCCTCCAGTCACTGAATGACCCTTACCCTTCAGTCTCTCAGCTCATGCTGCATAGAGCAGAGATAAACTTTCCTTTTAAAGTGTTGTCCAAATCGAAAGTTTGTGAGCAAAATAAATGATTGTTCTTGGTCTGAATCATTCAGGATTGGGATGCAGCAGTAGATAACAGGAACAATGAGCAAAAGACTTATATAATATATATTTGGCATTACAATAGTATTGAACTTCCCTGGTGGCTCAGGCAGTAAAGTATCCATCTGCAAGGCAGTAAACAGGTTCAATCCCTGGGTCAGGAAGATCCACTGGAGAAGGAAATGGCAACCCACTCCAGTATTCTTGCCTGGGAAATTCCATGGACAGAAGAGCCTGGCGGGCTACAGTCCATGGGGTCACAAAGAGTCAGACGCAACTGAGCAACTAAGCTTGCATGCACTACAGGATTATTGTTGACCAAGTGGCCCATTATCAAGGCTAGAAATCTGCATGCCTCTGTCCCCTGCACAGTGGCATCAGAATTGCCAAGGAGAATAATGCAGTCAAGCCCTGGATGGAAAGCACTTTCCTCTCATAGAGGAGAGAGAGCAAGTTCAGCTTCAGTAGTGGGCACTGGTTCCCCTATAGGCAGTGAGTCCCTCTCAGCAACTTTCAGCACAGCACAGGGAACTCTACTCAGTGCTCTGTCATGACCTAAATGGGACGGAAATCCAAAAAAGCGAATATATGTAAACATAGAGCTAATTCACTTTGCTGTACTGCAGAAACTAACAACATATAAAGCAACTATATTCAGTAAGATTTTCTTTTAAACAAAAGGCAATTAGTCTGGATATTCCACTCTGGTGGGGCACCAGAAGGACACTGTCCTCTCCCCTCTGGGGACAGATATAATAGTGGGGTGTGCTAGGTGCCATGTGACGCACATGCTTAAGGAAGGCAAAGGAGCACATACTGAGTTTGAAACTGGGAAAGACAGTCCTACCTAAGGTAGGACTATGAGTCCACAGTCTATGAGGACTCTTTCAATAAGAAACTGTTCAGGACCCAAGGTCCATTCTCATGTGCTTGAATAGGGGGTGAGTCACTGCATGCATGAGACTGCCTTTCCCTACAGTTACTTATGTGGACATTTTACTTGTGACCTTGCGTAAGTGTAACTGGTCTATCTTTTGCTTTTACGACTGTGATGGGATGAGTGTGGTAGACTAATGCTGCCACTCACAGAAGTGGCAAAATTCAGATTAAAAAAAAATTCAGAACTCATCAGGGTATAGAGGGTTGGACCACACAAAAACAAAAAAGAGGCAAAAACTAGTATGACTAACATGAAGAGCATGAAGGACAAAATGATAGGACACTGAACGATGAGCTCCCCGGGTCGGTAGGAGCCCAATATGCTATGGGAGATCAATAGAGAAATAACTCCCGAAAATGAAGAGACAGAGCCAAAGAGAAAACAACACCCAATTGTGGATGTGACTGGTGATGGAATTAAAGTCCAATGCTGTAGAGATCAATATTGCATAGGAACCTGGAATGTCAGGTCCATGAATCAAGGCAAATTGGAAGTGGTCAAATAGGAGATGGCAAGAGTGAACATCGACATTTTAGAAATCAGTGAACTAAAATGGACTGGAATGGGTGAATTTAACTCAGATGACCATTATGTCTACTACTGTGGGCAAAAATCCCTTAGAAGAAATGGAGTGGCCATCATAGTCAAAAAGAGTCTGAAATGCAGTACTTGGATGCAATCTCAAAAACAACAGAATGATTTGTTTGATTCCAAGGCAAACCATTCACTATTACAGTAATCCAAGTCTATGCCCCCACCAGTAATGCTGAAGAAGCTGAAGTTGAACAGTTCTTTGAAGACCTACAAGACCTTCCTTCTAGAACTAACACACAAAAAAGATGTCTTTTTCATTATAGGGGACTGAAATGCAAAAGTAGGTAGTGAAGAGATACCTGGAGTAACAGGCAAATTTGGCCTTGGAGTACAAAACGAAGAAGGTCAAAGTCTAACAGTTTTGCAGAGAACACACTGGTCATAGCAAACACCCTCTTCCAACAATACAAGAGAAGACTCTACACATGGACATCACCAGCTGGTCAACACCGAAATCAGATTGATTATATTCTTTGCAGCCAAAGATGGAGAAATTCTATACAGTCAGCAAAAACAAGACCAGGAGCTGACTGTGGCTCAGATTATGAACTCCTTATTTCCAAATTCGGACTTAAACTGAAGAAAGTAGGGGAAACCACTAGACCATTCAAATATGACCTAAATCAAATTCCTTATGTTTTTACAGTGGAAGTGACAAATAGATTCAAGAGGTTAGATCTGATAGAGTGCCTAAAGAACTATGGATGGAGGTTTGTGATATTGTACAAGAGGCAGTGATCAAGACCATCCCCAAAAAAGAAATGCAAAAAGGCAAAATGATTGCCTGCAGAGGCCTTACAAATAGCTGAGAAAAGAAGAGAAGCTAAAGGCAAAGGAGAAAAGCTATACCCATTTGAATTTAGAGTTCCAAAGAATAGCAAGGAGAGATAAGAAAGCCCTCCTCAGTGATCAATGCAAAGAAATAGAGGAAAATAATAGAATGTGAAAGACCAGAGTTCTCTTCAAGAAAATTAGAGATACCAAAGGAACATTTCATGCAAAGATGAGGTCAATAAGGACAGAACTGGTATGGACCTAACAGAAGCAGAAGATATCAAGAAGCGGTGGCAAGAATACACAGAAGAACTGTACAAAAAAGATCTTCATGACCTAGATAATCACGATGGTGTGATCACCCACCTAGAGCCAGACATCCTGAAATGCAAAGTCAAGTGGGCCTGAGGAAGCCTCACTATGAACAAAGCTAGTGGAAGTGATGGAATTCCAGATGAGCTAATTCAAATCCTAAAAGATGATGCTGTGTAAGTGCTGCATTCAATATGCCAGGAATTTGGAAAACTCAGCAGCATCCACAGGACTGGAAAAGGTTAGGTTTCATTCTAGTCCAAAGAAGGCCAATGTGAAAGAATGTTCAAACTATTGCACAATTGCACTCATCTCATAGATTAGCAAAGTAATGCTCAAAATTCTCCAAGCCAGGCTTCAACAGTACATGAACCGTGAACTTCCAGATAGAACTTCCAGATGTTCAAGCTGGATTTAGAAAAGGCAGAGGAAACAGAAATCAAATTGCCAACATCTGCTGGATCATCAAAAAAGCAAGAGAGTTCCAGAAAAACAACTGCTTTATTGACTACACAAAAGCCTTTGACTGTGTGGATCACAATAAACTGGAAAATTCTGAAAGAAATAGGAATACCAGACCACTTGACCTGCATCCTGAGAAATCTGTATGCAGGTCAAGAAGCAACAGAACTGGACATGGAACAATAGACTGGTTCCAAATTGGGAAAGGAGTATGTCAAGGCTGTATATTGTCACCTTGCTTATTTAACTTATATGCAGAATACATCATGAGGAATGCCAGGCTGCATGAAGCACAAGCTGGAATCAAGATTATGGGGAGCAATGTCAATAACCTCAGATATGCAGATGATACCACCATTATGGCAGAAAGTGAAGAATAACTAAAGAGCCTCTTGATAAAAGTGAAAGAGGAGATTGAAAACTCTGGCTTAAAACTCAACATTCAGAAAACAAAGATCATAGCATCCAGTCCCATCACTTCATGGCAGATAGATGGGGAAACGGTGGAAACAGTGACAGACTTTATTTTCTTGGGCTCCAAAATCACTGCAGATGGTGACTGCAGCCTTGAAATTAAAAGACACTTGCTCCTTGGAAGAAAAGCTATGACCAGCCTAGACAGCATGTTAAAAAGCAGAGACATTACTTTGCCAACAAAGGTCCATCTAGTCAAAGCTATGGTTTTACCAGTAGTCATGTATGGATGTGACAGTTGGATTATAAAGAAAGCTGAGTGCCAATGAGCGCCAACAAATTGATACTTTTCAACTGTGGTGTTGGAGAAGACTCTTGAGCATCCCTTGGACTGCAAGGAGATCCAACGAGTCCTAAAGGAAATCAGTCCTGAATATTCATTGGAAGGATGGATGTTGACGCTGAAACTACAATAGTTTGGCCACCTGATGTGAAGAACTGTCTCATTGGAAAAGACACTGATGTTGGGAAAGATTGAAGGCCGGAGGACAAGGGGATGACAGAGGATGAGATGGTTGGATGGCATCACCGACTTGATGGACATGAGTTTGAGTAAACTCCAGGAGTTGGTGATGGACAGGGATCCTGGTGTGCTCTGGTCCATGGAGTTGCAAAGAGTTGGACACAACTGTGTGACTGAACTGAAGTATGACAAAGATTTTGAGAAGGTAACTGCAGAAATAGCTAATATTTTCTGTGCTGTTGAGGTGTTTTATTCTTTTGAGGTATTTTCTGATTCTTGGCTGGGAGTGAGATACTGATAATCAGATAGAGGGGCTGCTACTGAAAGGTAGAAATGTCAACAGAACTTTTGGCAACTCCACAGAGCAAAGGAGGTAAAAGTTGGAAGTCAAAGTAGCCAGGATGTGAGGGTCTAATTTTTAGAATGAAAAGAAGTGTAACAAATTGACTCTGAGACTTGACACTGTTTCCCCTGAGGTGTGGCTGAATTCTTAAACTGCCCAGCACAAGAAACCAAACAGCAAAACTCTGAAACATATGTGAGGGTTTTAAGACTCATGGTGTCAGGAAGACAAAAATTAGAGTTCAGGGCATACCAAAAAGGAAAAGTTTGTTAAATATCCTAAACTGTCAGATAGGACACTTAGGTAGTTAAACCCCAAAAGTGAAGATTACTCAGAAATAAACAGAAAATTACAAAGAAGTTAACTTGAGTAAGCTCAGTCTCTGATTGGTTAGCATGACCTTATCCTTTCTACTGCTTACACAAGAATAGAATAACCTTCTCTGGAAAAAGTAAAGTTATCCAGATTGTCTAAAAGTTTACTAACATATGTCTGGAATTTACTCAAAAACTACTAGCCGAACAAAATAATAAGACAAAAGAAAAGCAAAGCAACAATAGAAACAGAGTGTCGTCAGACAAGAACATTAAAGTAAGTGTTATAAATTTGAGAAAATAAATGAGAAATGGGGAATTTTATTAGGAAAACATAACCTTATATAAAATCAAATTAAAATTATAGAACTGATAATTTAAATAACTAAAATTAAGAACTAGATTGGTTTAATGATAAATTGGACAAAAGAGAAGATTAGCAAGTGGAAGTCAGTTAACATTTAGAATGAAATATGGAGGGCCAAATGGATGAAAAATATAGAGACTATTATAAGACTCATAAGAGTCATAGTGAAAAGTCTATCATGTATTTAACATATAAGAGTTCTAGAAGAGAAATGAAAGAGAATGAGACACAAGAATTATTTAAAGTAATAATGGCTAAGCTTTTATGTTAATAGAATACATCAAGAAACAGGTGCAGGAAGTTTAACAAATCTAAGGGGAAAATACAAAGAAAGCAATCCAAAACTGTTAAAAACCAAAAAAAAAAAGTAATAATTATTGTAAAGCAGCTGAAAAATGATATATTACCATCAAAGAAGCAGGAAATAAATTGACAGTGGACATAAAAATATTGAAATGATGAAAAATGATATGCTATACAAAGAAAAACCGAAAGAAGTTAATGTGATTGTAGTACCAGATAAAATAAGATTTTAAATATTTTGTGTCTTGTATGTACAGTACAGTTAGACCCTAACATTCCCTGGTTCCCCATCTGCAGGTTTAACCATGGTGGGCTGTGTACGAGGTTCAGGATCTGGGTTGAATCACTGAATGCACAATCCTGCACATATTGAAGGCTGATTATAAGACTTGAGCAACAGCATGTTTTGGTATCCATGGGTTCTAGAACCAGTCTTTTGGAGATAGACTGGTTGCAGGATCTCTGACTATCAAAATGATGATTATATGTCTCTTGTATAAAGTATAGAGCTCTGAAAATCTTTAGCCTTTTATTGAATGACTTAGTCCCTTCAGGTATAATGTAACCAGGGATACATGGAGGTTAATATTTACCATCTTGGAATTGTTTACTATTTTTTTTTCTGTTTCACTTCTTTTTCTCTCCTTATCTATGTTGAGTATTTTTATTAGTTCATTTTATTAGCTTACGAGTTACACGTTCTTTCAGTGGTTACACTAGATAATATGTGTATATCTCTATATCACATGCTAGACTTACTAAAATTAATAAGTTCTAATTGTTATACATCTACTAACATAGGTTTAAAAGACATAAGGTGCAAAATACAAAAGTAAAAGTTATCAATCACAGTGGGAAACCTTAACTTCTTTCAATAACAAAATATAACTAAACATTCCTGGGTCGGGAATTCACTAGAAAAAGGGATAAGCTACCCACTCCAGTATTGTTGGCCTCCCCTGGTGACTCAGATGGTAAAGAATCCACCTGCAAAGCAGGAGACCTGAGTTCGATCCCTGGGTTGGGACGATCCCCTGGAGAAGGGAATGGCTACCCACTCCAGTATTCTTGCCTGGAGAATTCCATGGAATATATAGTCCACCGGGTTGCAAAGAGTTGGACGCGACTGAGCAACTTTTACTTTCACTTTTTAAACAGATAAGATATTCATAGCACTATTCAGCACTATACAAATCCAGACTAAAATAAAAATGAAAACATGTCTATCAACAGCAGAATGGATAAATTATAAATTTATAGGTATTATATAGTAATTGGAATGAATGAACTGCTACATGCAACACAAATCAATCTTACGAACAGAACATTGAGTAAAGGAAGCCAAAAACAAAAGATGACATACCACATGATTCAATTTTATTTAAAAGTCAAAAACAGGCAAGCTCATTTATGGCAAGAAGATTCACAATAGTTATTATCTTTGGGGAAGGAGGTGAATGAGGGGATATGTATTAATAATAGTGTCTGTGATGCTGATAATATTTCACTTCTCAATCTGAACTTATGTTGTGAAAAGTAAAGACACTGTCAGCCAGGTGTTGACAGCTCAGTGTTTATTTTTATGTTGGCATCTCTATGGCAGGATAAACATTCTATTAGCATTCTGTCCAGCATTTTGAGATGATGATCGATAACTGGGGAGAGGCACAGTGAGGCAGGTGTAAGAAAGTCACAGTGCAGAAATGCAAGACGATAGACCATGGCAGTGAGTTTTAAAATACAGTCTGCACCTGAGGAATTTATTGAACATGCAGATTCCTGGGTACGACCCCTAGAGAGCATGATTCATTGTCTGAACTGATATCCAGGAGTGAGTATTTTTACAAACACTCCAGGAAATCCTAACACAGGTGATTTAAAGACCAGTCTACACTCCATGGGGTTGCAAAGAGTCGGATACGACTGAGTGACTACTGCATACTCATGCACGCACTTCAGAGTGCTCCTTAATAGAGGAAACACTTAGGTTACAAAAGTATGGAACCCCCACATAAAATACGGTAATAACTCACAAGGATTCACTTTGAGCTACAGCCTTGATCATATATCCTGTTTTCTAATAGATTTCCTATAGGGTGTCTTTAAGTTCAACTCCTTCAGACTACTTTGGAAAGCAAATTAGAACCTGACTGACGAGCTTTTGAAAGACAAGTTATTATTCTATGACAAAGCTTAAATCTGCTCTAATTTAAAGATGGAAATTATTTAAAACTATGGTTTTTCACTTCTGATAATAAATCATTTGCTACATACAACACAACTGGTCACAGTGCAAGCTTGTCATGATACTCTGGTTGATAATCCTGGATATACTCATTTATGTAAGGGGACTCCCAGTAAAGTTTGAAGAAAACAGCTCAAAAAAGCCATTCTTCAGGGAAGTTAGAAATCTCTGGACAGTATTATTTATTAAAAAGAGCCCTGCTCTAAAGCTAAGGTCTTTTTGCACCTCCATGTTAGAGATGAGATAACCAAATAGTAACAGAAGCTGTGACTGTCCTAAGGATACACAGAGATGGGGTAGGCATTATAGTACTCATCTCCTCTTACCTGTATGAGGATTTGTGAGACAACTGGCTAATTTTATTCAACATTTTCTTCTGCTTCCAATGATTCTTATTTCACCTGAATCCCTCTTATTTGTTTGGTTAATAATGGTTCATGCTCAGTTGCTGAGCCATGTCCGACTCTTTGAGATCCCATGGACTGTAGCCCGCCAGGCTCCTCTGTGCATGGGATTTCCCAGGCAAGAATAGTGAAGTGGGTTGCCATTTCCTACTCCAGGGTATCTTCTCAACTCAGGGATTATACCCATGTCTCCTGCATTGACAGGAGAATTCTTTACCACTCTGCCACCAAATTTGCACATATAGCATTTATATGAAGTCCTTACATGAAGAATCGCTTTCAAGGATGACTTTAAATATATAAAACACACACAAACTAAGAATTAAAAAAATACAAAAATTTCTGCAATTTTTAACCCATGTAAAATACTTCATGTTTAAATTCAAGGGATATTTGATCCAAGTGTATGTGTACTTACCTAACATAAACGCTAACATTCTACAAATGATCTTCAGATACCTGTTCTCAGAAAAAGAAAATACAAAGTCTTTACCACTAAAAAGTAATTAGAAGTCATCTTACCTAAAAGTTTTCAGTTAGTTGTGCAGTAACAGGGAAAACATTTGCAAGCCTGAAATAGCACCTTTTCAAATAGTGTACTATCAATATTCCTTAGTAATCCTCTTTTGATGTTTAAAATTCATTCTTATCTCTTCAAGTATACTTGAAATTGTTTAGTAGTGGATGAAAAACCAGAGTGCAAACCTGGGAAGCATAAAGCAGAGTTTCTGAAAGATTTACCCCCAACATCTGCTCTAGCGTTCGCTGACCAGCTGTTTACAGTTACACTGGGATGGCCAAAAAGATGGTTCAGGTTTTTCCATAACATGATGTGGAAAAACCCAAGCCAATTTCTTTACCAGCCCACTGCTTTCAGGTCCCCACTCAGCAGTGACTGGCTGGCATCTCTGGGAGTCAGTCCACTCTTCTCAATTTTTAACCCACCCACACTCACCACGGGTGATTCTTGTTCACTCTGATCAAATAATTTAATTCAGATTAAATAGCAAATAACCGAGAGGCCAAATCGGGCAGGTGTTATCCTAGCAGAGTCTCATTTCAGATAAAACCATCATCTGTGTCTTCATGGTTGTGTGTGTGTGTGTGTGTGGGTGTGGGTGTGGGTGCCCACAAGGAAGAAGAGCCTGCTGGCACTGGGGAGCTGGGAAGAAGGAGCAGGGATCTTTCTTGGTGGGTGGCACAGTAGGTGCAGAGGAGGCAAAGTGGAAAGTAGACGAAGAGGCGTTTGATGTTTTCTTTCTAATTTTCAGGTAGGTAGTTAAAGATGGGGGTATAGCTTTTTTTCAGGTAAATGAGCTTGAACTAACTAGGCCACAGCAGTGCATCGGAACCCCAGTGAGCCTCCATTCTTAATCCCTTGAGAAACGTAAATGTTCTCCTTAAATCAGCATAAGGAAGACTGAGGTTAAATTGAGCAGTAATCAGTAAGACTAGTGGAAAATTAGTCAAAAGTAACCAGACTATACCTCAGCACTGTACATTAAAAAGTCCTGTTTTAATTTGGATGTATCCTTAAATGTGTGATAAAATGTCTATTTTGGGGGGTTTGATTATTTGTTTTTATTTCAGGCTTCCCTGGTACCTCAGTTGGTAAAGAATCCACCTGCAATGCAGGAGACCCCAGTTCAATTCCTGGGTCAGGAAGATCCCCTAGAGAAGGGAATGGCAACCCACTCCAGTATTCTTGGGCTTCCCTGGTGGCTCAGCTGGTAAAGAATCTGCCTGAAATATGGGAGACCTGGGTTTGATCCCTGGGTTGAGAAGGTCCCCTAGAGAAGGGAAAGGTTAATTAATAATTAGCTATTTTATTTCCAATTAACAAAATTTTAAATTAAAATTTAAAAAAATATATAATAAAAATTTAACTAATAAAATTAGTTATTTTATTACTTTATTTATCTGTTACTCTATTTCAATAACTAATACACAGGGAGATAAAAAGGTAAACCTCCAAACAATTTAGAAAAAGAAAATGTCAGGGACACGTGGACCATGTATTCTTAGCATATACCATCCTAGGTCTTACCCACATCAGAAGTGACTCAGGAAAACTCCTAAAAAGGGGCCCAGTAAGGGGAAAATAGTTCATTTGTCATGAGATCAAGAAACAAAGGATATACTGTATCTGATATTAACCCTCAAAGTATTCTTAGAGTTAAGTCACAGAGATAGCAGTCCTTGGGCTTTTCTCCCAGCAAAGCCCTTGCAGAATTCATGCTTGAAAAACGTCAGGTTACATTCCTAGGCTGTTATTACTTGACAGATCAAACTTACGTAATGTACACACTTTCCTCCATTGTCTTATAAATCACAGAGAATGCACAAATGTTTTCTAAGTACTAGTGAAAGCTAGAACTAGCCTCTCAGTTGTCAATTAAAATCTAAGAAAAGGCAAGTCACCAACCATTTAGATCTCTCTCATACTTGTAACTCAAAAAAGGAAACCTATTCCTTATAAAGGAGAAGGAAATGGCAACCCACTCCAGTATTCTTGCCTGGAGAATCCCATGGACAGAGGAGCCTGGCGGGCTACAGTCTATGGGGTCGCAGAGAGTCAGACACTACTGAGTGACTAAACAACAACAATTCCTTATAAAATGTTTTGCTTTATTTTTTAATGTGTGTTGTCAATAGAAGATAGGAATATGGTTACCATCTCAGGTAGACTCTGGTTAGAAAATGAATTTTCATCTCAGCGTTCCCTTTACGAATCACATGAACTTATGCAAGTCACTACCCTGTTGTCTGGCTCTCCCAAACTAATGGTTCCTCTTTTCTGCCTCTCAAGAATAGCATACGATCATTAATACATTTTTTTGAAAAGTTAAAGTATTATGCAAATGGCATATCTAATGTAACCTTTGTCAGACAAAACAGAAACTGAGAATTTAGGAAGTTGGAAATTTCCTCCCCAGGCTGAGCTATGAGCAAGTGAAGGTCTCTCTGTCATGTCCAACTCTTTGCAACATCATGTAGCCTGCCAGCCTCCTCTGTCCATGGGATTCTCCAGGCAAGAATATTGGAGCAGGTTATCATTCCCTTCTCCAGGGGCTCTTCCCAACCTAGGGATCAAACCCAGGTCCCCTGCTTTGCAGGCAGATTCTTTACCATCTAAGCCACTGCCCCCTGTGAGAAAGCACCCAACAGTCACCCAACAAAGGTCTGCTCACAGGTGCCCTACGGTAAGACTTTGCTGAGCCTCATCTGAACCCCCTTCCATGGCTCAGCTCAGTCATCTGCTTCTTAAAAAAAAGAGAGAAGGCAAGGTCTTGGTGTGAGAAAGGACAGTGGTGGAGCAGGTTGTGTCAGTGCTGCCACATGGATAGCACTAGGCAGTGATGAAAGTCCACCTTCAGAACAAGATCAACTGCCTGTGAACTATAGGTTGAAACAGAGGGTCACTGCCCAGCAGTGGCCTTTGTTTCCACTAAGTAGCAAGTATCAGGAAAATAGAAATTAGTAGGCGGATAGAATATTCAATATCCAGCTGAGTCTCTAAGCCAGAGGAGAAGGGGAGTGAGAGTTTTCCCAGAATGTCAGGCCTGTTATAGAGGCACAAAAGCTCACTTAAGACCAAGTGAAGGGTTTAACTATAAACTGTTCATGGCTCCTAGCCACAGCCCTGGATGATAAAGAGCTGAGGGCCTTCCACACATGGCACGCTGCTCGAACTCAACAAATGCAGGGGACTTAAAATTGTTAGACAAATTAAATGAGTGTTAAAGTGGTCCTTTAGAAGAGTTCTTAGTTCTCCTTTGGCCCCTTGTGAAGGTTCTGCTTCTAGGATAGACTTTAATAAAGATAGGCAGCTAACCAGTTCCATTACCAAGGATTCGAAAGGTCAAATGACTGAAGGTGGCTGCTTTGGGTGAGTGAACGAGGAGTCAAGAACAGGATTCTGCAACCTGTAGAGGAAAAAGCAGACACCTGCTTCCAATGGAGACAGTCCAAAGAGAGCCCCTAGGTTATCCTGATGAAGGGAGTGATGGGCACTGTTTGCAGTCTCCATGTAAGCTCAGATTGGCAGGCTTTCTCTGAATGTATTTCAGTTTCTATGAGAGAAAAAGTCCTCTTCAACCTCAATAACAAAGCACCTCCATCAGTGAACTGGGTCTGCTTTCATGGAAGACACTTTCTCTAGGTCCTGAGGTCCTCTCTAGTAGAAAACCATCACACAGACCTGAAGGAGTCCTGGACTGAAGGGCAGGTTGCAGGACCTCAGCGCTGACTCTTGATCACATTGGGTCGATCATACAATCCCTCACTTGGCTTTCCTGTCCTCCACTTGGGACTGAAACCCATGCTATCTTTTTCTCGTAATCTCTCAGGCAACCTAGCCCATTGATGAATGTTCGTTAATGCTTATTGACAGACTAAAGCCCTTACTTGAGAGGGACCTGCAGAGAAGTATCTTTTAGTTGGAGAAACATGATCGACATCTAATCATCAAGCTTTGCAATAGGGGTGACTATGACACCCCAGACTCTAGCAACAGAATGACACTTCCTGTCCTCATCACATGCTCTGCTAGTTCAGGAAGCCCTCTGGCAGCCTCTGATGTTCTATCAAGAGTCTCCTTTTGGACTCCAGGCCCTAGGCAGAAAGATCTCCATCCATAATACCTCTAGGATTAGATGTCGATACCCTTCCCTTTTAATTTCTGTCACTGACTCTGTGAGCCCTGGGCTCACAGGCTGCCACTCGGGAGGTGGCTGGTTTCATTCTGCTGCTCTTTCACTATCATTTCTGTGCAGGATCATTTTTTCTGATCCAATGGTCATCTTAATGAAGTGGAACAAAAGCAGTTCCTCTTCCCTAGGATCCAGATCAAGTTTCCGGAGACAAAAAGCCAAGACAAAGGACATTTGGATATGTCTGTACCCGTTTCCACTAAGAATCAACTTTTGAGGAGGCTTAAGGCAAGGGAGGAGATCCCCCTGCACCACGCCCATCCCACAGGGGTGGAGGCGGGACTCATCACCTTATAATAGGACTTGCAGAAATCCAGCTCCACAAATCCTTCTTTTCTTCACTCTGACAACTGTTTCTGATATAATATGTGTGAATTTGTGATCTACCTTTGGAAATTCTCATCTGAGTTCAAACTAATTTTAATATCTTATTACTTATGCACTAGTAATAATGCTACCTTATCTGATATTCATCACTGTGTCTGTGCTGAGGGTGTTGTTGAAGAAGATGTATATTATAATGAATGTGGTGGAGAATCTATGGAAGACATTTCTATATAGTGTTATTATTAGAATAATTCTACTTTTCTGTACCACTTGACTTTATCTTGACTTTGCAAATTGTGTAGTTGATCATATATTCTTTTCTGTGTAATACTCGAGCCTAATTTGTGTCTGAATGATAACACAGGTACAGGACTGTATGTTGTGAAAAAGTGAAAGCGTTAGTCACTCAGTTGTGTCCAACTCTTTGCGACCTCATGGGCTATAGCCCACCAAGCTCCTGTGTCTGTGGAATTCTCCAGGCAAGAATACTGGAGTGGGTTGCCATTCCCTTCTCCATGGGATCTTTCCAACCCACGGATTGAACCCAACTTTCTTGCATTGCAGGCAGATTCTTTTACCATCTGAGCCACAAGGGAAGCCCATATAACCTTATACCTGGCACCATTTTCACTTAGTTCCCGCCTTCTTGGATTTTTCTATTTGATGTCTAAAAGGCAAAGTTGTATAGTGTGGATGGTTCAGTCTTTGGAGTAGGACGGATGATGGTTTATATTCTGGCTTCATTTTTGCTGTGTGACCTTTTCGTTTCCTCTCTAGGCCTCCTTTTTCTTATCTGGAAAATTATAATAAAAATAGCACCTGTTCCTCTTTGTATTATGAGAACAGTACATATTAAGCAATACATACAAAGCATGTAGCACTATGATTGACACATTCTTGTTCAAGAAATAGAAGCCACCACAATTACAATGTATGTTTCTTTTCCTCTTTCTTAAAAACTTTAGGCTGTCCCAAATGCAAGCCTCTTTCCTCTGATTCCAAATCTAGGAAGCCTCTCACTACATCACACACCTTCACTGTGACTCACGTTTCCAAAATTCTTTACTTTAGTCTTCAGCAGCTGCATGAATCATAGTTTTAAAAAATCCAAAATTCAGGGACATGAGTACCTTATTCAATGCCAATCATTTTCCCACTAAACTCTACACTGCGTCACAGTCTCAAAGTAGATAAGACAATCCTATCGAACTGTATTCCAGCTCAGCTGCTGCTTTTTATAGCCTTTGTTTCCCAAACCAAATCACCCTTGTTTCTTCTCTCCCAAACACCCTGCTTACCAACTCACCCCTACCTTCTCTCCTTTCAGGGACATCAACTGTATGCTCCCCTCTCCCTCACCCACTGTATGTAATCCATCACTCGTCCTAGAAACTTTTACTTCCCAGCCTCCCAGTCCTCTCCCCTCATTCCAGAGTTCTCTAACCATCTACGTGATGCACCCACACTCTCGCTCACCTGCTCAGTCTGTCCTATCCTGCATTTCATAACCAAATGCAAGAGAATGTGCTTTTCTTTTTTAAAACACTTAAAAAATGTAGCCTTAGTGGTTCTGCTAGCCTACTTTTCAGAGAATAGATGCTAGTTCCCGCCCCTCCCCCCTCCACTTTTTTTTTTTTTTTCAGTTAAGAAGGGAAAAGCATACTTTGTCCTTCCCCACACAAAAGTACTCAGAGCTTGTCTATTAGCCTCACACTCCCCAATAATATTAATACAATGTCTCCTTCCTATTTCTTATCATATTGATGTTTTTGAAGTGGCTGCCACCATTGCTGGCTCACTGACTAGTCTCATTAAAGACTTACACAGTAGGTTATGTCCTTAGTTTGGAATCTTAATTGCAATTCTGAGACAAGAGAAGATGACGACCTGGACATCTTGTGATATAAATTTAAATATGCCTTGGATCCATCATAAAACACATTTAGTAATGACTTTGATGACAGAACAATTTGATTGTAAGCTATTTAAGGCTTATCAGACATGGACAACAAATCTAATGGTTACCAAAGGGGAAAGGTAGGTAGGGGTAGGGATAAATTAGGAGGTTGAGACTCACAGATATAAACTACTATAGATAAAATAGATAAGCAACAAGCACGGGGAACTCTACTCAGAAACTTGTAATAACCTATAGTGGAAAATAATCTGAAAAATCTGAATAATCTGAAAAAATAAATATATAAAATGGATCACTTTGTATACCTGAAACTAACAGTACTGTAAACCACTTATATTTCAACAACGTAACTATTTTTTTTTTAATGGGGGTATAGTTGCTTTCCAGTATTGCTGGTTTCTGCTGTGCAACGAAGTGAATCAGCTCTGTGTACACATATATCCCCTCCTCTTGGACCTCCTTCCCACCTCATCCCTTCCCACCCATCTCGGGCATCACAGAGCGCTGGGCTGAGCTTCCAGTACTGTTAGGGCAGGTTCCCTCTGGCGAGCTGTTTTACACATGGCAGTGTATATGTGCCAGCTCCAGCCTCCCGAGTCATCCTGCTCCTGCTTCCCTCCCATTCGCAGGTCTGTCCTCTGTCTCTATTCCTGCCCTGAAAATAGGTTCATCTGTACCATTTTTCTAGATTTCGCATGTATGGGTTAATACACCATATTTATTTTTCTGACTTACTTCACTCTGTCTGACAGTCTCTAGGTCCATCCACATGTCTATAACTGACCCAATTTTGGCCGAGTAACTTAATGACTAATATTCCAATATGTATATGTACCACATCTTTTTTATTCATCTGTCGACAGATATTTGGAGAACAGTATGGAGGTTTCTTAAATTAAAAATAGAACTAGCATATGACCCAGCAGTTCCACTACTGGGCATACACCCTGAGAAAACCATAATTCAAAAAGACACATGTACCCCAAAACAATCTTTTTAGATGTTAGATTATACCTTACTAGCTTGAGAAATACCCTTTTAGTTTTGTCCCTGAGAGGCACTGGCCGTGATGAAGAGAGCAGTGGGTCTAGTGAGGGAGCCAGATCAAGACAGAATCCTATGGAATTAGTGTGAATTGAAAATTTTGTACCTTTTGCTGGTAACTCTGGGCCAATAATGGAAAAATAAGATTGAGGAGGGAGGAATGTGTAATCTGGTTTGACTGTCTACACTGTCTTACCAGATAATTGCTTGATACCTTCACTTTGCCCTAGTATTCAAAGTGTTAGTTGCTCAGTCATGTCTGACTCATCGCAGCCATATGGACTATAGCCCACCAGGCTCCTCGGTCCATGGAATTTTCCAAGCAAGAATACTGGTGTGGGTTGCCATTCCCTTCTCCAGGGGATCTTCCCTACCCAGGGATTGAACCCAGGTCTCCTGCATTGCAGGCAAGTTCTTTACCACCTGAGCCACCAGGGGGGTTGCTTTTTGCTCTAGTGGACATCACCTAAGAGCAGTTTCTGGCTGACCTCCCGTGGTCTGTTTTTGTTCCCAGTGATCTGTGGACAGTCAGCTACACCACAATTAAGATTTCACACCATGGCTGGTAAATAAATAGGAGGGCTGTTGTGATGCTTGAATTTATGGAGGAGAGAAAGAAGAGTCAAGAATTTGTATTCAAGATTAACACCTCGTATGGCAGGTGGTTGCAGCAGATAATCCAGAGCATACAGAGAAACTACAAATTTAGAAATACTAGGACAGCCACTTAAATAGTATTTGCATACCTTGAGTTTGTGGTACTGGAAGGATGATTAGGTAGAGGTGTTCAATATATAGGGAAATATGTATAAGGAGGGCTTCCCAGGTGGCATGAGTGGTAAAGAGGCCACCTGCCAATGCAAGAGATGCAAGAGATGCGGGTTTGATCCCTGGGTTAGGAAGATCCCCTGGAGGAGGAAATGGCTCCCTACTCCAGTATTCTTGCCTGGAAAATTCCATGGGAAGAGGCACAGCAGATGTGAATATAGTAGTGTGAGAGAAAAACAAAACAAAAAAAATGCCTTGCTTACTTATTCTGTTGTTACTTCCATGAGCATCCATTGCCATAGCAACACATTAAGCCTCCTTTCTTACATCTCTAGTCAGTAAAGTGGCATAACCAGCATCAAGTATTGAAACTCACAGGAGGTATTAACAATAACATTGCATTTAACAAGACAACATAATAAACAGATCCACCTACTAAATTTACCTAGTAGAGCATCTGTTTCCAGGAAGTACAAAATGCCTTTTAGAGCTTGTTCTCATTTCTGTTTATCTCACCATGGGGAATGTACAATTCAAGTATCAGCTTCCTTTGCAGGAGACTGAATGATCTCTGCCCAATAAGTTGAGGAGGGAATCGGGATACAAAGCTGGGTTCTTTGTTTCTCTCTCAGTCAAGCATCCTTCATCAATCCTCATTGCCTTTGCTGAGGAATTGATTTATCTCCCCCAAACTGGAATCCAAAAACAAGTGAAATCTCCTAGAGCTCTGTGTTCCAATATATAGTCAGGTGTGACCTTTGAGTACCTGAGATGTGGTTGGCCCAATTTAGATACATTGCAAATACAAAGTATACACCAAATCCCAAGTATTTAGCACAGGAAAAAATAATGTAAGATATCTCCTTAACAAGAGATTGCAGAATGTTGATTATGTTGACTGCAGATTAAAATGATAATATGTTGAATATAATAGGTTTCCTCTTATTTTATAAATGTGCTTACTAGAAAATTTAGAATAGCACGCATAGCTCAAGTTTGTGGCTCACAATCTATCTCTATTGGGCAGCAGTGCTCTGGGGGCTGAAAGCAGTCACCCATCCAGGAGTGATGACTCACCTCCTTCCCCCTGAAAAGCTCTTCTTCTCACTCTCTCCTCCATGTTCCTTCTCCTCTCTGCTTCCTTGTTGTTTATTTTGATCTTTATTGCTATGTTTTCCCCTTCTTTTTTCTCTTTCTCTCCTTGAGATTTGGGATATGGGATAAAGAGAAAGGAGAAGGTGGTTAGAGAGAAAGAGAGGAAGAAAGAGGATGATGAAGCAGGAAGTGGACTGTGGTTCTGGGTCTTAATTCTGTATACAGATGTCCATCCTTATTCAAAGTTGGCTCTAGAGAACTGAAAAGGAGGCAACCATGATTTTCAGCAACTCTTCTTCTTATTCTCAGAAGCAGACATCTTTAACCACCATACTTCCCTGGTGATGGTTTAGTCACTGAGTCGTGTCTGACTCTTGCGATCCCATGGACTGTCTGCCCATGATTCTCCAGGCAAGAATACTGGAGTGGGTTGCCATTTTCTTCTCCCCAAACTTCCCTAAGAAGACCTAATAACGCTCCTTCTTTTCCTTCCTTCACCCGCTTCTCAGTTTGTTCACCATCTGTCAGAACTCTGAAGGCGGAAGTATATGCTGGGACTTGAGAATAGAAACCTACACTGCCGCTCTAGCATCCTCTTTACACTTGCTTTCAGACTTCCGAACTAAGGGCTCCAGTTCCATTGCTGCTCCCACCTTCCCTCCTCAACTGCCTCAACCCGACTGTCACTTGCCCCCTGCTTCAGACCCATAACACCACTGCCTATATTTTTGTGTTGTCTAGGTACCCTGCTCTACCGCACACATTGCGGTGCTGTTCTCAAATGTATGTGGTGTGTTATATTTGCACCAACAAAACACTTTGAGAGAGGACGAGGTCTACATTTATGAAATGGGGAATGTGCAAAAGTATCCCTGATTGAGCTAGAAAATGAATGCTTCAGACTATAAACGCATTGCACTTTGTTAGAATCTGATTACGGTATTTATCATCTGTGTTGTTATTTGAAAGATTTAAAGCTGTTTGAAAATTACCATTATTAAAAATACACATATACATGTGTATAAAATACATACACATATACATGTATAAAAATACACATTTACATGTATGTAAATTTGTAGAGCAAATTTACATACATACTGTTCTCACAATTCTGTGAAATTGGTAATAAACTCTCCATTTGATAGATGAGAGTCTAAGTTTCTGTGGTTTCCCAAGGTTTTATAGAGAATAGTGGACAAAGTCTGAACTAGAACACAGATCTCTTTGGACTCCACATCTAGCCACATCTTTTCTCGATTATATAGTAGAAATTTCAAATGAATCTTCTTGTGTGCATTGGTTCTGACCCTGGGGTTTAGGCACTGAAACTGATAAAATGCTTCTCTGTTACTTATCCCACAGGTCACAATGGGGCTGGTGGAGTCTCACCGTTTGTGATGAGAGGTCACCGGACTTGATCCATATGGAACTAATACCTCTCAGAGGGTAATGGGTTAAACAGTTCAGCTGCTGAACTATTAGCACAGAGTAAAAATTTGATTTGATAAACAATACTGAAAATCTAGGCCAAATTCTCAAAACACAACAGGCAAAAAAGAAAAATGCTACAATAAGCACAAACTTAACACAAACTGCAATAGTTAATATTAAAAGTCTTTGTGGGCTTTCCTGGTGGCTCAGACAGTAAAGAATCTGCCTGCAATGCAGGAGACCCTGGTTCAATCCCTGGGAGAGAAAGATTCCCCTGGAGAAGGAAATGGCAACCCACTCCAGTATCCTTGCCTGGGAAATCCCATGGACAGAGGGGCCTAACAGGCTACATACAGTCCATGGGGTCACAAAGAGTCCGACACAACTGAGCAACTAACACACACACACACACACAAATGTCTTTTTATATAATTTGATTCTCATACACATCATTTTATAAATATACACACAATGGAAAAATCTCCATTTCTAGTGGCTTATTTAATAAGTACTTGAGAGTTATTAAGTACTTGGTAGTTATTTTTTCTTGCCTATCCCTGTATTTTTTCTCCACCTAACCCTCAGCAGAGTTGGAAATAGGTATTCCGGTCACTAAGGGAACGCGAGCAGAGCCTGGCCAATCAGAGTTCCCCATTCACTCCTGAGTTTGTGGTAATGGGCCCAAGGGTGGTCATGTGAGCCATGAAAGACCAATAAAGGTTTTCCCTGTAACAAGCCGTTTGAAAATGAAGCTCAATTTACGTTGTACTTACTCAACGGAGGAGCCTGGTAAGCTGTAGTTCATGGGGTCGCTAAGAGTCGGACACGACTGAGCGACTTCACTTTCATTTTTCACTTCCCTGCATGGGAGAAGGAAATGGCAACACACTCCAGTGTTCTTGCCTGGAAAATCCCAGGGACGGGGGACCCTGGTGGGCTGCCGTCTACGGGATCGCACAGAGTCGGACACGACTGAAGTGACTTAGCAGCAGTACTCAACCCTGAGGAGCCAGACCACGTCTTCCCAGCACCCTTGAGAAGCCTTTCCACAGACTGAGGCTAAGCAGGGACAGGTAACAGGAAGCTTCGTGGAGGAGAAAAGAAAGGAAAAGCCTGGTGATGTGAGTCCCCGTTCTAGCCTCTGGTCTCTGGACCCTGCAGTAATTCCTTTGAGCCTGTGAACTACCCCTAGAACAATCAGAGGTACACACATCAGTAAATTGGGGAGATGAAAGAACCTGCCGGCTCTGGGAAGGAGGCTGTGGCAGGCACCCTCCCTAGTTGTAGATAAGGTGACACGAGGAACATTTGAACTTTAGGAGGGAAGAGTGGAGGGACTCCAGCGTGACTTCAGATGTCAGGCCTCCTCTCTTCCTCTTGGTTGAGCCAGAGGAACTTTCTCTGTCTTAGAAGGATATTTTCCTAAACCCAGAAGCTGGTGACCAGGAATGAGATGTGGTGTCAGGGAAAGGAAAAATGAGGGAAAATTTATGAGAGATGAAAGAAAGAACTGCTATGTAGAATTTAATTCAACAAACCCTCATTTTTTTCTAGGCCTGAGGGATTCATTAGTAAATGACAATAGAAAAAGTCACTGCCATCAAACCTGTTATATGTTACAATATCAGATGGGATAAATTCTGTAAAGAAACTGTCTTGACTGTTAGTCAAGGAAGGTCTATCTAAGGAGGCTTTTAAGTCAACGCCTGAAGGAAAGAAGAAGAAAGGTAAAATCTGGAGACAAAAGTATTCTCAGGAAAGGAAACAGCTAAGGCAGAGGTCAAAAGAGGGGAGAAATTTGGTGTATTTGAAGAACAAAAAGTGAGTTTGTATGACTAGAAGGCAATAACATAGAGTACAGGATATTTTAACTTCACCATTGATGACACAAGCTAGATAATTTAAAGAAGATGTCAACTTATTAATCAGAGGTAATATGAAATCTCTCCATACTTGAGACTCAACAGAAAAAATAAATGTATAAGATCTGTAGAAACAAAACTGTAAAACACTCTTGTAAGAGAAAAAAAAATTATGGACAAATGAAGAGGCACAATGTGTGGGGAAGACTTTGTATCAGAAGAGTTTAAGTTCTCCAAAGTTGATCTGTAGTTCTAATATGATTCCAATAAAAATACCAAGAGGATCTTGTTCTTGCACTAGACAAGGTGATTATAAATGCATAAAAAACAAGCAAAAAAAGAGGGAAAAAAAGGTAATGAACAAGGACCTACTGTGTAGATAGCGAACTCTGTTTGCTGCTAAGTTACTTCAGTAGTGTCTGACTCTGCGCTACCCCATAGATGGCAGCCCACCAGGCTCCCCAGCCCCTGGGATTCTCCAGGCAAGAACACTGGAGTGGGTTGCCATTTCCTTCTCCAATGAATGAAAATGAAAAGTGAAAATGAAGTCGCTCAGTCGTGTCCAACCCTCAGCGACCCCATGGACTGCAGCCTTCCAGGCTCCTCCGTCCATGGGATTTGGGAAAAGAATTTGAATGTAATTGAATCTCTTTGCTGTACACCTGAAACTAACACCATATTGTTAATCAAGTATGCTCCAATAGAAAATAAAAATTTTTTAAATAAATAAATAAACTCTTAAAAATGAGAGTAGTCCTGTAAATTATTAAAACATAAGTCAAATAAGTATAGAAGTGTGATAAAAGTTCAAGAATAGATATTGATGAACTCACTAATACAAACAAATGGGATAATTCACATAATAAGAGTGGTATCTTAATGGGAAAAATATTAAGAATTAAAAGGTACTGGGATAACTGGACAGCCATCTAGAAAAATATAAATTGGATATAAACTAATACTCTATACAAGAATAAATTCCAAATGGATAAAATTCCAAATGATTTAAACATATCTACAATAAGGAAACTCAAAAGTTACTAGGAAAAAGCCTGAGAATTATTTATAATCATGAGAAGCCTTTCTAATTAAAATATGATCTCTTGTAACTTTAAAATAATAGTCATAGTTTTTCAATCTTTTAAAGTCCTGCTAAAACCACTATAAGAAAAGAAAAAGGACAAACTGAGAAATTTGTAACCTTATCACAAAGGGCCCATTTGACATAGTAAGACTGTCAATCAACAAAGACCAGCAATCTATAGAAAACTGAATCATCTATTTACCATTTCCCACTTCAACATTTTTAAAATATTTAAATATATTTTCAAAAAATTTAATAAAATAAAAAAATTTTAAATATAGATTATTCTCTCTACTGTTTGGGTATAATTCATTAAAGATTATTGCACATAAGTACTGACTTCTGTGAATGGATATTTTTGTAGAAACTAATAAATTGTCTGTTTCATAGCTGAGTTCACACAGTATGAAAATTAGTGCATGAACTAGTAAGATAGAAAATTGATCCATGAACTGACAAAGCAAATCATAACCAGAGGCAGCTGTAGAAACTTAAAACACATTACACAACCAGGGAAATTTTCCTTCTTCATCCTAAACAGTTAAATTGATGGAAATTTCAGGAAAAGTTTTAGATTTCAGTAATAGCATAAAATTGGATATTTAGAAAAGCGTATTTAGTTCTTAAGAGGCAAGTTGATCCCAGCTGACTTTGGGGTTATTGAAAAATAAAGCACTAAACTAGATGTCAGATAACCTAGACTCAAAATTTATCTGTGAGGGCCAATATGACACTTGAACACAAAATAATTTGGGTTCTCACCAGTAACCCAAATATTTAGCATAGGTTCTGGCATGAAAAAAAAAAACCAAAAAACAATTCTAGTTCCTTCTATATCTTTCTCATTCTGATCATGGTTTTCCTTATATGATTATCTCTCCAAGACTGTAAGCAAACTGAAGCATGTATATTGCTTACTCACTTGATACTGGTTACCCACTTGATATTAGTTACCCACTTCATTCCATTGCATCAAGGAAAAAAGAAAAGATCACATGATTTAAACAAGAGGAAGTATTCTTTTCCTCTCACACTAAAAAATGTCCTGGGCTGGTATGACAGCTCTTTCACTGTCATCACAGATGCCACACCTAACATCCCACTCACCATCCTAGTATAGCCTCTGTTCTCAAGGTTACTTCATGGTCCCAGGTAGCTGCCAGAGCTCCAGCTATCAAACCCAATCTCCATGCCATATGAGTAAAAGAAGACAAACACCAAAGAGTATGTGTTGTATGTGTCGATTATCAATGTATTGCCTCTCAGCTCTAAATCTTCTTCCCCTTGTTTTGTGATACTGGTGCTTGGCCCCATAAATGCTCTCCTTTGCCTGTTCATTCAATATTAGGCTTGTCAATAAATGGTTCTGCAGATCTGTAGCAGGCAAAAGGAGCTTCCCTTCCTAGTTACAGGATACTGTTTTGGATATGTATGGAAGCTGGAGGATTGGCATGGGGTGGCCTGGTAGTGCTCACATCAGTGGTCCTCACAGACCCACATAGGTCTGTGTCCTCCACCAGGGGCAAACCACTTGTCTGGGCAAGTTCTAGCCTATAGCTTCTAGCAAAGTTCTTAGCTACCAGCAGGCTGCCTGCTCCCCTGAGACCTCAACTCCCTCCAACCAGGTCTGAATTTCAGGGGTGAGAGGAGAGCATTCTTTAAATTCCTGATGTCTTTCTTAATCATCCCAAGTCCTAGAGGTAGTAGCTGACATTTACTACTTTGTAATCCTTAGCATCTTATTTTGCCCATCTTCGTGGTTAACTATCTTTTAATCATTAATTCTTTACATTAATTTTTCCCTGTTCAAATTACTGGTGTGCTTTCTTTCTCCTGATGGGACCTTGCCTGATTGACTATATGATTCCACTTATATAAACTCAAAAATCAGGCAAACTAATCCACAGTGATAGTGGTTACCTCTAGAAAGATTACTGACTAGGATGGTCATAAGGGAACTTTCTAGGGTGCTGGAAATTCTTTATATTTTAATCTGGGTAATGGTTTCATGAGTGTACGTACATGGAAAAATCAAATAACCTATATGATTAAGATCTGTACCCCGTCTATATAAATTATTCCTCAATATGGGGGCAAAAGCCTATGTTGCAAGCTAGAAGAGGAGTTAAAGAAATGGATTTAAAACAAAACTCTTTACAGAGGAACCAATGCCTCTTTAAGCAGTTTCCCAGTAGTATTACACTGCTGGTATCTGAATACCATGGGCCTGAACAAAACCATATGGCCATAACTAGCTGCAGAGACGATAAGTGACAGTATGCTTTGCTCAATATCAGAGTTCTATTAGGTAAGGAAAAAGGAAAGAATGGATGCTGGTGTAGGCAACTAGCAGTCTCTGCCACAACAGATACTATATTAAATTTGCTAAATTTAATTGATAAATTTTCATGATAGCCATGGGATTAAGCCTTGGGGAGTGTATGTAAATAAGTGAATAAATAAATACATGGAAGCATGATTTAGCATTTTTTATACTACAACATCCTACCCTTCCATTACAGTTGGGCATCATTATAAACTAAACTGGCAAGGCCCTGTTATCTTGGAGCTTACATTCTAGCACTTGGCACTCAGCTGACAAAAAAAAAAAAAAAGTTTGTTGAATAAATGAATAATAGGGAATGGATGAATGAATGGATAATACTTGTTTCAATGGGAATAAAATTACCTAGGGAACTGCCACTACAGCCATCATCTTGAAAAGTGCATCTGCCTCACTGGGAAGAAGTGAGTTATCCTTGGAAGTCTGGTAGACCTGATACATCATATAAGAAAAGGTTTAGAAAACTATAAATCACCCCAAAGGGGTGACTTCCGAGGGGAGGCCAGAGCTGCAGTCCCTCTTCTGGGAGAAGAGATCCATGTGTCACCTCTTTCAGAACCCAGCTGGAATTTGAGGTCTCCCAGACATACGGCTTTAAATACAATGATTACAGAAGAACACCAACTAAAATGCACAGTAACCAAATTCCAGGAAAAGGCATGTTGCCCCTGAGAGATAAGGAAGCTTTCATAAATCAAGGCTTGTCAGGGAACAGTTTGCCTTGGATGAGATCTCCAGGCCTCATCCAAGTATAGAGGCAGCAGGCTCTGTGCCTCTTGCTGGGTCTCCTGAGACCCTTTTTTGGGCTCTTATCATGGGGCAGCACACATACACAAAGTTCCTTTAATTTCAAGAGCTGAATTGGACAAGACCCACGGCCTGCCTTACGAGTGAGACATGAAGACTTTCCCAAGGGGTGGATATCACTAGAGAGGGCAGAGTAGGGGCAGAATTTTGAGGGACGAATGTTCACAAGATGATGGGAAAGAAGAGAGAAGCAGCCAGAGTCGCAGTTGTTTCCAATGCCAGCAGCACATAATTCAAGAGAAAAGCCTGGGCAATAGATTCATCAAAGGGCATTAGAATGGGAATACGTAGGCACTGGCTACCCTGATCTTTTTACAGTGGTAATGAAGTCCTGTACGGGGACTAGTGTTTCTAAATCAAAGAATTAAATGAAAAAAATAGATAAAGAGAACAGGGCTGTTGTTTCCTTGTTGTGTTAACTATGAGCAGTGACCTCTCCAAACCCAAGTTTTGTTGACCATGAAATGGAGGATTACAATACATAACATGTGTGGACACCAAAATAAGAACATTCCTTGGAGGACGATTAAGCTTTATCTGCCAGAGAGGTACTCATCCTTAAAAGAACATTTCCATGAATCATAAATCATAAATTATATTGCCATTTCCCATCTGGAAATCAGAAGTTTTCATAGGCAGTAGCTTTTAACAGGTGCCCTGCATATAATTTTTGTTCAAGCCAGACCTTCTGTACATTTAGTCAATTCATTCTGTAACAAGATGGAAATGTTCCTATAATAATGCCCAACTGTAATAGAGGGTTTTGTAATAGAATGCTATAGTATAAAGAATCCTGAATCATACTTCTATGCATTTATTTATTCACTTATTTACATGTACTCTGACTCATTCTAAAAAAAAAGAATTTGAGGTGATTTACAGCAGAAACACAATAACATGATAAAATATAAAAATTTAAAAAAATACTGTACCAAGACAAAGATAAATTAGAAGAGTGGGTCATGACATGAGGAAAATAAAACAAAGAGATGTATTCTGTAAGGGATTACACAGATGCTATAATTTTTTTTTCTGAATGAGTTTTTCTGAAACAAATACAAAGAAAGAGAAGGACAGTTACATCATTCTCCTTATTATCTGAAGGGAAAAAATAAAAACCATACTATTTCCTCAGAAGGACAAGGAATTCAACGATCTGAATTATAGAATGAGCTATATCTTGGGTAATCCATCCAACATTTGTGGGTATCCCTTAGTCTTTATAAAGTGAGGAACTGGAGAGCTTGACCAGGTGACTAAGTTCTAGCTAATGGAAGAGGAAGTGATACTTGTCCCTTCCAGATCAAACCTTCCTTGGGTGACCTTCTTTGTCTTCCCCTCAGCAGGCTGCAAGTTAATCCTCAGAGATTCCCAGGTTGGGTTCTGCAGTAAACAGACTCTGAGTGGATTGCTTAATAGGAAAAGCCTAGGGAAAAATAGCTGTGGAAGGAAAGGCAAAAGCAGGATCGGGCAGAGGGCAAGTCAAGCTATGAAACAGACCTGATGCCAGCTTTGGCTGAGCACGTGGGATCTTAGAAGCTAAAGCAGCCCCATCTGGTGGTCAGCTCCTGTTGAGCTGAAGTGGTTAATACACCTACTACCATCAAGCCTGGAATGTGGACTACTCTAGAAGGTAACCCTGGGTAAGATCACCAGACATCTGAAGACAATTCCTCCTTTGAAGGGGGTCTGACTGGTGCGTCTTGACATCTACATTCATAGGGTGACCTTCAAAGTCACAAACTAAACAGGCCTGAGTCCAGCAGGATGTCCCTGCTCTTCACTCTGTTACACTGAACCATCTTACTGTTAAGGTGTATCTGTTACAACAGCTAGTATTGTGTTACTTAAAACACACATGCGTGTGCACACACACAATCTTTAGACATGCCTAACACTTGAATAAAAGAACCAAGTATACAGTGCCTCTGTACTAGAATGGATATTCCTACTTCTTTAAATTGAGAGTTAATGTAGAGTCTGAACAGAACTGTGAAGTTGGCAGAATTTGTCTTCATGGCCTCAGTTTTTGTTCTGTGACTGTCCCATCCGCCCACACCTGCTACAGCCACTCTCCAACTTACTTACTTCAATAAACCAAATTTGTACCTTCATGTTCCTTACACTTGCTGCTTTTGAAAAATCTCCTTTTATTACATCCATATACTCAGCACTACTTCTAATAGAAGTTACAGTGAGCATTTTTCCCCCTGGGGAAAATGCATTCTTAGACCCAGAAATAAAGGGATATAACCACTATATGTAATTTCACACATACACCGTGGAACATAAGGAAAATTTGGGATATTAGGAACCCAACCAAACTACCAGGAGGGAATATAGCTGTTTTTTAAGATCAGCTCTCTCTAACTATTAATACATGGCTCCAAGGCTGAGTCCTATATGGCCTTAGGTTATACCAGACTAGAAATTAAAAGGTGATCAGGAGACCCAGTTCGATCCCTAGGTCAGGAAGATCCCCTGGAGAAGGAAATGGCAACACACTCCAGTATTCTTGCCTGGAGAATTCCATGGACAGAGGAGCCTGGCAGGCTGCAATCCATGAGGTCACAAAGAGTTGGACACAACTGAGTGACTAACACACAACTTATAATACTTACCCACTTTTATCTCAGAGGAAACTTGTAGTAATTCTCAAATAATCTTTCCATAGTCTTCTGGTTTGATCCCTCATCACTGTGTCCACTGTCCAAGAACCGTTGAGAAGCAAGTCTTAGCTCTGCAGCCAGTCATGCCAAGGAGGCTGCTTTCATCGCAGGGTTGCTGTTGCCTGACTTGCCTGGAGGTGTCAGTGTGGAGCACACGAGCAGCGTGTTCTCTAGGTTGGAGCCGCTGTTCCAGACAGAAGGATGGAGAAAGCTCCTCCCACTGCCTGGGTCAGAGTCCCAGGTCAACTCAGACATTTTAACTTCATATCCAGAAGAATTCCCTGTGGAAAAAAAGAGCACCTCATGAGAAGCCACATGGATTTAAGGTATATCCCCTCTCTCAATGGATCAGTTCAGTCCAGTCGCTCAGTCGTGTCCGACTCTTCGCAACCCCATGAACTGCAGCACGCCAGGCCTCCCTGTCCATCACCAACTCCCAGAGCTTACTCAAACTCATGTCCGTGGAGTCAGTGATGCCATACAACCATCTCATCCTCAGTCGTCCCCTTTTCCTCCTGTCTTCAATCTTTCCCAGCATCAGGCTCTTTTCAAGTGAGTCAGCTCTTCACATCAGATGGCCAAAGTATTGGAGCTTCAGCATCAGTCCTTCCAATGAATATTTAGGACTTATCTCCTTTAGGATGGACTGGTTGGATCTCCTTGCAGTCTAAGGGACTCTCAAGAGTCTTCTCCAATACCACAGTTCAAAAGCATCAATTCTTGGGCACTCAGCTTTCCTTATAGTCCAGCTCTCACATCTATACATGACTACTGGAGAAACCATACAACAGTTTTCAATTCTTGGAATTAGGTCGGCCGGGCTGACCTATACTGGGCCATGATAGGGAACTACTCTCTGGGAGAGATGCCAAGCTATCTTCTTCAACTAATTTTGTCAGTACAGAATGAAGTCTCTCATTCTCATCTCACTAAAAACCTTCATTCAAATTGATTCCTGGCAACCACCCTACTAGATCATGGCCAAACACATCTAAATCCCAGGTTAGAGTTCAGTTGGGACTCCCACTACTTAGACAAAGTAGATTTTCAAAACAGAGTGGGAATAATAATAACATCAATATATTAACAGCTAACATTTATTGAGGGCTAACTATGTACCAAACACTGTGCTAAGTGCTTCTCAAGCAATTTTCTGATTTAACTACTGTCAAAAAATGCAAGAGATATTATTCTTTTTCACCATAAAAAAAAGCAAACTGAGGTACAGAGATTTAAGTATTATGTTTAAATTTACAAATCTAGGGATTTGCTGAGCCCAGATACAAACCTTAAACCTTAAGTTTACAACCACTGTTCTCTGCAGATAGGCACAAGCTATTGGCCGTCAAGTCAGCATGCCCTGCTTACAGAATGTGAGCACTCATTTCATAAAGTGTGATTAGATAAAATGTATACAGCTTGGTTAACCCTTCAGGTTTTGTACTGTCTTAAACAGTTACGAAAAAATAAGACTCCATGAAGCCCAGGTAATCAGAAATTCTACCAAGGGCAGAACATCCTTCTGGGAAGTTTGCTGTGTGATTAAAGGCACCAATATTCACTCTCTGTTGTTTCATAGAATCTGAACATCATTTAGGTGCAAAGTCTTTTGACTCTCCGGGAGACCCTAATACAAAGGATGGGTAACTGAGTAAAGGAAAAAAAAATGTTTCTGAAGAGACAAGGGGATAGGAAGATAGCAGGGAGGGATTGGGTAATCAAGAGGGGGATTGTCCAAGATAAACTCCGTTGTCTAGCTCAGGCCAAGCCCTATTCCTGGATATGTATCAGGCCTCTCATAAGTACTCACGTATTTATAGCTTACTGGTTTCCCTAGCTGCTGTCAATTCCCAAACTGTGTGACATCTGTTCTTGATCCCTCCTCCTCCTTCATGCTATCTTGCTATTTCCCTCCCTACAACACCCTTAATATTGTAATATTGGTCAGTTTTTGCTGTCGCAATAAATAGCCCTCAAAATCAATGACTTACACAGCAAGTATGTATTATTTCTTGCTCACATGACATGAGGGTTGCATGTGGACTATGGTTTGACTGGGCTCCATGTGTCTCCTTATTTGGGGATACGTGACTATTAGCTATTAATACCATCTGGCCCACGTTGTTTTCATGGTGGAGGACAGAAAAGAAACAGAGCTATTCCACGAATAATTAAAGCTTTTGCTCAAAGTCCTATTTGTCATGCTGGCTAACAATCCATCGGCTTAAGCCAGGGACTATATATACCTCATTTAGTGTAGTGGCAGTGGTGGGAGGCACAGCAAAGGTGGGGAGGGGATGAATAATTTTGAATAAATAATAAGGTCGACACTAATAGAGTCTCCTCCAATTTCTCTCACCATGTCTATACAGTCACAGAACACAGTTCTCCTCTGTCTCACCCTCTCAAAATGCTGAGTGCTCTAGACCAGAAGTCCCCAACCTCAGGATCTAATGCCTGATGAGCTGAGGTGGAGCTGATGTAATAAAGTATACAATAAATGCAATGGGTCTGAGTCATCCTGAAGCCATCCCCCCACTGCCCGCTCCCAGTGCACTGAAAAGCAGTCTTCCACGAAACGGGTTCCTGGTGCCAAAAAGCTTGGGGACCTTTGCTCTAAGCTCCTGTCCTTACCGCTTTTCCATTTTCCCTCTACATGTTGTCCTAGAGCCAGCCTGCCCAGCTACCAATAGCCTCACCACTGTATTTTCAGCACCACTTGTCTCCTTGATCTCAGACACATATTTTCTATATAGTATGAGAGTGAGAGTGAAGTCGCTCAGTCATGTCCGACTCTTTGCGACCCCACCAGGCTCCTCCATACATGGAACTTTCTAGGCAAGAGTACTGGAGTGGGTTGCCATTTCCTTCTCCAGAATATACTGTATACCTCTACCAAAATATCCTTCCAGTCCCACAAACTCAAGATATGCAAATACAATTTGATTATCTATCCTGATACTCCCTAAATTTGTGTTTTCCCTGATGCTCTGAATTGTCTGCTGCAACCACTTGCCCGGCTAGATGTCAATCTTGAATACAAATTCTTGACTCTTCTTTCTCTTCTCCATAAATTCAAGCATCACTGCAGCCTCCTATCAGTCTGTCCCACTCCTTGTCATGCCTGTCCTTGTCCATGCCCTTATTATCCTGTCAGCAGTGAAGCACTGTAATAGGCTTCCAACCAGCCTCCCTTTCTCCAGCTTCTCTCAATTTCAATTCTTCCTCCTTGGATCTATTGGAATGATCTTCCTAAAGCATAAAATAATTATGATCTTTCCCAGGTGATGGCTCTTCAGTAGCCCTCCACCAATTCAAACTATTGGAACCACAGGATTCCATGGAGGAAGCTCATGGACCAACAGAGTGGGAATTTGTTCATTTCTTTCTCTTAATTTAGCCACAGAAGGTCTGTTTTATGGTTAGACACCCTACACTATTGAATAAAGGATTCCTGAAATATCAAACCGATGGACAAGCAAAGCACTTTGACAATCCCTCACCTGTAAAAATTAAGCAAATTTCTTAAAGTTGTACACCACATAGTCAGACTTCAGTCTTCTTTTCTAACTATTTCCTGCCACTTCTATCCTCCAAAGCATACCTCATTTATACTCTTTTCTACCAGGACACCAGCCGCACTGAAATATTCAATGTAGCTCTCTTGGCCAGAAGTATTATCTCCTTTTCTTCAATTCTACCAGTCAGTCAGTTCAGTTCAGTCGCTCAGTCATGTCCGACTCTTCGCAACCCCATGAATTGCAGCACGCCAGGCCTCCCTGTCTATCACCAACTCCCAGAGTTCACCCTAACTCATGTCCATCGAGTTGGTGATGCCATCCAGCCATCTCATCGTCTGTTGTCCCCTTCTCCTCCTGCTCTCAATCCCTCCCAGCATCAGAATCTTTTCCAATCAGTCAATTCTTTGCATGAGGTGGCCAAAGTACTGGAGTTTCAGCTTTAGCATCAGTCCTTCCAAGGAACACCCAGGACTTATCTCCTTTAAAATGGACTGGTTGGATCTCCTTGCAGTCCAAGGGACTCTCAAGAGTCTTCTCCAACACCACAGTTCAAAAGCATCAATTCTTTGGCACTCAGCTTTCTTTATAGCCCAACTCTCACATCTATACATGACCTCTGGAAAAACCATAGCCTTGACTAGACAGACCTTTGTTGGCAAAGTAATGTCTCTGCTTTTCAATATGCTATCTAGGTTGGTCATAACTAACCTTCCAAGGAGTAAGCACCTTTTCATTTCATGGCTGCAATCACCATCTGCAGTGATTTTGGAGCCCCAAAAATAAAGTCTGACACCGTTTCCACTGTTTCCCCATCTATTTCCCATGAAGTGATGGGACCAGATGCCATGATCTTCGTTTTCTGAATGTTGAGCTTTAAACCAACTTTTTCACTCTCATCTTTCACTTTCATCAAGAGGCTTTTTAGTTCTTCTTCACTTTCTGCCATAAGGGTGGTGTCATCTGCATATCTGAGGTTATTGAGATTTCTCCCGGCAATCTTGATTCCAGCTTGTGCTTCTTCCAGCCCAGCGTTTCTCATGATGTATTCTGCATAGACGTTAAATAAACAGGGTAACAATATACAGCCTTGATGTACTCCTTTCCCTATTTGGAACCAGTCTGTTGTTCTATGTCCAGTTCTAACTGTTGCTTCCTGATCTGCATATAGGTTTCTCAAGAGGCAGGTCAAGACAACTTCTATTCTTTTCTCTAACATCAAACAGAGCCATTTCTAACCTGCCAATTCTCATCACAACCAGCCTAGACAGTCAGCTGTCCCCTCTTTGAGTCTCATAAGCTCCTTTTAAATAATACCCTTTACTCTGCATTGTTGGTTATTTATTTGCTTGGATCTGTATTCCCAAGAAATTGGGAGTTTCTTGAAGATAAAGCTGTGGCTTACTTGTCCTTATATTCTTAGTCCCCTGCCTAGTGTTTAATACAAACCAAACACTCAAATAAAATTTATAAAGGGATTGAATGAAATCAGTGATGATGGTAAAGCACTGTATTCTTAGAGCCCCCAAAAAACATTGGTTGCTTTTTGAATTCTATAGTCTTCCTGCATTATGCACATGGCACCTGCTGCCCTCACTTCTCATCTATGCTCAGATACTGCCTAATCGTGATGAATGTAACTACTCAATGTAAAATACAGTATTCCTCCTACAACCCAGCACTATGTTTTCTTTTAATCTTGCTTTGGTCTTCTTTACTAAATATATCAATATCTGACATTTTATTTGTTTATTTGTGAATCACCTATTGTTCCCTCCTGCAGGCAGGGGACACGTCTGTTTCATCATTCATTTATCATCAGTTCCCAGATCAGTGCTGGGCATGTGGATGTTTGTTAAATAAATGAACAATTAGTAAATTCCTTTTATGTTTAAACAAGCTTGAGTAGCTTCTGTTTTATGTTAATGTACAGGAGTAATAAAGATTGCTACTCTCCTAGAAGCATAGATATCCTGGAAATACAAGCTGTTGTAGCTTCTAGGATAAAATCTCTAAACAAAGCTAAATCTCTAAACAAGGCATTTTTTTCACTATTAAGTCCATGTAGATTCCTTTGGAAACATTCAATGTTAAGGTGAAATCCTTGTACACTAAAATCATAAGGATTGAAATCAAGGCTATAGTGTTGATCTTCATGGTATCTGGGCTTTAGATGACCTTTCAGAGAAGGCTGACTGATGTCTTAAGGAGGGTAAGTTGATCATCTAGATATCTTTGGTCTAGCGCCCCTCTACAAAGGTTAGAGAACTCAACCTCTCCAAGAAATCAAGTGGTAAAGGCTAGTTTTCTAGATAAAACATACTTGTAATGACTCCCTCCCTTTTCCTCTGTTTCTTTTACTCCTGCCTAACTTGCCTTTGAGTATAATCTCTTCTTGCCTCCCCACTCCATGAAGAATATCTGGGTGTTAGTGTTCCCTCTGGCCCTCTTGGAGTTAGTATACTTCCCTCTAGACATGAGCTGCCCCATAGAGTAGCCACTAACCCCATGTGGCTATTTAAAATTAATTAAAAGCCAATGCAATTAGAATTTTGGTTTTTCGGCAGAACTAGTCACATTTCAAGTGCTCAGTAGTCACCTATGGGTTGATAATTACAGTACCAGACAATACGGGATATTACCTGTTTCCATCATTGCAGGAAGTTCTATTGGATAGGATCCCCCTTCTAGAATCCTGATAATTTAGTACACCTACTTCTCAGTCTTTGCCTCAGATTACAATCCCCATTGCCTTTCCAGCCCCTGGAACGGGTAATACTGGGCTTGATCTGCTCTTAGTCATAATATGGTAGTGATTAGATCATGCCAAATCTGCTCTCAGGTCTTCATTTTCATGAAGGCTGATGATGATATTCAAATTACAGGTTGCTGATCAAAAGTGAATCCATTTTGTAGTAGAAAGGACAATGCACCAAGATTGGAGGAAAAGTAGTAAGTACTAGTGAAGCATTGTGGGTAGTAAAACCTACGGGAAGGAGAGACCAATCAGGAGGAGAAAAGAGGCAGGACCATGGAATAGTTTGCTTCCTTGTCATCACATGGGGAAAATGGGAATCTGACGAGATAGAATCCAAGCGTTTGCTTGGATCTAGACTGTGTAGACATCTAGACCATGCAGAGTCCATTGTCTGTGTTACTTTGTTTTTAAGTCACTCAGTCATGTCCGACTCTTTGCAATCCCTTGGACTATAAAGTCCATGGAATTCTCCAGGCCAGAATACTGGAGTGGGTAGCCTTTTCCTTCTCCAGGGGATCTTCCCAACCCAGGATCAAACCCAGGTCTCCCACATTGGAGGCAGGCAGATTCTTTACCAGCTGAGCCACAAGGGAAGCCCAAGAATGCTGGAGTGGGTAGCCTATCCCTTCTCCAGTAGATCTTCCCAATCCAGGAATCGAACCAGGGTCCCCTGCATTGCAGGTGGATTCTTTAGCAACTGAGCTATGAGGGAACTGTCTGTGTTACTTTATGACAGCAGTATTGTCATGGCGTGGGTGTGGAGTGAACAGTAACAGGAGTCAGGAGACTCCTTGGGCAAAAGCTGGGTGGCTTTTTTGACTAGGTTCATGGGCCAAACCAAGTCTCATGAGGGAAGAATATGACTAATGTATAACAAGATAACTGCTTCCTGGGCTCCAGAGAGAGAGAGAGAGAGAGCTACTGGCCAATACTTGGAAGTCCTGCTTAGAAAAACAGGAGCTAGGTTGGAAGAACACAGATTGCTCCTTCTTCAGAGAGTTGCTAACTTTGATTTCCAATCATGTAGCAGCCCCTTATATTATTCTCCATGACATTCAACATCCCCTGAGAAAAGAGGGTTTCCCAGAACCCTGGAATAGAACAGAGGTGCCAGTAGAAGAGATTTGCTTATTCACCAAGAAACAAGGTCTTAAGTGAAAGAATAGACTCTCAGGAGCAGTAGTATCATGGAGGATAGGGAGGGTTGTCCTCAATGATTCTAACTTCCTGAAATCCTGCCATAAATTCTGTTTCTAAGTTCTAAATTCTCCCCCACCTCAACCCCCCGAGAAAGAGAGAGAAGAACAATGATGCTGGCCACTGAAATCACTCTGCTAGTGGATGTTCTAAAACAGCAAGTTGACAGAGGCCATAAATCCTCCAATTTGCTTCCAATTCAAGCAACAAGTTTTAATAAAGCCAAATTTGTATATCATCCCCAGCATCAAATGAATAGATTAAATGCTACAAGTGGAATTCAAACTATCCAAAAAAAAAAAAAAAAACTTATAAAACGTGGCTGAGCCTTTGAAATGAATTAGAAATTCATTTCAACATAATGTACATACCATTCTTGCTCTGGGCTGACATCGCTAATCTGCAGAATTTCTTCTTCAGACATAGGATACAAAGGCAGAAAAAAGAAATTAAAAAAAGAAGCCTAGACCTTAACATCTTAACATCCTCAATACTCTGTAAGGCTTCACTTAGGAAACCTGGCAAGACACTATTGATTT
This sequence comes from Bos javanicus, assembly GCF_032452875.1. Classification (NCBI taxonomy): domain Eukaryota; kingdom Metazoa; phylum Chordata; class Mammalia; order Artiodactyla; family Bovidae; genus Bos; species Bos javanicus. The sequence continues at coordinate 17,323,700 of NC_083879.1, read as the reverse complement.
TCCCAGAAACAAGCAAGGATCAGCTAATTCCTTGAGGCAATTAATGGCTTTGTTATTTAACATTTCTCATGGGCTTTTCATGCATTTGTTATTACAGGCTCCTTCCCAGTGGCAGAGCACTGGATCAAGTTCAAAACACAGAAGAGTGGTGGAGACATTAGCATGGGCTGAAAACCTGTGTATATATATATCTGGACTGGTTTGTGTGAATGAGGTAGGGATATTATCATTCTGATTCCTGTCTTCACTGTCTGCTCTGAGTGGACCTCCTGAGTTCTGAGTAATCATTTGAGTGGAGATGAATACCATAAATCTGCCATAAATGAAGCAGTTACTAAGAAAACCATACTGCAGATAAAGAGAACAGACTTGTAGTTGCCTTGAGGGGGGCAGAGGAGGGATGGATTAGGAATTTGGGATTATCAGATGTAAACTATTAATATTATATATAGAATGAATAAACAATAAGATCCTATTGTATAGCATGGGGAACTATATTCAGTATCCTATAAGAAACCATAATGGAAAAAATATGAAAAGGAATATATATGTGTAACTGAGTCACTTTGCTATACAGCAGAAACTAACACATCATTATAAACCAACTATACGTCAATACAATAAATTTAAAAAAGAAAAGTGTGCTAGCTTCTTTCACATATGATTTTATAAATGCTTTACAATTATCTTGAGGGGCAGATATTATTTATTATTCCAAATTTTCAGATGCATAAAGTCTAGATTAACTTGTCCAAGGCTTCACAGCTTTATAGAGTGGACCACAATTAAAACTTAGGTTTTTTAGTCCATACCTTTTCATGGGAACTAGAATTATCCTCATTGTAAACAACATACACCCTACCAGGCTCTTCTGAATATTTCTGGTTTCCATAAAACCCCACTCACAAGAGCTCCTTAAAGTATGTATTTTTAAATATTTGCTTATAATGTGAAATTTTGCCAGAAATTTACATAAAGGGAGAAAAAAAGGGAATCAAACAGAATATTGTGTGCTGTGTGCTCAGTTATGTCCAGCTCTTTGTGATCCCATGGACTGTAGCCCACCAGCCTCTTCTCTCCATGGGATTTCTCAGGCAAGAATACTGGAACAGGTTACCATTTCCTTTTTAAGGGAATTTTCCTTACCTGGGAATCAAATCCACATCTCCTGTATCTCCTGCAATGGCAGGTAGATTCTTTACCACCGAGCCACCTGGGAAGCCCAAATAGAATATTGTTCTGTACAAATGGCAGGGACATGCAGTATTCCTGAACCTCTGCCAAGCTGTCACCAAACATCACAAGATTTCCTAGTCAGGTTGATCGACTTTCCAGATACTCAGAAATTCAACTGAATAGAAACCTGAATATTTCATTCTGTAAAAGCACTAAAGCAGATGAATGAAGTGGGGATTACAGAGTTCAGGATTGGCAAGCATCAGGATATAAGTGTTCAGCGCTTGGAATCAATGGACTCTTGGTGTTATAAGAGGGTCCCTTCTGAGAGCTACGACGTAAGCCATAAGTGACCTAAGAGAAGGGGTCTAGACATTCTGCCAGCTTTCATATTGCTGAAGCAGGACCTCTGAGTTACTTTAAGCAAGAGAATGTTTGCAGTAGAGCTCACACCAATTGCCAACTGTTCAGCAAAAGTTTCCTGGGTCTTTCTCATAGGAAGTAGACAACATCTCCTGAGAAAACAGCAGGAGACACATCGTGATGTGGCGAACCACTCTGATGACTCAGTAGCTTTTTATCCTTTCCTCAAGCCGAGTAGTTCAAAGGACTGCTTGCTATTATTCTTAGCTGCTGGGATGTAGCTTCCTGCTCTGTGTTTTCATCACAGGTGGTGATTGCTGAGAAGAAAAGTTGTTAAAAAAAATAATAACTTGTCACAAGCTACTGCATGACTCAAGCATAGATAGTTCTAAGTGAAGTTCTGGAAACAGAAAACCTTCCCTTAGGAAAGGCATTTAGCCTCAGATTTGCAAAGATGTAGCCCAGTATTACTTGAATGTCTGGAATGGGCAAATTTAACTCAGATGACCATTGTATCTACTACTGTGGGCATGAATCCCTCAGAAGAAATGGAGTAGCCCTCATAGTCAACAAAAGGACCCAAAATTCAGTACTTGGGTGCAGTCCCAAAGATGACAGATTGATCTCTATTCGTTTCCAAGGCAAAGCATTCAATATCACAGTAATTCAAGTCTATGCTCCAGGCACTAATGCCAAAGAAGCTGAAGTTGAACAGTTCTGTGATGACCTACAAGATCTTCTAGAACTAACACCCAAAAAAGATGTCCTCTTCATCATAGGGGACTGAAATGCAAAAGTAGATAATCAAGAGATACCTGGAGTAACAGGCGAGTTTGGCCTTGGAATGCAAAATGAAGCAGGACAAAGGCTAACAGAGTTTTGCCAAGAGAACACACTAGTCATAGCAAACACTCTCTTCCAACAACACAAGAGATGACTACACATGAACAACACCAGATGGTCAAAACTGAAATCAGATTGATTATATTCTTTGCAGTCAAAGAAGGAGAAGCTCTATACAGTCAGGAAAAACAAGACCAGGAGCTGACTGTGGCTCAGATCATGAACTCCTTATTGCTAAATTCAGACTTAAATTGAAGAAAGTAGGGAAAACCACTAGACCGTTCAGGTATGACCTAAATCAAATCACTTATGATTATACAGTGAAAGTAACAAACAGATTCAAGGGTTTAGATCTGATAGATAGAGTGCCTGAAGAACTATAGATCAAGATTTGTGACATTGTAGAGGAGGTGATGATCAAAACTAACCCCAATAAGAAATGCAAAAAGTCAAAATGGTTGTCTGAGGAAGCCTTAAAAATAGCTGAGAAAAGAAGTGAAAGGCAAAAGAGAAAAATAAAGATATATCCATCTGAATGCAGAGTTCCAAAGAATAGCAAGGAGAGATATGAAAGCCTTCCTCAGTGATCAAGGCAAAGAAATAGAGGAAAACAATCTGGGAAAGACTAAAGATCTCTTCAAGAAATTTAGAGATACCAAAGGAACATTTCATGTGAAGATGGGCTCAATAAAGGACAGAAATGGTATGGACCTAACAGAAGCAGAAGATGTTAAGAAGAGGTGGCAAGAATACACAGAAGAACTGTACAAAAAAGATCTTCATGACCCAGGTAAACACAATTGTGTGATCACTCACCTAGAGATAGACACCCTGGAGTGCGAAGTCAAGTGTTCCTTAGGAAGCATCACTATTAACAAAGTTAGTAGAGGTGATGAAATTCCAGCTGAGCTACTTCATATCCTAAAAGATGATGTTGTAAAAGTGCTGAAGTCAACATGCCAGCAAATTTGGAAAACTCAGCAGTGGCCATGGGACTGAAAAAGGTCAGTTTTAATTCCCATCCCAACAAAAGGCAATGCCAAAGAATGCTCAAACAACTGCACGAGTGCACTTATCTCACATGTTAGCAAAGTAATGCTCAAAATTCTCCCGATAAGGCTTCAACAGTTTATGAACTGAGAACTTCCAGATGTTCAAGCTGGATTTAGAAAAGGCAGAGGAAACAGAGATCAAATTGCCAACATCTGTTGGATCATAGAAAAAGCAAGACAATTCCAGAAAAACATTGATTTCTGCTTCATTGACTACGCCAAAGCCTTTGTGTGGATTACAACAAACTGGAAAACTCTTAAAGAGATGGGAATATCAAACCACTTTACCTGCCTCCTGAGAAATCTTTATGCAGATCAAGAAGGAACAGTTAGAACCAGACATGGAACAATGGACTGGCCCCAAATTAGGAAAGGAGTACGTCAAGGCTGTGTAATGTCACCTTGCTTATTTAACTTCTATGCAGAGTACATCATGCGAAATGTTGGGCTGGATGAAGCACAAGCTGGAATCAAGGTTGCATGGAGAAATGTCAATAACCTCAGATATGCAGATGATACCACCCTTATAGCAGAAAGTGAAGAGGAACTGAAGAGCCTCTTGAGGAATATAAAAGAGGGGAGTGAAAAAGCTGGCTTAAAACTCAACATAGAAAAAGCAAAGTCATGGCATCCAGTCCTATCACTTCATGGCAAATAGATGGGGAAACAATAGAGACAGTGACAGACTTTAGTTTTCTGGGCGCCAAAATCAGATGGTGACCATAGCCATGAAATTAAAGGACACTTGCTCCTTGGAAGAAAAGCTATGACTAATCTGAAAGTGAAAGTCACTCAGTCGTGTCCAACTCTTTGCAACCCCATTGACTATACAGTCCATGGAATTCCCCAGGTCAGAATACTGGAGTGGGTAGCTCCCTTCCCCAGGAGATCTTCCCAACCCAGGGATCGAACCCAGGTCTCCTGCATTGCAGGCAGGTTTGTTACCAGCTGAGCCACAAGGGAAGCCCAAGAATACTGGAGTGGATAGCCTATCCCTTCTCCAGTAGATCTTTCCAACCCAGGAATCAAACTGGGGTCTCCTGCATTGCAGGCAGATTCTTTACCAACTGAGCTCTCAGGGAAGCCCCAAGACTAACCTAAAAAGCCGAGACATTACTTTGCCAACAAAGGTCCGTTTAGTCAAAGCTATGGTTTTTCCAATAGTCATGTATGGATGTGAGAGTTGGACCATAAAAAAAAGCTGAGTACCAAAGAATTGATGCTTTTGAACTGTGGTGTTGGAGAGACTCTTGAGAGTCCCTTAGACTACAAGATCAACCAGTCAATCCTAAAAAGAAATCAGTCCTGAATATTCATTGGAATGACTGATGCTGACTGAAGCTCCAATACTTTGGCCACCTGATGGGAAGAACTGACTCATTGGAAAAGACCCTGATGCTGGGAAAGATTGAAGGCAGGAGGAGAAGGGGACAACAGAAGATTAGACAGTTGGATGGCATCACTGACTCAATGGACATGAGTTTGAGCGAGCTCTGGGAGTCGGTGATGGATAGAGAAGCCTGGCGTGCTGCAGTCCATAGGGTCGCTAATAGTTGGACATGACTGTGCAACTGAACTGAATTAATGTATGATGTATAATTATATGTATAATTAATGAATTAATTTAGACTCTTTTGGGGGCCTCTCATGTGGAGCATTGCTAAAGAACTCACCTGCCAATACAGGAGGCGCAAAAGTCACAGGTTTGATCCCTGGGTCAGGAAGATGCTCTGGAGTAGGAAATGGCAACCCACTCCAGTATTCTTGGCTGGAGAATCCCATAGACAGAGGAGCCTGGCAGGCTACAATCCATGGGGTTGCCAAGAGTCAGACACAACTTAGCAACTGAGCACAGAGACTTTATTAATATTAACTCACAATAGCCATGGAGATAATTACTATTATCTTCACTTTACATATGAGAGAGCTAAACTCAGAGTGTTTTAAAGAAATTGCTAAGATCACATAGCCAGTAAGTACAGAAGTGTCATTTAAAAAAAATTGAGGTTTAATATTTATATAGTTACATGTATAAACTGAACTACCATTAAATGTACAGCTAATTTGTATGACAGACTCTAGGTCATCCACCTCTCTACAGAAGACCTCATTTCATTCCTTCTTATGGCTGAGCAATATTGTGAAGTCAAAAAGATGAAAGCAAATATTGTATATTAACACATATAGATGTGATCTAGAAAAATGGTACAGATGGACCTCTTTCCAGGGCAGGAATAGAGACACAGATGGAGAGCACAGACATGTGGATGCAGTGGGGGAAGGGGAGCGCAGGGCAAACTGAGACAGCGCATTGTCATATATGCACTCTTGGGTGTGAAATAGGTAGCTAGTGGGCAGCCGCTGTGTAGCTCAGCTCAGTGCTCTGTGATGACCCAGGCTGATGGGGTTGCAGGGTAGTGGCAGGGAGCTCCAAGAGGGAAGGGATATATATACACATATATGTGTAACTCATTCACCTATTCACTTAATTGGACTGCAAAAACCAATATAAAATTGTAAAGCAACTATACCCTAAAAAAAAAAAAAAAAAGGAAAGGAAAATGTACAGCTAAGGAATTGTTATATTATATATATATACATATATATATATATATATATAACCTGTAAACATCATCTAGCTCAAGATAGTTTCTTGAGTCCAGAAAGTTCCTTACTGCCTTTTCCTATTCAATATGCAACCCAGAGGTAACTTCTCTTCTAGTTTCTATAAACATGGATTAATTATGCTTCTTATTAAACTTCATCTGAACATACCATGACTAGTCACTCTAATTTGCCTGATACTGAGGGGTTTCCTGCATGTGGACTTTTCAGTGCTTAAAATCAGGGCAGCTGTTCATCCTATAAATCGAATCACCCCATACATATTCTTTTGTGTCTGGTTTCTTAAAACACAGTAATAGTATCTGTGAGATCTGCCAAGGTTGTTGAAAGTAGCAAGATTTTGCCCTTTTTTTTTCTTGCTAGATTTTACTTCATTGTATGACTTTTATAACTTTTTTTTATCCATTATTCTGTTGACACACATTTGAGTTGTTTCCAGTTTTTTACTTTCATGATTAAAGCCAAAAACATTCTCATATGAATACTTTTTTTGTAGATATAATTACTCAGTTCTTGAGGGTAGGATTTCTAGGTCATGGGGTAAATGTATATTTAGTTTTAATAATATCAAAGTTTTCCAAAATAGTTGCACTGATTTATAATCCTACTAGTATTTTTAAAACATTTTAGTTGATCCATATCCTCACCAACACTTGCTATGCCAGTATGTTTACTTTTAGTCATTTTTGTAATGTGGTAGACTGCTGTTGTAATAAAAACAGACTACTATCAGGACTCTGAAACTTCTGCTGCTGCTGCTGCTAAGTCACTTCAGTCGTGTCCGACTCTGTGCGACCCCAGTGACAGCAGCCCACCAGGCTCCCCCGTCTATTCAGGACTCTAAAACTTCTAGACAGTAACAAAAGAGGGAATCTAGATAACTTTGGGTTTAGATACAATACCAAAATCATGATTCATAAAAGAAAAAATAGATAAATTAGACATTATCTGATAAAGGATTTGTGTCCAAAATATACAGAGAATTCTTAAAATTCAATAAGAACATAAACACTAAGTTAAAAGTTGGACAAAAGATCTAAATAAACATCTCACCAAACAAGATACATAAATGGAAAACAAGGATATGAAAAGATGCTCAATATTATTTGTTATTAGGGAATTGCACGTTAAAGCCAAAATGAGATCTCAGTATAAGCCGATTAGAGTGGCTAAATTAAAAAATAATAGCATCAATTGTTAGCAAGGATATAGAGCAACAGGAACTGTCATACCTGTGAGAATGCAAAAGGGTACAGGAACTTTGGCCAACAATTTGACATACTGTTACAGAGCTAAACACAGTCTCATCATACAATCCAACAATCATCCTTCTAGGGACTTAGGTGATTAGAATTATGTCCATACAGAAGGTAGCACATGAATAGTTACTTTATTCATTATCACCAACTACTGAATGCAATCAAGATGTCTTGACGTGTGAATACGATTCATCCATACTATGGAATATTATTCAGTGATAAACAGAAATGAGCTATCAAGCCCTAAAGAAACACAAAGTAATCTTGAAGGCATACTTATAAGTGAAAGAAATGATCTAAAAAGGTGTGTACTATATGATTCCAATTATAAGACATTCAAGAAAAGAAAATTATAGAAACAGTTATGAAGATCGATGGTTTCTAGGGATTCTGGGGAAGGGGAGGGATGAATAGGAGTCAGGAGATTTTATTGTGGTGCAGCTATTCTGTGCCATACTGCAGTAGTGGGTACATGACATTGTGCATTTGTCAAAACCCATAAGACAGGACTTTCCTGGTGGTCCAGTGGCTAAGACCCATGATTCCAATGCAGGGGCCCAGGTTCAGTCCCTGGTCAGAGAACTGGATCCCACATGCCACAACTGGGATTCAACACAGCCAAGTTATTAATAAAAACAAAACCAACCAATCAAACAAAAAAACTGCACAGGACTGTACAACTGAAGAGTGAACCTTTATATGCAAGTTTTTAAAATTCTGCTAAACAGATAGAAGGGCAGAGGATCCCAGAAAGAACATAGACTGGAACAAGGGAATGTAGTTGTATTAGAAATATGAAATAATCTCACAGAAGCAGGTGGAGGGGAAAAGATGCTGACTTAAGTGGCTTTAGGAATGAAATGAAAGCACTGTACTCTAGTTGATAAAGTTATTTTCCATGAGATGACAAATTAAGAATTTCGATACTACTATATCCATACACAGGAACTGAACAAATAAGAAAATTGCTGGCAGATGGTGAAACTCAGGTCCTCACTGTTGGCATGTGAGTATATAGACAAGTAAAGGTCAAAAACTAGAATGATCCATGTGATGGTTTAGAGTTAGAGACATCAGTAAGAACTCATTTTAAATTTAATATAGATACAGAGATTATATATAGAAATATTTATAGATATGTATATAAATGTCAGTTTTCAAACACATCTATACTTCTTTGTTCTCTTTACTAAGAGGGTCTGAAGGAAACACCACCACAGTAACAATACCCAGCACTTGGTTTTCAATATCCTTCTCCAATAGAAGAAACCAGGGAACCTCAGAGAAATTACTAATTTTAAGACTGGAGCAGGAAACATACAAGATAAGCTAGAGCATCTATAGTCCAGAAATAAGGAATTGCTTATTAAAAAAAAACAAAAAAACAACAAAAAAAAATAACAACCACCAAAACAAAAAAAAAAACAAAACAGAAAAAAAAAAATACCCAACATCACTGATGGAAGTATGTCAAAAGATCACAGGAGCCAAAGGAAAGGATATCCAATGACTAAAGATGAATAATTTTAGCAACAAAACAAAAAGTAGCAGTGGGCTCTAACCCAAAGTATAAAATAAATATTCATGAGTCCATACTCCTGTAAACAAACGATAAATTAATAAATGGGAAAGGAGAGACAAGTCTCCCATACAGAAAAATTAGAAATAAATTATGTAGCTACATCACACTCAAGAAGGGAAGAAAAACTCTCTTCTTCCTAAGTCTGTGCTACAGGTAGTGACTTTCTGCCCAAGAGTACAGATTGGAGATGGGGAATACAGGGCTACTTTACAGTGGGGAAAGCTAACACACACTGTGTATAATGTGATGAAAATACCATTTATCTCTTAAATCTCAGTACCTGAAACATCAGTCTAATCATGAGAACAGCATGAGATCAGGACTTCCCTGGGGGTCCGGTGGCTAAGACTCTGTGCTTCCGAGGCAGGGGGTCCAGGTTCAATCCCTGACCAGGGAACTAGATCCCACATGCTGCAACTTATAAGATCCTGCATGCCGCAATGAAGACTGAAGATTCTGTGAGCCACATCTAAGACCCAGAGCAGCCAAATAAATAAATAAAATACTAAAAAATTAGATAAATTCTAATAGAGGATTATACTACAATATACCCTGCCAGGACTGCTGACAACTGGTAAAGTCATCAAAAACAAGGAAAATATGAGAAACTCTTACAGCCAAGAGGTGCCTCAGGAGACAGAAGATGAAACATCATATGGAATCCTGCTGGGGGTTCCATGGGGGTTGTAACTGCCTGCGGCTCAGGAGACTGGAGGTGTGGGGCCGCTTTCAGGGACCTAGTCTAGTCCCTGGGATATTGTCTCCAGATTATTCTTTGCTTTATTTTTGGTGGATCATATCCTTTCATCTACTCAAATTTACAGGAAAACTCTCCTGCTGTCTTGCAGCAGTCTTGTATTTTACTATACAAAGGGAAGACTTGGAAATTTAGCAAATGCCTTTTTCTTAGCTAGGCTTAGTTTTCTGTAAACTTCAAGTTCCTATTGGAAATGTGGAAATTCAAAGCAGATCGTTTCTCAATATCACATTTTTTTCCCAATACATTCCTGAAATAAGCATCATAATTCTCATAATTAAATAATTTCTAATTTGTCTGTTGCTTGCAGGCTCAGTCTCTCAGTCGTGCCTGACTCTTTGCGACCCCATGGACTATAGCCTGCCAGGCTCCTCTGTCCATGGGATTTTGCAGGCAAATACTGGAGTGGATTGTCATTTCCTCCTTCAGGGGATCTTCCTAACCCAGGGCTCAAACCTGCCTCTTTTCTGTCTCCTGCATTGGCAGGAGGATCCTTTACCACTGAACCACCTGGAAAGCCCCAATTTGTCTGTTACTCTTAAATGAGCTTTAAGGATATATATATCCTTAAAGGAGGATATATATATTTCAAGCTGCTGCTCCTGCTGCTAAGTCGCTTCAGTCGTGTCCAACTCTGTGCGACCCCATAGATGGCAGCCCACCAGGCTCCCCCATCCCTGGGATTCTCCAGGCAAGAGTACTGGAGTGGGCTACCATTTCCTTCTCCAATATTTCAAGCTGCCAGAGGTCTAAACTCCTTAGCTTCTCCCATACTTTGCAAGAAACATGTAAAGCAAAGTATTTTAAAGTTGTATATTATAGCCATCTACTTAAATATTTTAAGTGATCATTTATTCATAAGGCCCCACTTTTTCCTTCCCAAGATACTTGGCATGAGGCAGTGGCAATGAAAAGGCATGCATAATCACCACAATTATTACATTTTCTGGCAGCTTCACTCCACCCTTATATAGCAAGCCTCCAGAGCTTCAGTCCAGCCTCTGGAACAGAGAGCATCCACCTTCAACGGAGGTTCCAGCCCATGCTCTTGCCTGGGTCACCCATGAGAGCGTCAGCTGTGACTCAGCCTCACCCTGGGAACCATGGTCAGTGACTCAGCGTCACCTTGCAGAGAAAACGTCTGTTCTTTTCCTCTCCTGAGAATTGTTCATTCTGTGCTATCTGCAGGATGAAAAACAGCAGATTGAAAACTCCAAAAAGCAGTCAGCTTTAGCTGTCCCACAGTGTGGCTCAGGCTTTGATTACCGAAAAGAATGGAATGTGTAAGATGGGTTTTATAATTTTAGAAATCATTTTCAAAAGAGCTTGGTTTCATTCAGAAAGGCCAAACTTGTGCTTATGTTCTAGTCCCCGCCTGCCTCCTCTGTATCGGTCTTTCTCTTTCATGTATTTAGGAAAGGAGTGTCTGGTCCAGCATCTCATATCATATCCCTTCCTCCAGGTATTCCTGGAAAATAGGAAGTGCATGTCCTGGGCCAGATGAGTGAAAAATTGACCCTCCCATCTGCCTGACCTGACATCTCAGCTTTCCAGCTGTATCTGGAAACTTTCTCCAATCTCTTGAGGCAGCGTCATGGGTTTCCTCATCTATATTCCCATATCTAGGGTAACCAAATGTTCCAGTGTGCTAGGGACTGCCTCAGTTTTGGCAATGAAAGTCCTGAAAACAAGGGAAACCCTGAGTCCAGAGCAAACCAGGACAATTGGTCCTGAAAACAAGGGAAACCCTGAGTCCAGAGCAAACCAGGACACTTGGTCAACACATCATATCACAACACAACATATCACTGTGTTCAAGTGTCAGTATTTACACTGTTATAAGGATTCTAGTTACTGCTGGTTGTCCTCATTCCATGTGAACTTCCAGAAGGCAGGAATTATGTCAAGCTTTAAAAAATCTGTTGACAGCATGAAGGAGTTTCAGAGAGAATAGGGGAATATGTACATGAGTGAATGAACTAATTAGTCTGATAAGATTACTTATGGTTTTGAAAGGTTCCTTGATCATTTTTCTTGCTTGACAGGGGAACAGAAAGGTACCCTTTGCTCAGTAAATTTGCTTACATTATTGCTCTGGGCTTCCCTGGTGGCTCAGAGGTTAAAGCGTCTGCCTGCAATGTGGGAGACCAGGGTTCGATCCCTGGGTCGGGAAGACGCCCTGAAGGAGGAAGTGGCAACCCACTCCAGTATTCTTGCCTGGAGAACCCCATGGAGGGAGGAGCCTGGTAGGCTACAGTCCATGGGGTTGCAAAGAGCCGGACACGACTGAGCTACTTTACTTTCACTTTCACTGCTCTAAATCCCATAAAATGCCTGGATTATATACCTGAACATCATGATTGAATACTGGGATCATCACCAGAAAGGGTAAGGGCATCTGGCTATGAAAACAGATAAAGCAACAAGAAATGGTGGCCCAAGCTGAATGCAGGCTTTTTCCAAGAGGGAAAGGCAAATGATCAGGATTTTGTTCCTGCTTCATCTTTTTTATTGGCAGGTGAGCCTAATGCATATAGTCTATGGTGGAAGAAATTCCCTGGATATTCATGTCTAAATTCAATATATTAACCTTTTATTTCCATTCAATTAAATAAGTTTTGCAGCATCTATCAGAGCACTGGGATAAGTGCCAGAGGTGAGAGGAGGAAGAACAAAGGCAAATTTGACATGTTAGAAGGCAGTGTGAAGTCATAGTTAGTGTAGGGACGTGAAGCTACATGGCCGGGGAGGGATCACCACTCTTACCTTCTAATTCTGTGACTCTGGGTGGGTGATGTAACATCACTAATCCTTAACTGATTCACTGTTTCATCCTGTGAAATAACAGTGCCTGTCTCGTGTGTGTGCCCAGTTGTGTCCGACTCTTTTCGACCCTTGCACTGTTGCTACCAGGCTCCTCGATCCATGGGATTCTGCAGGCAAGGACACTGGAGTGGGTTGCCATTTTCTTCTCTAGGGGATCTTCCCGACCCAGGAATCGAAACCACATCTCCTGCATCGGTAGGCAGATTCTTTACCACTGAGCTGGCAGGGAGGCCCACCTACCTCACAGGATTATTGAAAAGATAAATGAGGTGGATGAAACACTTGGCTTAGCATTTGGCATAAAAAGTTCTTCAAAGTGGTAATAATTAGTTTAACTGTTCTTGTTTTCATGACTTCTGCCAGTTTTACTATTACTAAAATAGAATCCTTGACATATAGGAGTCATGGTTTAGCTGAAAATGGTAACTGTTCTTTACTGATTAACCAACGATCAGAAAACAGATCACAGCAAATTGAAATACAATGTGCTAAATGCATCAATAATTGTAAATACTCCTTAATAATATGTAATGGTCAAAGAAAAGGTTTGATCACCCATTAGTGTTCTCTTTATTTTTATTAAAACATATTATGGCATTATGTAGATAGCTATAGGACATTTCTTTAATTGGCCACATGTAAATTTAATAACAATGATACTGAATTCTTGTCAGATTTTCTCATAAAGTTAACTAATTAAATTTCCATTAACAAAACTGTTGAGTTCAAAAAGAATTCCTTGCACAAATACAATTATAAACCCTCGGATCTGTAAGAACAAATTTAAGCTCAGAAGAGTTCCATTAGGCCTGCAAAAGCCCCTATGACACGAGGGAGCCGCAAGGACCTCACAGTGGTTCAGTTCTAATGTGGATGACTTTGGGGATTTTCTTGCCAAACAGAGCATTGCTGCTAAGAATGGAGCCCACTTACAATATCCTGAAGCCTTTTAAAAGCCAATCACCAAGATGGAGAGGCAAAGATGCACTATATGTAAAAACCTTCCTCAACTGTCAAAGCCCTCATCCCATGGCGAGCCTGGAGAGAAACAAACCTGAGCCAGTAGTCTTCCCCTCATCAGGCCCTTGGCCCTTGGGAGCCCGGAAAGCCTATTATAATGGACTGTCAAGAGAAGACGGCTGCAGCGCTAATGTCCTTCACATTTTATAAGAAAAAGAAAAAGTAAGCCAGACCATATCGCCAAGATCTGCTTCTCAATGCAATGCTATTCTAACCAAGTCAGAACATATATAAAAGATGGACGATGGAGTAAGCCTGGAGACAAGCATTATGTTTTCTTACAGCATCTGTTTTTCTAGAAGTTCGGTGGGAAAGCATTATTTTATATTTAATCAGACACAGATTCCTCATGAATTTTTATAATAAATCAGGATATCTAAAAATATATGTCCTTCTCTGGGACTGTACTTCAGATCCCAGGAATTCTGTGTTTATGCTCCTTTTCTGAAACTTTGGTGGGGAGTTTGAGTACTCAATGTGACAACATGTTCCCATAAGTTAAAGACAAATGCAAGTTCTGTGATTTTTATGTTCTGAATTTGCATGCATTTCTCTTATCTCTCCAGTCCTTTGGCACACACAAAAGCAAACTCTAGCTGCAACAAATGTGGGGTTCACTTTGCCCTCCCCTCAACTCCCAGGTTCCACACACTTCTATTCCCTTTTAGAGTAAAAAAGGATTTTATGTTCTTATGTTTTGCCTTTCCTTGAGGACACAGAGCTTCACAAGATCATACACAACAGCTGGTAAGATCCCCACAAGGCAAATGCAGATGGTGATGTTAGTCACCCACACGTTGTCTGTCTGCCCAGACACGAACCTCAGGTGCACAGTTTTATACCAGTGAAATGGGGGTATCTGCATGCCGGCAAAAAGCAGACTTATAAAAGGTATGATGCTGCCTCCCACCCATCCACGCAGGCTCTGAATCAAGAGCACAGTGGTCCAACAGAATCTTAGCTGACCAAAGGTCCCATGATTAATTGCTGCTGCTGCTGCTGCTGCTAAGTCGCTTCAGTCATGTCCGACTCTGTGCGACCCCATAGACAGCGGCCCACCAGGCTCCCCCATCCCTGGGATTCTCCAGGCAAGAACACTGGAGTGGGTTGCCATTTCCTTCTCCAATGCATGAAAGGGAAAAGTGAAAGTGAAGTAGCTCAGTCGTGTCCTACTCTTCGCGACCCCATGGTCTGCAGCCTACCAGGCCCTTCCATCCATGGGATTTTCCAGGCAAGAGTATTGGAGTGGGGTGCCATTGCCTTCTCCAAGTGATTAATTGCTAGATAAATAGAAAAGAAACTACTCTGGTTTTTCCAAGGGGGATGACTGCAAGTCAAGGAGCAATAGTGGTCTAGATGTTTGAGTTTCAGGTCCGTGTGGACCGTGGACTCATCGAAGATCAGACATCCATCTTTACATCCCTCGTACCGCTCACGGTTGCTAGGAAGGAGGAGGAGGTACAAATGAATGTCCGAGGAATGATAACTAAAGGCACAAATAACTGTTAGAAGTTTTTAGTCTGAAAGGTGAAAGCCCAGGCAAAGTCTAATAGAATTATTAGGGTTAGAATTCCAACTTCTATTAACTGTCAGATTGTGGATAAGTTGTTTAAACTCACCGAGCCTCTGTTTTCTCATGTATAAAATAACATATCTCAGAGAGTTGCTGAAAGAACTAAATTACAAAAAATAGCCAGTGTATAATGAGAAATGGAGTGATTGCCCCAAGTAGACACCAAATAATTTAATCTTTCTAACAGAGCAGTTCAGCTTCCCCTGTGTAATAGAACTCAGAGTGGAAAGCCAGGCATGAAAAATAAAACGTTTATCTGGACAATTATGAACAAATGAACTGAACTGAGAAAGAGTACAACTTGGGCCCAGAGATATTGGTTTTGCCTTGATTTTGGGCTTACAAGCTACATGAGGCTGAGCGAGTCATTTAACTTCTGTTATTCTTAGTTATATCAGTCAAAATTATGAATATTAATGTTTATAGTTTTATATTTATATATTTTATAATACATTAAAGTTATAGTATTTATGGGTTTTATTTTTTAATTTATTTGTGTTGGAGTATAGTTGCTTTACAATGCTGTGTTAGTTTCCGCTGGACAGCAGAATGAATCAGCCATACGTATACATTTGTCCCCTCCCTTTTGGACTTCCTTCCCGTTCAGGTCACCACAGAGCATTAAGTAGAGTTCCCTGTGCTATGCTATGTTCTCATTAGTTATCTACTTTATAGATACACTGTTGATACTATATATAAAATTTTTATAAATTTTGCTCATCCCTATAAGGAGGTCCACTTTGAGAATTTGTATGGTCAGGTGTAACCATGATTGGTCAACAGTGAAACACTGTACAAACATATAGCCACTGTTGTTCAGTTGCTCAGTCGTGTCCAACTCTTTGCGACCCCATGGAGTACAGCACACCAGGCTCTCCTGTCCATCACCATCTCCCGGAGCTTGCTCAAACTCATGTCCATTGAGTTGGTGATGCCATCCACCCACCTCATCCTTCTCCTCCTGCCTTTTATCATTTTCATACTGTTCATGGGGTTCTCAAGGCAAGAATGCTGAAGCAGTTTGCCATTCCCTTCTCTGAGAACACTGGAGTGGGTTGCCATGCCCTTCTCCAGGGGATCTTCTCAACCCAGGGATCGAACCCAAGTCTCTCACATTGCAGGCAGATTCTTTATAGTCTGAGCCACCAGGGAAGCCCACGAATACTGGAGTGGGTAGCCTATCCCTTCTGCAGAGGCTCTTTCTGACCCAGGAATCGAACCAGGGTCTCCTGAATTGCAGGCAGATTCTTTACCAGCTGAGCTACCAGCTGGTATCATCCAAACATAAGACATTATTATGTATCAAGATGTTTTGAACTGATAAATAGAAAAGGGGAGTAAATACCTGGATCATTTAGTAGGCAAGATGGCTTATAGTAAGATTTCTCTTACTGCGGGAGAAAGGAAATCAGGCTTCCAAGGTTAGAAGTCAGTGTTTCTAACTTTAGATCCAATAGGCTAACAGGTCTCATCTTGAATGCTTGGAAAACTAAAGTGAGAAAAACTCTGAGGATGTGCCTGTGTCCAATTAAAAAGAACATCATTGTAGCTCAATGCTGGCTGCTAAGGATGGAGGAGGTAGGAGTGTCAGCGGGTGTGCTGTGAATTTTCCCTCCTAACACATTACATCCTGTCTGCCCAAAATATTCCTGACAATCTACTTCTTGAAACCCTCTGTTCTGTGAACCCTCACTTGCCTGGTTTGCCAGTGGCTTTGAATGTTCTTTCTTTGCTTTCTGGCACGTCTTGCTTCCTCCCATCATCTTTATTTTCATTATGCTGGGTCTAAACTCATCTCCTGAGGGACTTCTTTCATGCTTGTGAGAATTCCCATATGAATCCTAAATGTACACGTATTGCCCTGATACATGTACATATTTCTTAGGTCATTATCACCTCGATTCAATATGTATAAATATTTATACATCATCTTTCTTCTATCTCCTTCACCAAAATGAACCGTTCCTCTTTCCTAATATATTTCATTTGTCTCAGGCAGTGAAATACATTTTTTGTAGAGAGTTATAAACTTGAGATATATTCTATTATATTGGAGGAAATGGAATCACAGTCAAGTCACGGTTTCCCTGTTTCCCTAGGGTACAGTATAAGCCCTGGGGGTTTCATGGAGTTACCATGAGGAATGAAAACCATGTCCTTGCTCTTATCTGTATATGCTGCTATCTCCTGAGACTTTCAGAATGCTGATCACTGGCCTTCAGGGATCAAGCCATGCACTTTGCTGTTGAACAAACCCGTATTTGGGCTTCCCAGATGGCACTAGTGGTAAAGAATCCCCTTCCCAATACAGGAGATGCAAGAGATGAGGGCTCAATCCCCGGGCCAGGAAGATCCCCTGGAGAAGGAAATGGCAACCCACTCCAGTATTCTTGCCTGGAGAATCCCATGGGCAGAGGAGCCTGGAGGGCTATAATCCAGTGGGTCGCAAAGAGTCGGACATGACTGAGCACATACACACAAACGATCATTTACATCTGCTAGGACCTGTTAGGATTCTGTGGTTCCTTATGGTTAGGAATTTCTTCAATGAAGAGCAAAAATGAAGGGGAGAAGAAGGGGAAAGTAAATACCATGTAAAATATATTAGTTCCTATTTCAAAACAAAAATGTTTTCTGACTTTACTTCTGAAAGCAATGGAGTAACAGGAACAGTTTCCCCTCTCTCCTGATACAAACAAAAATGGACACCATATTCTTTTAAACTTTTTAAGACCTTGGACAGTGAAGGTCAGTGAGAGATGGGATTCCCTGAGAGACAGGAAGCCAATAAGGTGAGCACCACAGTGGCTCACTACCACCCAGTCTACTTCCTGAAAAGAGTTTCCAGACTGCACAAAATTAAACTCAAAATGGCTTAAAGTCATAAACATAAGTCATGACACCGTAAAACTCCTAGAAAAGATCATAGGCAAAACATTCTGTGACATAAATCATACCAATGTTCTCTTAGGTCAGTCTCCTAAGGCAAAAGAGGTAAAAAAAACAAAAATAAATAAATGGGACCTAATCAAACCTACAGGCTTTTTCACAGCAAAGGACACCATAAACAAAACAAAAAGATAACCTAAGAATGGGAGAAAATATTTGCAAGTGATGCAACATTTGGCTTAATTTCCAACAAAGGCTTAATTTCTTAAATACAAAAACATCTCATACAACTCAATATCCAAAAAAAAAAAAAAACTGATAGAAAAATGTGCAGGAGACTTAAATAGACATTTCTCCAAAAAAGAAATGCATATAGCCAATAAGCACATGAAAAGATGATCAACATCACAAATTATTAGATAAATGCAAATTGACAGTGAGGTACCACCTCCTCACACCGATCAAAACGAACGTCATTAAAAAGACTACAGATAAGTGCTGAAGAGGGTGTGGAGAAAAGGGAAACCTCTTACACTGTTGGGGGGATTGTAAGTTGGAAAACAGTTCCTCAGAACACTAAAAATAGAATTACCATATGATCCAGAAATCCCACTCCTGGGCATAATCCAGACAAAACTACAATTCAAAAAGATACATGCACCTCAATGTTCATAGCTCTATTCACAGGAGCCAAGACGTGGAAACAAACTAAATGGCCATCGATAGATGAACAGATGCAGGGGTGGTACATATACACGCTGGAATACTACTCAGCCATTGAAAGGAATGAAATAATGCCGTTTGCAGAGTGGATGCAACTAGAGATCACACTAAATGAAAGACAGGAAGCTACCTTGTGATATCACTTATACATGGGATCTAAAATATGACACACATGAAACAGAAACACAATCACAGGCATAAAGAACAGACTGATGGTTGCCAAGGGGGAGGGGCTGCGGAAGGGAATGAGTGGGAGGATGGCGTTAGCAGATGTAAGCTTTTATATAGAGAATAGATAAACAGCAATGCCCCACTGTAGAGCACAGATAACTATATTCAATATCCTATGATAAACCATAATGGAAAAGAATATTAAAAAGAATGTTTATATATATACATAACTGAATCGCTTTGCTGTACAGCAGTAATTGACACAACGTTGTAAATCAACTATACATCAATAAAAAATAAATTTAAAAACAAGGAAAATTCGTAAGAGGCCAAAGGAAGAAGATAAATTACCTACAGAGGAACAATGAGAAGACCAATAAATTTCTGGTTGGAAGCAATGCAAGTCAGAAAAATGTGATGCAACGTTTTTAATTACTGAAAAAAATTTAAAATTAACCTAGAATCTATACCCAGTGGAAATATCTTTCGAAAATGAATATGAAATAGACTTTTTCTCATCTACAGAAGCTGAAAGAATTTATCACTAGCAGACTTACTCTACAAGGTGAGTTTTTTAAAAATAAAGTCCTTCAGGCAGAAGAACTAAGATACTAGGTAAAAAATTGGTTTTACAAGGAGAGGAGTAATGAGCACCACAAAGAATATTTATGTGGGCATATATAAAAGACTTTTTTCCTATTCCTGAAACCTCTGTCAGAGATGACTACTTTATACAAATGATAAAATACTGGGAGGCTTATAGCATACCTAGAATTAAGCATGTGACTGCTCAGTCAGTCGTGCCCAACTCTTTGTGACCCTTTGGTCTTAGCCCGCCAGGCTTCTCTGACCAAGGGATTTTTCAGGCAAGAATACTGGAGTGGGTTACCATTTCCTCCTTCAGGGGCTCTTCCTGACCCAGGGATCGAACTCACCTCTCCTGCAATGACAGGTAGATTCTTTACCACTGAGCCACCAGGGAAACCAAGAATTAAGCTTAATGGGCACTTACAACTAAAATGTGTAAATGCTAGGCAATAATTTCATGATAGTTGCTAAAGCACAATAATGATTACAAAGTAAAGCTGGGACTTCCTTGATGACCCAGTGGAAAGGACTCTGCACTTCCACTACAGGGGGTGTGGGTCTGTTCCCTGGTTGGGACACTAAGATTTCACAGGCCATGCATTGCTGCAAATAAATAAAAGTTTGTGTATTAGTTTCCAAGGATTGCTGTAATAACTACCACTAACTGAATGGGTTAAAACAACAGCGACTTATTGCCTCACAGTTCTGGAGGCTAGAAGTTCAAAATCAGGGTGTTGGCAGGACCACATTCCCTCTGAAACCTGGGGAATCTTCCTGGCCTCGTCTTAGCCTCTGACAGTTTGTCAGCGATCTCTGGCACCCTTGGTTCGGAGCTGTGTAAACTACATTTTCTGCTTCACATGGCGTCCTTCCTGTGTATCTGTCTTTTCTATGAGACACCGGTCATTTTGGACTTGGGGCTCACCCTACTCCACTATGACCTCATCTTAGCTATGTACACCTACAATAACTGCATCCCCAAGTAAGTTAACATTCTGAGATGGTAAGGATTTCAGCACACCTTTTTAGAGTAACACAATTCAACTCATAAAATTGGTAGCCATAAAGATTTTTCTGAGACAATCTTCCTAGATTCTGATATCTTTAGAGTATATAAAGGTACATAGGCATTTTTGTTGTATTTTACCGGGTAAGCAAATAACATGGGATCAGAGTTATGTATATTGTTGATTTTCTTTTCAGCACACCAGAGTGACAGGATTCAACAGCAATACTAACATTCAGTGCTCCTCTGGGTTTCAAGATCCTCTGTGAATAATTTTTGACAAATCATTCTCTAAAAAATATCAACTTTAGAAAAGCTGCAACCCACACAGAACTGTTCCACCTTCAGAGACAGTAGACAATTAAAGTGTCAATTCAAATCTAAAAATAATCTAATAATAAACTACCATCTTTAAATATTAATATATTATTCTTGGGTATAGGAAGAGTGTCAAGATCTAGGCACTTTACATATTGCTTTCCAGGTAAACAAGGCCTCTAATGTATAATTCACATTATTAAAGGACATAATCACCAAGTGTTTGGTAAGTCATTTCACAGAATACTGACTGGGCACCTCCATTGCTAAAAATTACATGTATTTGTTTTAAAAAATTATTTAATATAGCTGCTTTACAATGTTGTATTAGGTTCTGCTGTACAACAAAGTAAATCAGCCATGTGCTGATTTAGTCACTCAGTCATGTCCGACTCTTTGCCACCCCATGGACAGTAGCCCTCCAGGCTTCTCTGTCCATGGGGATTCTCCAGGAAAGAATACTGGAGTGGGTTGCCATGCCCTCCTCAATACATATACACATATCCCCTCTTTTTGGATTTCCTTCTCATCGAGGTCACCACAGAGTACTGAGTCGAGTTCCATGTGCTGTTGAGTAGATTCTCAATAGTTGTCCATTTTATACATAGCAGTGTGTATATGTCAATTCCAAGTCTCCCAGTTCATCCCAACCCCACTTTCCTCCCTTGATGTCCATATGATTGTTCTCAATGTCCATGTCTCTATTTCTGCTTTGCAAATAGGTTCATCTGTATCATTTTTCTGAAAACCATAATTCCAGAAGACACATCCACCCCAGTGTTTACTACAGCACTATTTACAACAGCCAGGATGTGGAGGCAACCTAAATGCCCGTGGACAGAGGAATGGATAAAGATTATACAATGGAATATTACTCAGCCATAAAAAGGAATGAAATTGTGCCATTTGCAGAGACATGGATGGACCTAGAGCCTGTCATACAGAGTGAAGTAAGTCAGAAAGAGAAAAACAAGCAAGTCTACTTGGCTCATATATGTGGAATCTAGAAAACTGATACAGATGAACCTATTTGCAAAGCAGAAAGAGAGACATGTGTATTATTCAAATAGAGTTTAATAGCAACTTCTCTGATAAAGACTCCTTGTTTTTAATTCAAATCTCACTGAGGAAGGAGAAATTATTAATAAAGATTAAAATAACCACTTGGTGAGAGGGTAAAACAAGAAAGTTAAGAAAAAAGTAAGCCAACACTCAGAGAAACTTTCATTGCATAGAAACTGAACTACTAAGAGGGCATTTTAAAGGAAATGAGTACAGGTAAAATCAGAGCAGATTTTGGATAAAATCTAATTTTATCCAAGTGATAAAGATTTTGTCCAAGTTTGAATGCTGGCCAAGATACTACTAATTACCAGGAAAAGGGGCAAATTACACACAGAAATGTTCAATAAATTTTAGAAGTTATCATTATCTTATAACCCTTGCAGTCCTAATGATGCAAATTACACATACCAATCATTTAATAAAATTAGGTTCTACTTATGTTGCTGCTGCTGCTATATAATCATAAGTCATGTCCAACTTTTTGCAACCCCATGGACTGTAGCCCACTAGGCTCATCTTTCAGTGGGATTTCCCAGGCAAGAATACTGGAGTGGGTTGCCATTTCCTTCTCCAGGATCTAATTGTGTTACATTAATACAGTTTACATACAACAGTAATTTCATAAATATTAAGCTTTATTATAATTATTATCACAGAGGAGACAGAGAAGTCTGTGCTTTAGAGAATATTAAGAAATTTATCAGATTCCAGTCCAAGATGGGGGATTTTGAGGTGGTGCCAGTAGTAAAGAATCTGCCTGCCAATGCATGAGACACAAGAGACATGGGTTCAATCCCTGGGTTGGCAAGGTCCCCTGGGGGAGGAAATGGCAACCCACTCCAGTATTCTTACTGGAAAATCCCATGGACAGAGGAGCCTGGTAGGCTACAGTCCACGGGGTGGAAAAGATTCGGAGGCAACTGACCATGCACGCCAGTCCAAGATGTGGCATAGAAGGCTCCTGAACTTACCTCCTCCCATGGACACACTGAATCTACACTATTTATGGAGCAATCACCTCTAAAATCAATCCAGAAACTAGCTGAGTGACTCCTAGGCATCAGGCAAATGAGAATCCACCCTTATTAAAATAGGTATTGACAGGCTGGGACACACTCCTGCCCTAAATCCTATCCCTGGCACAGTGATATCCAATCAGGAGAGAACTCGCATCTCCTCACAATGAGAACTCAATTTTCTCACTGTGGGATGAGGAGTTTGGACCCAACATCTAGCACCCCAACTTTTAAGACTTCCACTTGAGGGATGGACACCCCAGACATCTTGCCCTGAAAGTCAATGAGACATGCACCCATGAAGTGCACAAGACGACAGCAAACAAAGAAACGGTTTTTAACTAGATGCAGATAATCACTGTGGCTACCACTCACCCAGGCCTTAGTGCAGAGAGGCCACACAGACATACCCAGGTCCGAGGCTTCTTCATAAAAAGACCTATATGCATACTTTCAAAGTTGTAGGCAGGGGGTCAGGCTTCTAATTTAGCACCCATCTAGGGGCTAACTGCAAGGGATCAGAAAGGCCAGTGGGCACTTGTTCTCTTTATTCCCAGTGATCAAGATACAAGGAAATTCACTACAAAATTCTGCTCCTTATAACTTGTGCGTACTCAGTCACGTCTGACTCTTTACAACCCCATGGGCTGTAGCCCACCAGGCTCCTCTGTCTGTGGGGTTTTCCAGGCAAGAATACTGTAGTGGGTTGCCATTTCCTCCTCCAAGGGATCTTCCCAATCCAGGGATCAAACCCATGCTTCCAGCGTCTCCTGCATTGGCAGACGAACTCTTTACCACTGAGCTACCTGGGAAGCCCACCCTATATAACTTAGCAGTTCAATTTATAATGTAGCTTTCCTGAAGTTTAAAACAAAACAAGTATTATTCATTCTATCAAATGTGTGAAATAGCATGGATATCTTAGCAGTGGTGGAATGCTAAAGTCTTGGTCTCCTGAGACCAATAACATGTCAGAGCAATGTTTGTGGAGACATCTCACCCAGTCTGTGTCACTGAGAGGCTAGGTGAACCTGACATTAGTTCTTTCTGAGCTTCATTAATTCATCTTTATAGATTGAAAAAGATTCCAAACTCATTGATCTGTTTTTTTAATTCGTGCAAAGATCAGAGTGACTGATACATATAAAACATATAATAAATGCATTTTTTTCTTATTGTTGTTGTTGTTGATGGTATTGTTATTATTATTCTGAACTAGAAAGATCCTGAAAAAAAAACACCTTGGTATCAACACAGGGATATCAACTCCTCTATCTCATTATCTTATGCAGTGTGCAATTCTGATCAAATTTAAAAGAGCTTCTGAGAAAATAGTTGGAAAAATAATGTGAAATTAAATATAACTTAGCCATATTGCTCCAAAATAAACAACATTATGTCTTTTATACTGAAAATTCAATCCACCATGTCAATCTAGTGCACTGTGTGTTGCTTAGTAAATGATGTTAAGCAGTTGATCCATCAAACATGCTTAGGATAGACAGCTGATTCACCTTGAAACTAAAGGACAGGGAAGTCTGTGTTAGAGATGAAAGTTTCCTTCTGCCAATAACCACAAAAAGAGAACTCAAACTCTGAAACTCTGTTTCCTCTTTTACATAACTTGAGTTCAGTGCCTACTGGTAATGTCTACAAGCAGTCTGGCAAAGATGTTTTCTCTTCTATCTACACCTACTTATCTTTCAGGAAGGAGAATTATGTGCCCGTGGCAGGCATTCAGAGCCACTCTTCTATAATCTTAGAATGCCCATCTCTCACCTGGGTCTGTGGGTTATTTAACACTGTTTAATTGACTCAGACACAATTATGGTCACTAGTACAAAACAATACTTTTCCCTTTGACATTGAGTTTATAGTTATCTTCATTTGGTTGTCTCAAATATGCATTAGTCACACCATTTGGTCTTGACAGCTTTTTTGGGGGGGATGTTGATTTTGTTTTCTAAGTTACATAGATACAAAAGATTAAAAATAAGATAGCATATTCTTAGTGGGAACACGCTTCTGGGTGTCTTGGATAAGACCTTTTCTCATAAGTAAAAGCAAAACATAATTTGGAAAAGTGGAGAATCAAGGGAGTCCTAAATGTCAAACAAAGTCCTGGACACAAGGCAGGGACCTTATGAAGTGGCTGTCGTTCCCATGACTGGCCTCCAAACATTCACTGCTCCTGTGAATCATTTGTTAAATATTCAAAGATTCTAAGTCCCTGGAAGGAGTGTTGACTTGTCAATGAAGCTCCATCAGAATCCATAATAGAGGCAGCAGTGGGAGGTAAGAATAGGAGACTGGAACCAAAAGCGACCCTCCATCTGGGACAACACACAGTGGATTATTCTTTTTAGCAGGAAAGTGGCAAGCCACTGGTACAGGAGGTGGATGCCAGACCTTCTCCCAAATGGCAGCTATTCTCTATGAGCAGTGATACTCATACTAATAGTGATCTTCTTTGCATTAGATTTAATAGAATTATAAAATATTTATCACAATCTCATCAGTCACCCCTGCAAACCTATGGGATGCATATCATTATGTTTATTTCATAAATGCTCAAGTAAGTGCCTTTTCCATGGTCTGTCCCTGGTGGTTCAGATGGTAAGGAATCTGCCTGCAGTGCAGGAGACCTGGGTTCAATCCCTGGGTCAGGAAGATCCTTTTGAGAAGGGAATGGCTACTCACTCCAGTGTTCTTGCCTGGAAAACATCATGGACAGAGGAGCCTGACGACTAGGGCTACAGTCCATGGGGTTGCAAAGTGTCGGACATGACTGAGGAACTAACACTTTCCACAGTCACATGACTTTGATATGTTTGAGTCAAGACTCATACACTATGCAAACAATGTACTTTTTCACTAAATAGTTGTTGTATAAACAAATGGATAGGTGGTAACTTTACAGAATTATATAAGCATATCACCTCTTAGAAATAGGTTCATAAATGGAAGGATGCTTTTAAAACATTTGGCCCAAAACCTTTATCCTAAAACTCAGGAAACAAACCATGAATCAGTATGATTGACCTAAGGATAAACCACCAAGACCGAAATTCAGGTTTACTGAAACTTAGTATCACACTCGTATCCCTACATCTTATCCCTATTGCCTTACTCAGGTACCCCACTTATATATGATTGGGCATCACTGTTCTTATCCCATGAAAGGAAAAGAGAAATATAATAGAGTCCATGCTCTCTGCGAGCTCATGGGCAACTTGAAAGTATTTCTTGTGCATCAGACCAACCTTGAAGGACTTTCAGATACTGCCCAAGGGATCCAGGGCTGCTCTCCTTATGGAAACCCATTCACTGTAGATGCTACCAAACCTGGAGATTGCTCTCCCACACAGCTTGCTCTGGAAGGCTTGTTACAAATCTACCAAAGCCATAATGACACAGTGAACAAAGGATCCTTCCCCAAGCCTCTAGTCATCAATATAAAGTGACCAGTCCCAAGTGAGACAAGCGTCCCTAATTGGAATGAACTTCCCATATTAGCAAGCATCTAGGGCAGCTCTCTCCAATCTTTTTGAAACCAGGGACAAGTTTTGTGAAAGACAGCTTTTCCATGACTGGGGAGAGGGATGATTTTGAGATGATTCAAGCACATTACATCTATTGTGTACTTTATTCCTAATGCAGCCAGTGACCTAACAGGAGGTCCCGGTCCACAGCCCAGAAGTTGGAGACCCCTGATCTAGAGTGATTAGCCCTATACCACTGTTTGATTTGTGGTTAAGCGGAGAAGGCAATGGCTCCCCACTCCAGTACTCTTGCCTGGAACATCCCATGGATGGAGGAGCCTGGTAGGCTGCAGTCCATGGGGTCGCTAACAGTCGGACACGGCTGAGCGACTTCACGTTCACTTTTCACTTTCATGCATAGGAGAAGGAAATGGCAACCCACTCCAGTGTTCTTGCCTGGAGAATCCCAGGGATGGGGGAGCCTGATGGGCTGCTGTCTATGGGGTCGCACAGAGTCAGACACGACTGAAGCGACTTAGCAGCAGCAGCAAGTGCAGTTCAGAGAAGCCTCTGAAGACCAGGCTACTGTTTCAATTTGCAGGCTCTCAATTTCAAGTACCAGAATACCCCAAAGTGGCTTAAATCTTAAGGATTTATAGTTTCCTGTGGTACACTGGTAAATGTTTAACATCTGACTCTCCAGAGGATTAACATCCTTGATTTGTAGCATTTGTAATTTCCATGGTATAAATACTCTCAACAGGGATGATTTCATCCTACCAATGCTGTTAAGGCAGAATTGGGAGATGCACACAATGGATTCCCACCAGGAAAGTTGGTTCCAGCACGTCACACAACAAGTCCACCATGGAAGATTCTGGGGTTAGCTCACTGCTTAAACAAAGTCACGAGGAACCCAAGTCTCTCTGCTTTCGTCTTCCGCCATCCTCAGAATACTGGCTGTTACTCTCAGGCTTGACTCTTCATGGTTGCAAGATGGCTGCCTCTGCTCAGAGAGTATGTACTCACACAAGTGCATGCAAAGGCAGGAAGGCAGGCTTCCCTGCCGGTTTCTTTTTATTGGGATGGAAACCTTTCCCAAAAGTGACTCAGCCTATTCATTGGCCAGGATTGAGTCAGAAGCCAGACACTAACTGCAGGAGAGGCTGGAAAAGTGGTTTAAATGGCATTTTCAGCAGCTTTAGTGGGAATAGATCCCAACCATCACAGAGGAAATCGAGTCGGGGAACAGGAAAGGGGAAGGGATGTCACTTTGTCAACTACTACGACAGAAAAGTTTGCCACTGTGCATGATAAAGTTTTATTTGAAAATGAGCTGTCTATTAGAACGTAACTCAAGCACAAATTGCAACTTGTCTGTGTCCTTGATTGCATTTGGGAGGCTCATCTAAAGCAAGACTGATGAAACCACCCTTGAAACTAAGCGTTTATTTCTATTAGCCAGCCAGCCATCTCACCTTTCTCTGGAGTAACAGTTAACAGTTTCTCCTTTCTCTCAGAAGTGGCTACTTTTATAAGCTGTTGGGAAAATTTTCTATAGCTTTTTACGTGAAGTTCTTACAATCGGAAACTGGAGATACCTGCTTCTCTAGAAGGCAGTCATGTGCCCAATACTTGGTTATCAGCTCTATCAGTTACACTGATCCCTTGTAGCCACTAAGTTTGACCCTTCCCAGCTCATAAGTAAAACAGTTGTCTGGAGATTCTGAATCATATGGGTTGAATGAGTAGTTGGTACCATGGACAGAACAATGAACTGAATGTCTGAAGACCCCTACTAGTTCTAATCCTGCTACCAACTGGCTGTGTGAGCTTGGACAGGTCATTTATCCTTTGCAACCTTGTCTTCTTTATCTCTGAACAGAGGGAATTTTAGGAGATGATCTTTAAGTTTCGTCTAGGTCAAAAGTTCTGTGGTTCAAATTATTAATAAGCCAAAATCAAGATGCTGAGTCCCTAGGTAACTTGGGCAAGCACATTAACCTGTCTGGGTCTTGGCTTGTTTACTCACAAATGTGTGTAATAGAGTGAGGTGTATTATCACCTGTCTGTACATATAAAATAAGTTAGACTTGAGGAGGACATAGAAACCTGCTCCAGTATTCTTGCCTGGAGAATCCCATGGACAGAGGAGTCTGGTGGGCTACAATTCGTGGGGTTGCAGAGTCAGACACGACTGAAGCGACTTAGCATGCACATTTTTCAATGACAGGTTGAAAAATGAAACACTGAGCAGAAACAATAGCCAGTTAATAAAATATAAAGGCACAACCCTCTGTCCTGGTGATGGGCAAATGCTGTCATATAGCTCCAAAGATAGGTCTGATTCAGGCAAGCAGTAATCTGGTGAAGCAGAATGAAATCAGGCAGATCTAATCTTTTATAAACCTACTTCCAAGAGATAATATGCTTTGGTATTAAAGGAAAAGATCCAAAAAAGGTTTCTTAAAAACAGAAAAAAAAAAAAAAAAAGACAACTTGTGCACGGAAAATAGTTCATTGCAACTTCATTTGACAAATGGATTATTCCAAAAGCTCAAGTTCAGCAAGATCTTTGGAACTCAGAAGTTGCTGTTACAGGATTAGTCTCCCTGGAGTGGACTATAAATGTTTTTTAGTCACAAGGTGCTTTCAGAGGAGTTTGGCTCTTGTGAACTGAGGGAGGGTGGTATAAGACAAAGCAGCAAGGATGGAAATCAAGCCTTGTTGCCAGCACAGTTGTGAAACCAGGCATATTGCAGGCAAATACAACCTCTTGATTTTTTATTTAGTAGTTTTTGTTTGTTTGTTTTTATCCCCATATGTAAACATGACCCAGTGAGTTGAGTTTAAGAGCCTCTTTTATCCCTATCACTTAAGCCAAACCTAAGTTATCAGCTCTTCCTGGCTCCATCTTCTATCCTGGACCTACTCAGTCATTCATGGCAGGGAGCACGCCCAGAAGGGAGCACGTCCAGGCTGGAGCTGCGCCTGCTCCATATTTGTAAGCCTGCTTCAGGAAAGGAAAGAGAATTTTGCATGTGTCCCTCCACTCCCAACCAAGAGAACTACCACCTCTCACACCTTCCCCTAGTAGAAGGCATCCTGTCTCCTCCTTCCCTCTGTTTCTGCCCCATACATGCTATGCAGCTGTACCCTTCTACAAACAGAATTCCCTTGAGAGGTAGAGTAGGGCCATAGATATCTATGGTTGTCAAGAGGAACTAGGACTTCTTCAGTTGGTGGGAACATCCACTGGGGATGACCATGGCAAAAGAGAAAGCCAGGTCATTGTAAACTGACATTCTCTCATGGAGGTCTTTCTGGATATACCTGTATATAAAGCTCCAGTTCTTCCTCAGTCTCTTGGGAGCATGAAACATCCAACCAATACTCAAGGGTGGGTATATTCATCAATTGAATGTTGAGATAGATGTAAGTTAAACTAGAAAAAATTTTTTTTGCTTTTAAAATCTTTTTTGCTCTTTTTTCTTTTTTCTTTATTTTAATTGGAGGCTAATTACTTTACAATATTGTGGTGGCTTTTGCCATAAATTCACATGAATCAGCCATGGGTGTATATGTGTTCCCCATCCTGAACCCCCCTCTCACCTCCTTCCCCATCTCATCCCTCAGGGTCATCCCAGTGCACCAGCCCTGAGCACCCTGTCTCATGCATCGAACCTGGACAATCTATTTCACATATGATAATATACATGTTTCAATGCTATTCTCTCAAATCATCCCACCCTCACCTTTTCCCACAGAGTCCAAAAGTCTGTTCTTTACATCTGTGTCTCTTTTGCTGTCTCGCATATAGGGTCATCGTCACCATCTTTCTAAATTCCATATATATGCATTAATATACTGTATTGTTGTTTTTCTTTCTGGCTTACTTCACTCTGTATAATAGGCTCCAGTTTCATCCACCTCATTAGAACTGATTCAGATGTATTCTTTTTAGTGGCTGAGTAATATTCCATTGTGTATATGTACCACAGCTTTCTTATCCATTCATCTGCTGATGGACATCTAGGTTTCTTCCATGTCCTGGCTATTATAAACAGTGCTGCAATGAACACTGGGATACATGAGTCTCTTTCAATTCTGGTTTCCTCGGTGTATATGCCCAGCAGTGGGATTTCTGGGTCATATGGCAGTTCTATTTCCAGTTTTTCAAGGAAATCTCCACACTGTTTTCCATAGTGGCTGTACTAGTTTGCATTCCCACCAACAGTGTAAGAAGGTTACTTTTTCTCCACACCCTCTCCAGCATTTATTATTTGTAGACTTTTGGATAGCAGCCATTCTGACTGACATGAGGTGGTACCTCATTGTGGTTTTGATTTGCATTTCTCTGATAATAAGTGATGTTGAACATCTTTTCATGTGTTTGTTAGCCATCTGTATGTCTTCTTTGGAGAAATGTCTATTTAGTTCTTTGGCCCATTTTTTGATTGGGTCGCTTATTTTTATGGATTATTAAGGTTGCCGGGAGAAATATCAATGACTCAGATATGCAGATGACACCACCTTTATGGCAGAAAGTGAAGAGGAACTCAAAAGCCTCTTGATGAAAGTGAAAGTGGAGAGTGAAAAAGTTGGCTTAAAGCTCAACATTCAGAAAACGAAGATCATGGCATCTGGTCCCATCACTTCACGGGAAATAGATGGGGAAACAGTGGAAACAGTGTCAGACTTTATTTTTTTGGGCTCCAAAATCACTTCAGATGGTGACTGCAGCCATGAAATTAAGACGCTTACTCCTTGGAAAGAAAGTTATGACCAACCTAGATAGCATATTCAAAAGCAGAGACATCACTTTGCCAACAAAGGTCCATAGTCGAGGCTATGGTTTCCCAGTGGTCATGTATGGATGTGAGAGTTGGACTGTGAAGAAAGCTGAGCGCCGAAGAATGGATGCTTTTGAACTGTGGTGTTGGACAAGAGTCTTGAGAGTCCCTTGAACTGCAAGGAGATCCAACCAGTCCATTCTAAAGGAGATCAGCCCTGGGTATTCTTTGGAAGAAATGATGATAAAGCTGAAACTCCAGTACTTTGGCGACCTCATGCAAAGAGTTGACTCACTGGAAAAAATTCTGATGCTGGAAGGAATTGGGGGCAGGAGGAGAAAGGGATGACAGAGGATAAGATGGCTGGATGGCATCACTGACTCAATGGATGTGAATCTGAGTGAACTCTGGGAGTTGGTGATGGACAGGGAGGCCTGGCATGCTGTGATTCATGGGGTCACAGAGTCAGACACAACTGAGGGACTGAACTGAACTGAAAGATCTAAATGTAAGACCAGAAAATCTTTTTGTTGTTACATTTTAAATGTTAACACTTGTTTTGCAAAAGCATCCTTGAATTTATTGCTCTATTTTTCCATCTCAGTGTATAGAATACAAAAAGAAAATGGAATGTTCTTTGGTTATGGGAGATCTTACTGGTCCCTAGGTTGTTCAGACCTTCAGTCATTACTTTTCTCTGTGCTCACTCCTAGACAAGCCTCTACTTCTCTAAGGCTCTATGTAATCTGTATTACCCCGAGACTTTTCCCAGAATACCTATTTGTATTACATCACTCTTGTGAGATTACTCGGCAAGAGAAGTGCACAAAGAATTCTAACTAATCAAGATTTTATTGTGCACCTTGACTTCTCCAAGCTGCAAATCATGATATTTGACTTAGGGAACACAACAGTATATACCTGCGTCCAGCACAGCGGGTGAGAAAGACCTGAAACGGGGGCAAGCACCTAATGAAAAGACAGACACATATAATTTGGCAAGCGGGGAGTCAGGGGGCCCTCCTGCTCTCCGTGGCCGGAAGACAAAATGTTTCCTTTCAGCCTGTACTTTTATTGGCAGAGGTCACATGAGATCATTAGGGAATAGCTATACTGGGGAGTTTGATTAGCACAACTCTTGCCTGGAAAATCCCATGGGCGGAGGAGCCTGGTGGGCTGCAGTCCATGGGGTTGCTGAGGGTTGGACACGGCTGTGCGACTTCACTTTCACTTTTCACTTTCCTGCATTGGAGAAGGAAATGGCAACCCACTCCAGTGTTCTTGCCTGGAGAATCCCAGGGACGGGGGAGCCTGGTGGGCTGCTGTCTATGGGGTCTCACAGAGTCGGACACAACTGAAGCGACTTAACAGCAACAGCAGCAGCAAAGAGGGAGTAAAGTTAAGGCTTTGCTGTTGATCAGAAACATCTTGTTTTGTTTCCATGGGGATGGTTGCAGGGGTAGGCAGTGAAGCAGAGCAGAGAGCACATCCCGCCCCAAGAATGTCCATTCAGCATGTTTACTAGGACAATCACGAGGGCGCAGTTCTCTGCACCCTCAGGTCACGGGGCAGGTTCTGGTCTCTGTTCCACCAGGCTGCAACATATATCTTATGTCTCCTTTTTAAAATCCTTTTTAGTGGTGATTAAACAGAAAATTTCGGTAAATTATTCCCAATCAGTTTTAGCACCAAATTAATATAGTGCATTTCTAGGGAAGGCTTGTTTTTTTCAAATTGTCTCCATACTTCTGGAAACTCTCCCCTGATTTAGCATTGGTAAATAAAATTCAAGATGATGGATGTCCTGGCCATCCGATTAAAGTTTTGGGGAGAACAAAGAATTTACCTCTGGAGGTCTCATTTTAGTGTCTGTCAACTACAAACAAACAGTTTAGAAATGTTACCCACTCAGTGGAGACATCTGATTTACAGTATCACTGCCTGTTTTTGATGGTAGTGTTTGTGTTGCTTTTACAATCTAAACACATTATAACAACAAACTGATGAGTCAGAAGTCAAAGTTGAAACTCCCTGAGCCCGGGTATCATTTGTCCTTTCCCTCTTTCCACCACTGTTCCTCCCCACCACTTTCACCCTGAGCCCATCTCATTCTATTCCCTCCAGTCATTCTCTTCTTTTGTCATACTTCAATAGCAGCAGCCACTTTTTACTGCCTCCTACTTTCCATCCCATCCCTTACAGGCTGCACCAGCCCAGGAGCTTCCTATAGTTTCCTATTTTTATTTTGAAACCTCTTTATTGAAGTATGATTGACACAGCAAAAGCTATACATATTTAATGTACAAAACTCAATACATTGGGAGATAAGCGTACATAGGAGACGCAGGAGACGCAGGTTCGATCCCTAGGTTGGGAAGATCCCCTGGAGAAGGAAATGGCAACCCACTCCAGTATTCTTGCCTGGGAAATCCCATGGACAGAGGAGCCTGGTGGGCTACAGTCCATGGAGTCTCAAAGAGTTGGATACAACTGAGCACACACACACACACATGAAACTATCACCACCATCAAGGCTAGAAACATAGCCATCACCGTGAAAAGTTTCCTCTGACCCACTCTATTATTATTATTATTTGTACTAAGAACACTTAACATCTAACTCTTAGCAAATTTTATCTGTACAATACACTATCATTAGCTATAGGCACTGTGCTCTATGGGCTTCCCTGGTGGCTCAGTGGTGAAGAATCGCCTGCCAATGAAGGAGACAGGAGATGCAGGTTCCATCCCTGGGTCGGGAAGATCCCCTGGAGAAGGGCATGGCAACCCACTCCAGTACTCTTGCCTGGGAAATCCCATGTACAGAGGGGCCTGGCAGGCTATGGTCTCTGGGGTCGCAAAAGAGTCAGTCGTGACTTAGCCACTAAACACAGACCACCAACACTATGCTGTATAGATCTCCAGAACCTATTTATCTTATATAACTGAAACTTTGTACCCTTTAATCATCACCTCCCTAGTTTCCCCTCCCCACAGTCCTTGGTAATCACCCTTCTGCACTCTGCTTCTAGGAGTCTGATTATTTCAGGTTCTGCACATAGGTGAGAACATACAGTATTTGTCTTCTATGTCTGGCTTATTTCACTGAGCATGTTACACTCCATTCCTGATATCAAAATGGCAGGATTTCCCTTTTTTTTTTAATGGCTGAATAATATTCCAAGAGAACATCCCATCCTGTCTTTATCCATTCATCTGTTGATGGACACTTAGGTTGTTTCCATATCTTACCTACTGTGAGTAGTGCTGCAATGCACACGGAAGTGCAGATATGTCTTGGAGATACTGATTTCAATTCTTTGGGCCTAAATACCCAGAAGTGGGATTGCTGGATCATATGGTGGTTCTACTATTAATTTTTTAAAGGGCCTTCCATATTGCTTCCCATAATGATCATACCAATTTACACTCCCACCAACTATGTACCAAGGTTTCCTTTTCACCACATTTTCACTAACACTTATTTTAAAAAAAAAAAAAAATTAGCTGTCCTAACAGATGTGGGTGATATCCCATTGTGGTTTTAATTTGAATTTCCCTTATGATTAGTGATCCTGAATATTTTCTCATATATCTGTCATTTGTATGTCTTCGGGAAAATGTCTATCTGGTCCTTTGCCCATTTTTAATTACTTAGCTTTGTGCTATCAAGTTACAGAATAAACCTGTGGAAATGCTAATACAGAGAGAGCTTCTTCAATATTTTGAATATTAACTCCATATCAGTACATCATTTACAAATATTTTCTCCCATTCCATAGGTCGCTTTTTCACTCAATTTTTCTTTCCTTGGCTGTGCAGAAGCTTCTGCGTTTGATGTAGTCTCACTCACTTATTTCTGCTTCTGTTGCCTGTGCTTTTGATGTTATATCTAAAAAAATCATTGCCAAGGCCAACTTCAAGAAGCTTCCTCCCTGTTTACTTTAGGATGCTTATGGTTTTACATCTTATGTTTAAGGTTTTAATCCATTTTGAGTCGGCTATGAATTTTATGATTTTTTTTCTATTTCTATGAAAAATGCCATTTGAATTTTGATCAGAATTTCTTTGAATCAGCAATCAATTTGAGTAGTATAAACACTTTGAATGATAATAATTCTTCCAATCCATAGGGAGATTTTTCCATTTATTTGTGTCTTCAATTTATTTTTTCAATGTTTTATAGTTTTCATTGTACAGATCTTCCACATCCTTGGTTTAATCTACTTTTAAGTATTTTTTGAGATCCTGTGTAAACAAGATTGTTGATTTCTTTTACAGAGAGTATATATATATTCTCTCTCTCTATATATATATATAGAGAGAGAGAGAGAGAGAGAATATAGTGTATCAAAATGCAACTGATATTTGTATGCTGATTTTTTATCATGAAATTTAACTGACTTCATTTATTAGTTCTAACTAATTCATTTATTAGTTCTAAGTTTTTGAGGGGTATAGTCTTTAGGGTTTTCAACATATAAGGTCTTGTCATCTGCAAAGAGACAATTTTATTTCTTCCTTTCCAATTTGGGAGGCTTTTATTTTTTCGTGTTGCTTAAATGCTCTGACTAGGATTTCCTCAGATTTATTCCTAAGCTACTAAAATGTTGACGGTGAAGAAATTAGATTTAACATTCTCTCTGTCTTGTGTGCGTGTGTATGTACATGTGAGTGTGCTTCAGTACATACATATGAATATTTATTTTCTAGGTTCATATGCACAAAGTACTTTACCTACATTTTATATTTTAATCCTCATACTAACCTACTTATATTTTACAGATAAGAAAATAAAATCCTAGTGAGCTTGTGTAATTTGCCTTAAGAGCTAGAATGTGTGAGCTCATACTCAAATCCAAGGTTCTAATTTCTAAAGCATGTGCTGTCATTTATTTAATGAAACTGCTCACAAAGAGAAGCCCTGAGCTAAGGTTTAGAGTGTGTAGTCTCCAAGCTGCCTCTGACACTGTAAACCTGACCTAGCTATAGTTTCAGATTTCAGAGATCCATAAAAGTTGTCTTTCAATCCACTCGACTTCTCCCATAACTCTGTTTTGGAAATACGTCCTCAAGTCTACTGATCCTGGAAATTCCACAATTAAAGTTTTATTTCTTTGGTTAAAGTCTTTCTGTTTCTTGTGGAAGTAAAAATTCCTCTGAGAATATCACATTAAACTTTAAAAAAAAAAATCTATTTTCACTTCAATATGAAAAAATTCCCTAGATAACTTTCTGAATAAAGACTGCAATGGGAAGAGTCCCAGTGGAGAAAATATGGGGCCACTGGTCAGTTAGGAGGAAGAAAAACTACCAGGAAAAGGATTCAGAGATGGGAAATGAGGACTTGGTGTAAGAAGGAGGATCTGCCAGCAGGCATATGCTATTGCACGTTTTATATTTACCCCAATTCTAACTTTGCATAGTATACTAACAATTAAGCTGGAATATGTTAATTTAAGATTCTCTCACTCCATTATTTTAATACGCAGCTGAGATATAGCTGAGGTGTTTTAGGTTTATAAAAATAATCATTTGTATACGTAATACAAATAGCTATTTCAAACTGCATGTGTACGATATGTGTGATGGAGAAATGATTTAAATATCGCCTCTTCCAGATGTCCACATAACTACTGAATAAAGATTGTTGAAATACCTTAAGAATTTAGGGTTAAATGTAAATACCTTCCCTATAGATTCTTTGGGGATATAGAATCAGACTGTCTGTGAATCAAAAGTGGATCGGTAACTGTGCATATATGAGAAACTGGTGAAGAACTTATCTGGCAGCCAGATGGCTGCTCTCATAGCTTCCCTTTTGGTAATAGAGTTATTAGAAAATTTATTGGTCAATTATATATTTATTAATACAGCCAAAAATACATATTTTAGCAATTATTATATACAGGGCAGTGAAGCTACTGTAGTGAGAAAAATAGATAAATAGATATAATATCCTCTCAAGGAGTCAATGTCCATTTGGTCATTATTAGCCTAGCAAATGTTCAAACTATTGCACAATTGTACTCATCTCACAGACTAGCAAAGTAACACTCAAAATTCTCCAAGCCAGATTTCAACAGTACATGAACTGTGAACTTCCAGATGTTCAGACTGGATTTAGAAAAGGCAGAGGAACCAGAGATCAAATTGCTAACATCCATTGCATCATCAAAAGAGCAAGAGAGTTCCAGAAAAATATCTGCTGCTGCTGCTGCTAAGTCATTTCAGTCGTGTCCGACTCTGTGTGACCCCATAGACGGCAGCCCACCAGGCTCCCCGTCCCTGGGATTCTCCAGGCAAGAACACTGGAGTGGGTTGCCATTTCCTTCTCCAATGCATGAAAATTGAAAGTGAAAGTGAAGTCATTCAGTTGTGTCTGACTCTTCGAGACCCATGGACTGCTACTTCTGCTTTGTTGACTATGCCAAAGCCTTTGACCATGTGGATCACAACAAACTGTGGAAAATTCTTAAAGAGATGGAAATACCAGACCACTTGAACTGCCTCCTGAGAAATCTGTACGCAGGTCAGGAAACAACAATTAGAATTGGACATGGAACAACAGACTGGTTCCAAATCAGGAAAGGAGTAGGTCAAGTCTGTATATTGTCACCTTGCTTATTTAATTGAAAAGCAGAGAACATGATGCGGAGTGCTGGGCTGAATGAAGCACAAGCTGGAATCAAGATTGCTGGGAGAAATATCAATAACCTCAGATATGCAGATGACACCACCCTTATGGGAGAAAGTGAAGAAGAACTAAAGAGCCTCTTGATGAAAGTGAAAGAGGAGAGTGAAAAAGCTGGCTTAAAATTCAACATTCAAAAAACTATGATCATGGCATCTGGTCCCATCACTTCATGGCAAATAGATGGGGAAACAGTGGAAACAGTGTGAGACTTTATTTTCCTGGGCTCCAAAATCACTGCAGATGGTGTCTGCAGCCATGAAGTTAAAAGAGGTTTGCTCCTTGGAAGAAAAGCTGTGAGCAACCTAGACAGCATATTAAAAAGTAGAGACATATTTTTCCAACAAAGGTCCATCTAGTCAAAGCTATGGTTTTTCTAGTAGTTATATATGGATGTGAGAATTGGACTATAAAGAAAGCTGAGTACCAAAGAATTGATGCTTTTAAACTGTGGTGTTGGAGAAGACTCTTAAGAGTCCCTTGGACTGCAAAGAGATCCAACGAGTCAGTCATAAAGGAGATCAGTCCTGAATATTCATTGGAAGGACTGATGCTGAAGCTGAAACTCCAATACTTTGGCCACCTGATGTGAAGAACTGACTCATTTGAAAAGACCCTGATGCTGGGAAAGATTGAAGGCAGGAGGACAAGGGGATGACAGAGGATGAGATGGCTGGATGGCATCACAGACTCGATGGACACATTTGAGCAAGCTCCGGGAGTTGGTGATGGACAGGGAAGCCTTGCATGCTGCAGTCCATGGGGTCACAAAGAGTTGGACACAACTGAACGACTGAACTGAACAGAGCCTAGCAAAGATAATACCTACTTCATGATAGTGTAACTAAGATTGTATTAAGAGGTTATTGTAGCTAAGGGACTCAGAAACCATTTCT
Source organism: Bos javanicus (assembly GCF_032452875.1). Taxonomy (NCBI): domain Eukaryota; kingdom Metazoa; phylum Chordata; class Mammalia; order Artiodactyla; family Bovidae; genus Bos; species Bos javanicus. The sequence goes on along the minus strand of NC_083879.1, from coordinate 17,284,983 downwards.
GAATCAACCATTATTTTTTTAAGATGCTGGAGGAAAGGATGTAGACTGGCAATAATCAACCAAGTAAGGGACATTAATTCTCAGTTCTCAGAAGATAAAGTTGTGACCCAGCTCCCAACAGAGTCATGGTAGGTCTAGCTCTACTACATAGGGATTCTTGTCTCATATTGATGGGTCAGGCAAGGGTATCAAAGACCAGAATCTCCAAAGTAAAGGAGACATACTTTATCTATTTTTATCCAAGGCTCAAATTGAGTTTTAGATCATAACATGCCAACTTGATGAAAGGCACAGCCACCAAGGACAGAGGAAAGGAAGTAGGAATCCCTTGGAACAACTTCTTTATTTGTACCCATGAACTCAAGCTATACAAAAGATGACCCAGTCAGCTGTCTGGAGCATTCCTCCTCCTTGAACTATGCTATGCTATGCTATGCTACGCTAAGTTGCTTCAGTCGTGTCCGACTCTGTGCGACCCCATAAACGGCAGCCACCAGGCTCCCCCGTCCCTGGGATTCTCCAGGCAAGAACACTGGAGTGGGTTGCCATTTCCTTCTCCAATGCATGAAAGTGAAAAGTGAAAGTGAGGTCGCTCAGTCGTGTCTGACTCTTAGCGACCCCACGGACTGCAGCCTACCAGGCTCCTCCATCCATGGGATTCTCCAGGCAAGAGTGCTGGAGTGGGGTGCCATTGCCTTCTCCATCCTTGAACTAAGAGGAGGAAAAAAGAGAGGGAGGAAGCAGAAAGAAGCCTTGGGCTTACCTGGTATATAAAATGCTCAATTAGAACTAAAGAAGGCAGAAAAAAAAAGAAAGACAAAAGCAAACTAATAAGAAGGGAAATGAACAGAAAACAGATACAAATGTGGTCAGTAATATCTCAATTATATCAATCATCACTTTAATTGGAATAGTCTAAATATACCAATTAAAAGACAGAGACTGTCAGAGTGGGGGAAAAAAAAAAGACCCAACTACATATTGTCTTAAAGAAACTCACTTTAAATACAAAGACTTATACAGATTAAAAGTTTAAAAAAAAATGGAGAAAGCTATACTATGTTGATACTAATGAAAAGAAAACTGGAGTATTTATATTAATTTCAGGCAAAGCCTATTTCACAGTAGGCAAAATGGCCAGAAGTAAAGAGTCAGTGCATCATGACAGAGGCACCAAATTTCCAAGAACACATAACAATGCTCATTGTGTATCTACCTAACAACAGTGTCAAAATACACTAAGCAAAACTAATAAAGCTGGAAGGACAAACACATATCTACTATTATATATGAAGAATTCAACAGCTTTATATGAGTAATTGATAAATCCAGCAGGCACAAAATAAGTAAGAATACAGTTGAACTGAACAGCTACATCAATCAACTGGATCTCCTTGGCCTTTATAGAGTATTTCACGAAACAACAGCAGAAGACACATTCTGCACAAGCTTACAAGGAATATTCACTAAGACAGATCACATTCTTAGCCATGAAGCACACCTTAAAGAATTTAAAAGAATAGAAATCATGCAATGCATATCCTCAACCATAGTGAAATTAAACTAGAAACCAATAACAGAAAAAAGCTGTAAAATCCCCAAATATTTGAAGGTTAGAGCACATATTTCTAAATAACACAAAAAATTAATATAAAAGAAATATAAAAATATAAATATTTTGAACTAAATGAAAACAGAACTCAACTTATCAAAATGTGTGGGATGCAGCAAAAATACTGCTTAAAGGGAAATTTATTGCACTGGTGCATATATTAGAAATTAAGAAATTCTAAATTCAAACAATAATAGCTGCCACCTTAGGAAACTAGAAAAATAAGAGCAAATTAAATCCAAAATATGCAGAAGGAATGAAGCAATAATTAGAACAAAAATCAATGGAATTTGAAAACAGAAAAACCGTAGAGAAAATCAATGAAAATAAAAGCTGGCTCTTTGAAAAGATGAATAGAATTGACAAACTCTAGGGTGGCTAGCTAGCCAAGAGAAAAGAGAGTAGGCACAAGTTACTAACATCAGAAATGAAAGAGGAAGCATTACAAGTGACCCCATGGAGATTAAAAGAACACTAAAGAAATATCACAAACAACTCTATGCCCCCAAAATTTGATAATTTAGGTGAAATACATCTATTTCTTAAAAGACACACTCTAGTAATACTAGATGGAAGGAATAAATAATATATATAAGCCCATATCTATTAAAGATATTGAATTAATAATAATCTGCCAAAACAGAAAACACCAGAACTAGACACTTTGACTGTGAGTTCTAATGCACATTTAAGTGAGAAATGATATAAACTCTCTACAATCTCAGAAAACTGAAGCAAAGAGAACACTTCCTAACTCATTCTGTAAGGCCAACATTGCCTAAACACCAATAAAAGAAAAAAATCATTACAATAAAGAAAAACTATCGACCAATATCTCTCATGAACACAGATGTAAACAAATCCTCAATAAAATAGTAGCAAATTGAATTCAACAACATATAAACAAAATTATTCATTATATGTTAATTATACTTCAATTAAAAAAAAAAAAGAATTGTATAACATGACCAACTAGGATTTATTCCAGGTATGCAATGATGGTTCAACAAGTGAAAATCCATTAATGTGCACCATCACATCAAAAAGTGAAAGAAAAACAATTATAAAGTATTGTTAATAGACACATAAAAAGTACTGACAAAATGTAATACTCCTTTCAGTATAAAACTCTCAAAAACTAGGAATAGAAGAGAACTTCCTCAATTTTATAAAGAATATCTATTTAAAAAAATAAAATAAAAAGCTATTATACTTAAGAAACTAGATCTTAAAATGGGAAACAAGATAAGGACGGCTCTTCATACTACACTATTGTACGAGAAGTGCCAGATAGCATTAAAAAAAAAAAAAACAAGACACACAGATTGAAAATCAAGAAATAAAGCTGTCATTGTTTGCAGATGAAATTATTGTCTATGTAGAGTATCTGAAATAATTGACAAAAAAAATCCTGGAACTAAAAGAAAAAAAACCTGGAACTAATAACAATCATATCGACTTTGCAGGATACCAAGCTAAAATACAAAATGCAATTTTTCCTATACACTAGCAGAGAACAATTGGAATTTGAAATTCAGACACAAAACCATTTACATTAGCACCAAAAAAAATTGTTATAAATCTAACAAAATATGTTAAAAAATTTATATAGAAAATATGTTTTTAAAAAACTGATGAAAGAAATCAAAGATCCAAGTAAGTGGACAGATAGTCAATGTTCATGGATAGGAAGATTCAATCTGTTTCAGATGTCCATGTTTCCCAAATTGATCTATAGTTTTAACACAATCTCAAATCAAAATCTAATCAAGTTATTTAGTGAATATTCACAAACTGACTCTAAAGTTTATATGGAAGAACAAAACTCCCAGAAACCAGACAATTTGAAAAGAAGCAAAATCAGAGGAATGACACTGTTTGACCTGAAGACTTCCTGTTGAAGCTCCAGCCATCAGGACAGTATGGTCTTGGTGAAAGAATAGACAGATCAATAGGACAGAACAGAGAACCCTGAAATAAACCCCCACACATTTAATCAACTGATCTTTAGCAAAGGCAATTCAGTGGAAAAAGGATAGTCTTTCCAACACATAAGGGCTTCTCTGGTGGCTCATACAGTAAAGAATCCGCTTTCAATGCAGGAGACATGGGTTTGATCCCTGGGTTGGGAAGATCCCGTGAAGAAGGGAACGGCTACCCATTCCAGTATTCTGGCCTGGAGAATTCCATGGACAGAGGAGCTTGATGGTCTATGGTCCATGGGGTCACGAAGAGTCAGACATGACTGAGAAACTTTCACATTCACTTTTCTTTTTTCAAAATATGGTGCTGAAAAAACTGAACATCCTCATGCAAAAAAAAAATAAAATAAAAATAATTTATACAAATTAACTCAAAATTAATCATAGGCTTCCCAGGTGACACTAGTGGTAAGGAGCCTGCCTGCCAATGTAGGAGATGTAAGAGAGCTGGGTTCGATCCCTTGGGTCAGGAAGATCCCCTGGAGGAGGATATGACAACCCACTCAGTATTCCTGCCTGGAGAATCCCATGAACAGAGCAGCTTGGCAGACTGCAGTCCATAGCATCACAGAGAATCAGACACGAATGAAGTAACTTAGCACACACACACAATCATAGGCCTAAAAGACAAAACTATAAATATTATACCTGTGGTCAAGAGTAGTATATCAAACAATAAGCAAAAATTGTTAAGAGGATAGACCTCAAGTGTTCTCACCACAATGAAATTTCAAAAAATTACAGGGCATGTATTGTAAACAAAAAGATGTAATTTCTTGGCAACACACACAACTGAAAGAATGTTCAACACAAAATGTTATCTTGTAATAGTCTCTACTAAAGTGTATTTCAATTTCTTGCTAAAATACTAATATAGAGTAGAAAGATGGAAACTTGTAACACTACCAAATATTGCAGTGAAAGCCATATAACTTAGGAGGCCTTGGCATTAATTTTAGCGTAGATGGACTGAGAATACCCCATCTAGTTTTCAGTTCATAGGAGACCTTGAATTGGATTGTTGAAACAGAAGCTGCTGAACAAAAATTAGGAAGGCTCTGTTACCTCCATAGTCTCGAAAACTGGAATGTCATTCCCCTTCCCTTCCGGGAGCTTCATTGTAAGGTGGGAAGAATACTCTCTACCTTTCTCACCCTGCTCTATCCCTACTGTTATCATTCTTTAACACTGAGTACATTTACATATATATTCTTTGAAGTTTGAAGAAAAATAATAAAATTAATATAAATACCGCTATCCAGACTAGACATCAAGTCTGAGATCTAGAGACTCACGCCCTCACTTTGCTCCACTATCTCTACAAAGTATGTGGAATTTCTCTTGCCTGGTGAGCAGGCATGGGGAAGCTTAGGCCACTTTGGTAACTGGTTCAGGGGTGCTCCATAGGGGTACCAACTCTGAGTCAGGTCTAAGCTGTTGTGCCCCAGGCAGAGAGGGTCTGGCAGCCTGGGAAAGTCTTCAGAGGTTTTCAACTCTATGGTTTTCTTTTATTCTACACATAATTCTGAGCTATGTAAAGCAAGTGTGACCATATTCACTTCAAAATAATGTAAATTAAGGAAAGAGAAATTAACTCTTGGTATATATGTTTGCTGAATGAATTCATCATGGCTTGCTATAGTTCACAATATAATTTTGTGGCAACGGATGTTAGGAAATCCTTCAACTTGTACATACTTATAGCTACCCTACAGGCTTCCCTGGTGAAAAGTGAAAGTGTTAGTCGCTCAGTCTTGTCCAACTCCTACAACCCCATGGACTGCAGCACACCAGGCGCCTCTGTTCATGGGGTTCTCCAGGCAAGAATACTGGAGTGGGTAACCATTTCCTTCTCCAGGGGATCTTCCCAACCGAAGGATCAAACCCAGGTCTTCCTCACTGCAGGCGGATTCTTTATCCTATGAGCCACTAGGCTTATTGGTTTAGGGGTATGGTTCTCGCTTCGGGTGCGAGAGGTCCTGGGTTCATATCCTGGATGAGCATGGCTTTTAAGGGCTTCCCTGGTGGCTCAGTAGCGAAGAATCCTCCTGGCAAGCAGGAAATGCAGGTTCTATCCCTGGGTCAGGAAAATCCCCTGGAGTAGGAAATGGCAACCCAGTCCAGCATTCTTGCCTGGGAAATCCCATGGACAGAGGAGTCTGGTGGGCTATGGGGTTGCAAAAGAGGTAGACATGACTTGGAGACTAAACAAGAGCACAGGTACCCTAGAATGACTCTGTGTTCCTATATGTATTTTCATAAATAGTAGCCACAACTGGCCTTCCCTTAATTTCATGCAAAAACCAGTTTTTGGTGAACAGTTAAAATAACTTTATGTAAAAGGGTTAATTTATTTTTCCATCTTTTGTAACTATGATAAAATGAAAATATTTGGCAGTCAAGTAATACTATTCCATTATTAAAGTTACATGAAATTCATTTTTCTAGTTTGACTTTTAAACTTTTGTAGTCATGTACTCTCATATGCTATCTTTTATGAAGCTGCTTATGTCATTATTTTATTTTTCCATGAAGTGACATTTATAAAAGATCAGGAACGGAGATAGTCAGAGCTTATGATGCTAAAGGGACTATTAAGTATTTCTAAAGCTTAGCTCTAGAAAGATATCCACATAATAAATTTTGTAAAAGAAACAATCACCCTGTAAAGATTGTTTGGTAGTAGATATGGTAGTACATTTTAGAGGTCTCATCAATGACAAAGAAAAACTTCACTATAGAGCTCATGATTCATTTCTACCCAGCATAAAGGATATTAATATTAATTGTTAACAAAAACCTTATTATTTACTCAGCTTCATAATAGTCCAGCCTTTCAGGGTGTCCGTTTTGTAGAGGAGATAAGATATGCACATGCAGATAACAATACAGGGATCGGCGTGTAATTAAATGCTGGGGTAAGAGATGCACTCAGTGAACATTATACTAATCAGGGAAAAGAGAAATCATCGCATGGGAAAAGACTAAAAAAGTGAAGCTTTGATTCCTAAAGGATGGAAATGATCTGAATAGATGGGTGGGTATGGAAGGGCTTGACAGGTTGGAAAACCAGCTTAAGTGAATATGAGCTTATCAGAGTTGGGTTATTTGAGAAAAAATAAAACATAGGGATAGACTACTTGCATTAAGTTATACATCCCTGGTGGCTCAGATGGTAAAGAATCTGCCTGCAGTGCAGGAGACCCAGGTTCAATCCCTGGGTCAGGAAGATCCCCTGGAGATGGAAATGGCAACCCACTCTAGTATACTTGCTTAGAGAACTCTTGGACAGAGCAGCCTAACAGACTCTTCAGGTTAGAAGAGATGAATTGTCTTGGGGGCTCCATCCTTACTATGCTTATTAATCACCTCTACAGCATCCTTAGCAAATGGTCACTCAACCTCTGCCTTGATACCTTTGTTATCACTTCTCCTGTTGCATTGCTGAACACTCTAGACATGACAAGATTGCTCTTTGCATGAGGCCTATATCTGACCCCTGTAATTCTTACTGGTGAGTTCTTATTCCGCTCTCCAGAAATAAGTCTCTACAGAATTGCCAATCCGTCCTTCCAGTGCTGTAGTCCGAATATCTAGTTGTGCCTCTGCCACTTATTCTATAACTGTGGGCAGTTAAGGATCAGGGAGAAGAATGTAGAGCTGACCTTCAAGTCACTGTGAAGAAAACGGCCTCAGGGAAAATAAATCCAAAAGACCAGAGATTAATGTGTGATGGTGCAACTGTATGCCAAGCAAATGATGAGAAATTATCCCCAAATAAACTGCTATCACTTCCATGAGAGAAATCAAAGCAATTAATCTAACTAAATACAACTCAGAGCATTTAGAAATGCATTTTCTTCCTCCACGCCCTTGCCCTTCTATTTATTTGCAGATAAATTCTCTGCTCCTAGAATAAAAACACCAGTTGCACATAACAAAACTCTGATCTTCAGTTTTCAATTAATACTGTTTCACTGGATGAGTGAGCTCTACAGCTATTCCAAATCCTCCTCTGTCAATAACTTTCACCCTCATCTTTCATAAACCTTACCAATATCTGCTGACATGCAGCAAAATTGCTTTATATGGCTTACATTTCCACCTCCTCTCTGCAAGTGTTGCTCCAGTGGAGGTGCTAATGAACTGGACAGTGGACAGAAGGAAGAGGGCCAGAAGGTGAAGGATAGATGGAAAGGAAAGAAAAGGAGGTCAAACAATCAGTTGGACCTGAATGTGCTCACTTCCCATATCTGCCTGGTCCCCAGTCCTTTTCATCATTTGCCAAAGTCTCAGGGGTTCTGCATGTGCTGGCCATTCTCACTGTTGCAGTGAAACAACATGGATGTGAACTCAATGTCAGGCTTTTAATTTATGCAAACCTGGACACTGGACTGGACTAAAAGATGTTTTATATATATATATATATACACACACACACATGCACACACACACACACCCCTCGGGGCCTAAAAGGGCTTCCCAGGTGGTGCTAGTGGTAAAGAACCCACCTGCCAATGCAGGAGACATAAGAGACTCAGGTTTGATCCCTGGGTTGGGAAGATCCCCTGGAGAAGGGGATGGTTACCATTCCAGTATTCTTGCCTGGCAAATTCCATGGACAGAGGAGCCTGGTGGGTCCATGGGGTTGCAAAGAGTTGGACACAACTGAAGTGACAGCATGCATGCAGGGCCTAAAAATATCCAGGCTTCAGACTACTGATTTTTTTTTTTTTTCAGACTACTGATTTTATATAAAGATTCCTAAGACTATATGATATAACACAAATTTCTCTGGCCACATCAAGTCACTTTAATGGTAAGAACTGAAATGTTGCTGGGACACTCTCTCTTACCAATGGAAGATTCCAAGGAACATTTCCTGTGTTCTTGCAAACTGCTGCTGCTGCTGCTGCTGCTGATGCTACTGCTAAGTCGCTTCAGTTGTGTCCGACTCTGTGCAACCTCATAGACGGCAGCCCGACAGGCTCTTCCATCCCTGGGATTCTCCAGGCAAGAACACCGGAGTGGGTTGCCATTTCCTTCTCCAATGCATGAAAATGAAAGGTGAAAGTGAAGTCGCTCAGTCGTGTCCGACTCTTAGCAGCCCCATGGACTGCAGCCTACCAGGCTCCTCCGTCCATGGGATTTTCCAAGCAAGAGTACTGGAGTGGGATGCCATTGCCTTCTCCGTCTTGCAAACTAGTTTACTTCTATTTCTCCTGCCTTGCTGCACACAGTGGCCTATTTCTCTGCAACCTTGAGCTTATTCAGCAGAAAGTCCCTCCATATCACTCCATCTCTTTAGTAGAAAAATGTATTAACCCTCATAGGTGGGTCAAGTGAGAACGGAGCTAAGAGACAAGGTGATCATTGCAAACCAAGCTGTCAGGTGTGTACAACCGAATGATACCTAGGGCTTTGTATTCGTGCCCTGTCTCCTCTGTAGCACATTGCTACAAACTCAGTAGCTTAAAACAACACAAGTGCATTATGATAGTTCTGGAGGACAGAATTTGAGCTGAGTCTTCAAGAGCTAAAATCAAGGTGTCAGCTGAGCTCATTCCTCCTGGAAGTTCCAGGAGCGAATCTGTTGTTTGCTCTTGTTACTTTCTAGGGCTGCCTGCAAGCCTTGGCTTGTGGCTGCTTTACTTCAGTATCGGCTTCCATCACTACAACGCTTTCACCATCTATAGTCAAATCTCCCTCTGCCTCACTTTTGTAAGGATGCTGGTGCTTACGTTTAGGATATACCTGAATAATCAAAATAATCTTCCCGTCATGAGATCCTTAATTTAATCACATCTACAAAGGCCTTTTTGCCACCTAACAGTCATGGGTCCCAGAAGCCAAGGTCTGGATATCATTGTGGGCCATTATTCATTCTACCACAGCCCTGTCACTGAATCAGGCTGAAAATACCAGCTTTTTCTTCAGGATTAGCTTTACTCTAAGGTCTCAGACACCACTAGTGGACAGAACCTTGACAACTGACTGCTGCTGCTGCTGCTAAGTCGCTTCAGTCGTGTCTGACTCTGTGCGACCCCATAGACAGCAGCCCACCAGGCTCCCCCGTCTCTGGGATTCTCCAGGCAAGAACACTGGAGTGGGTTGCCACTTCCTTCTCCAATGACAACTGACAGCTTGACCAAATGTCGGTCAGACATTTTCCTGGATATTTCCTCACTTAACCAAAACTTAGAAGCAATATTAGTACACCATTTTGCAGATGAAACATACTCCTCAGAGAGATGGAAATGCTTTGCTCAAGTGAACTCAACCAGGAAGAGATAAAACCAGCCCTGGAATTTACAGCCTGCTTTTGTCATCCGTATAAAACCTCCTATGAATCTTAAAAAGATTACAACCTGAACTTACCCCCGTCTCCCCAGCCTATTTCTACTCTGGTTGGAGTAACCTCTAGCCATGGTTCTCCTCACGTTGTTCTGCCCTACACTGAGGGGTCTGGCTCTGGTTCAAATTTCTACATGTGGGACTTCCTGGTGGTCCAGTGGTTGAGAATCCACCTGCCAATGCAGGGGACACAGGTTTGCTCCCTGGCCTGAGAAGATGCCGCACATGCCGCAGGACACCCGAGCCCCAGCGCCACAACTACTGAGCCCATGCTCTGAAACCAGAGAAGACACCACAATGAGAAGCCCGCACACTGCAACCAAGAGGAGAAACAACTAGATGCAGAACTAGACATGATGCAGCGCAGCCAAAAAGAAATTAATTTTTAAAATTCTATATGTGATTTTTTCAGGCTTGACCCCAGGCAATTATAAGGCTTTGCCTGGCAGGCCTCATGGGTGGAGCGGGGGAGGGGCTGCTACTGAGTCAAAGTGGAGCTGGGGTTGGAGGCTGATCCCTTAACTGCAATTCCTGCAGGAAACTGCCTCCCCCTCCCTTGGCCAGCCACACTCATAGGCATATCTGCAATCCTAGCCTAGGGGCCTGCATTCAGTGACCTCATTATTCATGGGGGCGGAAGGTGGGGGGAAGCTTGACTGAGGTGCTTTTCTCCACTCTGACTCAGTACCTTTCCACCCTTAGCCCTCCTCCCTCCCTGAATCCATAATACACCAGATGCCTTTGGTTTGGAGCTCTTTGACAGTGAGATGATGCCTCCTGTCTGTGCTACGTCCACCTGACCCTCATTCGGTGCTGTTCCACAGGACATGAGAGGCCAAGGACCCATTTTGCCTCTTGCTCACACGGTTACAGTAATAACAGTGATCCCCTGGAGAAGGAAATGCCAACCCACTCCAGGATTCTTGTCTGGAAATCCCATGGACAGAGGGGCCTGGTGGGCTATATAGTCCCTAGGGTTGCAAAGAGTTGGACACAACTTAGGGACTCAAAAGCAACATGGTTTTTCATGTAGCCATTTCTCTAACCACTTTATCACCTGACTGTTCAAAACCTGCCTGTCAGACCTGCCCTTTCTCTCACCATATATTCAATGCCTATTCACTTTTCAAATCCCAATCTGTTTTCTACGCCTGTGAATCTGTTTTATATATAAATTGATGTATTATTATGATTGCCAAAAGGGGAAGGAAAAAGGGACAAATTAGGGTATGTAATTAACATGTAAAAACCATTATACTTGAAATAGATAAGCAACAAAGGTTTACCATATAGCAAAGGGAATTTTATTCAATATCTTGTAATAAGCTATACTAGAATGCAGTCTGCAAAAATCAAACCAGCAAACAAACAAAAAGCCAAAATAAATAAATAAAACCTACCAATCACTACACTGTACAACTGAAACTAATACCATATTTTAAATCACTTATACTTCCAAAGAGAAAAGAAGAATTCCCCATATAATTTTATGGCTTGATAGCTTAATTTTTTTAGTGCTGAATATTATTTCATTCCCTGAATATACTAGAGTATATTTTTCCATTCATCTGCTGAAGGACATCTTGGCTTCATTCACATTTTGGCAATATTGAATGAAGGTGCTAAAAATATCCATATGCAGGTTTTTGTGTGGACAAAAAAAAAAAATTCCAATCTGATTTCTATCAGATGTTTCCCATATTCACATCCTCTTTTATTTATGATTTGTTCTCCATGGCTCAGTGGTAAAGAATCCGCCTACAATGCAGGAGCCACAGGAGCCACAGGTTCAATCCCTGGGTCAGGAAGAGCCCCTGGAGGAGGGCATGGCAATCCATTCCAGTATTCTTGCCTGGAGAATCCCATGGGCAGAGGAGCCTGGCGGGCTACAGTCCATAGGGTCACAAAGAATTGGACACGACTGAGGCGACGTGGCACACGCACACACTCCATGGTTTGTTGCTCACTTGTCTGTCCTTGTCTGTTGTTTTTGTTTCATGAAACCTAGTCTTGCTTCCCTAATGGATTTTTCTTTAATCTAAATGTTAGGTAGGTAGAATAGGGAAAAGGAGTCCAAAATGATGGTGGCTAAAAGACAAGGAAGGTCAAAGGAAGGTCCGAGGACCAGAGTGAAGACTTCAGGCAGAACAAACAGCACTCCTGGCTAAGCCCAATTTGCATAGGGCAGGCCCAGGTGGAGGAAAAAAACATAAAAGGAGGAGCCAAAGCGCTTTCTCTCAGACTCTCTCTCTCCCGCGTGCGTGCACTCTTTTCTTTCTCTCTCTCTCTCTCTCACTCTCCTGCTATCTTCTAAATAAAATAGAGCTGTAACACTGATTTGCCTAAGAGCTGTAGCACGGTTTGTCCAAGACCTGAGAACTGTGACGTGCCGAGGGCTTTAATGTCCATTGCTCCAAATCTTTGTTGTGACGAGACAAAGAACCAAGGAACATACACTCACATGACATAAATATACATTGCCAAGTGTCTTGAAAACTAACTCAATAAATACTTAAATGACATAGCCAATTTACAAGCATCTTTTAGAGAATGACTAACAGATTATAGCAGTATTCACTCCCTTTAGAATATAGACTCACTATAATCAGGGTGTGGCAGTCATTTATGGAGCTAGTGAAGACATGACAAAAACTATCAATCAAGACATAATTCTCATCTCTGCAGATTCCCATTAGGATGTTACTGTTTCATTTTAGGAAAAACTTCTTTTGTTTTAGTTTTTCCTAAGGCACTGGTTGGATCTATGCCATAAAAGGATATAAAGTGCCTAAGAGACTCACAAGCTCATAAGGGAAGAAAAACTCACCAGATGAAAACCTGTAGCTGGAATTTGAACTTGTTAGAGAGATCTGATGTATTGATTAAGGGTTAATACAATCTGCAAAGGATTCCTTTATTTCTATTTGTATGTATATATATAATTGGAGCTTAAGATGGTGGAGGAATAGGACAGGGAGACCACTTTCTCCCCCACAAATTCATCAAAAGATCATTTGAATGTTGAGCAACTTCCACAAAACAACTTCTGAACACTGGCAGAGAACACGGGGTACCCAGAAAGGCAGCCCCTTCTCTTTGAAAGGAGGTAGGACAAAATATAAAAGACAAAATGAGAGAAAAAGGGGTTAGGAACTGAGGCCTGTCCTGGGGAGGGAGCCTTGAAGGAGGAGAAGTTTCCACACAGCAGGAAACCCTCTCACAGGCAGGTTTATGGGGAGTTTTGGAATCTCAGAAGGCAACATAACTGGGAGGAAACAAACCACAGAATACACACCTAACTGCAACTGAAGGAAAAAGAACTTTCCTGCAAAGACTCTAACCTAACAACCTAACACTCAGCCTGGGCTCACAGAACAAAGGATTGAACAAATACCAAAGGAGAGCTAGCTGGCTGCATACCGGCCCCTCCCTGCCCAGAGGCAGAGAGGCATGCTTGTGACAGCCAGAGCCTGAAGGCAAAGGGCTGCTACAATCTCAGTCCCAGAGACAAATCTTCCACCAAGCTGTAAGCAGGCTCCCGGCTGCTAACCAAGTCTTCCTGAGATCCTGGATGGCTGACATCTGCCAGGAGGGTTGTAGCCTGAGATCAGCTCTCCAGAGGAGACACATGGCACACCTGAGATGGTGCTCTCAAGATGCACCCGAGACACCGAGCAGGTGATGGGACCGGGGAGGTGATTAAGATGCACGGCCCACGAGGGACAATGCGCTCGCCAAGCACCTGGTCGCCTGAGCTGCTCAGACCTGAGAAGGGCACAAAACGCACGCCCAACCCACAGAGACTGTGAAGGTACAGGTCAGCAGTGGCCTGCTGCACGGGCAGGGGCTCTGGGTGCAGCAGACTTGGGTCTGGCATAAGCCCTCTTGGAGGAGGTTGCCATTAACCCCGACATAGAGCCACGAGAACTTACACAGGACTGGGGAAACAGACTCTTGAGGGCACAAACAGAACCTTGTGCACACCAGGACCCAGGAGACACGAGCAGTGACCCCACAAGAGACTGACCCAGACATGTCCATGAGTGTTCAGGAGTCTCAGGTCGGCGGTGGCCTGCTGCAGGGTCAGAGGGACTGAGTGCAGCAGAGCATGAATGGGACCTTTTGAAGGAGGCCGCCATTATCTTCATTACCTCCACCACAAGCAACAGGGAGGGAACACAGCCCAGCCCATCATCAGAAAATTGGATTAAAGATTTACTGAGCTTGGCCTCACCCTTCAGAACAAGACCCAGTTTCCCCACAGTCAGTCTTTTCCATCAGGAAGCTTCCATAAGCTTGTTATCCTTCTCCATCAGAGGGCAGACAGAATGAAAACCACAATCACAGAAAACTAACCAAACTTATCACATGGACCACAGCCTTGTCTAACTCAATGAAACTATGAGCCATGCCATGTAGAGCCACCCAAAACGGACGGGTCATGGTGGAGAGTTCTGACAAAATGTGGTCCACTGGAAAATAGAATGGCAAAACCACTTCAGTATTCTTGCCTTGAGAACCCCATGAACAGTATGAAAAGGCAGAAAGATAGGACACTGAAAGAGGAACTCCCCAGGTCAGTAGGGGCCCAATATGCTACTGGAGAAGAGTGGAGAAAAAACTCCAGAAAGAATGAAGAGATGGACCTAAAGCAAAAACAACACCCAGTAGCAGATGTTACGGGTGATGGAAGTAAAGTCCAATGCTGTAAAGAGCAATATTGCATAGGAACCTGGACTGTTAAGTCCATGAATCAAGGCAAATTGGAAGTGGTCAAAGAGGAGATGGCAAGAGTGAACATCAGCATTTTAGGAATTAGTGAACTAAAATGGACTGGAATGGGTGAATTTAAATCAGGTGACCATTATATCTACTACTGTGGGCAAGAATCCCTTAGAAGAAATGGAGTAGCCATCATAGTCAACAAAAGAGTCTGAAATGCAGTACTTGGATGCAATCTCAAAAACAACAGAATGATCTCTGTTCGTTTCCAAGGCAAACCATTCAATATCACAGTAATGCAAGTCTATGCCCCAGCCAGTAATGCTGAAGAAGCACTGTTCAACTAACATCCAGAACTAACTTCCAGAACTATCATCCAGAAAAGATGTCCTCTTCATTACAGGAGACTGGAATGCAAAAGTAGAAAGTCAAGAGCTACCTATAGTAACAGGCAAATTTGGCCTTGGAGTACAAAATGAAGCAGGTCAAAGGCTAACAGAGTTTTGCCAAGAGAAACACCCTCTCCCAACAATACAAGAGAAGACTCTACACATGGACATCACCAGATGGTCAACACCGAAATCAGATTGATTATATTCTTTGCAGCCAAAGATGGAGAAGCTCTATACAGTCAGCAAAAACAAGACTGGGAGCTGACTGTGGCTCAGATCATGAACTCCTTAATCCAAATTCAGACTTAAATTGAAGAAAGTAGGGAAAACCACTAGACCATTCAAGTATGACCTAAATCAAATCCCTTACGATTTTACAGTGGAAGTGACAAATAGGTTCAAGGGATTAGAACTGATAGACAGATTTCCTGAAGAACAATGGATGGAGATTCATGACATTGTACAAGAGGCAGTGATCAAGACCATCCCCAAGAAATAGAAATGCAAAAAGGTTATCTGAAAAGGCCTTACAAATAGCTGAGAAAAGAAGAGAAGAGAAAGGCAAAGGAGAAAAAGAAAGAAATACCCATTTGAATGCAGAGCTCCAAAGGATAGCATGGAGAGATTAAAAAAGCTTTCCTCAGTGATCAATATAAAGAAATAGAGGAAAACAATAGAATGGGAAAGACTAGAGATCTCTTCAAGAAAATTAGAGAGACCAAGGGAACATTTCATGCAAAGATGAGCACAATAAAGGACAGAAATGATATGAACCTTAACAGAAGCAGAAGACATAAGAAGAGGTGGCAAGAATACACAGAACTGTACAAAAAAGATCTTCATGACCCAGATAACCACAATGGTGTGATCTCTCTCCTAGAGCCAGACATCCTGGAATGTGAAGTCAAGTGGGCCTTAGGAAGCATCACTATGAACAAAGCTAGTGGAGTTGATGGAATTTCAGTTGAGCTATTTCAAATCCTAAAAGATGATGCTGTGGAAGTGCTGCACTCAATATGCCAGCAAATATGGAAAATGTAGCAGTGGCCACAGGACTGGAAAAGGTCAGTTTTCATTCCTTTTCATTCCAATCCCAAAGAAAGGCAAAGCCAAAGAATGTTCAAACTACTGCACAATTGCACTCATGTCACACACTAACAAAGTAATGCTCAAAATTCTCCAAGCCAAGTTTCCACAGTTCGTGAACTGTGAACTTGCAGATGTTCAAGCTGGATTTAGAAAAGGCAGAGGAACCAGAGATCAAATTGCCAATATCCACTGGATTGTTGAAAAAGTAAGAGAGTTCCAGAAAACATCTACTTTTGCTTTATTGACTATGCCAAAGCCTTTGACCGTGTGGATCACAACAAACTGTGGAAAATTTTTCAAGAGATGGGAATACCAGACCACCTGACCTGCCTCCTGAGAAATCTGTATGCAGGTCAAGAAGCAACAGTTAGAACCGGACATGAAACAACAGACTAGTTCCAAATTGGGAAAGGAGTACATCAAGGCTGTATATTGTCACCCTGCTTATTTAACTTATATGCAGAGTACATCATGCAAAATGCCAGGCTGGATGAAGCACCAGCTGGAATCAAGATTTTCTGGAGAAATATCAATAACCTCAGATACACAGATGACACCACTCTTATGGCAGAAAGCAAAGAACTAAAGAGCCTCTTGATGAAAGTGAAAGAGTGAAAAAGTTGGCTTAAAATTCAACATTCAGAAAACTAAGATCATGGCATCTGGTCCCATCACTTCATGGCAAATTGATGCGGGGACAATGGAAACAGTGAGAGACTTTATTTTGGTGGGTTCCAAAGTTACTGCAGATGGTGATTGCAGTCATGAAATTAAAAGACACTTGCCCTTTGGAGGAAAAGCTATGACCAACCTAGACAGCATATTAAAAAGCAGAGACATTACTTTACCAACAAAAGTCCATCTAGTCAAAGCTATGGTTTTTCCAGTAGTCATATATGGATGTGAGAGCTGGACTATAAAGAAAGCTGAGCACCGAAGAATTAATGCTTTTGAACTGTGGTGTTGGAGAAGACTCTTGCGAGTCCCTTGGACTGCAAGGAGATCCAACCAGTCCATCCTAAAGGGGATCAGTCCTGGGTGTTCATTGGAAGGACTGATGTTGAAGCTGAAATTCCAATACTTTGGCCACCTGATGTGAAGAACCAACTCAGATGCTAGGAAAGATTGAAGGCAGAAGAAGGGGATGACAGAGGAGGAGATGGTTGGATGGCATACCGACACAATAGACATGAGTTTGAGTAGGCATCAGGAATTGGTGATGGTCAGGGAAGCCTGGCATGCTGCAAACCATGGGGTCACAAAAGCATTGGACACGACTGAGCAACTGTACTAACTATGTATACATATATGTATAGCTATCTCGCATCACACACATGCATGTTCAGTCATGGGCAACTCTTACAAACCAAAGGACTGTAGCCCACCAGGCTCCTCTGTCCCTGGGATTTTCCAGGCAAGAGTACTGGCGTGGGTTGTCATTTCCAGCTATATATTTGACCCTCACCCAGTGCCTGCCTTTCCATGGGGAAATTGAATATAGGGGAGCTGAAGCTTCATTTTGTCTCACTTATCATATAAGTATATGCAGATACCTTTTTAGTAAATAAATGTTCCAACAAATAAAAAATAATATTCTAATATTTTCTGTACTCTGAATAGAGTAATAATTATTCATGTTTACCCTTTCCTCAAAAATTTGATATAATGATTTCTCAATTCTGTTTAGCTCTTTAAACTTTCAAAGTGACTTCACATATAAAAGTTTTATCAAAGCCTATATCCTAGAGCTTGATGCTGAACATTTTATACCAAAAGATAGATGGTCTAGAGTCTCTGTTGTGGGTGGATTGAGTGAGATGATTATTTCCATTTTGCAAATGGAGTCAGTGAGGTTCTTAAAGTTGGATGGATTTGCCCAGAAGCTTACAGCCAGTAAGGACCATCTCAACTGTCATTGGATCTCTATATTCCTGAGTCCTAATTCATAAGACTAATCCTGAGGCAGAAAATAATTACAAAAATCTAAGCGTCATATTTTAAAGCATAGCTCATTTCTTACCAAAAAGGAAATTGGTTTTGTAGAACATAAATAACAACCTTAACCCAAAGATGAGCTATTTGAGGAATCTGTCCTTTTATATTACTTTTGAAGGCATACAAATACAAATATGGCAGAGGTTCATCTTTTTAATAATCTCTGTAGCAGTGTTTGTCAAAATTGAAATGTCAGTTTCATTCACTTAGTCTTTTTAAAATGGAGCAAGAATATTTTCTTTTCTACTATCTTTGTCTTTTAGCTTATCAACAGCTCCTTCCCTTTAGATTACAGACTCTTCTATCCCCTGCCTTCAAGCAAAATAATTTGAGATGTAAGGTAAATTTCTCAAGCCCAATAATCTCTTCATGGCTTTGTTTATCCTTCCAGGGAATGATTAATACATGGAGATTTTTAAACATGGAGGTTTTGCTGAAAACCGTTTGTTACCCAGGCATTCCTCTTCAGCCACAAAAGTTTAAAATGAAAGGAAAGCCTCACTTCTTTTCAGTTTTCCAGAAAACAACACAGCCTTGAAGTGCTTACCTCTGGTTTACAATGCAATAAGACAGGAGAACACAAAGTAAACTTGAGGGCATCTAGGTGATTCCATAGAGACTCAGACTCACAGATCTAGCCCTAGGAGAGAATTTAAAGTCTGATAATGCAATCTTAGCCATCTACCAAGACTGCCTATTTTAAAAATAACTTTTCCACCTACCACCTCATCTGAATGTACATATGACAATATTTCATGTACTTTTATGCTCCTTTTTTTTTTTTTTCCTAAGGCATTTCCCAGGATGTTCTATAGACCTGCTCATGCCCCTAGGACCATGGATGAAGTACCACAATACTACTTATCCTTGTGATCCCTGAATCTCACTTTCTTGAGTGATAAAATGGACCCCACTCTCCAGAGTTCCCATTTTATCTCTCATATGTATGGTTACTATTTACCTCTGCTTGGTCTGAACTTGGGGATGGATTTGGAATCATTTTTGTGACTCTCTGTCCCTTTTATTTTGGCAACAATGGCTTACCACCCATCAACACACTTACATCACTGTCACTGCAGATGAGACAAAAACATTATTTTTAACAGATTTTGAGTTCCATAGAACATTTATTGGCTAAATTAACTTGCACTAAATTAACTTGCACTAAAGATGTTAGGATAGCCCTGGGGACAGATTACAAGTTTACTCTTAGAACAGAGTCCATTAAATTCCCACTGACTCTGTTTTGATGGTATCAGTTCTGATACCTATCCACAGCATGGCAATTAAGCTCTCTGGATTGTGGCAGAATTGTGCCTTCATAGTATCTGCTTGGACTATTTTATATGCTAAATTTCTTAAAAAGGAAATCTCTTTATTACCTCAGAGACTAAAGCCCTGATAAATAACATCCTGTACATACTACCTTCACCCCTTAATTCTGAACCCTGGAGACGGCTTTAGAGAGATTTTCTAGTATTACAATGTAAAAAATATTAAGAGTTAAAACATTAAAATATAACTCTAATGATTTAGAAAACAGAGGGTCTTTTTTATTAGAAGGAACTACAAATCAGTGAGCTCATGATATAAATACGATAAATAAAGATGTTTCTTTTATTATGCAGTGACTAATATTGATAATATACTTTTCAGATAACATATAGGAATGTGTTGCCAGGCACTGTGTCTTCTACTATAATGTCTCTTCTGAAGCCTATGAATCAAGAAGTAATTCTGACCTCCAGATCTTGATTATTTAAGACAAGCACATTTTGTAAGGCTATAGCTGCTGTATATAGTGATTCTTCTGATGGATTTAGGCAAGGTCAACTGAAAGTCTCCCAGAAAGGATTTGCCATTCTAGATGCCATAAAGAGCATTCATCATTCATGGGAAGAAATCAAAATACTAACAATTAGAGGAATTTTGGAAGTTTATTACTACCTTCATGGATGATCTTGGGGGGTCCAACACTTCAGTGAAGGAAGTAACTGCAGATGTGGTAGAAACAGTAAGAAAAGTAGAATTAGAAGTGGAGCCTGAACACGAGACTGAATTGCTGCAAATCTCATGATGAGACTTTCACTGATGAGGAGTTGCTTCCTATGATGAGCAAAGAAAGTGGTTTCTTGAGATGAAATCTACCAGTGAAGATGCTGTGAAGATTGTTGAAATGACAACAAAGGACTTCGAATATATTACATTAAATTAGTTGAGTGGCAACAGGGTCAGAGATGATTGATTCCAATTTTGAAAGAAATTCTACTGTGGGTTCAGTTCAGTTCAGTCACTCAGTCGTGTCCGACTCTTTGCGACCCAATGAATCGCAGCACACCAGGCCTCCCTGTCCATCACCAACTCCCGGAGTTCACTCAAACTCAGGTCCATCGAGTCGGTGATGCCATCCAGCCATCTCATCCTCTGTCGTCCCCTTCTCCTCCTGCCCCCAATCCCTCCCAGCATCAGAGTCTTTTCCAGTGAGTCAACTCTTCGCATGAGGTGGGCCAAAGTACTGGAGTTTCAGCTTCAGCATCATCCCTTCCAAAGAACACCCAGGGCTGATCTCCTTCAGAATGGACTGGTTGGATCTCCTTGCAGTCCAAGGGACTCTCAAGAGTCTTCTCCAACACCACAGTTCAAAAGCATCAATTCTTCGGTGCTCAGCTTTCTTCAAATTGCTATCAAACAGCACTATGGGGGGACTATAATGCAAGGGGGACTTCCCTGGTGGTCCAGTGGCTAAAACTCCACACTACCAATGCAGGGAGTCTGGGTTCAATCCCTGGTCAGAGAACTAGATCCCTCATGCCAAAGACCTGATGCAGCCAAATAATTTTTTTTTTTTTTAACATTACTTGGTACAGAGAAATCACTCATGAAAAGAAAGAAAGTGAAAGTGAAAACACCCAGTCATATCCAACTCTTTGAGACCCCATGGACTGTAGCCTACCAGGCTTCTCTGTCCATAGGATTTTCCAGGCAAGAGTACCAGAGTGGGTTGCCATTTCCTTTTCCAGAGGATCTTCCCGAGATCGAACCCAGGTCTCCCACATTGCGGGCAGACACTTTACCATTTGAGCGTCTTTCATCAGGGAAGCTCATGAAAAGAAGAGTCAATTGAAGCAGCAAACTTCAATGCTGTCTTATTTAAAAAATTGTCAGACCTGTCCTTTAGCAACCACCACCCTAATCAGTCAACAGACATCACACTGAGGCAAGACCCTCTACCAGCAAAAACATTACGATTCACTGAAGACTCAGATGATGATTATTATTTTTCAGCAGAAAACTTTTTTTTTTTTTTTCATTTTTTGATGCTGTGGTGCAGCATGCAGAATCTTAGTTCCCCAACCAGGGATCGAACCTGTGACCACTGCATTGGATGTCTGGAGCCCTAACCACTGGACTACAGGAGACTAACCAGTGAAAAACTATTTTTAAATTAAGGCAAATGAAGTGAAACTCATTTAATCATGTCTGACTCTTTGAGACCCCATGAACTATACAGTCCCTGGAATTCTCCAGGCCAGAATACTGGAGTGCGTAGCCTTTCCCTTCGCCAGGGGATCTTCCCAACCCAAAGATCAAACCCAGTTCTCCCATATTGCAGGCAGATTCCTTACCAGGTGAGCCACAAGGGAAGCCATAGTTGTGTGACTTGGTTTATTGCAGTGGTTGGAATGAAACCTGCAATATCTCCCAGTGTAGTTATTCTTAACACTTTTAACTTTTATACTAGGGTTAAAAGTGACCCATGTATCACCCTATCAGTAGTACCTTGCTGTATATTTGTCTGTACAGTTACTTTTCTGGTGAGATTTATACTGTCCTATACTTTTGTGTTACTGGTTGGCATCTTTTCATTTCAACTTCAAGAACTCCCTATAGCACTTCTTACAGTGGTAATGAACTCTTTCAAGTTTTTGTTTCTCTGGAGAAGTCTTTTTCTCACATTTATCTGTAAAATATAGTTTTGCTATCTATAGTAATCTTAGTTGGCAGTTTTTTTTTTTTTTAATATATATGTCTCCCACTCTTCCCAGTTTGGCAGGGTTTCTGCTGAGAAATTTATGGATCATCTTCTGGGAGTTTCCAGGTGAGTAGCTTTTTTTTTTTTTTTTTTTTGCTACTTTAAAAACTCTCTGTCTTTTGAAATTTAATTATAATATGTCTCAGTGTAGACTTTAGTCTATTTGGGATCCTTTGGGATTCATTAATCTGGATGTTTAATATGGATTCATTAATCTGGATGGCAGTTTTCCACCATTATTTCTTTAAATATGCCCCTCTCTTTTTCTCTTTTGCTTTTGGGGATATCATGATGTGTACTTAGATTCTGTTGACTTTATTCCATAAGTCTCATAGGCTTTCTTTGCTTTTTTTTAATCCTTATTTTTATGCGCCACCCCGCCCCAGGATATTCTCAAACGACTTATTTTTGCATTTGTTGATTCTTCTGCTTGGTCAAGTCTGCTATAGAAGCTCTGTATTATTTTTTTTCAGTTCAGTCATTGTATTCTTCAGGTTCAGAATTCGTTTTTCTTTTTTTCTGGTCTCTACCTCTTTGCTAAACTACACATCTTGCTTCATGCCTTGTTTTCATGATTTTGTTTAGCTGTCTATTTTTTTTTATAGTTCACTGAATTTAAGACTGTTATTTTGATTTCTTTGTCAGGCAGTTCTTAGAGCTCCATTTCTTTAAGGTCACTGTTAGAGCTTTACTTTGCTTCTTCAATGGTGTTATGTTTCCCTGATTCTATGGCCCTTGTAGCCTTGTGTCAGTGTCTGCACATTTGAAAAACCAGTCATCTTTTCTTGTCCTTAGCTGGATTTCAGCAGATACTCTGGCCAGAGATTCAGAGTGGGCCAGCTGGCAGGCTGCAGGCAGTTGGCTCCCATGGTCCATAGGGAGGCAGGTCTGCTGCTGGGTCCTCAGGTGAGCAGACCTGTCACTGAAGGCTGCTTTCAGGGCCTCAGGCCAGCTATCAAGACCTGCCCACTGGCTGTTAAGAGTCCTTGCCCATTTGCTATGTTCTCAGCTACCCCTTGGGTATCTAGGTGTGCCACCTTAGTGTTCTGGGTGAGGATGACAGAAGCAAACATCTCAGGTACCCAGAGTTTAAGGAAGTCAAACATTAATGCTGTTCTCTCTTTCCTGTGCAGAATTTGTGCCTGAGATGACCTCTTTCGAGTGCTATGCTGTGCAGCCTGGGGGAGAGGTGATGTGGGTGAAATAAAACTGTTCTTATTACACTTTTCAATTTTTTTAAAATTGTTTATGCTTCACAGAGGTGCCATAATCTTTCATCTGAATTCCAGAGCTCTCATGACAGTATCTGTATCTGCAAATGGTTGTTAAATTTGTGTTTCTGTGGGGCATGAGGACTGGAACCTCCTATTTAAGGCATCTTGCTGATGTCACCCCCTTCTTACTCCTTATAACACTATTACAAGTGCTGTTTTTTTCCAATACAATAAATGTTCTATTTTTAATCAAAATTCTTGCAAGATATGAAAAAAAGAAATTTTAATAAAGCCAAACTTTGAACTATATATTCCAACTGATATCACTTTAATATCAGCCTTCTTTACAAAACAATAGAAATGGACCACTTTTTTATCAGTGGGGATTTCTTAACATACAGATGTTCTTTAGAAAGAAGAAATTTCTACCATATCCCTTTCTCTTCTGAAAACCCTAGTAATTCAGAAAGTGCTTTGTCAATACTTGTGTCTTTGACAAGAAGGCAAGTTTAACTATAAGACTGCCTCTGAAGCCCAGTTTAACTTGGAAAGAGTTAATCACTCTGAGTCAAAGAGTCTTGTTCAAACTCTTTTAGATTTAAAAATCACAGAGCTCAAAAATACGAAACTAAAACAGTCTAAAGAACAATATTAGAGGGACTTTCCTGGTGGCCCAGTGGTTAAGAATCCACCTTTCAATTTCTCCCAGCCTCTCCCTCCCCGGTTATGTCGACAAGTCCATTCTCTACATCTGTGTCTACATTTCTTCTCTGTAAATAGGTTCATCAGTACTATTTTTCTAGATTCCACATGTGTGCATTAACGTACAGTATTTGTTTTTCTCTTTCTGACTTACTTCATGACAAATGTGCACTATCACGTGTGAAACAGATAGCTGGCGGGAAGTGCTGTGTCGCACGAGAGCCCAGCCTGGTGCTGTGTGATGACCTAGAGGGTGGGATACGGTGGGGGGAAGGAGGCTCAAGAGGGAAGGGATATACATATAATTATGACTGATTCTCACTGATGTACGGCAGAGACCACCAGAATATTGTAAGGCAATTATCTTCTAATAAAAAAAAAAAGAAAAGAAATTTGCCTTCCAATGCAGGAGATGCAGGTTCGATTCCTGGTTGGGGAAACTAAGATCCCACATGCAGGGCAACCAGAAAGCCTGTGTGCAGAAGCTAAAATCTGATGCAGCCAAATAAACAAACACTAAATATATGTATATTAGAAATACCAGGTGAATTACTTAGTCATACTTTTGCTGAGTTTGGAGAACACTTCCAAACACCAAGATGTTGAAATAAAGGGACAGGGGGGCAGGGTGGAAGAACCAGAAAAGATAATCAGAAGTACCAAATGTACTAAGATGTCCCATAGACCCAGAAACTCTGATTGTGGTTAAGTAGAATAATGTGACGTGAAGATAACTGATTATTTTTCCTTCTAAAAAGAATCAGTGATAGCAAGACATATGTTTTGTGAGAGCTATATTCGGAGCATTACCTAGGATGGAAGTTAAGGATGAAGTGAAGAACTCAGAGATGGCTCTGTGACCAAAATTATTACCTTGTTCAGTCTCAGTTTCAATCTTATTCATAATCCTAGTAAATGCTACTCTTGTGATAACGCCAAACCCTAAGGCAACTTTCACATGGAATTGTTTGCTAGAGTTATTCTTAGTTGACCTACTTTTAACTGCCAAGAGGAAGGGTGAATATTTGTGTCCCACCGCATTCTTCCTCAAAATGCACTTCTTTCCTTTCAGTGAGGTAAAGCAGAAAGAACATTAGCGTCTCTGTGAGCTACATGTCTGTGAGCTTCACTTTTGTTATCTGTAAAATGGGGAGAATGAGTCTGTGTAGGGTTATTGGGAGGTGTAAATAAGGCAATAAAAACCAAGCATGTTGGATGCGAAGATGCTTAATAAATGGCAGTATTCTATTTCCAGTGGGTCTTGAGTTTAGTGAGCAATTAATTTCCTTCAAGACATTGGGAGATAAGAGTCACAAATTCATTTCTCAAAAGAATATTTACATTTTAACAAGAGGCTCCAAGGATTTACAAGACTTCAGGGTACCAAGCACATTGACAAAGGTGGAATTTTGGATGCTGTTCAACACATATTTGCTGAGTGTCTCTTCTTTGCTAGTACTGAAAACACAAAGATTAATACTGTGGTACTTGTCCTTAAAGAAGGTAGAACAGACTATTGGACAAACTGGTGTCTCTTTCCTATCTCAGAGGACAGCAACAGAACACCACACAGAGGAGGACAGAAAATCGACTCTTGGTGTAATAAAGGAAAAGATTACACTCTTAGGAGAAGGGAAGGGAAACGAGGAGAAAAGGATTTTCTTCTAACAGACCTTTCTGTTGTGGATTTGGGGATAGGAAGACTAATCTTCTGGACCCTGCCCTGATACTTATGAACATGGGCATTTGGGCTCCTTGATACTCTGGCACTAGAGTTTTTAATTTGTACAAGGACTGTCTTCTGCATTGATAGCATTGTTGACTCTAGAAAGTTGAGAAGTATGTTTCAGATCAAACTCAAGTAGAAAGGTGAGGGCTAGTTGCATAGAAACCGTTTTGGCACAAGCAACAGATATAAAGGGACTCTTCCAACTTCTCATTGCTCAGCCTAGTTCATTAGAGTGGAGAGGGGGAGAATGTCTACCAAAAAATTATATCTAGGAAGAAATATCTGAAGTATAGCTGGTTCTATACCTTAGAATACTTAAAAGGAAAGTGAGAAATTCCAGCAGTAGTAAACAGATATTGGTCATCATAATTTCTTTTGGCTCTGAAACAAATTACTACAAATTTAATGGCTATGCTAAGTCACTTCAGTCGTTTCCGACTCTGTGCGACCCCATAGACGGCAGCCCACCAGGCTCCCCGTCCCTGGGATTCTCCAGGCAAGGACACTGGAGTGGGCTGCCATTAAAACATCGCAAATTTATCTTACAATCCTGAAGGTCAACATCTGAAATTTGCCTCACTGGGCTAAAGATAAGATGTCAGTGGAGTTAAGCCTTTCTGGTTCTCATGGAGAATCTTTTGCTTAAGCTTTTTTTTTTTTTCCTAGCTTCTAGAGGCCACCTAACTTCCATGGTACCCTTCCTCCATCTTCAAAGCCTGAAACTGAACATATTCAAATCTCCCTCTCACTTTGATGTCTGATGCCATGATCATATCTCCTTCATTGACCCTCACTTTCTCTCTCCTTCCTAAAAGAACTGTGAGATTACATGGACTCTACTTAGATAATCAAAAATCATTACCCCATTTCACAATTCTTAATTACATGTACAAAGCCCTTTTTGCTAACCATTGCAAGATCATGTATTCATCTATTTCAGAGATTAGAATTTGGATATCTTTGAAAGCCCATTATTCTGCATACGACAGCCAGGATCTGAGAAGGTGGATATAAGCATTACCAGAAGTATAAAAATAAACACTGTGATGAGCAAAACTGGGATTTTGGCTTTGCCTTCTTACCATCAAATAAACACATTTGCCTTTTCACCTGGTGAGTAAGCAGATCCCCCACAATAAACTATTTTTAGCTCCAGTGCCGATGGGAGAGGGACCCTATTTTGGGAGATACCATAGGAGCCTGCTATTCATCTGAGGATGCTCAGTCCCTTATCTTACTGGTAACCTTGACTCTTTATATGTTTACTCCTGAATGGCCTCTTGCCTTGTTCATAACGTCATCCACCGAGTAGGTGATCATAGTTGATTTCTCTATCTATCCTTTGGTTTTCTTCACCCTACTCCTGATACCCAAGGTAGTGAGCTCAGATTTCCCCCATCTTTGGCTCTACCTAGACATGCACTCACAGCAAATTAGCATCCTTCCTCTAGGTCTCACCATTCACTGGAAGAATCATGAAGCAGCACTCAGTGCTACACCATTTCACTTCCTTGTTTCCCAGACACAATGGCATTCTTCTCCTATGCAGACATTTCACTGGAGGTACTATGCTGGAGACAGTTTCCACAGGTTGCCTAGTCATCCACTTGCATTGTATAAAAACTGTGTATCTAGACCTCTGGCTGGCAAGAAAGCACAAATATCTACAGGAAGCTCTTAAGGACATTTCCTATTAGCTTCAAATCTGACCAAGACAAGGAACTGAAGACAATAGATATTAAATATCCCCACTTTCACTTCTAAGAGTTGCCAGTGAACAGAGACTATCTCCTCTTTGCAAATTTTGTCTTCCTTCATGACAAAAGTACATCGGTTTAGATTTGTTCTATACCCTTTGCCTCCATCCCAAATGATCTCAGATGCTTTCCTTGTGGCTCAGATGGTAAAGAATCTGCCTGCAATGCAGGAAACCCAGATTTGATCCCTGGGTCAGGAAGATCCCCTGGAAAAGGGAATGGCAACCCACTCCCATATTCTTGCCTAGAGAATCCCTATGGACAGAGGAGCCTGGCCAGATATACTCTTTTGCATCAAAGAGCTGGACACGATTGAATGACTCACACTTCCACTTTCTGTTTGGAAAACGAAGTCCTCCTAGCAGTCAAGCAGAAGAAACTCAGAAGTGTAGGTGAGCTAGTATCCCACAAGGCAACACTCAAGTAATGGGGCTTGAAAGCCAATATATAAAAGGATCTTCTATTCATCCCTTCAATAGACTTGTAAGATTCACCCTTTACTAACCTGTAGAAAATCCTAAAACGACTGAGGACAGTTGGTTCTCTCTCAAAAATACTAAATTTTATAATACACGCCTGTGTTGGCTTTCCCTCTATTTTATTCCCCCCAATCTGTCACACCTACTCATTTCCTAAAGAAACTAGATTCAGTAAGCTTTCATCTAAGGCTCTGGTTTTAGGATAAGAGAGTTGCTATCAGAAATAGTCCAAGAAAGCAATTCCTGAGGATCAGGTTTTGGAACTGAATCTGCTTCCTGTCGGAGAGCAATAGGAACCCCACAGGCAGTGTTAAGTGGATTGGTGATAACCCCCTGGTATGGAGTACCTTCAGATTCAGTGAGATTCTGATTTTCCCAGCTATGAGAAGTTCCTTCCTTTTCCTATTTTATTCACTCTGATTGCACACTCCTGCTTAGTTCATGGATAAACTACTTCTATACAAAACTTGATCTAAAGCCCAGGCTAAAGCAATATGTAAGTCATAGCACGTGACACCTTGCACAAGAGGCTAAAGCTCTTCATGTCACTCAATAAAACCCAAAGACCTAGACCTAATTTGTAAGCTGCTGAATTATCTAGCTCCTACACATTTCTAACCTCACGGGGCAGAGACTGCTAATTGTCTCCTCAATATCTATTCTTTCCTATTTTCCTACTGAAACTATCTTCATGTTAGGAGGGTAGGTAATTCACCTATCTAAAAACACATTGCTCACATGGCCACACATCTCCTTCTTTACAGCTAGGGTGTTCACGTGATACAGCTAATTCATGGCCAATAAGCATAAGTTGCTGAATAGCTTCCCAGCTGGAAAATAAGTAGATAAAACCTTTAAAGAAATGGACTCAGTTCTCATGAGGCCTTTGAATTTTCGTTTTTTACTTTCTCCCTGCCTGAAAGCCAGCAGGGAAAACAGGAGTAGATCAACCATCTTTATCACAGGGCAAAATGTGCATTGAATTTAGGCTAAGATTGGTTGAGAGAAAAGCTAGAAAGGATCTGGGTTCCCAATGGTATCATGGAGCTTCTGTATCAGTTTGTGTACCTAATGCAAATAAAATCCCCATTTCATTGTATGAGTGTATGTTAAGTCACTTCAGTCGTGTCCAACTCTTTGCAACCCTATGGACTGTAGCCCACCAGGTTCCTCTGTCTGTGGGATTCTCCAGACAAGGATACTGGAGTGGGTTGCCATGCCCTCCTTTAAAGGATCTTCCTGACCCAGGGATAGAATCCCTGTCTCTTACATCTCCTGCACTGGCAGGCAGATTCCTTTACCACTAGCGCCACATGGGAAGCCCTCCCATTGGATTAAGCCACTTTGGTAAATATAATTTTCAGTGTGTGCAGCTAATTCTACCTGATGACTCTATTCCAGTTCTACTGAGCTCTTTTTCAATCCTCAAACACACCTGTCTCAGATTTGGTACTTATTGTTTCCCCTATCTGGAGAATTCTTTCCCCAGATGTTCACACAACTCATGCCTTAACTTCATCCAGGTCTTACTTACATGCCACTTCATGAAGAAGATTTCCTTAATGACTCTACCTAAGCTCCCTCTCCAACTTCTTCACTTCTTTTCCCTTAACATGCTTTGTTTCTCAATCACTTACTAGCCTTGACATAACTTTTATTTATTAGTTAATTTTTATTTATTTCTTTTTTTATTGGGGCATAGTTGCTTTACAATGGTGTGTTAGTTTCTGCTGTACAATGAAGTGAATCCGCTATATGTATACATATATCCCCTCCCTCTTTGTTCTCCCTCCCACCCCACCCCCTTCCCACAGAGCACTGAGCTGAGCTCCCTGTGCTATTACAGCAGGTTCCCACTGTCTGTCTATTTTACACATGGTAGTGGATATATGTCAACCCCAGTCTTCCAATTCACCCCACCTCTGCTTCCCTTCCGTGTTCACACATCCATTCTCTACATCTGTGTCTCTGTTCCTGCCCTGCAAACAGGTTTATCTTTGATATTTTTCTAGATTCCACATACATGCCTTAATATACAATATTTGATTTTCTCTTTCTGACTTATTTCACTCTATATGACAGACTCTAGGTCCATTCACGTCTCTACAAATGACACAATTTTGTTCCTTTTTATGGCTGTGTAATATTCTGTTGTATATAGGTACCACATCTTCTTTATCCATTCATAAATTGATACAGTCACTATGGAGAAAAGCATGGAGATTCTTTTAAAAACTAAAAATAGAGCTACCATATGACCCAGCAATCCCACTACTGGGCATATACCCTGAGAAAACCGTAATTCTAAAAGACACATGTACCCCAATGCTCATCACCAGTCCATCCTAAAGGAAATCAACCCTGAATATCCATTGGAAGGACTGATGCTGAAGCTCCAAAACTTTAGCCACCTGATGTGAAGAAGCGACTCACTGGAAAAGACCCTGATGTTTGGAGAAGATTGAAGACAAAAGGAGAAGAGGGCAGCAGAGGAAGAGATGGTTAGATAGGATCACTGACTCAATGAACATGAACTTGAGCAAAGTCCAGGAGATAACGCAGGACAGGGAAACCTGGCATGAGGCAGTCCATGGGGTCGCAAAGAGTCGGACACAACTCAGCGACTGAACAACCACCACCCCAATGTTCATTGCAGCGCTATTTACAATAGCCAAATTCCCAAAACATAGAGCAGAAGTATGGATGGTGGATTCACAATAAATATCATTGAATGTGAGAGTAAATTGGGTACCAGAGGTAGGATTAATATCTCAGCAGCTGAAAATGAGGTTTTACTACCTTCCTCAACTCTGGATTCTCTTAAAAAGCAAGTTTTGACAAAACCAGATGCCCCACTACTCTCGCGGGGGAAAAAAAAAACAGGAAAACTATAGGCCCAAATCACTTACAGATAAAGACTCAAAATGCACAGTAAAATACTACCAGAATGAATCCAACAAAACATATAAAAAACAGCATGTACTGTGAGCAAGTGGGATTTATCCCAGGAATGCAATGCTGTTTTAACATAAAAAAAACGGTCTCTATAAAACATCTTATTAATAAATAACAAAACACATGATCACCTCGATATGTTTAGGGAAAACATTTGAAAAAATTCAATACCCCTTCATGATAAAGTAACACTCAATGAAACAGATATAGCTGGGAACTTTCAGTCTGATAAAGGGTATCTCTAAAAACCCCACACCTTTGGGAGAAGGCAATGGCACCCCACTCCAGTACTCTTGCCTGGAGAATCCCAGGGATGGTGGGGCCTGGTGGGCTGCCATCTATGGGGTCACACAGAGTCGGACACAACTGAAGCGACTTAGCAGCAGCAGCAGCAACGTCATTACATGAAAGATTTAATATTTCCACCTAAGACCAGGAACAAGACAAGGATATTCATCCTTGCCACTTCTATTCAACATTGTACTGGAGGGTCTTGCAGTTAGGAAGGAAAGAAGGAAGGACAGAAAGGTAACTGTAGAAACTAAAAAAGTAAACTATTTCTATTCTCAGAAGATGTAATCTAAAGAAAATCCTAAGGAAAGGAATACATTAAAAATTAGAATAAATGAGTTTAGGAAGGTTGTAGGACACACGATCAATACACACAAAACTGCTATCCCTATATGTTTGCTATTAACAACATGAAAATGAAATTAAGAAAATAATTCCATTTAAAATAGTACCAAAAAGAGAAAAGAAAAATAATAATACTTAGGGATAATTTTAACCAAAAAAAAAGCAAAACCTACACACTGAAAAATAAAATTCCTGAAAGTTTATTTTCCCAATGAAAAATATTCTGTGCTATTTCAGGGTTAGTGTGACATGAAGAGAAGAGACCAATCACAGAAGTAGACAGGATTTTGGTGACAGCCATAACGGGAGAATATATGGCACCATAACCTTCAAACCTCACAGGACCAGCACCAAATACCCCACGGGATGTCAGAAAGAGACTAAAGCCAATTTTAGTTTCACTTCAATGACAGAGAACCTCAGCCACTTTCTAGGCTATAATAGCAAAGTTTACTTGAAAATAAAGCTGTAAGTAAATAAAACTGAACACAATTTAATCTTTGAGAATTTAAGGAGTGCTTCAAGACCTAGTGTTTGGGTATTTTTACTATAGAGATTAGAGAAGTACATATGGTTTAAAGATGCCTATTTCATAAAATGCTACCACTCTATTTTTATTTCAAGTTAGGCATGAGGTTGTGTCTTGCGGTTTTTAATCTCAAAAAAGTTTCTCGTAGGTTCTTAAGAATTATACTATCAAAAATATCATTCCAGTTTTTATATTCAACAAATAATGCATCAGTTAGGTTTTTTTTTTCTGAATGTGCCATTGTATTTTACCTAAGAAAGTTATAATTAAATTCTATAGTGGATTTTTAGAATCTTAACTAAACTTAATATTGATCCAAAAAAAAGGTGCATGCATCTATGAAATGTCATGAACCCGATGGTAATTATGTGTGAGACAAGAATATTTTCTATGTATTATTTATTTACCTTTTGCAGAGTTTATATAATGGCCACTGAAATAATTATTTTGAATAATTATTCCATAAAAGCAACATTGTTTTAATTTTACTAAATTCAGTTCAGTTCAGCTCAGTTGCTCAGTTGTATCCGACTCTTTGCAACCCCATGAACCGCAGCACGCCAGGCCTCCCTGTCCATCACCAACTCCCAGAGTTTACACAAACCCATGTCCATCGAGTCGGTAATGCCATCCAACCATCTCATCCTCTGTTGTCCCCGTCTCCTTCTGCTCTTAATCTTTCCCAGCATCAGGGGTCTTTTCAAATGAGTCAGCTCTTCACATCAGGTGGCCAAAGTATTGGAGTTTCAGCTTCAACATCAGTCCTTCCAGTGAACACCCAGGACTGATCTCCTTTAGGATGGACTGGTTGGATCTCCTTGCAGTCCAAGGGACTCTCAATACTCTTCTGCAACACCACAGTTTCAAAGCATCAATTCTTCGGCGCTCAGCTTTCTTCACAGTCCAACTCTCACATCCATACATGATCACTGGAAAAACCATAGCCTTGACTAGACAGACCTTTGTTGGCAAAGTAATGTCTCTGCTTTTTAATATGCTGTCTAGGTTGGTCATAACTTTCCTCCCAAGGAGTAAGTGTCTTTTAATTTCATGGCTGCAATCACCATCTGCAGTGGTTTTGGAGCCCAGAAAAATAAAGTCAGCCACTGTGTCCACTGTTTCCTCAGCTATTTGCCATGAAGTGATGGGACCAGATGCTATGATCTTAGTTTTCTGAATGTTGAGCTTTAAGCCAACTTTTTCACTTTCCACTTTCACTTTCATCAAGAGGCGTTTTAGTTCCTCTTCACTTTCTGCCATAAGGGTGGTTTCATCTGCACATCTGAGGTTATCAATATTTCTCCCGCAATCTTGATTCCAGTTTGTGCTTATTCCAGTCCAGTGTTTCTCATGATGTACTCTACATATAAGTTAAATAAGCAGGGTGACAATATACAGCCTTGATGTACTCCTGTTCCTATTTGGAACCAGTCTGTTGTTCCATGTCCAGGTCTAACTGTTGCTTCCTGACGTGCATACAGGTTTCTCAAGAGGCAGGTCAGGTGGTCTGGTATTCCCATCTCTTTCAGAATTTTCCACAGTTTATTGTGATCTACACAGTCAAAGGCTTTGGCATAGTCAATAAAGCAGAAATAGATGTTTTTCTGGAACTCTCTTGCTTTTTCAATGATCTAGCAGATGTTGGCAATTTGATCTCTGGTTCCTCTGCCCTTTCTAAAACCAGCTTGAACATCTGGAAGTTCATGGTTCACGTATTGCTGAAGCCTGGCTTGGAGAATTTTGAGCATTACTTTACTAGCATTGTGAGATGAGTGCAGTTGAGAGGTAGTTTGAGCATTTTTTGGCATTGCCTTTCTTTGGGATTGGAATGAAAACTGACCTTTTTCCAGTACTGTGGCCACTGCTGAGTTTTCTAAATTTGCTGGTGTATATATATATATTTTTTTTTTTTTCTAAATTTGCTGGTGTGTGTGTATGTATATATATATATATATATATTGAGTGCAGCACTTTCACAGCATCATCTTTCAGGATTTGAAATAGCTCAACTGGATTTCCATCACTTCCACTAGCTTTGTTCGTAGTGATGCTTCCTAAGGCCCACTTGACTTCACATTCCAGGATGTCTGGCTCTAGGTCAGTGATCACACCATCGTGATTATCTGGGTCATGAAGATCTTTTTTGTATAGTTTTTCTGTGTATTCTTGTCACCTCTTCTTAATATCATCTGCTTCTGTTAGGTCCATACCATTTCTGTCCTTTATCGAGCCCATCTTTGCATGAAACGTTCCCTTGGTATCTCGAATTTTCTTGAAGAGATCTCTAGTCTTTCCCATTCTATTGTTTTCCTCTATTTCTTTGGACTGATCACTGAGGAAGGCTTTCTTATCTCTCCTTGCTATTCTTTGGAATTCTGCATTCAAATGGGTATATCTTTCCTTTTCTCCTGTGCTTTTTGCTTCCCTTCTTTTCACAGCTATTTGTAAGGCCTCCTCAGACAGCCATTTTGCTTTTTTGCATTTCTTTTTCTTGGGGATGGTCTTGATTCCTGTCTCCTGTACAATGTCACATACTTCCATCCATAGTTCATCAGGCACTCTGTCTATCAGATCTAGTCCCTTAAATCTATTTCTCACTTCCACTGAACAGTCATAAGGGATTTGATTTAGGTCATACCTGAATGGTCTAGTGGTTTTCTCCACTTTATTCAATTTCAGTCTGAATTTGGCAATAAGGAGTTCATGATCCTAGCCACAGTCAGCTCCCAGTCTTGTTTTTGCTGACTGTATAGAGCTTATCCATCTTTGGCTACAAAGAATATAATCAATCTGATTTCGATGTCGACCATCTGGTGATGTCCATGTGTAGAGTCTTCTCTTGTGTTGTTGGAAGAGGGTGTTTGCTATGACCAGTGCATTCTCTTGCTGCTGCTGCTGCTGCTAAGTTGCTTCAGTTGTGTCCAACTCTGTGTGACCCCATAGATGGCAGCCCACCAGGCTCTCCTGTCTCTGGGATTCTCCAGGCAAGAACACTGGAGTGGGTTGCCATTTCCTTCTCCAATGCATGAAAGTGAAAAGTTAAAGTGAAGTCGCTCAGTCATGTCCAACTCTTAGCAACCCCATGGACTGCAGCCTACCAGTTTCCTCCATCCATGGGGTTTTCCAGGCAAGAATACTGGAATGAAGTTCTCTTAGCGGAACTCTATTAGCCTCTGCCCTGTTTCATTCTGTATTCCAAGGCCAAATTTGCCTGTTACTCCAGGTGTTTCTTGATATCCTACCTTTGCATTCCAGTCCCCTATAATGAAAAGGACATCTTTTTTGGGTGTTAGTTCTAGAAGGCCTTGTAGGTCTTCATAGAACTGTTCAACTTCAGCTTCTTCAGCATTACTGGTCGGGATTACTGTGATATTGAATGATTTGCCTTGGAAACGAACAGAGATCATTCCATCTTTGAGATCGCATCCAAGTATTGCACTTCGGACTCTTTTGTTGACTATGATGGCTACTCCATTTCTTCTAAGGGATTCCTGCCCACAGTAGTAGATATAATGGTCATCTGAGTTAAATTTACCCATTCCAGTCTATCTTAGTTCACTGATTCCTAGAATATCGATGTTCACTCTTGTTATCTCCTGTTTGACCACTTCCAATTTGCCTTGATTCATGGACCTAACATTCCAGGTTCCTTGCAATATTGCTCTTTACAGCATCGAGCCTTGCTTCCATCACCAGTCCCATTCACAACTGGGTATTCTTTTTGCTTTGGCTCCATCCCTTCATTCTTTCTGGAGTTATTTCTCCATTGATCTCCAGTAGCATATTGGGCTCCTACCGACCTGGGGAGTTCATCTCTCAGTGTCCTATCTTTTTGCCTTTTCATATGTTCATGGGGTTCTCAAGGCAAGAATACTGAAGTGGTTTGCCATACCCTTCTCCAGTGGACCACATTCTGTCAGATCTCTCCACCATGACCCGCCTGTCTTGGGTGGCCCCACACGGCATGGTTTAGTTTCATTGAGTTAGACAAGGCTGTGTACCGTGTGATTACCGTGTGATCAGATTGGTAGTGTCTGTGATTGTAGTTTCTAAATTATAGCAGGTAAAATAGTCTTAAAATTATTTAAATAAAACCTTGGTTCATTAGGGCATACAATGGTACTATTGATAATCCACTATATACAATACATTTTAGCTTTTTTGAATTTCCTTCGAACATTTGAGAAGATAAAAGAAACTACTCCAAACTTGGGCTTCCATTGTCTGCCTGCCAATGCAGGAAACACAGGAGATGTGGGTTTAATC
Source organism: Bos javanicus (assembly GCF_032452875.1). Taxonomy (NCBI): domain Eukaryota; kingdom Metazoa; phylum Chordata; class Mammalia; order Artiodactyla; family Bovidae; genus Bos; species Bos javanicus. The sequence goes on along the minus strand of NC_083879.1, from coordinate 17,248,537 downwards.
CCTGGTTGGGGAAGATCCCCTGGAAAATGAAATGGCAACCCACTGCAGTATTCTTGCCTGGAGAATCCCATGGACAGAGGAGCCTTTCAGACTACAGTCCATGGGGTCACAAAGACTTGGACACCACTGAGTGACTAAACACGCACAGACACGCACCCCAAACTTAGATCAAGTTATTCTCTATATAGAATCCACCCAACTTTTCATTCCTCTCAGACACTCCACATAGGTTAATTATGTTTCCTTCCATCTGCAAAGTGAAATATCCTCCTTCCTCACTCCTTTCACTTGGCCACCAAATCCCATGAATGCCCCCTCCTGGAACAAATCTCCTAACTTCTTTTCCTATCAGAAAGAGACTTGCAGACGAACTTATGGTTGCTAGGAGGAAGGTGAGGGAGAAAGCATAGTTAGGGAGTTTGGGATGGACATGTACACACTGCTGTATTTAAAGTGAATAACAAACCAGGACCTACTGTAGAGCACAGGGAACTCTACTCAATGTTATGTGGCAGCCAGGATGGGAGAGCGATTTGGGGGAGAATGGATCCATGCATATGTATGGCTGAGTCCCTTCACTGTTAACCTAAAACTATCACAACATTGTTAAAAGGCTGTACCCCAGTGCAAAGTGAAGTTAAAAAAAAAAAAAATTTAAAAACAAACAAAATAAAACTTCTGATGCCCCTGCATTGTTCACAAGATAAATCCCTAGATCTGTGATGTGCAGACTTGGTTCTTTAGTCTTTCTTAACTTTCACTGTCTCTAGTGTCCTGTCCCTCAGAAACACCCAGCTCAGACCCCTCTAGGCATGGTGCCTGCTCACACTGCAGGACCCTCCGTGGAATGCTCCTACCTAGCTGTCATTCATGAGACCTTCCTCGTTCATTCACTCAGAGCCAATTACTCCTTCCTGCACCCCTGCTGGGCTGAGTAGAGCCTTAAGCATAGCAAGCATCTCATTGCATAATTATATGTTTACATTGGACTTCCTCATTAGGCTTCTTTGGAGCCAGAACTGAGTCTTATTTACTTATGCATTTTCCAATGCCTAACATTAGGTGCTTTCAATTTTTTTTTTTAAATCAATGATTAATGAATAAATGGGGCCTGATGAGGCAGTTTAACAAAGTCTTTGGTCTTCAAAGTCTATCAGTTACCCAAAACCTTCACCAGCCTCCTTGAGGCCTCCTTACCCTTTCATTCTCAGCAGAAGAATATCATCTTGTCTTACAGAGAAAATTTTGACTTAACCTGCATCCTTTCCAGATTAGCTGTCCCTGCCACTTCTCTGAAGCTGCTCTCACAAAAAACTCAATGACTCTGTCATTTCCTAACAGGATGAAACCCCTACATCTTAAAAGTATGCCAACTGTGCCAACTGTCAAATGTAAATTAATTTCTACAATGAAGAATTCCCACCTTTGTGAGGTGTGGAGAAATGGGAACTACAATAGATAGCTCTTGGGAAGGTAAAGAAAGACTATATAAGTAAATTAAAGATGTGCAGAGCCTTTCTGATCCATCTATTCCTTTTCTTGGCATACATCTCAGGAACTTTCTGGCCAAAGCACACTAAAAAACACAGGCAAAAATTCCTTAAAGTAGTTTAAAAATAGGAAGCAATCCAAATGTCCATTTCCAGAAGAAATGATAAACTACTGCATATTCCTATAATGGCATACCTTATAGTACTGTAAATGAAGAATAAAATGTAGCAAAACTATCTTAATTAAATAAGCATAATGTTAATCAGAAAAGTGAGAATTCAGAAAATTTTATACAGCATTAAATTGATATAAATTTCAAAAGTGTGCAAAAAGAAATTAATTGATTTAGGATAGAAAATACTTCTAAAATCTGTAAAAATAAAAAACAGTTGGCGGTGGGGAATAAAACCAAGAATTCAAAGCTGTGGGTCTATTTCAGGAATAAGTTTAGGAAGGAGGGGCAGTGCCTCAAAGGAGAGGCATGGGGGCTTCAGAGTTATGGATTTGTTTGTGTTTTAAGTTTCATGCTGTATACATGCATATTCATTTTACATATAAGTAAATACTCTTACACACAAGCAACACATGAGTAATATCAGCTGTATAATTAGTATCATTTTGTATGATTTAGTGGTATATAAATTCAATAGGTAAGAAAAAATTACCTCTAAGATGATCACATTGTTTTTCTGGCAAATTAGAGGTTTGAAGATTTCAAGATTAAAATGTATTCCAGTTTTTTAATATTTCAAGGTCAGTGCGAAGGATAAAGATTTTGAGGGTTCAGATAGCTCAATTCAAATGAAAGCAAGCACTTTGAAATGTGTCCTTTTTTACAAGTAAACCAGAAAACTTGACTCTTGGAAAAGGTCTTTATTTCATGTATTTTTAATGGATTCACCAGTAATACCTACTCAGTACAGCAACTGAAGTGTGACTTTGCTTCTTCTGAAGTGCAAATAATTGATTTCATCTTTTCACTTCTTAGAAAAGGTAATTTAAAATATCCATTTTAAGTTTGCGCTAGTAATGTTCCTCCTAATTTTTCCACATACATACATCTAATTAAAGTAAACATCATATAACATTGTAGTTGGTATTAAACTTACACAAATGATAAGACAGGAAATCAAAACAGCATGCCACTGAAGTACAGTTTTACTATAGCAGTTATTACCTTCAGAGGAGAGAGATGGGAGAATAAAAGGACTTTCACCTTTTTCTTTCTTCCATTCTACAGTATTCAAATCTTTTATGATTAGTAAGTACATGTTACTTTTGTAACCAATATGAACAAAAGATATAGCATAGATATTAGGTGTATGTACTAATTTATTTATTTAAAGGAGAAAAGGAAAGATATAAGCATCTGAATGCAGAGTTCCAAAGAATAGCAAGGAGAGATAAGAAAGCCTTCTTCAGCGATCAATGCAAAGAAATAGAGGAAAACAACAGAATGGGAAAGACTAGAAATCTCTTCAAGAAAATTCGAGATACCAAGGGAACATTTCATGCAAAGATGGGCTCGATAAAGGACAGAAATGGTATGGACCTAACAGAAGCAGAAGATATTAAGAAGAGATGGCAAGAACACACAGAAGAACTGTACAAAAAAGATCTCCGTGACCCAGATAATCATGATGGTGTGATCACTGACCTAGAGCCAGACATCCTGGAATGTGAAGTCAAGTGGGCCTTAGAAAGCATCACTACGAACAAAGCTAGTGGAGGTGATGGAATTCCAGTTGAGCTATTTCAAATCCTGAAAGATGATGCTGTGAAAGTGCTGCACTCAATATGCCAGCAAATTTGGAAAACTCAGCAGTGGCCACAGGACTGGAAAACGCCAGTTTTCATTCCAATCCCAAAGAAAGGCAACGCCAAAGAATGCTCAAACTACCACACAATTGCACTCATCTCACACGCTAGTAAAGTAATGCTCAAAATTCTCCAAGCCACGTTTCAGCAATACGTGAACCGTGAACTTCCTGATGTTCAAGCTGGTTTCAGAAAGGGCAGAGGAACCAGAGATCAAATTGCCAACATCTGCTAGATCACTGAAAAAGCAAGAGAGTTCCAGAAAAACATCTATTTCTGCTTTATTGACTATGTCAAAGCCTTTGACTGTGTGGATCACAATAAACTGTGGAAAATTCTGAAAGAGATGGGAATACCAGACCACCTGACCTGCCTCTTGAGAAATCTGTATGCAGGTCAGGAAGCAACAGTTAGAACTGGACATGGAACAACAGACTGGTTCCAAATAGGAAAAGGAGTATGTCAAGGCTGTATATTGTCACCTGCTTATTTAACTTATATGCAGAGTACATCATGAGAAACGCTGGACTGGAAGAAGCACAGCTGGAATCAAGATTGCGGGAGAAATATCAATAACCTCAGATATGCAGATGACACCACCCTTATGGCAGGAAGTGAAGAGGAACTCAAAAGCCTCTTGATGAAAGTGAAAGAGAAGAGTGAAAAAGTTGGCTTAAAGCTCAACATTCAGAAAACGAAGATCATGGCATCCAGTCCCATCACTTCATGGGAAATCAATGGGGAAACAGTGGAAACTGTGTCAGACTTTATTTTTTGGGCTCCAAAACCACTGCAGATGGTGATTGCAACCATGAAATTAAAAGATGCTTACACCTTGGAAGGAAAGTTATGACCAACCTAGATAGCATATGCAAAAGCAGAGACATTACTTTGCCAACAAAGGTCTGTCTAGTCAAGGCTATGGTTTTTCCAGTGGTCATGTATGGATATGAGAGTTGGACTGTGAGGAAGGCTGAGCACTGAAGAATTGATGCTTTTGAACTGTGGTGTTGGAGAAGACTCTTGAGAATCCCTTGGACTGCAAGGAGATCCAACCAGTCCATTCTGAAGGAGATCAGCCCTGGGATTTCTTTGGAAGAATGATGCTAAAGGTGAAACTCCAGTACTTTGGCCACCTCATGCAAAGTGTTGACTCATTGGAAAAGACTCTGATGCTGGGAGGGATTGGGGGCAGGAGGAGAAGGGGACGACAGAGGATGAGATGGCTGGATGGCATCACTGACTCGATGGACGTGAGTCTGGGTGAACTCCGGGAGTTGGTGATGGACAGGAGGCCTGGCGTGCTGTGATTCATGGGGTTGCAAAGAGTCGCACACGACTGAGCGACTGAACTGAACTGAACTAATTTATTTGGGGCTTCTGAGGATGACAGAGGATGAGATAGATGATTGGATGACATTAGCGACTCCATGGGCATGAGTTTGAGCAAGGTCCAGGAGTTGGTGATGGACAGGGAGGCCTGGCATGCTGCAATCCATGGGGTCACAAAGAGTTGGACATGACTGAGAGACTGAACTGATTGAGGTAGCACAGTGGTAAAGAACCTACCTGCCATCTGGGAGATGCAAGAGACACAGGTTTGATTCCTAGCTGAAGAAGATTCCCTGGAGTAGGAAATGGCAACCCACTCCAGTATCCTTGCCTGGAAAGTTCCATGAATAAAAGAGCCTGGAGGGCTACAGTCCATGGGACTGCTAAGAGTTGGATAGGAAGGACTGAGTGACTGAGTATGCCACTATTTGTATTTAAGAACACATTTTTATGTGTTTTCTCTAGTCAGAAAACTAGATTTTAGAGTAACTGTGGCATTTTGTGTGTGGCAAAATTGCAAACCGGGTGAAGGTAGCCTTTGATCATCGTCCGCTTTTGCCTTTTCCATTGTAACTTTGTGTCACACCCTTGACCTAGCCAAGGCATCTGCCCTCCAGTCTCCCTCTGCCGGCTGTAAGTCTTCCCTTCATGCAACAGAATTTCCCCTTCTTTACCTAAATCCAATACACTGTGTCCTCATTTAAGTTAGTGGTCACTTGAGTATCATGGGCTTCGATACAAGCAGACTTTGCTTTTCACACTCCACAGTATAGTTAAATACCACCAGCCTCCCCAAAACCATGATTCAAATTTCATTACCATAGTATCTTAACTGTGAGTCACTGTATAAAGCACACCCTTTGCTCTTATGTCTGCAAACCACTAGGTAAATCACCAATGTGCATCCCGACCAGTGGCCAATCACATCAAGTCTTTCCAATTTTTTCGGTGACTGGTCACTGAAAGTCTGTCATCCAGTTCAGGCACGTGTAGCAGCAGTGTACTTGCATTGCCTCCTTGTCTCACAGTGATAAAGTAACATGATAATTTACAAAAACAGATACTCAAAAGAGGGTCAACAAAAATAAAAACACAGCCGAAAAACAAAAGCGATAGCTTTAGAAGTGAAATTTGATCCAAATGGAGTTACAGAAGAAATAGCTGATATGGGAATGTTGACAGTGCTTTGGTTCTGAGACTCTGGATATGCAGCAAAACGATCTCTTGAAAGCGCTTTTTAAAAAATGTCAGTCCATCACATATTGGAAATTATATTATATATTTATTTTGGCCACAATGCATGGCTTATGGGATCTTATTAATAATTCCCTGACCAGAGATCGAACCCCTGACCCCAGTGGTGAAAGCGTTGAGTCCTAACCACTGGACCTCCAGGGTGTTCCTGAAAGCAAATTTACTGACATAAATGAGGAAAGTGGTTGTGATGGAAAGGATAAAGATATCCTAGAGGAAATGACACTGGAGAAAATCTTCAGATTAAGAGAACTCTCAGAGATATTTTTTGATATTAAAGAAGCAAAGACAAAATGTTGGAAGCAGATCTGAATCTAGAAAGGAATATTACAATTTGCTGAAGTATAGAAAGATGTTCACTCCACACTGTAGGTTATACAACAAAAAGGCAAGCACTATTCAAACTGCTCTTGATACTTTTTCTTTACAAAGAAAATAGAGTTGTTATTAACTCTTAATGTTAATGATTTAAGTTATAGTATACTAAATAATATATACGAAAATGTAGTGTACTAAACAGTATATTAAATACATTTAAATGTAAGTTTTATTTTTTGGAGAAGGCAATGGCACCCCACTCCAGTACTCTTGCCTGGAAAATCCCATGGGCGGAGGAGCCTGATAGGCTGCAGTCCATGGGGTCGCTAAGAGTCGGACACGATTGAGCTACTTCACTTTACTTCATTTTTTTATTTCTCTATACGTGTATAACAGAGTTTTTAAAGTTTTGACAGAAATATTTAAGTCATGGAACATTTTTAACTTTTTCCATTAAGATCATTTTGCACAGTTTCAGCTTGCACAACCATCTTCACAGTTCTGGGCTACCATGCCAAGTGTGGACGCCCTGTGTTTGACATGAAGGTCAGTTAGTATCTGCTACACTAATTAAAATTTTTGCAGCAGGACATTGTAGAACTAGTATAGACTTCAGACAGGAGGGACTGGAGTTGAAGCTCTGACTCTGAAACTTATCTGCTTAGTGACCTTCACTTTTTCACGTAACCACTCAGCATTAGTTTTCTCCTTCATTTCTACAGAAGAGATGTGAATATTACATCTTTAGTAGTTTGCAGGCTGGTTGTGTGGATTAACTGAAGGAAATAAAACAGTAAATTACAAAGTGTGTTAATTGCCCAGTCATGTCTGATTCTTTGTGACCCCATGGACTATAGCCCACCAGGCTCCTCTATCCATGGAATTCTCCAGGCGAGAATACTGGAGTGGGAAGCCTTTTCCTTCTCCAGGGGATTTTCCCAACCCAGGGATTGAACCCAGGTCTCTCACATTGCTGGAAGGTTCTTTACCGTCTGAGCCACCAGGGGAGCCCAAATGATAAAGCATAATTCAAATATTCGTTGCTATCAAAAGGCATATGATTTGGAGTTTAATGGATCATCCCCTCACACACATCACATTCTAAAAGACAGTGATGAGTGACATAATATGCTCTTCAAAAAAAAAATTTTTGTCTTAAAGAAGAGGTTTTCAAAGAGTATTTTAACAACTAGTGCATAGGATTTTAAAAATAGAAATCAATCCTGTGTCTTAAGTCCTAAACCAATCTTTCCTTCCTATGCATAAATTTTATTAACTGCTTAAACTCTCCCCATATCTAAATGTGTTTTTCATATTATCATTTGGATTCCAAACTTTCTGAAGTCTGTTCTCACACAATAGCTCCCTGCTGTACTCTTGAATCATTGATTTAGTAAACTGAGATTCCAATTAACTGTTAAGTATACTCAATGCATTGGAAAAGACCCTGATGCTAGGAAAGACTGAAGGTGGGAGGAGAAGGGGACAACAGAGGATGAGATGGTTGGATGGCATCACCGACTCGATGGACATGAGTTTGAGTAAGCTCCAGGAGTTGATGGACAGGGAAGCCTGGCATGCTGCAGTCCATGGGGTCGCAAAGAGTAGGGCACAACTGAGTGACTGAACTCATACTCAATGCATAAAAAAATACTGAAAGGCAGGAAGGAAGAAAATGTTCAAGTGGCTTCAAAAAGGATGTTTTAAATTTAGTTTGAATTTCTTGAATTTTCTAGAAACCTAATGATTTCAGAAATGTCCCTGAGTGATAAGGTTGTATAAAGACACAGTATGTCAATTTTGGAAGGATTGAGGGCACTAGATCCAGAGCAAATTTTTACCAATGGCCCCTGGTTTTACCCACTTAATTTCTAAGCCCAAAGTTGGTCTCCAAAATACATGAATAAGCCCTTGTAAGAGGCCTAGTCCTTAGCTAAAGAGACACAGATGTATAGAACAGTCTTTTGGACTCTGTGGGAGAGGGAGAGGGTGGGATGATTTGGGAGAATGGCATTGAAATATGTATAATATCATATATGAAACGAGTCACCAGTCCAGGTTTGATGTACGATACTGGATGCTTGGGGCTGGTGCACTGGGACGACCCAGAGGGATGGTGTGGGGAGGGAGGAGGGAGGAGGGTTCAGGATGGGGAGCACATGTATACCTGTGGCAGATTCATTTTGATATATGGCAAAACCAATACAATATTGTAAAGTTAAATAAAAAAAAAAAAAAAAAAGAATAAGGTCTAGTCTGCCTTTAGGGCTTATCACCTTTCATGCCCTAATTTCACTAGTGAGATGACTTTCTTAGAGGGTTAACCCAATACAAAAGCTCTCAGGGATTGGTTGGTTCTCAGCGGAGGACAGATGTGGGTGAGATCTCCAAACCTGAGTCCTCAACCAGCTGGCTACTCCAGTCACAGTTTCAGGGCGGGGATTGGTAACGGGTATATTCCTGATGAATGAATAGTCTTTAATATTGTCTGAGCATTTGAACCAGGCCCCTGTTGGAATGCTGGGTATGGGGTCCTCTAATATAAGTACAGCTCCTGCCCAAACCCTAACTAGCAGCCGACCAAAATTTTTTGGCTCTTTTTACCAGAAATTAAATCTTATCTTGGTCTAGAAATGCTAATCTGGCAACTCTGAAATTGCCTCAGGTGGGGACAAGGGAGACAAGTCAAGAAAAATAGCATTTTTTGTCTGAGACCTGGAAGAGAACTCATTTATGTCATGCACAACATGGCTGTCTTTGTGCTCAGATGTTCAATCACATCTGGCTCTTGGCAACCCCATGGATTTGTAGCCCACCAGGCTTCTCTGTCCATGGGATTCTCCAGGCAAGAATACTGGTGTAGGGTGCCATTTCTTTCTACAGGGGATCTTCCCAACCCAGCGATCGAGCCTGCATCTCCAGTGTCTCCTGCATCGTCAGGCGGATTATTTACCACTAGCTCCTGGGCAGCCCTGGCTGCCTTTGCTCAGCTCCAATTTTCAGACCCTCTAGGCTTTGCAGGCAAGCCCACTGCTCCCACCCCCATGGGGGGATACACTAGTGCTTTCTTTATGCACAAGATGTAAAAGAGCTACAAGACTCCATCTAAAAGGAAAATGCTATGAATGAGAAAGGATCCAGAAGATGCTGGAAGTAAGTAAAAAAAAAAATCACAGAGACAAAAGAGCTCTACATTCCAAAATCTCCTCCCCAGCCTGAGCACCGAGGCCTGATCATGACTCCCTGGACCATTTCACAACCCTTCTTGATGGTACAGTAAGGGCAGGGCAAGAACAATTCTTTGACTCTCCACAGTTATAGCAATACCACTCTGCCAAGGGTAGGATGTAGCCAGAGTCATCAGAACTTAACAGTTTTGTTTAACATTTGCCTGCTTTTCAATAACCTTCAGGTATATCTCTAGTTGGCACTTTTATTTCTCCAGCATAGAATTCATAGATTTTCTGCAAGTTTTTATAAGAAGAAATAGCTTAACTGGAAAACTCCTGTAAGTTCTCAGTCCAGATGCATGCTAAGTTGCTTCAGTGGTGTCAGTTCTTTGAGATCCCATGGATTGTAGCCCACCAGACTCCCCTGCCCACGGGATTCTCCAGGCAAGAATACTGGAGTGGGTTGCCATGCCCTCCTCCAGAGGATCTGCCCAACCCAGGGATCGAACCCGCCTCTCTTATGTCTCCTGCATTTGCAGGTGGATTCTTTACCTCTAGCACCACCTGGGAAGCCCCCTCAGACTAGATAATGGCCTCCAATTTTTTTTTTAATTTATTGTACGTTTTAACCACATAAAAATAGAACACTAAAAAGGATCCCTGTATATCCACTTGCCAGCCTCCATAACTTTTAACATTTTTAAAAATCTTACACACATATACCAGAGGTCTGTAAACTTTTTCTGTAAAGGATCAGACAGTAAATATTTGATGCTATTTGGCCCTGAGGTCCCTGACACAACTATTTCCTTCTGTTGTAGTGTGAAAGCAGCCACAGATAATAAGCAAATGAGCATGTCTGTGATCCAACAAATTTCATTTACAAAAACAGTCTCTCCTCGCCACCCACAGGCAATTGCTCTTCCGATTTTTTTTCTTCATAGGTTAATTATCCCTGCTATTGAACATCATTAAACTGTACTCTTTTCTTTCACTGAGCATAAATTTGAAATTACCTCATGCCGTTTCTTTGTATCAGTAGTTCATTCCTTTTATTGCTAGGTAGTATTATATCATTATATGATAACAGAATGAATAAAAATATATCTGTTATTTTGTTTATCCAGTCTCCTGCTGATGGACATTTAGATTGTTTCCAAGGGTTTTGCTGTTAGAAATAAAACTTCATTCAGCATTTATATATAAGTAATTTTATAGACATAAGCTTTAATTTCCTATAGATAAATTAATAAATTATTGATTTATGATTAAAGTGACTACTTCGACTGAGCAACAACACTTTCACTTTTCACTTTCATGCATTGGAGAAGGTAATGGCAACCCACTCCATCGTTCTTGCCTGGAGAATCCCAGGGACGGCAGAGCCTGGTGGACTGCTGTCTATGGGGTCACACAGAGTTGGACACGACTGAAGCGACTTAGCAGCAGCAGCAGCAGAATAATTAACGTGTTTAAGCATTTTTCAAGTATTGGTCATCTAATATATGACTCTGATGAGTATCTAAGACTTTTGGCCATTTTCAATTAAGTTGCTTGCCTTTTAATTAGTAGCGTTCATAGATTTGAGTCTTTTGCCAGATACATGTATTGGGAATATTTTCTCCAAGAGTATAACTTTTGTTTTTTTTTTAATATTACTGTTCTTTAAAGTAAAGAATACTTTTTTCCCTCATATACCCTTTTTATCTCCATATGTCGTTTTTCTTGTTACTACTAACTGATATTAGTGTGGTAGTTTTTTGGCAATGGATACACTGATATTGACAAATACGTTTAAATAAAGATTGCAGTTTAGAGTTACTCTTTTTTGTTGTTGTTGTTGTTGTTCAATTCTATGGGTTCTGATAAAAGCATAATGTCATGTATCCACTATTACAGTATCATATGGAGTAGTTTCATTGACCAAAAACTATCCTGGGCTCCATTTATGTATTTATTCGTTCCTACCAATCCCTTCCCTCCAAGGCCTGGCAACAACTCATCCTTCTACTGTCTGTAGAGTTTTGCCTTCTCCAGAATATTATAGAGTTGGAATCATATATTATGTAGCCTTTTCAGAATGGTTTATTCCACTTAACAATATGCATTTGAGGTCCTCCCCTGTCTTCACAGATTGAATAGTGTAAACCCATGTAACATTGTTCAGAATAGAGCAGCGCCTGTAAAGGGCCACTATCAAGTCTCTTTCAGACATACAAGAGCTAGAAAATTACTGAAGACAAGAAGTTACAAATTCTCAAAAAAAAAAAAAAAAAAAAAACACCCACATCCTAGAGAAGCACAGCCAACTCAGATACAGCTATGGACCAGAATAGATATGAAGTCACCCCGTCTTTCCTGCACCTTGTCCTTTGCAACTCAGTAAACGAGTCAAATCCCCACCCTTCAGAGCCTACACCACCCTGAGTCTGTCCCTTTCCTCACTTCAAAAGTGAGTAAAAACTCTCTTCTTCTCTTGTTAATACTTCTATGAATTCTTTCACAACCTGCATCAGCTCACGTAACCAACAGCTCATTTCTTTTGGTTCCCGAATGACACTACACTGAATGGATGTGCTACTGCTGTGCTGCGCTCAGTCGTGTCCAGCTCTTTGCAACCCCATGGTCTGCAGCCCACCAGGCTCCTCTGTCCATGGCACTTCCCAGGCAAGAATACTGGAGTGGGTTGCCAGTTCCTACTCCAGAAGATCTTCCCGACCCAGGGATTAAACCCACATCTCTTGCGTCTCCTGCACTGGCAGGTGGGTTCTTTACCACTGTGCCTCCCGGGAAGCCTATGGATATACTGTAGTTTGTGATACACACGTTCACCTATTGAGGGCATCTTAGTGATTTCCAAATTTCCACTCTGAGCCTGTACCTCTGGGCCTTGGTCTTTACAAGTGCTTCTCTGATTCTATCACCCCTTAGGTGAGACAGAAAGGCTAGAGGGACCTGGAGCTGAGTGTTTCCCTTCCTTCACATCAGTGACACTGATGTTCACTCTTTCCCTCCTTCAAAGGCCAGAGGGGGCCAGAGCTGAGTATTTTCTTTCCCTACATGAGTTAGGTTCTAGTGAAACATTTTGGTTGGTCTGTGACAAAATAGGTGCTTTTAAGTTCAGGCCTTTAAAATATATATATACATACATATATATATATACATATATATATATATATATATTATTTTGAAGCATAGTTGATTAACAATGTTGTATTAGTTTCAGGTAGACAGCAAAGTGACTCAGTTATACATATACATGTATCTATTCTTTTCCAAATTCTTTCTCCAGGTCAGGCCTTTTTAAGGAAAATAGAATCCTCTGACAACATTTCAAAATGTTTACTTCCTCCCCTCTGCTGGATATATGAGGGGGTTTTGCTCTGATCACAGTAACCAGCTGGTGAGGCTCCTGGTAGTAAAACTAAGCCCCTAAGACTGCACTGGGCTCCCATGTGGCTCAGTGGTAAAGAATCCACCTGCCAAGCAGGAGCCACGTGTTCGGTCCCTCGGTCAGGAAGATCCCCTAGAGGAGGAAATGGCAACCCACTCCAGTATTCTTGCCTGGAGAATCCCATGGACAGAGGAGCCTGGTAGGCTGCAGTCCATGGGGTTGCTGAGGGTCAGACTCGACTGAGCGACTTCACTTTCACTTTTCACTTTCATGCATTGGAGAAGGAAATGGCAACCCACTCCAGTATTCTTGCCTGGGAAATCTCATGGACAAAGGATCCATGGGGTGCAAAGAGTTGGACACAATTCAGTAACTAAACAACAATAAAGGTTGTACCCTCAGAAATTGTATTCTCTTAAATTACTTCACTCTCTGCTGCTGCTGCTGCTAAGTCGCTTCAGTCGTGTCCGACTCTATGCAACCCCATAAACGGCAGCCCACCAGGCTCCCCCATCCCTGGGATTCTCCAGGCAAGAACACTGGAGTGAGTTGCCATTTCCTTCTCCAAACTTCACTCTCAGTCTCCAGCAATTAGTCAATTATCCCTTATCCCTACAAATTTCTGGCTCCAGGGAAGTTTTTTGCTCCTGGTAAACTCTGATTCTCTATATTCGCCACTCTGTTTGCTTTGTGACTTCAATTCTCTGACGGATCTAAGAAGAGTTGTTGATTTTCAATTTGTTCAGTTTTTTCTTATTGTGATAACTTCCAAGCTTTTTACATATTGGACTAGAAACTGGAAGTTTTAATTAACAGTATCTTTTGAGAACAGAAGGTCTAACACTTGTTTAACTCCTGCTTATCATTTTTCTTTTATAGTTAGAACTTTTGGAATTCCATATAAAAAACCTTTGCCCAATTTCCAGTTTGCTAAGATTTTTCTTGCATTTTCTGCTGGAAGCTCTATAATTTTGGCTTTTATATCTAAGACTGTAATCCATTTGATGATAATTTTTATATATCATGCACTAGTATTTTTCCACACAGATATCCAGTTGGTTATACAGCATCTATTGAAAAAACTGTCCTTTCTTCATTGAATTGCATTTATGCCTTTTTCAAATATTTGAGTATATACGTGGTTGTATTTTGGGATTTTAATTATGTTGCATCCATCTGTTTATCCTTACTCCAGAACTGCACTGTCTTGGTTACCTTATTTTAAAATCAGGAAATAGAAGGACTCCAACTGTATTGTTATTCTAGAACATTTCCTTTTGCATACAGATTACAGTATCAGCTTGACAGTTTTCACAAAAAAACTCTGGCATTTTTAATTGATATTTTATAGAATCTGTAGATTGGGAGGAAATATTAAATCCTCCAATATGTTAGCATGATGTATTTCTTCATTTTTATACATGGAAAGATCTTAATTTCTCTCAACAAATGCTGTAGTTTTCAGTGAGGAATATTTATCTCTAGATATTTATAGTTATTTATACTTTCGTAGGGCTTCCCTTGGGGCTCAGTAGTAAAGAATCCACCTGCCAATGAAGGTGATGCAGGTTCAATCCCTGAATAGGGAAGATCCCTAGAGAAGAAAATGGCAACCCACTCCAGTATTCTTACCTGGAAAATCACATGGACAGAGGAGCCTGGCAGCTTACAGTCCATGGGGTTGTAAGAGAGTTGTATGCAACTCAGCAAGTAACAACAAGATACTTTTGTAAGCAGTATTAATTTCTGAGTTTTATTTTCTAATTGTTTTTACTAATAAATAGAAATGTAATGGATTTTTTTACATTGACATTATATCCTGAGACCTTTTCTTTTTGAGCTCAGTTATTACAGCTAGCAGGTTTATGTGGATTTCTTTGATGTTTTTCATCAATTTGGGGAATTTTTCAGCTGACATAGCTTCAAATATGTTTTTATTCCATTTTTTATGGTCATGAGATTTCTAAATGTATGCATGTTTTTTTAAGGTTTAATTTACACCTGCACTTGTACATTTATACTAATATCTTGGTTCAATGTTTTCATAGATCAAGAATGTACAATATTTAAAAAGGAATACCAATCATGGTGTTGATCACCAATCATGGTCAAGAGCAACTCATAACTAGCATACTTTTGCATTTGGTTATAGAAGAAAATCCAACTTTCTGTCCCACCCTGATATTAGAAAATAATTTAAGTACAGATGCTACAAAGATAAAGATACAGACATTAAAACATGATAGTTTAGTAATGACAGCATTCCTTATCTGTCACCATAAGACTAAATATGGTATTACTTATTATTAATATATACTGTTATGTAAAGATATATTTTTCATCAATGTTGGAAAAATTTTAGTTGATATTTCAACTACTTTCCTTGATTCATTTACTTTCTTAATGTTCTGAGATTTCCAAATATATGTATGTTAGACCACTTATGGACAAGGCAATGGCACCCCACTCCAGTATTCCTGCCTGGAAAATCCCATGGACCGAGGAGCCTGGTGGGCTGCAGTCCATGGGGTCGCTAAGAGTCAGACACAACTGAGCGACTTCACTTTCACTTTTCACTTTCATGCACTGGAGAAGGCAATGGCAACCCACTCCAGTGTTCTTGCCTGGAGAATCCCAGGGACAGGGGAGCCTGGTGGGCTACTGTCTATGGGGTCGCACAGAGTCGGACACGACTGAAGTGACTTAGCAGCAGCAGCAGACCACTTACACATTGACCCATCGACATCCAACATGGCCTTCTTCATCTTTTTCTTCCCTCATGTGTTTTGTTTCATTTAATCTGTATTAGGCTATTTTCAATTTCTCTCATACTTTCTTTAGCATTTATTTTGATCTTAAAGCCAATGTACTTCCTATTTCAGATACTTGTTTTACATACCCAAGATCTCTACCTGACTTTTAATAGTTTCCATTTTTCTACTGACCTGTTGACCCATTCTTTCCATGTTTACCTGAAAATCCTTGTACATTTGTAATAATTATTTTAAAATCTTCATCTGCTTGCTCTAATATCTGTTTCACTTATGAATTGCTTCCTTTCTCTTCCCTGCCCACCAATTAAATCTGGGTGCTATATTCTTAGTTCTTTTTATGTTTAGTGATTTTTGACTGATAACCCCACACATTATGTGTAGAAAAACAATGAAGATTAAGAAATATTGTTGCATGGCTTTGTTTTCCCAGAGAGCAGGGCATCTAGTGACTAAGATGAGATAAGCTGGATTTCACTGAGTATCAGTTTGATCTGTGACTGAGCTTCAGTTTTAAGGGGTTAAATTTAAGCCTGATTTAGCCCCATCTCTAGTGCTGCCACCACCAGGGATCTGTCACTGCCACCACCAATCACTCCGACTTCCAAATACCAGCTAGGGGAACTTTTTCAAGAGTTTGAACATTTATAAGGTTCTTTTCTCTAGAAATCAGTTCTAGAGAAAGTTAAAGCTTTCTCCTGTCCATCTCTTTTAGATGATCCTGTTAAAATATATGATTTTAATATTACCCAGATTTTTCTTGGTGCTAATATGTCAGAAAAAATCTCTGTCTTTTCACATCTAAACCATAGATGGAGTATTTGGGGATTACTATTTTAATCTAGAAATTATGTCATTTCCCCTATATATACTTCAACATGCTTCTCCAATTGGAATGTTTAACATCATTTCCAAACCATTTTAACACCTAAAAATTAACTATAATTCTTTATATTATTTTGTACCCAATCCATAGTTACATTTCCTTATTTGCCTAAAACACTCTCTTCCTGTTGGTTTATTCTCAAAATTACATACTTAAATTGCATGTGTTTGTTATACTTCTTGGGACTCTTTGAGAGAAGTCACTCTATTTTGCTCTTTTATTTTTACAAACCATTCATTTGTTGGAGAAACCAGGTTGGTTATCTTGTGCAGGGCCCTACACTCTGGATTTGGATGATTCCCCTCTTGGGCTTGTGGTTAATGTTTTCCTCTATCTCCCATAGTTATTATAAATTGTTAGACCTAAAGACCTAGGTTATATCCAGATTTATTTATTTTTAGTGTAGGTATTTCATGTCTGTATCTCATCAGAAGGCTCATAATACCTATTATCTCCTTTGTGTGATTCTAAAATTGATTATTATGTTCAAGTGGTGTCAGTCTGACTCCATTATAACATTTCAACACTTAAAAGCTCTCACTGACATCTCAGCAAGTGGTTTTAGTGGCTACGGATGATTACTGTTTAACATTTTGACCAGTGGTCACAAATCATTTCCTCTTCATGTATTAATTGGAATTCTATAAAGAATATCTTTCATCAACTATAGTCATTTCCCCTATAAAATGGTATGTGCATACTAAGTCGCTCAGTCATATCCAACTCTTTGCTACCCTATGGACTGTAGCCTGCCAGGCTCCTCTGTCCATGGGATTCTCCAGGCAAGAATACAGGAGTGAATTGTCATGCCCTCCTCCAGGGGATCTTCCTGACCCAGGGATCAAACCCACATGTCACACGTCTCCTGCATTGGCAGGCTGGTTCTCTACCACTAGTGCCAGCTGGGAAGCCCCAGGTTGTATTATATGATTTTGTCAATTAGGTATTACAGGACTTATAGGAAAATAAGGCTGAGGCTGAACACGAATTTGAATACTTTCACAGGTAACATAATATAAAGAAAGAAAAGAAAGAAAATGAAGTCGCTCAGTTGTGTCCAACTCTTTGCAACCCCATGGACTGTGGCCTACCAGGGTCCTCCTTCCATGGGATTTTCCAGGCAAGAGTACTGGAGTGGGTTGCCATTTCCTCCTCCAGGGGATCTTCCGGACCCAGGGATAGAACCTGGGTCTCCTGCACTGCAGGCAGATGCTTTACCATCTGAGCCACCAAGGAAGAATATAATATAAATAAATCTCAAATATGTGACACAGTTTAAAATATTTAATCCCTAATAAAGAAAGAGTACGTCAAGGCTGTATATGTCACCCTGCTTATTTAACTTCTATGCAGAATACATCATGAGAAACATGGACTGGAAGAAGCACAAGCTGGAATCAAGATTGCCAGGAGAAATATCAATAACCTCAGATATGCAGATGACACCACCCTTATGGCAGAAAGTGAAGAGGAACTAAAAAGCCTCTTGATGAAAGTGAAAGTGGAGAGTGAAAAAGTTGGCTTAAAGCTCAACATTCAGAAAACTAAGATCATGGCATCTGGTTCCATCACTTCATGGCAAACAGACAGGGGAACAGTGGAAACAGTGACTGACTTTATTTTTGGGGGCTCCAAACTCACTGCAGATGGTGATTGCAGCCATGAAATTAAAAGACGCTTACTCCTTGGAAGGAAAGTTATGACCAACCTAGACAGCATATTAAAAAGCAGAGACATTACTTTGCCAACAAAGGTCCGTCTAGTCAAGGCTATGGTTTTTCCAGTGGTCACGTATGGATGTGAGAGTTGGACTATAAAGAAAGCTGAGCACTGAAGAATTGATGCTTTTGAACTGTGGTGTTGGAGAAGAGTCTTGAGAGTCCCTTGGACTGCAAGGAGATCCAACCAGTCCATCCTAAAGGAGATCAGTCCTGGGTGTTCATTGGAAGGACTGATGTTGAAGCTGAAACTCCAATACTTTGGCCACCTGTTGCAAAGAGCTGACTCATTGGAAAAGACCCTGATGCTGGGAAAGATTGAGGGCAGGAGGAGAAGGGGACGACAGACGACAAGATGGTTGGATGGCATCACGGACTCAATGGACATGGGTTTGGGTAGACTCCAGGAGTTGGTGATGGACAGGGAGGCCTGGCATGCTGTGGTTCATGGGATCTCAAAGAGTCGGACACGACTGAGCAAGTGAACTGAACTGAATAAAGAAAGACTGTAGTCAGCAATGAACTCTACCTTAGCAGTAGACATCAGATTTGCTTAGCAAAAGTGGATGTGTTCAAATGCTGTACTTTTAATTTATGGAGAAGAAAATACATTCTTCTTTGGACAAAATATAATGAGATCAGAGGCTGTAGCTCATTGTCCTGTTGTGTGTGTGTGTGATTGGTGCTGGTGATGATTTATTTTCCTACCTTGACTTAAAATAGAAATTTGGATTTTGTTGTTTTACCAAGTTTCTCCCTTTTACAAAGCTGCAGCTTTGTAAAATGAGAATGGGTGCCTCTAAGCAATATCCTGTTGTACTGAGCAACCTCATCTTTATTTTACAGCCCACTGTAAGTGCTTCTCAGGCCCCGTGAAAGTAGATCACTGTTTTTCATTTATCTACTAGGTGTTCAGATGCGTTCAGATCTATTGTTCCTTTTACTTTCACAGAACTATTCTTAGGGTGCACAATTAGTGAATTCCTTTAGATTATCTCAATAACACCTATTCTCTTATTTTAAAACACTTTATTATTTCAAGCTTCTCTTCAATATATGAGGTTTACTTTTCCCATTCAGGGCCTGGATTCTCCTACCAGGATATTTACCTATGGTTTGGATTCTGTACTGTTTTCAAAGTCTGGAGAACATGTTTCACACATGTAGGGCAATGCATATGAGTAACTGAAGTAAGAGAATATGATACAAGAGTATAGATTCTGTATATTCTTCCATAAGCCACTATGCTCTTCTAAGATGCCATGATTGCACACAGTGGGTGTAACTTGTTAGTTTGAGATATTCACCTTGTAAATATTTACATATTTTGCATTTTTGTGATTTTGTTTTTTATCTACCCTGTCTGAACCAATTTGGGCATTACAAGCAAGCATTATACCAAAAGGATTGTATGTGCTGCAGGAAAGATAGGAGCAAATCATAATTCTTTCATTTTATTGACCACTTTTCAAAGTTGGTACCCCAGCAACACTGAACTCAGTGCTATCCTGTGAGGTGTTTTATGAAGAACTTATGGAATTTTATGTTGAATGTGCTTTACCCAGTTGCAGTTATTATGTTTTTAATGCTTAAATTTGTCCCATCCTGAGCCAAGGAGAGTCCCCTTAGGTTGCTTCTGTGTTCTACTGAAACAACCATTAATCTTTGATAACGTTTTTCCTTTCCTAACATAATAAGGTATCTCAAACTCATTTTGCTCATCTCCTATTTCAGGTCTGGAACTGAGCCATTTTTTCAAGGAGTCGTGCTCCCTTGCAGTGGAAAATTATATTAGAAACTACAATCTGGGTGATAAGAAAGCTCATTGCTTTGGGTCTTGATTGCAAACCTATCATTGCTTCTAGGGTTTTTAATGGACAAAGAGTCAGGAAACATGCATATTAGACAAAATAAATTACAAGTTCATACTGCTGTTTCTATTTCAAATTTAATAACACAGAACTTTTACTTGAATTCTTTGATTTTATACTTTTACCATTTTTTTTCTTTCCTGAAAAGTCTTAGTTCCTAAAGGTCTTAACATAAGTTCATATAATTATGTATTATCTCTATAGTAGTTTCAAAATAACAATATGATTATTATTAATGTTAACTGAATGCAGTTTATGTCAACTTGTTTTCTCCCTGAAATAAATCCCAATAAAGACATTCAACTAAAATAACTATGCCTTAAACTCAGTTGAAGTAATTATTTCTCTATATCTATGTCACCAACTTGATATAGTTAGTCTTATTTCCTTCTTTTTCTTTTCCCCCCTAATATTAAGGGATTGCTTTTCTCTTCTGAGTTTGTTTTAATTATGTAAAAACTTTTACGGGGTTCCAAAAAGGAAACCTTTTTATTATATATATTGAGGGATTATTACTATATATATAATATATATACCTTATTATATATATAATGAGAGGTATTCATTGAAGTCTCACTAGCATCTTTTTTCCTCTACCTGGTTACCTTCTTCTGCATACAGGCTAGGAAGTTCAGTTCAGTCACTAGTCGTGTCTGACTCTTAAAAACCCCACGGACGGCAGCATGCCAAGCTTCCCTGTCCATCACTAACTCCCAGAGATGGCTAAAACTCATGTCCATCAAGTCGGTGATGCCATCCAACCATCTCATCCTCTGTCGTCCCCTTCTCCTCTGGCCTTCAATCAGTGTCTTTTCCAGTGAGTCAGTTCTTTGCATCAGGTGGCCGAAGTATTGGAATTTCAGCTTCAGAATCATTTGTTCCATTGAATATTCAGGACTGCTTTCCTTTAGGATTGACTGGTTTCATCTCCTTGCAGTCCAAGGGACTCTCAAGACTCTTCTCCAACACCACAGTTCAAAAGCATCAATTCTTTGGCACTCAGGGTTCTCTATGGTCCAACTCTCACATCCATACATGACTCCTGGAAAAACCATAGCTTTTAGACGGACCTTTGTTGGCAAAGTGATGTGTCTGCTTTTTAATATGCTGTCTAGGTTGGTCATAACTTTTCTTCCAAGGAGCAAAAGTCTTTTAATTTCATGGCTGCAGAAACCATCTGCAGTGATTTTGGAGCCCCCAAAATGAAAATCTGTCACTGTTTCCATTGTTTCCCCATCTATTTGACATGAAGTGATGGAACTAGATGCCATGATCTTTGTTTTCTGAATGTTTAGTTTTAAGCCAACTTTTTTCACTCTCCTCTTTCACTTTCATCAAGAGGCTCTTTAGTTCTTCTTCACTTTCTGCCATAAGGGTGGTGTCATCTGTGTATCTGAGGTTATTGATATTTCTCCCAACAATCTTTATTCCTTTTTTTTTTTTATTCTTCCAATTTTATTTTATTTTTAAACTTTACATAATTGTATTAGTTTTGCCAAATATCAAAATGAATCCGCCACAGGTATACATGTGTTCCCCATCCCGAACCCTCCTCCCTCCTCCCTCCCCATACCATCCCTCTGGGCCGTCCCAGTGCACCAGCCCCAAGCATCCAGCATCATGCATCGAACCTGGACTGGCAACTCGTTTCCTACATGATATTTTACATGTTTCATTGCCATTTTCCCAAATCTTCCCACCCTCTCCCTCTCCCACAGAGTCCACAAGACTGTTCTATACATCAGTGTCTCTTTTGCTGTCTTGTACACCGGGTTATTGTTACCATCTTTCTAAATTCCATATATATGCCTTAGTATACTGTATTTATGTTTTTCCTTCTGGCTTACTTCACTCTGTATAATAGGCTCCAGTTTCATCCACCTCATTAGAACTGATTCAAATGTATTCTTTTTAATGGCTGAGTAATACTCCATTGTGTATATGTACCACAGCTTTCTTATCCATTCATCTGCTGATGGACATCTAGGTTGCTTCCATGTCTTGGCTATTATAAACAGTGCTGCGATGAACACTGGGGTACACGTGTCTCTTTCCCTTCTGGTTTCCTCAGTGTGTATGCCCAGCAGTGGGGTTGCTGGATCATAAGGCAGTTCTATTTCCAGTTTTTTAAGGAATCTCCACACTGTTCTCCATAGTGGCTGTACTAGTTTGCATTCCCACCAACAGTGTAAGAGGGTTCCCTTTCCTCCACACCCTCTCCAGCATTTATTATTTGTAGACTTTTGGATCGCAGCCATTCTGACTGGCGTGAGATGGTACCTCATAGTGGTTTTGATTTGCATTTCTCTGATAATGAGTGATGTTGAGCATCTTTTCATGTGTTTGTTAGCCATCTGTATGTCTTTTTTGGAGAAATGTCTATTTAGTTCTTTGGCCCATTTTTTGATTGGGTCGTTTATTTTTCTGGAGTTGAGCTGTAGGAGTTGCTTGTATATTTTTGAGATTAGTTGTTTGTCGGTTGCTTCATTTGCTATTATTTTCTCCCATTCTGAAGGCTGTCTTTTCACCTTGCTAATAGTTTCCTTTGATGTGCAGGAGCTTTTAAGGTTAATTAGGTCCCATTTGTTTATTTTTGCTTTTATTTCCAATATTCTGGGAGGTGGGTCATAGAGGATCCTGCTGTGATGTATGTCGGAGAGTGTTTTGCCTATGTTCTCCTCTAGGAGTTTTATAGTTATTGTGATTCATGCAGCCTGGCATTTCACATGATGTACTCTGCATATAAGTCAAATAAGCAGGCTTACAATATACAGCCTTGACATACTCCTTTCCCTATTTGGAACCAATCTGTTGTTCCATTCATTTCTTTTTTTTTTTTTTTTTTTTTGTTCCATTCATTTCTAACTGTTGCTTCTTCACCTGCATACAGATTTCTCAGGAGGCAGGAAAGTTCAGTTCAGTTCAGTCGCTCAGTTGTGTCCGACTCTTTGCGACCCCATGAATCGCAGCACACCAGGCCTCCCTGTCCATCACCAACTCCTGGAGTTCACTCAGACCCACGTCCATCGAGTCGGTGATGCCATCCAGCCATCTCATCCTCTGTTGTCCCCTTCTCCTCCTGCCCCCAATCCTGCCCAGCATCAGAATCTTTTCCAATGAGTCAACTCTTCACATGAGGTGGCCAAAGTACTGGAGTTTCAGCTTTAGCATCATTCCTTCCAAAGAAATCAGGAAAGATGGTCTGGTATTCCCATCTCTTTAAGAATTCTCCACACTTTGTTGTGATCCACAGTGTCAAAGGCTTTGGCATAGTCAGTAAAGCAAAAATAGATGTTTTCCTGTAACTCTTTTACTTTTTTGATGATCCAACAATGTTCGCTATTTGATCTATGGCTCCTTTGCCTTTTCTAAATCCAGCTTGAACATCTGGAATTCATGGTTCACATCCTGTTGAAGCCTGGCTTGGAGAATTTTGAGCATTACTTTACTAGTGTGTGAGATGAGTGCAATTGTGCATAAGTGTGAGCGTTGTTTGGCATTGCCTTTCTTTGGGATTGGAATGAAAACTGACCTTTTCCAGTCCTGTGCCCACTGCTGAGTTTTCCAAATTTGCTGGCATATTGAGTGCAGCCCTTTAATAGCATCATCTTTCAGGATTTGAAACAGCTCAGCCGGAATTCCATCACCTCCACTAGCTTTGTTCGTAGTGATGCTTTCTAAGGCCCACTTGACTTCACATTCCAGGATGTCTGGGTCTAGGTGATTGATCACACCATCGTGATTATCTGGGTCGTGGAGATCTTTTTTTGTACAGTTCTTCTGTGTATTCTTGCCACCTCTTCTTAATATCTTCTACTTCTGGTAGGTCCATACCATTTCTGTCCTTTATTATGCCCATCTTTGCATGAAATGTTCTGTTGGTATCTCTAATTTTCTTGAAAATATCTCTAGTCTTTCCCATTCTATTGTTTTCCTCTATTTCTTTGCATTGATCGCTGAAGAAGGCTTTCTTATCTCTTCTTGCTATTCTTTGGAACTCTGCATTCAAATGGGTATATCTTTCCTTTTCTCCTTTGCCTTTCACTTCTCTTCTTTTCTCAGTTATTTGCAAGGCCTCCTCAGACAACCATTTTGCCTTATTGCATTTCTTTTTCTTGCGGATGTTCTTGATCGCTGCCTCCTGTACAGTGTCATGAATGTATGTCCATAGTTTTTCAGGCACTCTATCAGATCTAATCCCTTGAATCTATTTGTCACTTCCACGGTACAAACATAAGGGATTTGATTTAGGTCATACCTGAATGGTCTAGTGGTTTTACCTACTTTCCTCAATTTAAGTCTGAATTTGGCAATAAGGAGTTCATGATCTAAGCCACAGTCGGCTCCCGGTCTTGTTTTTGCTAACTATATATAGCTTCTCCATCTTTGGCTGCAAAGAATACAATCAATCTGATTTTGGTATTGACCATCTGGTGATGTCCATGTGTAGAATCTTCTTTTGTATTGTTGGAAGATGGTGTTTGCTATGACCAGTGTGTTCTCTTGGCAAAACTCTGTTACCCTTTTTCCTGCTTCATTCTCTACTCCAAGGTCAAATTTGCCTGGTTCTCCAGGTATGTCTTGACTTCCTACTTTTACATTCTAGTCCCCTGTAATGAAAAGGACATCTTTTTTGGGTGTTAGTTCTAGAAGGTCTTGTAGGTCTTCATAGAACTATTCACCTTCAGCTTCTTCAGCATTATTGGTCAGGGCATAGACTTGGATTACTGTGATATTGAATGGTTTGCCTTGGAAACAAACAGAGATCATTCTGTCATTTTTGAGATTGCATCCAAGTACTGCATTTCAGATTCTTTTGTTGACTTTGATGCCTACTCCATTTCTTCTAAGGGATTCTCACCCACAGTAGTAGACATAATGGTCATCTGAATTAAATTCGCACATTCTAGTCCATTTTAGTTCATTGATTCCTAATATGCTGATGTTCACTCTTGCCATCTCCTGTTTGACCACTTCCAATTTGCCTTGATTCATAGACCTAACATTCCAGGTTCCTATGCAATATTGTTCTTTACAGCATCGGACTTTACTTCTGTTAGGTAGTTAGAATAGGAAAAAGGAGTCCAAAATGGTGGTGGCTAAAAGATAAGGAAGGGAAAAGCCCACGATAATAGAACAAAGGAAGGTCCGAGGACCAGAGTGAAGACCTCAGGTGGAACCAACAGCACTCCTGTCCAGCCCAATTTACATAGGGTTGGCCCAGGGAGAGGAGAAAAAACGTATAAAAAGAGGACCCAAAATTGGGCCAGGCCTCTCTCTTCTCTTTGCATCTTTTGGATCAGCATGTCCTCATGATTCGTGGATGTATTTCCCTTTACTTTCTAAATAAAACTGAGCTGTAACACGGAGCTGTAACACTAGTCCTTCTGAGAGCTGTAACGCTGGTCCGTCCGAGGGCTGTAACACTGCTCTGATGCTTCAGATTTTTTTTGTGACAAGACAGAACCAAGGAAATTACACACTCCCCTGACACTTCCATCACCAGTCACATCCACAACTTGGTGTTGTTTTTGCTTTGGCTCCATCTCTCCATTCATTCTGGTGTTATTTCTCCACTCTTCTCCAGTAGCATATTGGGCACATACTGACCTGGGAAGTTCATCTTTCAGTGCATGATCTTTTGGTTTTTTCATACTGTTCATGGGGTTCTCAAGGCAAAAATACTAAAGTGGTTTGCCATTGCCTTCTCCAATGGAACACGTTTTGTCAGAACTCTCCACCAAGACCCATCCACCTTGGGTGGCCCTACACAGCATGGCTCATAGTTTCATTGAGTTAGATGGGGCTGTGGTCCATGTGATCTGTTTGAATAATTTACTGTGATTTTGGTTTTCATTCTGTCTGTGCTCTGAGGGATAAGGATAAAAGGCTTATGATGGGAGAGACTGTGGGGGAAACTGGGACTTGTTCTGATGGTGGGGCCATGCTCAGTAAATCTTTAATCCAATTTTCTGTTAATGAGCTGTGTTCCCTCCCTATTGTTTGACCTGAGACCACACTATGGTGGAGGTAATGAAGATAATAAGTAATGATACTTAGTAACTTGGCATTATCTTTGTTCTCTTTTTAATAAGTAAATTCATATATTAATATATACCCAAATTGACTTCCTATTTCTTACACAAAGATAGCACACTTTCCATGCTACCTTAACAGTATATTTTGGATATCAGGACATATTAGTATACTGATGTCTTATCCATACCTTTTCTCAGCTGCATAGTACTTCATTGGGTTAATGAACCAGAATCACTGAACCAGTTCCATGTTAATGGACATTTCAACTGCTATTAAAAATAATGCTGATAATGAATAGCTTTGTTCAAAGGCTATATGCTATTTTTCCTTTGGGGTAGATTTCAAATGGTCAAAGAGTAAATGAATATGTATTTATTACTTCTAAATGGCTATCTCTAGGGAATGAATTAAAATTTTAACTGTTACTGAGTCATGTAATTGGATATGATCTTTCTGTCATCTTGATCCCCAAAGATCAGACTAAGTCAATGTATTTATTTAAAGTTGAAACACTAAATTTTATTAGAGACCGTATGAGCTTAACCCTTAAGCTGTTGCAATGAAAACCCAGGATATAATTATAGGAATGGCATATTATCTAGACTTGGGTTATATGTATGGACTATAGGAGCTATAGAAATTTGTAAATTATAGGTGGTGATTTAGTCGCTAAGTTGTGTCTGACTCTTGCAACCCCATGGACTTTAACCTGCCAGGCTCCTTTGTCCATGGGATTCTCCAGGCAAGAATACTGGAGTGGGTTGCCATTTCCTTCTCCAGGGGATCTTCCCAACACAGGAATCGAACCCAGATCTCCTGCATTGCAGGCAGATTCTTTACCAACTGAGTTATGAGGCAAATTACAGGTAGGATACACAAAGAGTCAGACATGGACTGAAGCGACTGCACACACACACACACACACACACACACAATTCTGGAAAGGAAAACAAGATTACAGATAGGGGTGATTATGCCCTAATAGGGGTCAATTACTGACCCACTGAAATGCATGTTTGGAGTAAGTTGTAGTAGGGAGATCTGCATAAATCAGTGAGGTGAAGCTAGTTGAAGAAGGGCCTGGAAAACCACACTGAAAAAGTTATGTCTGCTTCCTATGTTGCATTACACCATAATCCCTTGTAGAGAGACATTGCATTTTGTTTTCCATTGTATGCCCAGTGCTTGGCCCTGTATCGGTGTTAAGAAATGTTTGTTAAATAAATAATAAATTAACCATTGAATTGATCCAGATCAAATGGCTAGTTCTCTCTCTCTCTCAGTACTGAACTTGAAAATTGATGCAAATGAATAATGTTCCAACCAAACTTAACAACACTCTCCTCCTAGGCCAGTGGACAGTATTTCAGTCTTAGTAATAGAGATAAATTAAGGTTCTCCCCATAGTGCTACAACTATAATAGCTCTCAAGTTGTTGGAAGAATGAAGAGAAATGGTTTTAATTACATAGCATCTACATGAATATGTGTTTGGGTTTGTAACATTAACAGAAATAATTCTTCATGCTCAGGGATGAATTATTACCCATGCATATGGATGTTTGTGAGTTTTGGCTTATTTGGGATGTATTCTTTATTTGGGAAGCTGCTGCTCCTCCGCTATAAACATTGGCTCTAATGAGGCTGACAATCATTGTTATCTCATTCCTCTAGTCAGGGCCATTGTATGTGATCCATACCCAGACTCAGACATTCACAGCATATCACAGGGAAAATATTTTAGGCTTTGAGGAACAAAAGGCAAAATGGAACATATTATATGGGTATGTTTTTAACCATTTAAAAATGCAAAGGCCATTCCTTCCTTGTGGTATGAAAAATTAAACAACAAAACCTCAGATGGTACCCTGATTTGGCCCATGGGCCACAGTTTGTTAAGCTCTGATATATTCCATCCTCCTAGCCACACAGTTTGCTTCAGGAGTAGATGTGTGACTAAAGCCAGACCAGTAAAAGTTCGTCTCTGGGATTTTTCAATTTAGGGCTCGAAGAATCATGGAGCTAAAAGCTATGAATCATCCTGCCAGCTCTATGTTTGTCAAGGGAAGAAAAAGGCCAAAATAGAGATAAAAGCACGTGCAGAGAATTTCTGAAATAGCACGAGAGTAAAAGAAAGCTGATTATTCCACTAGAGCTCTTAGACCCATTTGTGCTGGAAGTAAGATCCATACCTGAATTTCTTATTATATAGGACAATAAATAATCTTTGAGGCTTAAACTTATCTAGTTGTATTTCTTTCATTGGTAACAAGTATATATATATATATGATACACATATATGATATATATGCCATTCGGATATAATGTATATATATTTACATATGCATACACACAATTAAAACATGTTGAGGACCTAATATTTATCACATAGCATTCTAGGCACTACAAATACAAAGATGGAAAACATGCTTTAAGAGTCTGAGAAATTCTGGGTTAAGACAGCCTTTTAAGCACATATTTATTTTCTTTCTTTTTCCAAATCCTTCCAAAACAACTATAAGAAGATTTTTTAAGGCATAAATTTATAAGGACAGAGAATGATAGAAGAGATAGGAAGAAATATTTGTAGCTAGTAAGCGATTGAGAAAAAAAATTTTTTTTGATAGGAAAAGCAGTGACAGCAGCCAATAGTGAAGAAAACTATGCATTAACCTGATCTATACCACCAAACAGAAACCCCAGAAGTTTCAGAAGCTGACAATACCAATTACCTCTGCAAGAGGGGATAATGGTGATAATAAAAGAGGAGTATCAGCCCTGGGATTTCTTTGGAAGGAATGATGCTAAAGCTGAAACTCTAGTACTTTGGCCACCTCATGCGAAGAGTTGACTCATTGGAAAAGACTCTGATGCTGGGAGGGATTGGGGGCAGGAGGAGAAGGGGACGACAGAGGATGAGATGGCTGGATGGCATCACCGACTCGATGGTTGTGAGTCTGAGTGAACTCCAGGAGTTGGTGATGGACAGGGAGGCCTGGCATGCTGCGATTCATGGGGTCACAAAGAGTCGGACACGACTGAGCGACTGAAGAGAAATTGTAGTATACTTAAAAATCAGTCAAATCCCCAAGTATTTCTCCTTTTTAGTATCAAAGTTACTTAGGACCTCTAGAAAGGGTAAGACAGTTTTTGGACTGGAGAGTCCAAGTAGAGCTGAGGATGAAAACACCATTCTGACCACGGGGTAACTAACTGAATTTTTACATCCAGAATGAGGATATTGACACTTTCTTCTGTCACTCAGCTCCTTGTCCAAGGATTCTAAGCAGCCTAAAAGACTAAAGAATTTCTCAACACCAGACATTTCAAGGAAATTGCCTGGCCAGATAAGTATACAGTGGTCATGTATGGATGTGAGAGTTGGACTATAAAGAAAGCTGAGCGCAGAAGAATTGATGCTTTTGAACTGTGGCATTGGAGAAGACTCTTGAGAGCCCCTTGGACTGCAACCAGTCCATCCTAAAGGAGATCAGTCCTGGGTGTTCACTGGAAGGACTGATTCTGAAGCTGAAACTCCAATACTTTGGCCACCTGATGTGAAGAGCTGACTCATTGGAAAAGACCCTGATGCTGGGAAAGATTGAGGGCAGGAGAGGGGAAGACAGAGGATGAGATGGTTGGATGGCATCACCAACTCGATGGACATGGGTTTGGGTGCACTCCAGGAGTTGATGATGGACAGGGAGGCCTGACATGCTGCAGTTCATGGGGTCACAAAGAGTCTGACACGACTGAGTGACTGAACTGAACTGAACCCCACAATTAGCGTTAAAAAGTGAAACCCATGCATCAGAGACTTTAAAAAGATTTTTTCTTCATTGTTACTGTTGCATGGTTTGCAGGATCTTGGTTCCCCAGCCAGGGTTTGAACCCTCACCTGTGGCAATGGAAGTGTAGGGTCCTAACCACTGGACTGCCAGGGAATTCCATCAAATTTAGATTTTTATTGGTCAAATCTTAAATATGAAGAAATAATCATGGGTTAGCAAACACCTAAAGAAAGTGAAAGTGCTGCACTCAATATGCCAGCAAATCTGGAAAACTCAGCAGTGGCCACAGGACTGGAAAAATTCAGTTTTCATTCCAATCCCAAAGAAAAGCAATGCAAAAGAATGCTCAAATTTATGCACAATTGCACCCATCTTACACACCAGCAAAGTAATGTTCGAAATTCTCCAACCAGGCTTCAACAATACGTGAACCATGAACTTCCAGAAGTTCAAGCTGGATTTCGAAAAGGCAGAGGAACCAGAGATCAAATTGCCAACATCTGCTGGATCATCAAAAAAGCAAGAGAGCTACAGAAAAACATCTACTTTTGCTTTATTAACTATGCCAAAACCTTTGACTGTATGGATCACAACAAACTGCAGAAAATTTTTAAAGAGACTGGAATACCAGGCCTCCTGAGAAATCTGTATGCAGGTCAGGAAGCATCAGTTAGAAATGGATGGAACAACAGATTGGTTCCAAATAGGGAAAGGAGTATGTCAAAGCTGTATATTGTAAGCCTGCTTATTTAACTTATATGCGGAGTACATCATGAGAAATACCAGGCTGCATGAAGCAGAAGCAGGAATCAAGATTGTCAGGTGAAATATCAATAACCTCAGATACACAGATGACACCACCCTTATGGCAGAAAGTGAAGAAGAACTGAAGAGCCTCTTGATGAAAGTGAAAGAGGAGAGTGAAAAAGTTAGCTTAAAACTCAACATTCAGAAAACTAAGGTCATGGCATCCGGTCCCATCACTTCATGGGAAATAGATGGGGAAACAATGGAAACAGTGACAGATTTTATTTTGGGGGGCTCCAAAATCACTGCAGATGGTGTCTGCAGCCATAAAATTAAAAGATGCTTGCTCCTTGGAAGAAAAGCTATGACCAACCTGCTGCTGCTGCTAAGTTACTTCAGTCGTGTCTGACTCTGTGCGACCCCAGAGACAGCAGCCCACCAGGCTCCCCGTCCCTAGGATTCTCCAGGCAAGAACACTGGAGTGGGTTGCCATTTCCTTCTCCAATGCATGAAAGTGAAAAGTGAAAGTGAAGTCACTCAGTCGTGTCTGACTCTTAGTGACCCCATGGACTGCAGCCTACCAGGCTCCTCCGTCCATGGGATTTTCCAGGCAAGAGTACTGGAGTGCGTTGCCATTGCCTTCTCTAGACAACATAGTAAAAAGCAGAGACGTTACTTTGCCAACAAAGATCCCTCTAGTCAAAGCTATGTTTTTCCAGTAGTCATGCATGGATGTGATAGGTGGACTATAAAGAAAGTTGAGCGCCGAAGAATTGATGCTTTTGAACTGTGGTGTTGGAGAAGACTCTTGAGAGTCCCTTGGACTGCAAGGAGATGAAATCGGTCAATCCTAAAGGAAACAAGTCCTGAATATTCATTGGAAGAACGGATGCTGAAGCTGAAACTCCAATATTTGGTCACCTGATGTGAAGATCTGACTCCTTGGAAAAGACCCTGATGCTGGGAAAGATTGAAGGTGGGTGGAGAAGGGGATGACAGAGGATGAGATGGTTGGATGGCATCACCAACATGATGGACATGAGTTTGAATAGGCTCCAGAGATTGGTGATGAACAGCAAAGCCTGGCGTGCTGCAGTCCATAGGGTCACAAAGAGTTGGACATGACTGAGCTACTGAACTGAACTGAACTGAAAAAAAATCCATGACATGAAAAGGACCAAAAGAGTCATGTAACTGTAGTGCTTCAAGCAGAACCAGAGATCTTCCTAGGGAGTAATAGTTTCAAAATAGCTATAGCTAATACTACTCAGGAAGAAAAGAATAAAATGCTATTTAAAAAGAACATTCAGAGAATAAAAATGAACTCTTTTTTATAGGAAGAGAATAAAAATGAACTCTTAAGAATTAAGATACTAGGGATGAAATTAAAAATGCCATAATTTAGAAGATAAAAATGAAAGAAATTTATATGAAATTAGCCAAAGATATGGAAAACAGGAGAGGAAAAAAGCATGAGTATTAGAACACTAGACGAGAGGTACAACATCCAAATAATGGGGATCCATAAATAGAAGACTGGGGAAATAAAAGCAAGGAAATAATCCAAAACTAATTTATGAAAAATTTTTCATAAATAAATGACAAATGTTCAGAGAATAAAAGGATTCATTAGGCCACCAGCTGAGCGGATGAATGTAAACACTCACCACAGCATGCCATGACATTTCAGCATTTTACAACAGAGGACAGTGAAGGTTCTAAAAGACTTGAGAGCAAAAAGGAAAGGAGTTACATCACACGCCAAGGTGAGAAATAGGACTGACCTGACTTCTCAACAATACGGAAGCTAAAAGGCAGTCCAACAAATTCAGAAGGAAAGTAGTTTCTAACTATATCAAGGGGGTCCCCAAGACCAAACCCACATGTTTAATGAATCCCTGGGAGAACTCACAAGATATGGTCGTAGTCACTGCTGTGGTTTGTAAGAACAGAAGGAGACAAGAGAAATTCAGCAAAGGGATTGGCACATTTGGTTAAAACCTAAGGATACCAGGTTCAAACTTCCAAGAGTCCTCTCCCAGTGGAGTCACAAATGAAGTACTTAACTCTTCCAGCAATGCTGATCTCTTCCACATGTGTGACATCACATGTAATGTCTACCAGAAAAGCTCTAGAGATGCAATGTCTGAGATTTTTTATTAGATGTTGGTCATGTAGGGGGCCTTCCCAGATAGCTCAGTAGAAAAAGAATCTGCCTGCCCAGCAGGAGACTGGGGTTTGATCCCTGGGTTGGGAAGGTCCTCTGGATAAGGAAATGGAAACCCACTTCAGTATTCTTGTATAGGGAATTCCTTGGACATAAGAGCCTCATGGGCTATAGTCATGGGGTTGCAAAGAGTCTGATACAACTTAGAGACTAAGCAGCAATAGCAGCATTATAGGCATCCTTTGCCCAGAATATACCAAAATTCCAGACTCCCAAAAGAAAATCAGGTGTTCAGCATAAACTATGTTGCTTGCACAAAAGACTAAGACATAGGAAAGCACTCCTTTCATTCAAGGAATGTTTATATCAGTGTAGGGAACTGTTTATAATCCAAGTTTCCAGACCCCAGTCAAGGAACAACCTTGCAAGCAGGCTTTCTAAGGATAGCATTATCAGTCTAAATATGCTAACTCTTCTGCACACTGGCCCCTTAGTTCTCAATTGCACCATCAATCAAATGTGAAAACAGAATAAAGATATTTTCAGATACTCAAGACCTCAGGAAAAGTTATGTCCTATATCTTCCTCCTCTGGAGAGTACTGAAGACCACACTTCACCAAAGTGATGGAGTAAACCAAGAAGTAGAAAGAATGGAGAAGTAGGACACAGGGACTCCCACACAGAAGAGAGGCAATGAAATCCTCAGGATGACGGTGACAGATCTCAGGATGACAGCTTGTACCAGGTACTGATGACAAGCAGCTCATCAAGGAACACATCAGGAGAAACTTCTTTAGGAGGCAACATCAGTAGGCTATTTGATGGACTGAGTAGATTGAAAGCATATGTAGACAACTGACAGCTACTTAGAGTTGAATCTGTAGTAAGTAAAGAAAACAAACATGAAATCAAGACAATTACTCAGCTCAGTTCAGTTTCTCAAGTGTGTCCAACTCTTTGCTACCAAATGGACTGCAGCACACCAGGCTTCCCTGTCCGTCACCGATTCCTGGAGCTTGTGCAAACTCATGTCCATCAAGTGATCAATGCCATTCAACCATCTCATCCTCTGTCATCCCCTTCTCCTCCTGATTTCAATCTTTCCCAGCATCAGGGTTTTTTCCAATGAGTCAGTTCTTTGCATCAGGTGGCCAAAGTATTGGAGCTTCAGCTTCAGCATTAGTACTTCCAATGAATATTAAGGACTGATTTCCTTTAGAGTTGACTGGTTGTATCTTCTTGCAGTCCAAGGGACTCTCAAGACTTTTCTCCAACACCACAGTTCAAAAGCATCAATTTTTCAGTGCTCAGATTTCTTCATGGTCTAACTCACATATCTATACCTAACTACCAGAAAAGCCATAGCTTTGACTAGACGGACCTTCTTTGTTGGCAAAGTAATGTCTCTGCTTTTTAATATGCTGTCTAAGTTGGTCATAGCTTTTCTTCCAAGGAGCAAGCATCTTTTAATATCAATGGCTGCAGTCACCATCTGCAGTGATTTTGGAGCTCAAGAAAATAAAGTCTGTCACTGTTTGCATTGTTTCCCCATCTATTTCCCATGAAGTGATGGGACCAGATGCCATGATCTTATTTTACTGAATGTTGAGTTTCAAGCCAGCTTTTTTACTCTCCTCTTTTACTTTCATCAAGAGGCTCTTTAGTTCCTCTTTGCTTTCTGCCATAATAGTGGTGCCATCTGCATATCTGAGGTTACTGATATTTCTCCTGGCAATCTTGATTCCAGCTTATGCTTCATCCAGTCCAGCATTTTGCATGATATACTCTGCATATAAGTTAAATAAGCAGGGTGACAGTATACATTCTTGACATACTCCTTTCCTAATTTGGAACCAGTCCATTGTTCTATGCCAGGTTCTAACTGTTGCTTCTTGACATGCATACAGATTTCTCAGGAGGCAGGTCAGGTGGTCTGGTATTTCCATTTCTTTCAGGATTTCCCACAGTTTATTGTGATCCACACAGTCAAAGGCTTTGGCATAGTTAATAAAGCAAAGTAGATGTTTTTCTGGAATTCTCTTGGTTTTGTGATCATCCAACGGATGTTGGCAATTTTATCTCTGGTTCCTCTGCCTTTTCTAAATCCAGCTTGAACATCTGGAAGTTCTCATTTCACGTACTGTTGAAGCCTCAGTTGGAGAATTTTGAGCCTTACTTTGCCATCGTGTGAGATGAGTGCAATTGTGCCATCATTGAACATTCTTTCGTATTGCCCTTCTTTGGGATTGGAATGGAAACTGACCTTTTCCAGTCCTGTGGCCACTGCTGAGCTTTCCAAATTTGCTGGCATATTGAGTGCAGCACTTTAACAGTATTATCTTTATAGAACCTGAAATAGCTCAGCTGGAACTTCATCACCTATCTTTGTTTCTATCTTTGTTGTGATGCTTCCTAAGGCCCACCTGACTTCAGACTCTAGGATGTCTGGCTCTAGGTGGGTGATCACACCATCATGGTTACCTGGATAACCAATTAGTAACTTTAGGGGAAACAAAGTTGGACAGGACGTGAAAGATAATCACAGGAAAACATTGCTAAGCGAAATACATTTTACAGTGTATGTGTTATGCCATCATTTGTGATTTTCTGAAAACGATGTACAAACACATTTATATACTCATGGACTCTCTCTGGAAAGTTAATCAACTTTCTTTTGAAAAAGAAACTAAGTGAATAGATTGAATGGGGGTGAGAAATTTTTTCACTCAGGTTCTGTTTGGATTTTTTGAGACTTTTGCCATGAACATGTATAATTTTTCAAACAAACAAGCAAATAAAATGACCTCTGAAGACAAAACAAAACAGTAGCAGAATATAGAGTAGCAAGACATCATAGTCCCTCCAGACAGATCATCTCCTTCAATAAGCATGGTCACCCTGGCTACACAGTCTCACTAACAAGCAGAAGGAAAGCTCATATGTCCAGGTAGAAAAAATGTTAAATAATTCTTTTTTTTCCCTTTAATAAGAAACAGTTAAGAAAAAAGAGCCTGTAGTTTTCCCTTATAAACAAAACTCACATTAAAAAATGTGAGTGTTTCTTCCTTTAGTCTTCTATAAGCATTAAAAAAAATTATCTATGCACATGTGTGGAAAATTTTAACTACCATAAAAATATCAGGTACTCATTAATGAGAAATAATGAGAGAAAAATTGTAACCTTCTCAGCAAATATGCAGCATAAAAAACTTGATCATGAATCAACTCATAGTTTTTCCCTAATGAACTGAGGACTTTTCTTACTAATTCTTTTGCAGCTCAGTCTCCTCATCAGAGCAACAAACAATCATGGAAATAATATTTGCTCTAATTGTAGCTTATATTTATTAATGTCTTTCCTCTTTAAAATGAACCCTTTTACATCTCTCATGTGATCCTCAGCAATGCTGAGTGAGGCAAGATAGCTGTTATTCCTGTTGTTTAAAATAAGGCAAAAGAAAGTGAGTGTCCCTGAATTTGTCTTGATCAAGCTGACCCCGCTGATCAATAATGAAGCCAGAGCTGGAATCCAGATGTTCTAATGCCTGCTCCAGGTTCTCTCTCCTGTCTTGCTGCCACCTGCTACCAATCCCACTAGGTCATTTGACTCTCAAGGGGATAATGGTCATAATGGCCCAAGAGGAGGGCAGAACAACATGCAATAAAATATTATTACAGCCCAACTCTAATGAAGCAACTTACTACAACATTAATCAGTAAACCAAATGCAATGGCTCACCCTATCCACTTCAAAGAAACGCTGTAAATGTAATTAACCTTTCTAAATCCATCACGTGAGAGAGCTTCTTAGAGATTATTTTTTAATGTGCCTACCTTCAAGCTGCAGATAAAGGCAGAAGTGTATGTGAATTACCCTGTGCAAAGTACAGGCCAGAGGCAGAAAATGTGAACTTGGGTTTTTCTGCTTCTCCCACCCCATTGCAGTCAGTACAGAAACTCTAGTCCCTCCACACCACCTGCAGGCATCCCACAGGTCTCTTCTCCTTCAAACAGCTAGAAAATTGCAAGTGGAGCAGCAGGTGGGTGTGGCTTTTAGAAATGAAGACATAATGGATAATTCACAACCAGAAGACTTGTAAAAGACATAAAAACAAACTTCACAAAACAGAAAAGCCAACAGAACTTTAAAATATGCAGCAATTACAGTCTCCAATGATGCAGGAATCATTTTGAGAGATCATGGTACCAATGTTGTTTTTCATGCATCAAATATTGTATGTACAGAAGAGGGTGAGCAGGATTCACGTTTCCCCTGTCTTATTTCTCCTGTAGTTCCAGAAGAGAAGAGAGGCTAAATGACACTTCTTACCCTAAACATAACCTGAACACATGCTGGTTGTTGTGTGTTTATTGCAAAAACACTACTGAGCTCCCAGTATCCTGTGGTCAACATTGTTTGCAATTTCAATTAAATCAAATATCAAATATTACATAGAAATTCTTCTGTGCATTGATATCTACACATCCCACAGCTAAACCACATACCAAAGCCTTGTTTACCCTAGATTTCAGTCATCAGACCACTGCTTGAATGATACACTCTACTTATCAAAGGGGGGATCACATTGGGATCATGTATAATTATGTTAAAAAATTTTTTCAGGCTAAAAATCAAGTCAAAAGAACTCTAGACATCACCATCCCTGGTCCCCTCCAGACTTCATCTCAATGCTTTCAAACTGCCATACTGGAAAAGACTCTTGAGAGTCCCTTGGAGAGGAAGGAGATCAAATAAGTCAATCCTAAAGGAAATCAACCCTGAATACTCATTAGATGGACTGATGCTGAAGCTGGAGCTCCAACACTTTGGCAACCTGATGAGAAGCACTGACTCACTGGAAAGACCCTGATGCTAGGAAAGATTTAGGGCAGGAGAAGAAGGAGGCAACAGAGGATGAGATGGTTGTATGGCATCACTGAATCAGTGCACATGAGTTTGAGCGAACTCAGGGAGATTATAAGGGACAGGGAAGCCTGACATGCTGCAGTTCATGGGGTCACAAAGAGTCGGACACAACTTAGCTATTGAACAACAACAACGAAGAACCAGAGAGTAAGTCTTACTGATTCCTTTAAAACAGACTTTCCAGGTGATTGCTAACTACAGTAAAGTTTGATAACCAGTAAGCTCTGGGGACACTGTTTGAGTAATACAATCCAGAATGCTTACTGAGGACTCTGAACTTGGCTTTCACCTGCATAATTCATTTACTTTTTAAACCATAAACTATTGTGTTATTTCTACATCATATCTTGTTCTAGATAATACAGTATGATATTGAGCAAAACACACATGGCTCCTGCACCTCACCAAGGCATTTAAATTCTATTTAATCCCAGGGTTCATGAGATTATCCTGAAAAGTTTGGGTAGCCACCACAGACAATGGGTATCAAACATCACCTGAGAAGCTTGTTAAACATCATGCATATTCAGCAGCTCTGTAATGGATTATAGGAATCTACCTAATTAATACATTTTCCAGGTGATTACAACCACACTTTGAGAAACCCTAGTCTAGAGAGTTGAAATACAGAATATATAATTTGTTGTATATGTTTAAGCTTAAGTTAACATATTATACAAGGTCTTAGGCTTCATTTTTTAAAAAGAAGATATATCTGTCCAACATTTTCCTTCCAATTTTTTGAGCCATTAGTTTTTATGAGTTGTATTTATATGTGCTTG
The DNA here is from genome assembly GCF_032452875.1 of Bos javanicus. Taxonomy (NCBI): domain Eukaryota; kingdom Metazoa; phylum Chordata; class Mammalia; order Artiodactyla; family Bovidae; genus Bos; species Bos javanicus. Next base: position 17,210,061 of record NC_083879.1, on the reverse strand, counting down.
TTTAATAACTCAGCAAGTATTCAGCAAGCACTATTGAACACCTACTATGTGTCTTATTCCCTCATGGGCACTGCTAAAACCAAGATTGCAAGGTTCTGTCTCTTCCCACATGGAGCTTACAGAGGAGGCTTGTCAGCTGTCACTCTCCACAAGTGTCTTAGTAACTATCGAGTTGGCCAAAAAATTCACTCATTTTTCCACAGCATCTTACAGAAAACCCTGAATGAACTTACTGGCTGATATTATGGACAAAAGTGAGTTGGGAACAAGAGGAAAAATGATTGATTGGGCTGTGCCTGGGAATCTTCAAGGTGTGCACAGAAGTGACATGGAGGCAGGAAGTGACATGGAGGCAGGCTTCAAGAATCCTACCAGACAGAGAAATAAATAGAGGACTAGAGGATATGCCAGGCGTTGTGTGAAGTGTTTAATGAACATGATTCCATTAATTTTCACAATATCCTTATAGGTAAATGCTTTCTCTATCACGATTTTACAGCAGAGGAACCTGTAGCCAGAAGGGTACATGACTTGCTTCAGATCCCAGGCATAGTGAGTGCCTGAGCTGTCACATCCAAGCTGTGGGACACCAGAGCCTGCAGACGCAGATACTCTGTCCTGTCATAGATGGAGGGAACCCCATGGAGAAGAGCCCAGAGGCGTGGGAGACCTTGCCATGTTAAGGGATCTCAAACAGCACATGGTCCCAGGGTAGAATGTATGTGGAAGGAGGAGGAGATAAGAGCAGAAGTGTAAGTGGGATTTTGATTAAACAAGACACACCTGAAAACTGGTGTCCTTACTTTACACTCTGATCTTCACATTTATATTTTCAGAATTCAGTACAAGAATCCATTCGTGTAGGCAGAAAGAACTACTACAGTTGGCCTTCATTATTTGAAAATTCCATATTTGTGATACATCAACTCACTAAAATATATTTATAACCCCCAAATCAATACTGGCAGTTTTGGTATGGCCACGTGTGGACGTGCATGTGTATAGAGTAGTGAAAACTTTAAGTGGTCCCGTACACCCCACCCACAGCACCCAAGCTCTTGGCCAAGCTGAGGTGGAACAAGAGGTTTCAGCTCTCATTATATAAGCAAGTGTCCTTTTTGCAATCTACTTAGTGCCACTGTTCTCACATGTTTATGCTTTTTGTTGGTGATGCTGCTTTCTAAACTGTCCTCCAAGCAGAGTGCTGAAGTGCTCTCTGGTATTCCTAAAAGCAGGAAGGCTGGGATGCACATGATAGTGAAAACACATGTGTCAAATAAGCTTCTTCAGGCATGAGTTACAGTGCTGTTGGCCATGAGTTCAATGGTAATTAAATGTAAGTTATAATATTATATATTAAAACACATAGTATATATTATGGGATATATTATAATTATTAATTGGGCTTCCTAGTGGCTCAGATGATAAAAAAAAATCTGCCTGCAACATGGGAGACCCAGGTTCGATTCCTGGGTTGGGAAGATCCCCTGGAGGAGGGCATGGCAACCCATTCCAGTATTCTTGCCTAGAGAATCCCATGAACAGAGGAACTTGGTGAGCTACAGTCCATGTGGTCGCAAAGAGTCAGACATGACTGAGCAACTAACACACACACATAATTATTAATTACACGATATTATATACCACCATATAGACATTATTCAATTTTGAACTCAGGGCCAACAGCACTATCACTCGATCCTGAATGAATCTGATGTAGCACTTGTGCATAGTCTAACACATGCGTATGTGTGTGCTCAGTCATTAAGTTGTGTCTGACTCCTTTATGACCCCTGGACTATAGCTCTCAAGGCTCCTCTCTTCATGGAATTTTCCAGGCAAGAACACTGGAGTGGGTTGTCATTTCCTTCTCCAGGGGATCTTCCTGACCCGGGGATTGAACCCACATCTGCCTGGCATGTAAATTCTTTACCACTGAGCCCCCAGGGACCCCATTTAACACACACACACACACACACAAAATAAGGTTTCTTAAAACAGAAACCCACATAAAACAACATTACATATTGATCAGCTGATAAAAATGTGATAAGAGGTTTGTAGGAATCCAACTCTGTGTTTTGCTGAAGGACAATGATTCAATATTTGCTAACTCAGCATTCACAGTGATTGTATAGAATATAATTATCACAAATAACAAAAATAGTCTGTATTTGTATTTTTAGAAATGAAATTAAGAATAATGTAAAACCTTTACTATATTGAGCACTTGCTCAGATACCATGTCAGGGACCTTATGCTTATTTAACTAATTTTTATGACAACTCTGTGAAGAAGGTATTATTGTTGCTATTCTATAGAAGAGGAAACAAAGACACAAAGCAATCAGTTATCTCTTCAGGATGATACAGCTGATTAAGTGATAGAATTTGAAACTAGGTGTGACCTCAAAGCCCAGCTGATTGTATAAATACTTTCCCCATTCTATCCCCAGAATTGAAGAAGCTCCATGCATAGTACCACTGTTGCATGTTCTCTAATGAAGGCCATTTTGAATAAGGATTTTATTTGTTGGGTCAATAGTGTTACCTTCACCACCTTTCTACATGCTAATAAGTTTGCCCTTTGATTTGGGCCCCTATAGTCCTCAATTCCAGATGGCTAGGTCAGACAAGGCAAGGTCAGACAAGGCACGGAAATGACCTTGGGCCCCTTTACACTATTTATGCAGCTTCCTAAAAACCTATATTATTTAAAAATTAGGAGTTTTTGAAAATGACCTTTAAAACCCTTTCCAAACCTGAAATTCCATGATTTCCTGAGCTTATTTTCCTGATGCTTAACGTGATACAAGCTTCCCCGGTGGCTCGGTGGTAAAGAATCCACCCACCAATGCAGAAGATGTGGGTTTAATCCCTGGGTCCATCAGGAAGATCCTCTGGAGAAGGAAATGGCAACCCACTCCAGCATTCTTGCCTAGGAAATCCCAAGAACAGGGGAGTCTGGCAGGCTACAGTCTATGGGGTCGCAAAAGAGTTGGACACAACTGAGCAATTTAACAACAGTAACAAACACAGGATGGTAGACTTGTGGATGTTAAAGCGACTCCAGAGGACCAGAGCATTGACAGACAGACATCAGCTCTGTGCTGGTGCCTAGGAAGATCAAATTTCTAGGTGGTGATATCCCCCGAAGTCTGGGGCTATTTAAAGACAATGTACCTACACAGATACTACACAGATATGTGAGGACACTTTCAGAGGAAGGCCAAGTTAATAAAACAGAAGACTGTCTTGTAGAAGACTTCAACAACATTACCACAGCAGGTGTGACTTGCCTTAAAATAGCTTAAACTGTCTTTGTAGAATTAACAGAATGTAAAAACACACCTTAACATCCAAAGTTACTATAAAACAATATAGTTGGGAAGCAATTCAAACACACTAAATGCTAAAACAAAACAAAACAAAAAACCCTGCGTGACCTCTTCCCCACTGATATACCATTTAAAGAGATACATATTTAAAAGTCTAGACTACTCATCTGAAATACAGTGTCCACAATATGAAGACTTTGGAGATGTCTTCCTTCTCAGGACATAAATTTTTAGTCAATTTATTTAAATAGTTTTTTGGACTTCTAAACAATTACATTGTTTAGGACCAAAAAAACGTAGTTAGTGAAAAACTAGTGCATAAAATCCAGCCTAAATAAAAAACAAGGAAACAAAGCACTTGAAGCTACTCAGGCATTCCCTTTCTTGATGACTCATGAAATCTATTGGCTAAGTATTGCAGGTACTATATTAAATGTTCTTTATTTTTAAAATGTTCTTTTTAAAAATCACAGAGGTATCTGCCAGTTTACCACATGGACAGCCATAATATAATGGAATTAGTTTGGGGAAATTACATATCTAGAAGGATATGAAGGTCATTCTTGCAAAGTATTAAACTGTCAACTGCCGGGAGCCGGCATATTGCATATTGAGTGCATGTTGCATATTGAGTGCAGCACTTTTCAGGATCTGGAATAGCTCAACTGGAATTCTATCACTGCCGGTAGCCAGCGTGAGGAACTCCGCCCATGACAAAGTCATGAGGAAGGAGGCTCGGCATACGCAAGGCGGGATCGAGCCTCAGAGTCCCCCTGGAAATCCTCGAGCATCTACCCCCAAAACCAGAGTCTGCCTACTTTCTGCTTTGTGCTTTCACCTACACCTCTGACTTTATGGGGGACTGTCCCCCACTATCTCTCTGAAAAAAGTTAGCTTACAGCTCCAGTTAATAATTCCTGGGTATGACAGTGTTTAACCTACAAACTCCTTTGGAAATCGTCTAGCCTGCCTAATAGTTTTTCCGGCCACATGTGATTGTTCAGAGCCTCCCAACTGTGAGAGGCAGGAGATGTTCTAAACTGTCTAAACACAGATTCTTTGAGTAGTTAAAAGATTGATTAGAAATTGTATTGGTGAAGGGATTTTCACTTGTTGGGCCAATGTTTGCTGCTAAGTTTCCATATCCCTTACCTGCTGTGTCCCTGGCAGTGTATTGATTAATATAACTGGTGTAAGTAGTAGCTTTAATGTTTGTAACCTGGGACCCTTGAGTTAATTCTTTTTCTTGTTATAGCCCACCACACCTTGCTCTGTAGGAATGCAACTTTATCTAATGCTTTTGGAGGGTGGCTCTGACCAATCACCTTTAGAGAAAAATAAGTTTTCTGAAGAAAGGTCTTAAAATGTTAACAGGCCTCCGGGCCAGAAGATGATGCAAATCACCTAAGCTTTTGCATATGATAAGTTTGCAGGAAGAAAGCCTGGCTTGCTGCCTGACTCTACCCCTTCCCCCATTATCCTCTATGCATAACTTAAGGTATAAAAACTACTTTGGAAAATAAAGTACGGGCCTTGTTCACCGAAACTTGGTCTCACCATGTCGTTCTTTCTCCTACCTTCTGGCTGAATTATTCAGCCTCTTTTCTCCACTGAATTTCCTCACTGAGCTATCCTTATTTCAGCCTCTTTTCTTCACTGAATTTTACTGAGCTATCTTCATTCTATTACTCTTTATATCCTTAATTAACATTTAATTAAGCAATTGTTTCCTGATCTTCGCCTACGCCGTCTCTCCTTCGAATACCCTGGATCAGCCGGGGCTGGTCCCCGGCAGTCAACCAAGTATATTCAATGAGAAGTCTCCATTGAATGTTGATTTGATTGAGTTTCAGTCATGTTTGTGTTCCTCCTGCTGAATCTGTAATCAAGTATTTATAGTCTCAAAAGATTCAAAAAGTTTTTAATCTATGCCAGGGATGTCACATGGACATTTCAAAAGGTGCAAAATCTAACAAATGTCACCAAAGAAAAGCTAGTTGCCCATATAGACAAGTGCCACAAAATGACATATTCCCAGTTATATTTATCTTTTCTTATTTATTACATTTGTCTATATATTTATTAATATTCATTCAGTCAAAAAGTTTGTATTTTACTTTCTGGTTTGAATCACATTGCCCTCTGAAGTCAAATGCATTTTTTTTTCAAACTATCATCACCTAAGCAATTGACTCTTACAGATCCAACCTAAGCCTTTTCTTAGAAATTATTTGTAAGATGAAGCTAAGTATAATCCCTAGCATGATTTGAAATATTTAAGATATTTGATTTTCAGACCGCTTATGAGGCTTGTTTGATTTAAAGTGAAAGCTGAAAGCATATACATAATGTATTTTAGATTGAGGAATTCTCTTCAAACAAGGGCTATTGATTATGTATTTCTTCAAAATAGTACTTAGGCTTTGTCCATACACAGAGGTACAGAAAACTTTCTGTGATAAGCTTGAAGCTACATCCGTTAAAGAAATAATTGATAAGCTGGAATTCAATAAAATTGACACCTACTGCTCTTCAGAAGACTATGTCAGGAGAATGAGAAGCCAAGTCACCTACTGAGAGAAGATATTTGAAAAAAAAAAAAACACATGAAGGACTGTTATTGAAAATGTACCCAAAAAACTCTTAATCCTCAACAATAAGAAAACAACCAACCCAATTAAAAACTAAAAAAACAAGGCAAGGATCTTGAAAAAGAAGATATATAGGTGGCAAATGAGTATATGAAAAAATACTCTATATCACGTCACAAGAAATGCAAATTAAAATGACAAGATAACCACTACATACTTATTAAAATGATCAAAATCCAGAATACTGACAATATTAAAAGCCAATCAAGATATGGAGCAAGAGGAACTCTCATTACTGGTGGAAATGCAAAACAGCATAGTCACTTTGGAAAATAGTTTCTTACAAAACTAAACATACTTTTACCATATGATCCTACAATTGTGCTCCTTGGTATTTACCCAAAGGAGTTGAAAACATATCCACACAAAATCTACGCAGGGGTGTTTCTACCATATTATTCATAATTGCCAAAATTTGGACACAACCATATGTCCTTCAGTAGGTGGTACATACAGATAATGGAGTAGCATTCAGTGCTAAGAAAACAAATGAACTATCAAATCATGAAAAGACATAGAGGGAATTTAAATGCATATTTAAATGCATAAATAAAAGAAGCCAATGTGAAAAGACTACATCCTGTATGGTTTCAAGTATGATATTCTGTAAAAGGCAAAACTACGATGATAGTGAAAGGATCAGTATTTTCCAAGGATGGGAAGTTGGGTGGGTGAAGATGGATGGACAAGGCACAGGGTATTTTTAGAGCAGTGAATATACTCTACGATATCATAATGATAGATACACGGCAATGCACATTTGTCCACACCCATAGAAAGTAAAGCATCAAGTGAACTTTAATGTAAACTATAAACTTTGGGGAGGTATGATGTGTCATTGACACAATGTGTCAGTGTGTCATTGTCATTGAAATTCATCCATTTCAACAAAGACACCACACTGGTAGAGGATGTTGGTAATAGTGGAGGCTATGCATGCATGGGAGAAGGGGTTCTACGGAAAAATCTCTGTACCATCTCTTCAACTTTGCTATGAGCCTAAAACTGCTCCAAAAAAAAAGTAACATCTTACGAAAATTGAAAGCTGCTTTTGAAAATCAAGATATTCTAAATTATAAACATAAAATTTAAGTACCCTCAATAGTAATTGAACCACCTGAAAGCATGAGTTAACCATGCTGACCATAAATATATACAGCGTAATGTGAGCAGATGATTCCCTTGATTCTGCTTTCAAAAATCAGGAAATAATACAGTTATCTGAATTATCATAATCATTGTAACCATGGTTATCAGGACATACTGGTTGCATTTTCCTTAAAAGCAAACTCAAAAATGAATTATCTGCCTGCAATACTGTTCTTAAACTTTTTTTGTTCTCTATTTCCACAGCCACAACTCCCCCACCGGTAAGACTGTGAGACATCACTTGATATTTATACTTTCCCATTTTATTAAAACTGTCATCGCTGTCAAGTCTAATTTCTTTTTGGCACAGCTCAATTTCTTTTTCGACCCTGAGCCTGGCAGGCCCTGTTAATTTGAATGTTCAAGTTCTATTACACTATTCTGTATATTGACTTTTATCACACTATGAAAGCATTGCATACAAAATAAAATGCCTTGCTGGGCTCCATAGGATGTGGGACTCACCCCTCTAACCTCATCACATCCCCTACTCCCCTTCCTCTCTAAGCTCCGTCCACATGCCCTTGGACTGTTTATTATATTGCTTATTGACCTTGACAAGGTCTTTCCTGCCTGTCAGCCTCTGTGTTTGTAACTCCCTCACCACAGTGCTCTGACCTCAGATCTTCACCTGGGTGAGACTTTATATGTCAGTTTTCAAGGATGATTATCACCTCCCCAGAGAGTCTTCCCAACTAGCCAACCAAACACAGTCAATCTCCCATGTCCCCTTCCCCAGGCAAATTTCTGTCAAATCACCTGGCTTCATTTACCTCTCTGGATTTGACACCATATAAAGTGATACTGCTCATGGTTAGTCTGCTTTTGATGTAACCCAACTATATTATACCGCAGTTAGAGGAAGAATGTCAAGTCCCAGTTCTATCTTTGACATGGAATAACCCAGAGGAGGTCCACAAATAGGATGAACCCTGCAGAAACTTCAGTGTCCCCTGTAATATGAAAATGTATTACTTTTTAAAGAAATAATTGCACTGCGTGATAGGCTACAGGAATGCTGTTGAAATGCTGTGTGTGATTGGGATTTTTTATTTTGGGGTTTTTTTTTAGAAATCAAATTAATTTTCAACTTCATTTGATGGGAATCTAAGGAACATTAATGCAGATTCACGTATTAATCACTTTTTCTTTAATTATGATTTTCTTTTATAATTAAAATAAAACATATTCTTTGCAGAAAGTTTAGACAATACAAAAAAGTATAAAGAAGGTAATTAAGATAAACAGCATCTTATCACAGAAAACATCCTGGTAGTATTTTCATTTGGTCTTTTATTCTATGCACATAAACATGTAAATTCATTATGAATGTAAAGCCCTATAGTGTGTGCAATTTAGATCTTAACTTTTTTAACATTTCATTAAATCTTTCTATGTCATAACATATTTCCTAAAATAAAGTATTTAAGAGCTATAATGGTATTCCTCCATGTATGCCATACGTTATTTAGCTAAGCCTTTAGCATTGAGCATTTATGTTACTGACAAAATTTTGATTATAAATAAAAGTGTGGTGAGTATCATCATATAAACTCATATTTTTAAATCAGATCAAATTTAGACCAAATGTTTCTCCAAATGGACCTGTCTGTTCAAAAACACACAGCTGACACTTTCATTGAGCTAAATCTAGGCTAGTGCTCTTTAAAATAGTAGCTGGTAGCAAAAATCAAATGATGACTCACAACCAAGTAACTTAGGCAAAAGACTCACTATTTCTCCTCATTATGCATATTAATTAAGCAAAATTACTTGTCCTTGGCTGGACATATAGCAGAGAGGACCCACGGCATTGCAGAGAAAAGATAACTACATGATGGACGTATGTGACATTCCCAAGCTTCTCTTAGACTGAGAAGGGGAAATTGGTAGTTAGAGCTGTGTCTAGGTTAAACCAACTACAGAAAGATCAAGGAAGAGAAAAGAGGTTGGAAGAAGTTGTTGTACACTATATCATATCGTCAACAGGCATGGACCTTGGTTAGATTCATGGATACATTATTTCTAGAGATTTGATCTTGGATGGTTACCTATACTCTGATATTTTGACTAAGGGAAATGTAGATAATGCCTATTTCACAGACTTCTTTTAAGGATTAAATATGACAAACTCCTAAGTCAATATACAACATACTAGATGATAAATATTTAGCTAAAAGAAGGCAATGAATCTCACATACTAACAACCAAGTGATCGCAACAAAACTCTCAGGCTATAATCAAATGCACACAAATGTCAGAGAGCAGAGAAGAGTATAAACAATCAAGGATGAGAAAGGAGGTAAAAGCTTGAAGGGGTGGGGAAGGGGCAGGGAAGAAAGCCAAGGTGAAACAAATACTAATCTGGGGAAGCTGAAAGCATGGGTCAGGCAGTCAGAGGTGACCAAGGAAACGTAACTGAGCAGTTAAAACCACACTTGGCATAGAGCAGGGGTCCCCAACCTCTGGGATCTAATGCCTGATCATCTGAGACAGAGCTGATATGGTAATAATAGACATAAAATGCACAATAAATGTAATGCTCTTGAATCATCCCCAAACTATCCCCCTACCCCATTCATGAAAAGACTGTCTTCTATGAAACCAGCTGTTGTTGAGTCACTAAGTCGTGTCCAACTCTTTGCGACCACATAGACTGCAGCCCACCAGGCTCCTCTGTCCATGAATTCTCCAGGCAAGAATACTGGAGTGGATTGCCAATTCCTTCTCCAGGGGATCTTCCCAACGTAGGGATGGAACCTGTAGCTCCTGCACTGGCAGGCGGATTCTTTACCACTGAGCCACCTGGGAAGCCCCATGAAACCAGTCTCTGGTGCCAAAAAGGTTGGGGACCACTGGGCTATAGAGTGTCATAGATTCTATGAGCAGCTGATAGCTGATCAGGACTAGCACAGGTCTTGATGGTAAGTCAGGCACCTGGTGGAGTGGGGAGTGATGGGACAAGCCTCAAACATGTTAGACACTTTATTCATTGGTGCCCTAAGAACAGTGCAGATAAAGAAAAGCTGCAGTTAGAAAGTTAGAATGTAGCCAGGAGCAAAGAATAGAAAATTCAATTAAGGAAATTAAGACAGAAACATGTTTGTTTACTTAACAAAAAGTCCTGCGGTAGATGTGGTCAGTTTAGGAGTTCACTGTTATCGTTATAAACCCAGTTACTTTCCATCCTTTCAGAAAGCCATGCCCTTTATGCCAACAGGGCTTCCCCAATGGCTCAGTGGTAAAGAATCTGTCTGCAATGCAGGAGACACAGGAGGCCCAGGTTCAATCCCTGGGTTAGGAAGATCCCTTGGAGGAGGAAATGGTAACCGAAACCCACTCCAGTATTCTTGACTGGGAAATCCTATGGACAGAGAAGCCTGGAAGGCTACCATCCATGGAGGTCCCAAAGAGTCAGACACAAATGAGAACACGCAGAGGACATAGTTTATACTAATAATTTCTTCCTACTCAGTCACAAGTTGCCTGGGCAACAACTCCAAATGGCACAGACAACATTCCAAAGTGGAACCAAAAGGGTGGTGGAGGAAAAAGATTTGTTCATTCTGGTCTTCTCTCCTATTAAAGAGAACACTCTGGAGAGGCCCCCACAAACCTCCAATTATGTTGCCGTGCCTTGAACTCTGGTCCCATGCACACTCCTAGGTGATCACTAACCAAGAAGAAGGTGGTTGCAGTCTGCCCATGGAGATACTTCAAAGGGAAACGAAAATGGAGCTCATGAAGGAAGTGGACTCGAGCCATAGGGAAGCCCCCCAGAAGTGAGCCACCAGTTACAGGATGAAGGAGAGGATACGGACTTACATCAGATGACCCAGGTATTGGCCCTGTCTCTGTCTAAATCCTCTGCTTGGGTATACTGATGATCTTTAAGGCAATGTCCATGCTTCCGTAAACTGGAAATACTACTACTCTCACAAGGGCTTATCACTATTATGAGGATTAAATGAGATAACACATGTGACAATGCTTTGCAACCAGGCGCGAGAAGGAGTCCAGATATGACTTTGGTTGAATGGCTGCAAGGCATTAGCTGTCAGCTTAGGCCATCTGTAAGTAAGTGAAGGCTTCTTCAAGAGGAAAGTCACCATGTGGGATCTTTATTGTTATTACCGCTTTTAGAGACTTGGCAGACAAACCATTGTAATTGGTGATATACACTAAATGGCAAATTGGATGGCTTGGAGATTTGAAAACACACACTTAGAAGGTGTAACACATAAAACTGTCTACAGTGTATCGGACCGAGTGGAAGCCACTTTAAATATTGTGTGAAAGAAAAGTCTTGACTGCACTCCGGCAGGAAAATAACTTGTTGAAATCTCAGTAGGAGCAATTTTCAATTTATTAGAATTCTGAATATTACATGCTTGAGTTATCCCTGGAACAAAACCTCCACGCATGAATAAACAGATAAATGCAAGGGAGACAAACCAGATGTTTTTTTCTAACCCATTCACTCACTGGAATCAGCTAACGGCCCTGAGAAAGTGACTATTACCTCTTTTGCCCGATAAATCAACCCAGCCTCCTGGCAGTGGCAAGCGAGGAGACATGCAACAGCCAGAAAGGGATGTAAGCATCTGATCTGACTTCGAGTTTGCAACAGCCTCTATCATTGTGCACGGGCTGTACTGAGTTCTATGTCACACTATCATGGCCGCCTGGAAATGGCTTTGTGAATCATGTACATGCTGGGTCAGGAATCAGAACTTTTCAGGTCAGAGAGACTTGGTCATAACTGAGGGTCAACAGGCTGTCGGGGTCTCCCTTCTTCTATGTGCAGAATGAGGAGCATAACTGGGGTGTCATCATGAGCCCCATATCTTCTGTGTCCACTGAGCTATAGACACACAAGGACAAGATGCAAATGGATGGCCCAGACTGGCCTTCTTCTAACCACCTCCGTGTTCCAAGCTCTCTCCCTGACTTGTGTATTCATGTGTAGTCTTCCAGCTAAATATCACAGGGTGTAAATAACTTGACTCCATCCTCTTTCTCATCTGGCTATTATGTGTGCATGCTCAGTCACTCAGTCAAGTCCAACTCTTTGCAACCTCATAGACTATAGCCCACCAGGCTCCCATGGGATTTTCCAGGCAAGAATACTGGAGAGGGTTGCCATTTCCTCCTCCAGGGGATCTTCCTGACCCAGGGATGGAACCTGCATCTCCTGCATTGGCAGGTGGATTCTTTACCACTGAGCCACCTGGGAAGCCTCCCTGGCTACTATGTCTCTTCCACAATTATTGCTTCTCCTTTCTGAATATGCTTTCATAATAGCCTCCCCTGAACATGCTGCAGTAATGAAGGCCAAGAGGTATTAATAGTTGTTTCTGTCCAATTAGCTATTATTTATGCCAGGTACAAGCTAGAAATGGGGTAAGAGGTAGGAAAAATTAAGCAACTATGTTGGAAAAGGATGTAGGAATAAAAGTGAATCAACAGAAAGATACAGAAGAAGGAACAAGGGTGAAGTTCTGTTTAGCTTAACAAATATTTTACAGAGTGCCTAGTACATACAGATACAGGACTAAGGTTTGGAAATTAAGCAGTAACTAAGAAATTAGGAAGTGTGATGATCTAGTGGAGGTGGTAGATATGTTCATGTTTTTACTTTAAAATAAAAAAGTAAAAGAGAGATATACATTTAGGATGACGTGGAGCACTGCAATACAATCCAGGAGCTTAGAGAAGATGCTGTAGAGGACACAGTGCCTGAGCTTAGTCTTAGAGGATGAGTAAGACAGTAAATATGGGGCAGATATTTCAAGCAAAGGGACTAATGTAAAGAAAGACATGAAGTGAAGGAAACTGGTGATGCAGAAAGAGGGGTCATAAGGTAAGAGACTTTCCTACGGTCAAAATTAATCAATGATGAAAATCATGATACAATGTACATTTTATAACAACACTTAACTTACAATCCATTAGCTCATCTTTTCCTTGTAGCAGGCCTGGTGGTGGTGGTGGTGGTGGTGGTGGTTTAGTTCGCTACTTTGTTTCCAACTCTTGTGACCCCACAGACTGTAACCTGCCAGGCTCCTCTGTCCATGGGATTCTCCAGGCAAGAATACTGGAGTGGGTTGCCATTGCCTTGCCAGATCCAGGGGGATCTTCCTGACCCAGGGATTGAATTGGGTCTCCTGCATTGCAGGCAGATTCTTTACCAATTGAGCCACCAGGGAAGCCCTGTAATAGGCCTAGGAGAGACAGATACTGCCATCCACGCTTGCAAAAGAGAAGAATGAGATTCAGAGAAATCAGTTCAGCAAGGAAGGGCCATGCCCAGCAGAGCCTCTGGGATTCATCTCCAGGGCCCTCTGCTGTCCATGATTTTTGCTTCTTAACAGAATATGAAACCACTCGAGAGGAAAGGAAACTTGGGGTATCATATACTCCAGTAACTTCAAAATTTTGAGCATGACCAGTAAAAATAAATTTCATTTCCATCTAGCACCCCTTTCAGAATATATGTAGACAAAAGCATCACAAAACAAGACTTAGTATATACTATGTTTTCTGATATTGTCTATTCTATTGTTTCATTTAAATAAAAAATGCTGGTCAGAACTACTAAATTAATTTCACTACAACTGAACATTTGAGGAAATGGTGATATTCTCAGCCAGTTCATTTAGAGGGAGTGAAACTGAGCCCTGAGAAAGAACGGGGCTTGCTAATGTCACCTGTGAGGCACTGAGCTTCCTGGCTGTTGGAGAGATCAACAAAAGGCACCAGATTACTAGGTGAGTGGTCTGCCCAGAACAGAGCCAGCATGGATTTTTTTTTTTTTTTTTTTTTTTGCATACTAGGCCTTGTTCTAAGTGCTTGATCTGTCCTAATTCATTAAGCCCTAGAATCCTGTGAAGAAAGTCCCTTCACTAGTCCCATTGCACTGGTGAAGAAACCACATAAAGCACAGAAAGCTTGAAGGGCTGGCTTGTGGACGCTTACATAGGTCATGGGGGAACTACCCAGCCCCAGGCCAAGAAAAACTGTGTTCAAGGACCTTGGATTTTTTTGGCCACTTTTTGCAGCCTATGGGATCCTAGTTTTCCAACCAGGAATCGAACCCCAGTCCTCAGCAGTCAAAGCACAGAGTCCTAACCACTGGACCACCAGGGAATTCCCGGGGACTTTGGAATATTGATGAATAGCTCTTTTACATGTGCATTTAAATTATTAGGATCTCCCCACTTCTCCTTTTCTTCTCATCAGAACCTTTATTTCTTCACAGCTGTATTCTATGACCTGGCTGGGTCATGAACTCTGTGCTAATGTGAGGAATCCAAAGACGTTCTCAGGATTTCTCAGTTCTAGAAATCAGAATAATGCTAGGACTTGTTAGTATTGCTCTGATCCATTTGGTTTGGGGGTTAATTTTTTCTTGTTTCTGCAGAGGCAGAACAGTCTCTTAATATGCAGAAAATTGCAATTTCTACACCAGTGGAAAGGGCGACTGGCTTCTATTAATTCATGAGACACAGACAGTATTGGGGAATAGTCATCCAGCAAGTGGACAGATGATACCAGGGAATTTAAATGCATGTGATATAATAGGATGTACACATTCATATTGAAACTCTGCTATTTCATTACTTCTAACGATTTTTCTTTCTTGATGGCAATTCTCCAATAAGTTAACTGTTAATCCACAGTGGAAAATAAAAGCTTATATAAAGTTCAGTCAAGTAATATTAAATGATCATTGTGCCCTCAGTGACAAGGTCAATGGAGGGGTTCAGGAGGTAACTAAAAAGAACAGTAAAGCTGGCTTTTACAATGGGAATCTACTTAAAGTAGAACTCAGAGGATTCAGGAACGCAATTCAATACATGTTTAATGAAGTCTCCTTGAGAGAGAATCAATCTCGGGGGAGAAAAACAAAGCCTCGGGTTTCCTCCAAACTGAGAGAAATGTATGTGACAACAATAAGAGATTCCAGAAAACAGAAATGTTTCCAGCAGATGACATGAATTAAGGACAATCCTGCTTGCTCTTTCAACAGTTTTTTCCCCTCCTCTGGGAGTCACTTACATAATCTAGGAAATGATCAATCACTTTTATTTACTGGTACTTCTCCAGCATGATAAACCTCTAGAAAACCTAAATCTCTAAGTGCTGACAGTTGAATAAGTAGTAAGCCTTTTTCCTCACCTCAGTCCAAGAAATGACTTCATTATCCTTAAGATAAAAGTCAGGGAATCCTTGCTGAAAACATCTTTCAAATGGATCCAAAGGGGCAGCTTCATCTGGGTTCTGAAAGTGGCTCACTGTTCATGAACCGTGTGGTCTTGACTACATCGCATCCCTTCTTGGAGCCCTGTTTCCTCATCTGCTACTTCATTGACTACACTAAAGCTTTTGACTGTGTGGATCACAGCAAACTGGAAAATTCTTCAAGAAATGGAAATATCAGAACATTTGACCCACCTCCTGAGAAATCTATATTCAGGTCAAGAAGCAGCAGTTAGAACCAGACATGGAACAACGGACTGGTTCCAAACTGGGAAAGGAGTACATCAAGGTATTGTCACCCTGCTCATTTAACTTATCATGCGAAATGCTGGGCTGGATGAAGCACAAGCTGGAATCAAGACTGCTGGGAGAAATATCAACAACCTCAGATATGCAGATGATACCACCCTTATGGCAGAAAGCCAAGAGGAACTGAAGAGCCTCTTGATTGATGAAAGTGAAAGAGGAGAGTGAAAAAGCTGGCTTAAAACACAACATTCAGAAAACTAAGATCATGGCAACTGGTCCCATCACTTCATGGCAAATAGATGGGGAAACAATGGAAACAGTGACAGACTTTATTTTCTTGGGCTCCAAAATCACTACAGATGGTGACTGCAGCCATGAAGTTAAAAGACACTCGCTGCTCAGAAGCAAAACTATGACAAACCTAGACAGTGTATTACAAAGCAGAGACATTACTTTGCCAACAAAGGTCCATGTAGTCAAAGCTATGGGTTTTCCAGTAGTCATGCATGGATGTGAGTGTTGGACCATAATGAAGGCCAAGTGCCAAAGAACTGATGCTTTTGCATTGTGGTATTGGAGAAGATTCTTGAGAGTCCCTTGGACTGCAAGGCGATGAAAGCAGTCGACCCTAAAGGAAATCAATCCTGTATATTCATTGGAAGGACTGATGCTTAAGCTGAAGCTGCAATACTTTGGCCACCTGATGTGCAGAGTCCACTCATTGAAAAAGACCCTGATGTTGGGAAAGATTGAGGGCAGGAGAAGAAGGGGATGACAGAAGATGAGACCGTTAGAGGCATCACCAACTCGATGGACATGAATTTGAGTGAGCTCCAGGAGATGGTGAAGGACAGGGAAGCCTGGAGTGTTGCACTCCATGGGGTCATAAAGAGCTGGACACGACTGAGCAACTGAACAACAACACAAGATGCAACTCTACTCCATCAGAGTTGCCTATCTCAACCCAATTTGTCTTTCAAACTTCCTGTTCCCTTCAGTGCCCTCCCTGGATTTCTCCTTTTCCTCAGACATCAAGCTTTTTTTCCATCTTACTCCTCAGGAGCATGCCCCCACTAAGCCCAATGACAGACAGCCCCGCACATAAAACCTTGCCACCCAAATCACAGCCCCCCACTCCCACTGAGGGAAACATCAAATGTTTGTGGCCAATACATCTGTCAAAAGCAAATTTTTACAACAGGAATAAACAAATACACCTGTACATACATTAAAAAAAATTATAGCTGGTCAAAACTTAAAAGAAAAATGGAATAATGAAAGGAAACTGAGGTGGCAAGAAGAATGATATTTTCTGATATTATTTATGCTTCATTTTACAAATGATAGAACTCAGGATTTCAACTGTATTGAAAAGACAAAGATAAAATAAATTTTCCTAATTTGGTAGGGATTACTGTCTCTAATGGATACAAACATTCACACACAAATACAACGTGTGTGCATGTGTATGTGTATATTGTGTGTTTATATATAATATATATATACCTTAGGTGTATGTATGCATGTATCTTCTATATACTTGTGTATGTATACAGTGGACACAGTGAATATATGAATATATAGTATATATATCTTGTGTGTATATATGTGTGTATATTCATCTTATATATGTGTGTGTGTGTATATATATACACTTGCAAATCTGTGTGTGTATATGTACTCTCTGTAAGTGTGTATTTCACATACACACACACACTTCTGTTTTCCATATAGAATATAAAACAATTTCACCCTTATATGTATTCTCTGTAAGTGTGTATTTCACATACACACACACACTTCTGTTTTCCATATAGAATATAAAACAATTTCACCCTTATTTCCTTCTGTGGAATTTAAAAAAAATTCTCAAAGAAGGAAAATCCCAACTCACAGACAAGATATTATTATGGGAGGATGATTTACTACACTATTAAACTGTGCTTTTCCTGTCTCAAAGTTTCCCTCCCAGCTCATTTCACTGTCTTTTCTCGGTGGCTCCCTGTAGAGGAGCAGAAAGAAAATATGCCTTTGACACCCAGCAAGGCTGGGAGGAGAGGTTCTTCAGATCTGAGAAAGACAGAGTTCTGTGGTCTCTAACAGCAGGAACGATGTCCTACTTTCGGGAAACTTCCGCTCTGGGGAAGTGGCAAAAAAACAAAAAGTCATGCAACTATGGTCCATCTCCAGGTCCAGAAATTCTTGAAGGTGGAGCAGGGCTCAGGAACCAGAGTGGCTGCAGTCGGGAAGTGTGTGTGTGACCCAGGGCAGCGGGTGAGCCATCAAAGACTGATGCCTTTGATAGCAGGGTTTCCCCAAAGCTCTGGACATGTGAAACCTCAGCTCCCTCTGCCAGCTGCCGCAGGGGACCAGGAACACAGGAATAATGGGTTTGAACTTTCCAGTAGGGAAGAGAATTAGGTACTTATCTCAAGAAAATAAAGTCAGTGCTTCTTGCTCACCTTTTCTGCTACTTTAAATATGCAGTATGGGCCACATAAAAGTATTGGTTTTGTCTTCAAATGTCTAGTTAAGAGACAATACGTTAAGTTTATTTTTCAGAGAGGAGAGAGGGTGGTAGGGTAGGGAGATAACTTTGGTAAGAGTTCTATATAAACAAAAGGATTTCTTGATGAAAACTTGAATAAACAGCATTTTGTTACCTACATAATGTATTACAGTCTTGCAAACAAAGCAGCTGCTACCAAGCCAAATCAGAAAATCACTGTCCTAGGATTCTCTGTCACCAGTGATTAGACTTTTCAGTATTAAGTAATTCACAGCAGGGCTATCTTGAAAGCATGTTCACCTTGGTTATGTCAGCCAAAAAAAAAAAAAAAAACAAACCACAAAAAAATAGCCCTGCTCACCAGTGACGTGTGGCTACAAAGTTGATGGTAAACCTGTGCTTTGCCAAGGACTCTGGGTCCAACTCTTCCCTGGCTTCCTTGGGACTTTGTTTTAGCCACACTGAGGGGTCACCTGGGGTCTTGAAAGTCTGAATTCAGTTTGTTCACGGATTGTAGAAATTAATTCACTACATAGGCCCAATACTCCCAGTATTATAATTCTTATCTCAAAGGCAATGGAGAAATTCAGCATGGGGCCTGGCCCAGGCTCTTTCTATTTATATCCAGGCTGATCAACTAGCAAAAGGCAGATTGTATTGGGGAATGAGTGATGTGGCCTCCATTCCTGGAAAACATTCAGGACCAAAGTCCAAGTGATCAGCAGACATTTTCTCTCATTAGTGGAAGCAAGTTGTAGATGAGTCAGTAGAGGCCATGGTAGAATTCTGACCTAGTTCCCACTTTGCATTCCCCACTCACCCATCCTATTTGACATATCCTCAGTAGCTGTGCTACCTTGATGAGGTCCTGAGCCTCAGTTTTCTCCTCTATAAAATAGGATGGTTGGGATGGATGATCAATAAGATTACTTATGCATGATCAATAAGATCAACTCTAGTAGTTATAAGTTCATATTATTATTATTACCAAGATACATTCACATTATTAATCACTTTTAGACAAGAAGCAAAACATAGGGTTGAACTGGTATTTTGAAAAAATAATGAATCCATTTGATTAGATCTATTTGATTATGGGATTTTGATAAAATAATGAATCTATTTGATTAGATCTATTTGATTATGGGATTATGAATCCCATAATCATATTTTCTTTCCTCTCATCCAGTTTTATAAAACTCCTTGTCCTTTTTCCCTTTGTCAATTTTTTCCCACTCTGCTTTTTCCCCCCACGCTCAAACCTGTTCTGATCTTATGCGGAGGAGACCATTATAAAGTGCTCAAAGCATTTATTTTTTCAAAAAATGTAGTTATGTTGTATTTATTCTTTGACCAATGCCTGGTATTGCATATGATTGGAACCCTGAGTGTTTGGATCCTCTCTGATTTTTATGGAACCACATGAGACACCCCAGTTCTTCTGTATGAGTGATCAAACCTTGAACAGGCCTTGAACCTCTTGCAGCAGAATGGAAAGTTTCACCTCTCCCCCACTGAGCTTTCCACACAGAGAACATTGTAGGTTACAGGAGGTGGAATGCAGAGAGAACAGCCCACGTCTCCCTCCCAGTCATTTCCACCCTTCATGACTTCTACCACAAAACTGAGCAAGATAGAGCTATGTGGAATGCAGCCAGGCTCAGGAGAAAGGGAGCTGGCTTTGCAACCAGATAGACCTAGTTCTGAATCTAACACTTTTAGGTAAGTATATCAACTTTGTGAATATAAATTTCCTTTGATAATTAACACCTTCTATAATAACACTTATTTTAGGGTGGATCATTTTTTAAATGTCTGTTCTTAATTGATAATTATAAGATATATTAAGAATTTACATATATGTATGTATATGCATAGTTGTCTCATCATAGTTGTATGGAACCATCAAATACCCCAAATATCTTGAAAAAGAATAAAACTGGAGGTATTATACCCCAGGATTTAAAACTATACTGCTGCTGCTACTGGTGCTAAGTCGCTTCAGTCGTGTCCGACTCCGTGTGACCCCATAGACGGCAGCCCACCAGGCTCCCCGTCCCTGGGATTCTCCAGGCAAGAACACTGGAGTGGGTTGCCATTTCCTTCTCCAATGCATGAAAGTGAAAAGTGAAAGTGAAGTCGCTCAGTCGTGTCCGACTCTTTGCGACCCCATGGACTGCAGTCTACCAGGTTCCTCCGTCCATGGGATTTTCCAGGCAGTATTAGAGTGGGGTGCCATTGCCTTCTCTGAAAACTATACTGAAAAGCTATAATAACCAAAACAGTATGATACTGGGCAAAAGAATAATATTGGACCCCTATCACACCACACACAAAAAATTAACTCAAAATGGATCAAAGACTTGAACATAAGAACTGAAACTATGAAACATCTAGAAATACAGGTAATAAGCTTCTTGACATTGGTCTTGGAGATGATTTTTTTGGATTTGATACCAAAAGTGAAAAACCAATGGGACCATATCAAACTCCATAATTTCTGCACAGCAAAGGAAACCATTAGCAGAATAAAGGCAACCTACCAAATGGAAGAAAATGTTTGCCACCTGTGAATCTGATAATGGGTTAATATCCAAAATATATAAAGAATTCACATAACTCAATACCAAAAAAGAAATCCAATGTGATTTAAAAATCGACAGAAGACCTGAATAAACATTTTTCAAAAAAAGACACACAGATGGTCAACAGGTATATGAAAATGTACTCTACATCACCAGTCATCAAAGAAATGCAGATGAAGACCATACCTGTCAGAACAGCCACTCTGAAAAAGAAAAGAAATACCAAGTCTTGATGAGGATGTGGAAAAAGGGAACCCTCATGCAGTGTTGGCAGAAATGTAAATTGGTGTTGCCACTATAAAAATAAGTATGAGATTTCTCAAAAAATTAAAAGTAGAACTACATTATGATCCATAGTTTTACTTCTGAGTGTTTTCTTTTTCTTTGGATACTAACTCTGAAAGATATCTGTACCACCATAGTCACTGCAGCATTATTTACAACAGCCAAGATGTGGAAACCACTAAAATATCTATTGATGCATGAATGGATAAAAAATATGTGGTGTATATATACATATATATATGTATATATACTTTATATGTGTACACACACAATGGCATATTATATGGTCATCAGTTCAGTTCAGTCGCTCAGTCGTGTCCGACACTTTGCAACCCCATGCATCACAGCACGCCAGGCCTCCCTGTCCATCACCAAATCCCAGAGTTCACTCAGACTCACGTCCATCAAGTCAGTGATGCCATCCAGCCATCTCATCCTCTGTCGTCCCCTTCTCCTCCTGCCCCCAATCCCTCCCAGCATTAGAGTCTTTTCCAATGAGTCAACCCTTCGCATCAGGTAGCCAAAGTACTGCAGTTTCAGCTTTAGCATCATTCCTTCCAAAGAAATCCCAGGGCTGATCTCCTTGAGAATGGACTAGTTGGATCTCCTTGCAGTCCAATGGACTCTCAAGAGTCTTCTCCAACACCACAGTTCAAAAGCATCAATTCTTCAGCGCTCAGCTTTCTTCACAGTCCAACTCTCACATCCATACATGACCACAGGAAAAACCATAGCCTTGACTAGATGGACCTTTGTTGCCAAAGTAATGTCTCTGCTTTTCAATATGCTATCTAGGTTGGTCATAACTTTCTTTCCAAGGAGTAAGTGTCTTAATTTCATGGCTGCAGTCACCATCTGCAGTGATTTTGGAGCCCAAAAAAATAAAGTCTGACACTGTTTCCACTGTTTCCCCATCTATTTGCCATGAAGTGATGGGACCAGATGCCATGATCTTCGTTTTCTGAATGTTGAGTTTTAAGCCAACTTTTTCACTCTCCTCTTTCACTTTCATCAAGAGGCTTTTGAGTTCCTCTTCACTTTCTGCCATAAGAGTGGTGTCATCTGCATATGTGAGGTTATTGATATTTCTCCTGGCAATCTTGATTTCAGCTTGTGCTTCCTCCAGTCCAGCGTTTCTCATGATGTACTCTGCATATAAGTTAAATAAGCAGGGTGACAATATATAGCCTTGATGTACTCCTTTTCCTATTTGGAACCAGTCTGTTGTTCCATGTCCAAGTTCTAACTGTTGCTTCCTGACCTGCATATAGGTCTCTCAAGAGGCAGGTCAGGTGGTCTGGTATTTTCATCTCTTTCAGAATTTCCCACAGTTTATTGTGGTCCACACAGTCAAGGGCTTTGGCATAGTCAATAAAGCAGAAATACATGTTTTTCTGGAACTTTCTTGCTTTTTCAATGATCCAGCGGATATTGGCAATTTGATCTCTGGTTCCTCTGCCTTTTCGAAATCCAGCTTGAACATCTGGAAGTTCACGGTTCACGTATTGCTGAAGCCTGGCTTGGAGAATTTTGAGCATTACTTTACTAGCATGTGAGATGAATGCAATTGTGTGGTAGTTTGAGCATTCTTTGGCATTGCCTTTCTTTGAGATTGGAATGAAAACTGAATTTTTCCAGTCCTGTGGCCACTGCTGAGTTTTCCAAATTTTCTGGCATATTGAGTGCAGCACTTTCACAGCGTCATCTTCCAGGATTTGAAATAGCTCAACTGGAATTCCATCACCTCCACTAGCTTTGTCTGTAGTGATGCTTTCTAAGGCCCACTTGACTTCACATTCCAGGATGTGAGGCTCTAGGTGAGTGATTACACCATCGTGATTATCTGGGTCATGAAGATCTTTTTTGTACAGTTCTTCTGTGTATTCTTGCCACCTCTTCTTAATATCTTCTGCTTCTGTTAGGTCCATACCGTTTCTGTCCTTTATCGAGCCCATCTTTGCATGAAATATTCCCTTGGTATCTCGAATTTTCTTGAAGAGATCTCTAGTCTTTCCCATTCTGTTGTTTTCCTCTATTTCTTTGCATTGATCACTGAGGAAGGCTTTCTTATCTCTTCTTGCTATTCTTTGGAACTCTGCATTCAGATGCTTATATCTTTCCTTTTCTCCTTTGCTTTTAGTTTCTCTTCTTTTCACAGCTATTTGTAAGGCCTCCCCAGACAGCCATTTGGCTTTTTTGCATTTCTTTTCCATGGGGATGGTCTTGATCCCTGTCTCCTGTACAATGTCACAAACCTCAGTCCATAGTTCATCAGGTACTCTATCTATCAGATCTAGTCCCTTAAATCTATTTCTCACTTCCACTGTATAATCATAAGGGATTTGATTTAGGTCATACCTGAATGGTCTAGTGGTTTTCCCTACTTTCTTCAATTTCAGTCTGAATTTGGCAATAAGGAGTTCATGATCTGAGCCACAGTCAGCTCCTGGTCTTGTTTTTGTTGACTGTATAGAGCTTCTCCATCTTTGGCTGTAAAGAATATAATCAATATATGGTCATAGAAAGGATGAAAATCCTGCCATTTTTTTACAACAAAGATGGAACTTAAAACATTATGCTAAGTGAATAAGTCAGAGAAAGACAAATACTGTATGATCTCACTTTTATATGCATGTAGTTATATATGTACACACATATACATATATATAACATGTACACATTTACTTATATATGTACACTTATATATATATGAAGCACAAGCCAGAATCAAGATTGTAAGGAGAAATATCAACAACCTCAGATATGTAGATGACACCACCCTTATGGCAGAAAGTGAAGAGGAACTAAAGAGCCTCTCGATGAAAGTGAAAGAGGAGAGTGAAAAAGCTGGCTTAAAACACAACATTCAAAAAACTAAGATCATGGCATCCAGTCCCATCACTTCATGGCAAATAGATGGGGAAACAATGGAAACAGTGACAGACTTAATTTTCCTGGGCTCCAAAATCACTGCAGTTGGTGACTGCAGCCATGAAGTTAAAAGATGCTTGCTCCTTGGAAGAAAAGCTATGACAAACCTAGACAGCATGTTAAAAAGCAGAGACGCTAATTTGCTGACAAAGGTCCATCTAAAACCTATGGTTTTTTCCAGTAGTCATGTAAGAGTTGGACTATAAAGAAGGCTGAGCACCGAAGAATTGCTGCTTTTGAACCATGGTGTTGGAGAAGACTCTTGAGAGTCCCTTGGACAACAAGGAGATCAAACCAGTCATCCTAAAGGAAATCACTTTTGAATATTCATTGGACAGACTGCTGCTCCAATACTTTGGCCACCTGATAAGAAGATCCAACTCATTAGAATAGACCCTGATGCTTGGAAATATTGAGGGTAGGAGGAGAAGGGGATGACAGAAGACAAGATAGTTGGATGGCATCACTGATTCAATGGACATGAGTTTGAGCAAGCTTCGGGAGATGGTGAAGGATGGGGAAGCCTGGCCTGCTGCAGTCCAGCAGGTTGCAAAGAATCGGACATGACTGAGTAACTGAACAGCAACAATATATATATACAAATACTGTATGATTCCACTTATATGGAATCTTTTTGAAAAATGGATTCATACATACAGAGAATTGATTAGTGGTTGGCAGAGGTTGGCAGGTGAGCAAAATTGGAGAAGGTATTTAAAAAGGCACAAACTTGTTATCATAAAATAAGCCCTGGGGAGGTAATATACAGAATGGTGACTATAGTTAATAATACTGTGTTGTATATTTAAAAATTACTAAGAGAGTAGATCTTAAAATTCTCATCACAAGAAAAAAATGTAACCATGTATGGTGATTGATGATAACTAAACATTATGGTGATCATTATGCAATATGTAAAAATACTGAATCATTATGTCATACACCTAAACTAATAGAATGTTATGTGTAAAAGATATCACCATAAAAAATAATTCAATACACCTATTTACCTCCAACCAAGATTCTAAAATAGAGCACAACCAATGTATTCAAAGTTCAGTATTTGATACTTCTCAAATTCGAGATGTATCCTCATTCCCATCATAAATTTTGTGTTGATTAGTCTTTTTCCTGGTCATTGTTATCACTAAACATATCTATATAATTTTATATACATATAAACTTAAGATATATAATAAAGTTGAATAAGATTTATCAAAATAAGTTATATTTACATGAGTCCATATGAATCCATATTAATAATATTGATGTGAATGTTCTTATTCTATACATATTCTTTAATAACTTCCTTCTGTAGCTTTTAATACATATACCCATGGGTTCACATAAGTTATCTCACAAATTCCTTTCCAGCTGTGTCACAAACCTTAGGTTTGTAATTTCAGTTACTGTAATTTTTATGTGAAATTCATAGTCCTTTTTTAATGTTCTTGGTTATTTTTAATACTCTGGTTTTTCTACACACTTTCAATACCTCATCCTTTTTTTAATACCTCCTTTCTTTAATTACATAAAACATATCTATTTTTAATTTGTTTCTCAAAGTTTCAATATCAACCATCCCTGCAGGTCTTATTCTGTTTTATTCTATTACTTATTGGCAGTACATTTCTGTTGATTGTTATTAAGGGTGGCTCATCTTCTCGCTTGTTAGAGATTTTAATTATGAGCCTCTGTTTCTTGGAGTGCAGTTTGTGAGAGTTCTTTTGCAACCTGCCCAGTCTGAAAGCATCCTTCTTTGGAAAAGCTTTTAGTTTGCTTCTGTCAAGCACCTGAAGCCTGTCAACCTGGGACCATGGTTAGTTTGGGCTTTGGTTTCTGACTACATTTACTGTGACCTATAGCTTCAAGCTCACGTGAAGACTGATTTGTATCAGGGATCAAGGGAAATTATTTTTCTACTGCTTCTGAAGAGCTATTTTTTCTTATTCACTATTGTCCTTTGGTGGCCCTGCCTTGTAAATGAGTCTTTAATCCAACTTTGCATCTGTTCGGTTCCCAAGCATTATCACCTATCTCCAAGGCACCCACACTTTCAGACCCAGAATCTCAACTATAAGGGAGAAGTGATTTCCCCCAGGAAACAGGCTGATGGTGATGCCACTCAATTCTCTGGGCTACTACTTCCTCTTCGTTACTGGCTTCCCCCTGCTATTCACCACCTGGCCCCTCCCCTCATGTACACATAGTACTCTCATGCACTTAAAGACTTGGTTTAAAAATACCTTATCAAGAATATTTAGGCGTTATGCGCAAGAAGGGATTTCTCTGGACATTGGGTTCACCACTGCTAGACACACGAGCATTCCATCTCGCTGTGGTCTTCCTTCTCCCCTGGGCTCACTGCCCTCTAATCAGCTCCCGGTGACCTGCAGACCCCTTTCCCATGCCTGGCCCTGCCTCCATGAGCCCCTCAAACACTTTTCTTTGCTCTGGACATCTGCTTCTTTCTTACCCCAAATTTTCAACTCGGCTAAAGAGAGAAAACAAAAGCTCTGGGGTCAGAAGACCCAGATTTGAATCTTGTGTCTCCCTTTCTTGTGGGATTTAGGGTTGTGAGATAAGAGAAAATATATAAACACATGGCTCTCTGCCTCAAGTTCCTGGCACAGAACTCCTGGAATTTATAACTTCTTAAGAGAAGCGACCTTGAGGGACTGCTGGATGGACAGGGGGTTGGTCAACAGAAAGACCAAGCCATGAATTTTCAACCCCATCCCCATCTTCAGAGAGAGTGGGGGGACTGGAAATGGAGTTAATCATGGATTGTGCTTATGTGATATATCTCCATAATATCCCAATAGCATGAGGTTCGAGGAACTTCCAGACTGGTGAACACATTCAGACCAGGAGAGTGATGCATCCCAACTCCACAGGAACAGTGGCTCCTGCCAGCCAGACCCTCCCAGACCTCGCTATATGCATCTCATCAGGTAGATCCTTCGTCATGTCCTTCAATAAACTGGTTAAGGTAAGCAAATATTTCCCTCTGCCCTATGAGTCATTCTACCAAATTAATCAAAACTGAGGAGCCTGTCATGGGAACCTCCGATTTGCAGCTACATTAGACAGAAATTCTAAGTAACCTGGAGACCTCTGTGTGTGCTCAGTTGCTCAGTCATATCTGACTTTTTGCAAACCCATGGACCATACCCTCCAGGCTCCTCTGTCCATGGGATTCTCCAGGCAAGAATACTGGAGCGGATTGCCATTTCCTTCTCCAGGGGATCTTCCTGACCCAGGGACTGAACCTGAGTCTCCTGTATTGCAGGCAGATTCTTTACCATCTGAGCTACCAGGGAAGCCTTGGTAAATAATTGTAATGAATAATTGTACTAAGAAGCAAATAAAGCAATGTATGTAAAAAGTTTTATAATTCATAAAGTTTGCTAAACATGTAAACCGTTCATAGAATTTGACCTACAAATTAAGGGTGCTTCTCTCCATCCACTGTACCCAAGGAAAGGAGCTAATGAATGATTTTATACTGAATGCATTGTACTTCAAGGTCATTTGTGTTTCAGTGGAAAATATGCGTAATGCAAAAGAAAGCAATTCAAAGTGTCTTCAGGATGCTGGGGTTGGTATTTGGGGATGGTGGTTTTCCTTTTTCCTCATGCCTCTGTTATCAGCACATGCACATGAGGTCAACATTCTTCTTACCTCCAGAAACCATCTCACTCCTAAATTCTGGTAATGGCTTCTGCAGCAGGGATGATCACAGAAAGGGAAGGCCACTGCAGAGCACACACAGCCCGGGCCAGCTCTTACTGACTCCTGTGGGGCACATCATAAACTTTGATAGATGCCCAGCTGAAAACACAAAATAGTAAAAGTTTGTTTTAACACTTTCCCAAGAGGTGATGCCTGAGGCCCTTGTTGGAACTGAAATTGAAAGCTGGCTCCAGCCATCTGTTAAGCGGCCACAGGTCCTCCCCACTGCTCCCTGTGGGCCAGAGTTAATATTGTGGCTATGGCTCTGCCTACTGGGAAGCTGGGTGAGCTGAATTCATAATCAGTGAAAAAAAGCAGACATGCAGTGTCAGCCAAGGAAGAAGAAGCAATATTTAGCATATATGCAGGTAATAAAGATCCTCAAAAATGTATATAGTAAGTCCCCTACATAGAGACAAGTTCTGTTCTGAGAGCGTGTAAGTTCAATTTGTTCATAAGTCCAACAAAGTAAGCCTAGGTACCCCACTGCCACAATCGGCTATATAGTACGGTGAGATGAAAGCCTCTCAACCATGTCCAACTCTTTGCGACCCCGTAGACTGTAGCCCGCCAGACTTCTCTGTCCGTGGAATTCTCCAGGCAAGAATACAGGAGTGAGTAACCGTTCCCTTCTCCAGGGGACCTTCTCAACCAGGGATCAAACCCAGGTCTCCCACATTGCAGACAGATTCTTTACCATCTGAGCCACCAGGGCAGCCCATACTTTTCATACAAATAGTACGTAAAAAACACACAAAATAACACATTTTTAATCTTATAGTACAGTACCTTGAAAAGTTCAGTAGTAAACAGCTGGCACATAGCAGGGGCATCGAGGGAACAGGCAAGAAGAGATACTGACTGGAGGAGGGAGAGGAGGCAGGTGATGGTAGAGCCTTAGGATTGTCAGCAATAGGAGACAGAGGGCAAGCTGCAATTTCGCTCATGCCTGACATCGATGGCACAGGTCCTGGTTCCTTGCTGGAACCAGACACATGTTTGCATCTTTCAAAGTTCACAACTTGGAGGTTCATATGTTGGGAATTTACTGTATATTCTTATGATGGCAAGTCAGCCAGGAAGTCAAGCTTTGCGTATTTGATGGAGTTCCTAACATCTTAGCATCAGCCTGAATTCCTGATATTTTATATAAAAACATATGCACACTTGATCTGGAGTGGTTATTATGTCCTTATTTTAAAGTCCTGAAACTTGGTTTTAGCTACCTATACACTTATGCCTCTGTCTGCCCATATTGCAATTTCAGTGGCTCAGTTAAGTTTTATCAGAACATTGGTACTGAGCAGAGTCCAGCATCAGCTGTCTGAGATATCCTTTGGGAAGTAGTAGTTGTAGTAGTACAGGGCTTGACAAATGAAAGGGTCACCTATGGCCACTTGACAATCTGGCTGTCCGGAAGCTGAGATGATGGAGACAGGCATAACCAATGAGCCATCAGAATTAGGAGACAGTCTGAGGCAGGAGCTGGGAAAGACATGAAGTTGGTCAGGAGGATGGGAGACGGGCAGGTAGGCAGTGTAGGATGACTCGAGGTATGGATATGATGCCCTTGCCATGGTACTTTGGGCTGGCTGAACCAAATCTGATACATTGCTTGTAAGGCTACTGTGGGCTTGCTTTCAATGTTTATCTAAATCAGTAAATATCCACAGGCTGATTTATCCATTGTTGAGTGTAATATATTTTATGAAAATATAGGCTCAGCTCATCTATATGTCTTAATTTCAGAGAGTTAAAAATCCAGCATTAGTTAAGCATTAAATTAATAAAACTATTAATAATGAACAGAAAAGAAGAATCAGAAAAAAAAAAAAGCCTAGATCAGCATAATAGTTACCAAGTCTAAATTCTAAATGCCATCATACAGCATTCAGGTGTCATCATAAGCTGTCTTTCCCTTCACCTAGTCTTTCTCTAGGCTTTCCTGGTGACTCATTGGTAAAGAAACTGCCTACCAATGCAGAAGACACATTTTGATCCTTGGGTCAGGACGATCCCCTGGAGAAGGAAATGGCTACCCACACCAGTACTTTTGCCTGGAGAATCTCATGAACAGAGGAGCATGGCGGGCTACAGTCCACGGGGTTGCAAAAGAGCCGGACACAACTTAGCAACTAAACAACAGACCTTCTCTCATTTTTCAAGACTCAAAATTTGTTCCCCCCTTTTTCCTAATTCAAGTATGTTCAGGCATGTGTCCCCCTTTTCTCATGACTTTCTGCTTTATTTGGAAATGTAGTTTAAAGCAAAGTTATATGTAGACAACATAGTTACCAAGTCTAAAATCAGGTTCAGAAGCCTTGCAGATTAGAAGTAGAAAAGCCTGATAAAGTTGCAAGTGTCCTAGGTAGGGATCGAGTCAAAAACTTCTTCATGGTTTTAAAGTCAATTCCTTGAGAGGCTGTCAGCTTGAAAGTTGCCTACACTGTATCACCTTGCTTCAAACTACATTCTCATAAAAGGAGAAAGTTGTGAGAAAAAAAAAGGGGGGGTGGGGCAAATGATGCCAAAGTAAAGTTTAATTAGGAAAAAAAAATCTAGAAAGGAAGAGAGAAGTTGAAGAGAATGAGTGGGAGATAGGACACACGGATCATGGGGATGCTCAGTGCTAGGGAAGGCATTTAGAATTAGCCTGAGGCTGGTGCTTTTCAATCTCTGTTCAGGAACTAGGGCTCATTTGAACATGTCTCAGACACAACCCTGAGGGAAGAGAAGGCAAGGAATCCTTCTGATATATCCAGTCACCTTCTGAGGTCCCTCCAAGCACAGAGAACCTGGAGACTGGCAGGAGTCTAACTGCCTAGACCTACAACTGGGTTGGCCAAAACTTCACCTGGGTTTTTCCATTATGTCTCATGGGAAAATCTGAATAAAATTTTTGGCTAATGCTATACTTTGTTGTTGTTTCATCACTAAGTTGGGTCCAACTCTTTACAACCCCATGGACTATAGCCCTCCAGGCGTCTCTGTCCATGGGGTTTCCCAGGCAAGAATTCTGGAGTGTATTGCCATTTCCTTCTCCAGGAAATCTTCCCAACCCAGGGATCAAACCCACATCTCCTGTATCTCCTGCACTGGCAGGCCAGCTCTTTACCACTGAGCCTCCAGGGAAGCCCAACCCTATACTATCTTTGGTTAAACAGGTAAAATAGAATCATTTATCCACACTGAGATCCTATTTTCCCTTTGGTTATAATGCTGCTATTATTCCTCCCATGGGATTGAGAGTTATATTTGATTTTGCTGTAAGAATACAGTTCATGCAGCTATCAGATAAGATTTCATGTTCAGAATGTCCCGGGTCCTTAAAAGACAGAAATCACCAAAATTTTTCTCACATTTTGCTACAACTTCAGCTGTGGAACCATGATCATCTGGGTGATTGGCTTAATGATGCTCCTTTCATTATTTCTATATTCTTGTGAATCATTTCATTGTGGTAGCAGCTCAATTGGACCTTTCAGGGAAATAAAATGTAACTCTATTTGTCCAAACTACCTAACTCATCTCAGTTTTTAGCATCGATCTCTTTTGTCCTGGCATCCTCTAGCCCTCTCTACCCAGATGCACCTTAGAAAAAATTTGCTTCTCTAGATTTACATTCTTCAAAAATTTTATTCAAAATAATCTTTACATGGAGATGAAGCTTAGATGAAAGCATCAATATTATTTATTTCTAGCTCTGTCAACATTCATTCATGCTCTGGAAGTCCGATGTGAAACGTGACCCGTATATGAAGCCACATCTTCCATCACAGGACCTCTTTCATCAAAAGTCCTGAAGCCATATCCCAAAGCTGGCAAAACACACCACAAATGCTACAGAGGCTGTTCCTTGCTGCAGGATTGTTGATATTGTTGTTTGCAAAGCTTTCACTTATTAACCCCAGACTTCTCTTTCGTGATATTCAGGTTGCTTTTTTGCAGCAGCCTTGTGACAAATAAAACCAAAAAGAGCATCAATCAGCCCTGCAGATGCCACAAAATGTACATCACTGTGCATAAGTGCCACTCTGGCTGCTGGTACCTGGTTTGCAAAACTCTTGGCCCTAAAGAGATGTAATTTAGCAGGAAAGAAAAAACAAATAAAGGTACACAGGAAAAAAACTAGATAATAGGTGGTGGCACTGAGGTCAAGGGCATTGGTTCTCTGAGACTACATTCCTTCAGTTCATATCACAAGTCCTGCTTACAGGCTGAGCGATCCTGGGTGAGTTAACTAACTCCTCTGTGCCTCAGTTTCCCCATGGTGGTGGTTTAGTTGCTAAGTTGTGATTGACTCTTGTGACCCCACGTACTGTAGCCCACCAGGCTCCTCTGTCCATGGGATTTTCCAGGCAAGAATACTGGAGTGGGTTGCCAGTTCTTCCTCCAAGGGATCTTCCTGATCTAGAGATCGAACCCAGATCGCCTCCATTGCAGACAGATTCTTTACCAACTGCACCACAGGGGATTCTGCAGTTTCCCCATACAAAATTAAGATAATTATTATCTGTTTAGATTTTCTAAGGATCAGGTGAATGAATACTTTTAAATGCTTAGGACAGTGCCTGGCAAGTAGCACTCAGTAGGTGTCAGCTATGATAATACTTCTTATCAAGGCAAAACAACCAACAGTTTCCATGAGATCTGACTCATATTTTTATTGTTGGTTCTAAATGTATTTGATCTATGCTCTCCTGGCTTCCATCATGAGGCGCTTATCTTCCCCTGTGGCCTGTTCTCAACTATTTCTTGCCATTACGTTGCATTCCGCTTCCCTTCAATTGCTTGTTAGTCTCTAGCATATTTGTTCTGCAAGGAAAGTGCTTCCTATAGAAATTCAAAACAGAGGAACACTGGGGACATGCGGTGAAACAGAAAGCTGTGTAGCCTCAGGGGGAAGAAAGGTCACCAGGCTGTCACACACTCAGCCCAGCAAGGTGGTCTTTGGTCCCCAATGAATCGACCACTGTTTGTCTCCAACTCAGAGGTCAGCCCACTGCAGAAAGATACCCTTCTGAGAATCAAATTCACAAACTCACTGTGTTGGGCTAAATGATGGCCCAAAGGATATCAGCTCCTAATCCCTGGGATTCTGCCTAACTGCCAAGTGGTGCTTAAACAACATCTGCCTCATTCACCTTCTGTTCAGTTCAGTCACTCAGTCGTGTCCGACCCTTTGCGACCCTATGAATCGCAGCACGCCAGGCCTCCCTGTCCATCACCAACTCCTGGAGTTCACTCAAACTCACGTCCATCAAGTTGGTGATACCATCCAGCCATCTCATCCTCTGTCGTCCCCTTCTCCTCCTGCCCCCAATCCTGCCCAGCATCAGAGTCTTTTCCAATGAGCCAACTCTTCGCATGAGGTGGCCAAAGTACTGCAGTTTCATCTTTAGCATCATTCCTTCCAAAGAACACCCAGGACTGATCTCCTTTAGAATGGACTGGTTGGATCTCCTTGCAGTCCAAGGGACTCTCAAGAGTCTTCTCCAACACCACAGTTCAAAAGCATCAATTCTTCAGCACTCAGCTTTCTTCACAGTCCAACTCTCACATCCATACATGACCACAGGCAAAACCATAGCCTTGACTAGACAGACCTGTGTTGGAAAAGTAATGTCTCTGCTTTTCAATATGCTATCTAGGTTGGTCATAACTATCCTTCCAAGGAGTATCTTTTAATTTCATGGCTGCAATCACCATCTGCAGTGATTTTGGAACCCAAAAAGATAAAGTCTAACACTGTTTCCACTGTTTCCCCATTGATTTCCCATGAAGTGATGGGACTGGATGCCATGATCTTCATTTTCTGAATGTTGAGCTCTAAGCCAACTTTTTCACTCTTCTCTTTCACTTTCATCAAGAGGCTTTTGAGTTCCTCTTCACTTTCTGCCATAAGGGTGGTGTCATCTGCATATCTGAGGTTATTGATATTTCTCCTGGCAATCTTGATTCCAGCTTGTGTTTCTTCCAGCCCAGCATTTCTCATGATGTACTCTGCATATAAGTTAAATAAGCAGGGTGACAATATATAGCCTTGACGTACTCCTTTTCCTATTTGGAACCAGTCTGTTCTTCCATGTCCAGTTCTAACTGTTGCTTCCTGACCAGCAAGGGGATTAGGCTTGCTCATGGAAGCTCCTCAGATCCTTTGTATCGAAGGAAGAGACAGTTTTGCATACCACTTTTTTTTCAGCAAGGATTGTTTTCATGCTGAGAATTCAGTAAAAACCGAATTCCACTGTAACAGCCTAAGCAAATCAACAAACAAGCCTGAGATGAGAAGAGACTGGGGAACACATGGCAGAGGACAGGGGATCTATGGAGACAGAAAAGAGGAAACAAGACCACAGAGTGAGTGGGTTCTCTTCATGCCTCAATTTTTGATTTGCTCCTCTTCTATTCTTATTTATTTTCTTGGTTGTTTTTTTCCCCCAATTTCCCCCCATATTCCAGGTTATTAGGAAAAGAAGAGTCCCAGGCACAGGGCTCCTGCCCTCTTCTCCATGGTTATGAACCGTGAGGAAGTATGTAAGCATCCCCAGGAGAACCTGCTTCTTCTGCAAGGAGCTGGCTCTTAAGCCACAGCCAAGACCAGAGGTTGCCAATCTTGTTAGATCTATGGACCCCTTAGGGACTTGGTGGGCTTCCCTGGAGGCTCAGACAGTAAAGAATCTGCCTGTGATGCAGGAGACCCCAGTTCCATTCCTGTGTCGGGATGATCCCCTGGAGGAGGGCATGGCAACAGACTCCAGTATTCTTGCCTGAAGAATCCCATGGACAGAGGAGCCTGGAGGGGCTACAGTCCATGGCTTTGCATGCAATAATCTTCATATCATCTGTAGGCCAACGATTTGAACTGAATCTCAACCATACTAAGGTGTATGGCTGAAATGGAGCATGACCCAATGGTCCTTCCTCACCATGTCCTCCACCTGTTCTTTGAAGAAAAACTTTAGCCAAAGAAAAAGTTTAATCAGAGAAGTCAGAAAATGCAGAAGCAAAGGAAAGCAGTCAAGACCAAAGGATAATAGTTTGGTCATTAAGCAAACTCAAGGACCTTTAGTTCCTCCTCAAGGGCTATGGATAACACTCTGAGCCATATCCTGTGAGCTGTTTTCATATCAACTGTCATAGAAACCCCACCAGGTGAAAGAAGTTAGGGTCAGGCATAGAGTTAGGATTAGGCAGGGAACTGCCACAGTTCTGAAAACTGGCCTCAAGGAAGTTGAGGAAAAACTGACCCTGGGCCTGAAGATTAACTCTACTTAACACATTCAAGATGATGCTGGTTAGACCACTACATGAACAATTTCAAGATGACCTTCAGGTTGACTGTGCTGTTTCTGCACATAGACCCCCTCCTTGTACTTCTGTAATGGTCTATATGGGAAAAGAATCTAAAAGAGAGCCGATATCCGTATATGTTGAACTCAGTCACTTTGCTGTACACATGAAACTAACAATATTGCAAATCAACTACACTCCAATAAAAATATTAAAAAATATATAGTGCAAACACACAGGAGCATACACATTCACAAGCTCCTGCCCACTGATATTGTCATGGAGGGGCGGCCGGTGGACTCCAGTCTGCTCCAGCCCCTACCCTGGTTGCTGGTCTCTGAAATAAAGCAAACTTTCCTCTCCACCAACCTTGCCTCTCGGGTATTGATTTTTGAGTGGTGAGCAGCCAGACCCCACTCTCAGTAACATGGCCACTAAGGTGTGAAGCTTTCCCTCAACCTTTGTTCCCACGTTTTTTGCCTGCCTCTTCTGCCTTCCAGAACATTCTCTGCTATCTCGCCTCACCTCCTCCTCACAGCTTGCCCAGGCCCATGCCCTGCAGCCCCGACCCCAGCTGCCTGCCTGCCCCTGCAAAGTTCCCCCGGACCAGCAGTGCTTCATCTACCTCCCAATGGCTGTTTTCTCTGCTGTCACCCACAAGGAAACAGCTCTCAAAATACGCAATAGAAGTGTTGCTAACACTTGGAGCTGTGTCTTGAATGTGACTATTTCTGAAAAAGCAAACAATTTTTAAAAGCCCCTTAATTCTTAAAATATCCGTGTGGGATCACTCCTTTTCATTTGCATGCTAATGGACTCTAAAACCTCTCATGAAAACAACTTGGAGACTAATGGTCATGGATATTGATTTTTCAGGAGAGAAGGAGCATTAAATAAAAATCGTCAGCGTAATTAATTGCAGCTGAGCAGAGAGGTAAGCCGGTCTACGATACCCTAGGAAACATTCTTTATCAAGGTAAAGTAACAGTACTACATTCTTCTTATGACTAACTTCTCTCACTAGATTTCTTCAGCACACTTCAATATATAGACAGCATAAATAATGCATGTTATGTAAAGTAGCAGACAGGCATTGAGAACATAAGTGTTTCTTTTTTTTAATTTCTAATTAAAACCTATCCTACAGAGCTGCACCATCCTCACATATATCTGATTCCTTATTAGTATGGCATCCACTTAATCCCCTAAGTAGCTGTTGTTCAATTAGTCAGTATTAAGTCTCCACATTTGACTTTCCTACATTTTAATGGATTTTCTCTCCAGTAGCATTTTTTAGGAGCATTAAAGGGAGATGAATACGTTTTGTATGACTACTTGCTAATACTTTCAAATGGCCACCCACTCCAGTATTCTTGCCTGGAGATTGCCGTGGACAGAGAAGCCTGGTGGGCTACAGTCCTTGGGATCACAAAGAGTCAGACATGACTGAGCAACTAACACACTTTCATGTCTAAAACTAAAACTGTGACCTCCTCCCACTAAGAGCCACCAAACACCTATTGCAAGCACAGCCTTCCTTCTCTCAGTGAAAGGAAACTCAAACTTCCCGTATTTAAGTCCAAAATCTCACAACTGTTCTTGGTGACTACTTTCCTACACACCACCCATCTAATCTATTAACCCTACCTCCAAATTTATCTGGAATCCCACCACTTCTCACCATCCACGGCCACCACCCTGGTGTGAGTCACCATCATCTCTAACTTACATACATGACTTTAATATCCCCTCTACAATGAGAAATTCCTATTTGACTATAATCCCTCACTTTATTGGAAACCAGGTAGATATGAGAAACTCTGAGGGTAAGTTGTTTTCATTAAAATGTGTGAACACACTGCTACTACAATAGGCCACAATGCTAAATAATAATAATAATTTCACTTTCATGATTGATGGAACTTGCTGCAGGAAACCATGTGTAGGTAATAAATTTTATTTTCAGCAAAATGTTCTTCAGAGAAAAAATAAAATCTATTTGGGGAAATGACAAAGTGATGTGATTTTCCTTTATTTATTTTTTTAATTTTTTTTTTTCTTCAAATGGGCTTCCTGTAGGAAGAATCAGAATGGATTCAAACCCAGGAATCTTGTGTTTGCGGTTTATTTGTTCATCTGAGTTAATATTTTCCTAGTAACTTTGGTGGCTCCACACTGAAATACCCACATTCTCACCTGTTCTCTTACGACTAACAGCATCCTTTTCTAAGACGATTGAGCAGATTTCAGAGGCAGACTTTCCTGAAATCTGGTTGCTTGGATGCCCCTGAGTTCCAAGAGACACCTTGAGATCCTAACAAGGAATGCTTTCTTTTGCTTAACTCTGCTCTATATGTGTGTGTGACATCTGTTTTCCAAAATCTAAACTGAATGGCTTGTGTTTCCTTAATGTAATTTCCCAGCACATGATATAAAGTCTCTCCTTCACAGTTAAGTCCTTTTAAAACTATTCTTATTGACAGGAGATATTTACAAAGTAAAATAGTGATATTTCCATAAGTGAAGCTCCTACTGCCAAAGAAAGAGAGCGTTAAGCTAGGAAGTAGGCACGAATATTCATGGTGTTTAAGCACAGTTTCTCTGATCGAAATTCTCACATATTAATATAGGCCTTAAAGACTTTAAATATGAGTATTTCTACCATAAGTATAAATAAATGCATAGTCACACTGCCTCAGTAGAGACATTTATATTATCCTCAGGTTTGCAAATGCAAATACAAGCCGTGCATTCAGGTCACTGAGTGCTTGCGCCCCACCGATTGCTTCGGTTCCCTCACATGACATTTGTGAAATTACTGCTATCATTCTCTTTACGTGTTAGTGCATAGCTTCAACCCTGTAATTTTAAAATGCATTATTCAAATCCTAGCTCTACTGGTCACTTAAAATAAGTCATTTCTTTCTTCCTCAAATCAATCAGCCTCCCCCGCCACCTTCTTTCTTATTGACTAGGAATACTCAGTTTTACAAAATCAGGAACAAGATGCAGTAAAGTGGTAAATATTTACATTGACATCCTCATCTCTACCAAGTCATATCATCCAACCACTTAAAAAAAGTCTCCAAAATCTATGTGCTTTTAGCATATTGCATCCGCAAAAGCAGCAGCAGAACTAGTGGAAATAGACCCCATGTAAATGCTGTGATGGGGACTTCCCTGGTGGCTCAATGGAAAAGAATCCACCTGCCAATGCAGGAGATGTGGGTTCCATCCCTGGGTCAGAAAGATCCCCTGGAGAAGGAAATGGCAACCCATTCCAGTATTCTTGCCTGGCAAATCCCATGGACAAGGAACCTGGCGGGTTATAGTCCATGGGGTCGCAAAAGAGTCAGACAGGACTTGCTGAGTCAAGAACAACAACAACAACAAAAGGGAGTGATGCCCTGCCCCCCACCTACCTCCAACCCACAGATCCAGGATTTCTTTTATCATCTTAGTCTCCAAGGAACCTCTCACCCATCTCCCATTTGGCGTGGATTGGTAAACTAAGAATCTGGGGGGGGGGGTGGAGGGTGGAGAATGATATAGAAAGAGGCTGCAGAGGGGTAGGGGTAACAGAGGAGGAAGACAGCGACGTGCACACTGTGACAACTTGTCCCTGACCCATTTGTTCATCCAGCGTGGTTTCCTGATCACAAACTCTATGTCAGCCTCTACCGTAGGTAGCTCCTGACGAGAGTGACACGTCGGCATTTACACGTGAATTTTAAGTGTTATGGACAAGGGTAGTGACACACCAGGAACGCCACACTTAGGGTCCCCTCACTGTGCCTGGCCCCCAACAGCACACCCTGCTTCCACCCAGCAGCACGTCTGCCCACACAACCCCATTAGGTGGTGGGATGACTCACCTAATCCCCAGCAGAGTGGGATTAGAAAGGCTCAGGGATTTGTCTGCTGTTGCAAGGTTTATAAGTCATGAAAGCAGACCTAGCTAGGACCACCATCCTGGTTAGCCTGAGACTAAAGAGTTTCCCAGCGTTCCAGTCGTGGGCAGACCAGGTCCACCTTATCATATCCAGGGTCTCCTTAATCCATGTCAACTTTTTTTCCCCAAACCACCAGTACTTTTAGTTTCTTATTTTTGCAGTTTACTATTTATCTTAATGAGCTTTCCAGGCATTGCTATTGTATTTGTGTGGGTCAGGGGAGAATTCATAATAGAAGAACTAAAATTCTTCTGTGAATAATGAAGAAAAAAAAATATTTTGTTGTTCCCAACATACTTTATACCCTTCTAGAAGATCTTATTGGCTAATAATT
The DNA here is from genome assembly GCF_032452875.1 of Bos javanicus. NCBI lineage: Eukaryota > Metazoa > Chordata > Mammalia > Artiodactyla > Bovidae > Bos > Bos javanicus. The sequence continues at coordinate 17,170,788 of NC_083879.1, read as the reverse complement.
TTTATTAATGCCTTTTAGTTTTGTATATATCTTACACATTCCATTATAAACATAATCAGCAATCTCCTGAAAAAGCAACCTATTGATGGCAGTGATTTAACTGTGACCCACATTTCTATGTTAGGATCTTTCATATTGAGCAGAACATTGAGGTTTTCTACTTGTATTGAGTTTTCTTCAGATTCCCAATCTGGTTTCAGAGTTCTTTTCTATCTTCATCTTCAAAGACTGTGATTTCAACTGATCATCTATTTGATCTCTTTTATAATGCCTTTTAATGTTTTATTAACAATTTCCTATAGTTCCTCAGAGTTTTTCTTTGAAAGAAAGTACAACCAGATGACTAAGAACTTGGGCACTGACCATAGGGCATGGAGTCAAGTCCTGTTCTACTTACTTTTGGTGTGACTTGGAAAAGATGTGGTGATTCTCTAGACTGTGGATTCCTGATCAGTAAAATGAAAATAATCATAGTGCTACCTTGTAGAGTGATTTTAAGGAGGTGATGACTGTACATATCTGGAGGACTTAAAACAGTTCCTGGTACCCTCCTGCACAGATGGTTGGATTGTAAATCGGTATAACCACTACAGAGAACAGAATGGAGGTTCCATGAAAGACTAAAAATATAACTACCATATGATCCAGCAGACCCACTCCTGGGCATATATCCAAAGAAAACCATAGCTTAAAAAGATACTTGCACCCCAGTGTTCACTGCAGCACTGTCTACAATAGCCAAGAAAATGGAAGCAACCTAAATGTTGATCAACAGAGGAATGAATACAGAAGATGTGGTACATAAATACAATGGAATAGTACTCAGTGATAAAAAGAATGAAATAATACCATTTGCAGCAACATAAATGGACCTGGAGGTAATCATAGTAAGTGAAGTAAGTCAGAGAAGGACAAATACCATATGATATCACTCATATGTGGATTATAATTTTTTAATTGTTGTGACCCAAGGACGAAAGAGCAGATAAAACCAAGGAGGGTCTTGGAATGCAGGAATGGAAAAACCAGACCCTTATTGTCCTTCCCTTCCCCATGTTGTAACTATTAATGGAACAGTATAACCTGTCTCCCCTCCTACCCCATAGGGAGAAGGCATCTGCCCTACTCTTTCCCCACCCATATACATGCCTCATCCAATCAACAAATGATCCACAAGACCTCTATCCCACTCCTTGTATCCTGGGTATAAAAGTGGACTAAGGACCCCTGTTCAACATCAGTTCTCCCTTGAGCTGACAGTATCTCCCACTCTAATAAATGTTATTTCCCTCTCATTCTCTCTCATGTCTTCAAATTCTTCTCCAGTCTGCACCTAGACCACAACTAAAATAACATATGAACTTATTTACAAAGCAGAAACAGACTCACAGATTTTGATTTCCCAAAAGGGAAATGGGGGTGGGGGGTATAAATTAGAAGCTTGGGATTAACACACACACACTATTTTATATAAAATATTGATAGATAATCAACAGGACCTATTGTATAGCACAGAGAACTCAACTTAATATTCTGTAATAATCTATATTAAAAGAATCTGTAAAAGAATATGTGTTATATGTATAACTGATTCACTATGTTGTACACCTGAAACTAACACCGTATTTTAAATCAACTATACTCCAATAAAATTGTTTTTAAAATGAATACATTTAAAAAAGCAGTTTCTGGCACATATCGTGTGCTTAACTAGTGTTAGCTAATGTTATTTTCATAAATGGCTCAATAATTTTTAAGATTCTAAGATCACAACTCTAAGATTTTTAACAGAAATATTAACAATTCCTAGAAACATTCTGATTAAAGTTGATGATACCAATTTAATGTTACATTTTTTTTTAGAAAATATGATTTCCTTTACAGTATGTAATCTGACAATGCAGTGGTAGCCACTGGGCAGCCAGGGAAATCCCTAGACTATCTACCTTTGACAAACTTCATTCCGTCTTATTCTCTGTCCTCCTCCTAAGTAGTGCCAAGCCACTAATTGGAGATCAACAATCAAGCATAACCTCCAGTCACCCTGTATCAGCTTATAGTGAATCCCATTTTCCCTCTAAATCCATGATGCCTTAGCACCTATCAGCTTACCCACTGCCAACCAAGGGATAGCCCTTCAATGGAGTACACCCTCACAACTGTTTGTTAGGGTCAGTGGATTTCAGGAAGTAAATAAAGATGTAATTATTATCAGGCAATAAACTAACACAAGGAGGAGGCTCAAAAGTGATACCATTCTATAAAATTATACCTCCCATTGCTTCTCTTAGGAGTATCATCCCTTATATCAGCAAATATGCATTGCCCGCCCCCCCCAGTAATATTTGGTAGATATCACACAAAACTCACTCCCCAACAAGCATCCACTCCAGACAACTGGAATTAGCACAGTGTAACTGCTTTAGCCACATAAAAATGGGCATTTAATTTTATAGTCAGAAAACCACCGAAGAATTCCTTGAATCCAAGAAGGGGGTTCAGCCATCCTCTCCCACGTATTTCTGTGTGATATTGAGAGTGTTCCGTTCCATCCTGGAAGCCAACCATTGAACAGGAGATCAACAGACATTTGTCCAAAGGAAAACATAGGGATCGAGAAGTTTCCAGAATATGACAAAGAGGTTAAAGAAGCCTGTGACAAAGAGTTGAAAACCTGGAGACCATTTAGCTTAAAGAAAAGAGGATTTCAGGGAAAAAAGATAACTGAGGTGAACAGGGCAGCCGATTAGCCAATTAGCAATCTTCAAATGCTCCAAGAATTATCATGACAATTGAGGCTTTCAAGTTATGATTGTTAAAAAGAAAAAATTGTGACAAGAAATTTTAGTTCTGGCATCTTTTGTTGCCTTTGTTATTGATAATTCCCTGCTGCCCTCCAGGAAGGGTGGATTCTGGTACCAGATGGGTTCTTTGTTTGCTGAATGGGAGGCACTTGTGGGGGAAAAAAAGAACTAACTTCATCAAGAATAGGAGAAAGATCTAAGGACTCTGAGGATGATTCAAAGGGGAACAGGACCACGGAGATTCAGAGGCTGCCTTGGGGCAAGAGTTTCATGAAAGAAAAGTACCAGCATTAGATAGATGAAGAGAAAATCTGAAGAATGAATACACAAATGTAGTATTTTATCAAAATAATAAATGGCATGGTTAAAAATTTTAAATAGCACAAAAATGTTCATAATAAAACAAAGCTCTTTCATCACACTAAAATCTTCACCCCTAAAATCCTTTTCAGAGGCAATAATCTAATTTCTGATTTTAGTTCTTCTCTTTGTTTTCAAATACCATACTTACATTTTAAAGACCAAAGTTATATATTAGCTTTCCCTGGTGGCTCAGACAGTAAAGCATCTGCCTGCAATGCAGGAGACTCGGGTTCAATCCCTGGGTCAGGAAGATCCCCTGGAGAAGAAAATGGCAATCCACTCCAGTACTCTTGCCTGGAAAATTCCATGGATGGAGAAGCCTGACGGGTTACAGTCCATGGGGTTGCAAAGAGTCGGACACGACTGAGTGACTTCACTTTTCACTTTATTAACTTTAAAAATTATCACTCTATAACTGTATTTAGTATGCTTAAAATTTATATACTCTTCCCATTCCCCAATATAATCCAATATTATTAGTTTTTTTTTTAGTTTTTGATGGACAGGGAGGCCTGGCGTGCATCCATGGGGTTGCAAAGTGTTGGACATGACTGAGCAAATGAACTGAACTGAAAATGTGTTTACTTTTGTTTTTCCCATCAGCTATATTCATACTTGGAGAAGGAAATGGCAACCCATTCCAGTGTTCTTGCCTAGAGAATCCCATGGACGGAGAAGCCTGGTAGGCTGCAGTCCATGGGGTCGCACAAAGTCGGACACGACTGAAGCGACTTAGCAGCAGTAGCAGCAGTAGCATATTTATACTTCCACCTTCATCCTTACTTGCCTCCTTCCCTTTTCCACCTCCACACTTCACATTATCAAGGTTGAAAACATTATTCTGTAACCACAGTTAAGTATTCTTTGCTTTGTTTATAGGTGATTACAGAATTAAAAGGCATCAATTGCATTTTCGGTCTAATGACTGGGTAAATATTGTTTACCTCAGAAGCTAACAGTGTGGTTTCTGAAGTAAATAACATTCCTTCATGGCTCCAAAGCTCACAGTTTCAATGCTACCCTAAAAAAAAACAAAAAAAAAACAAAAAACCCTGTATAAAGGAATCTCATTCTTACACTCCACCAGGAGCCCAATCACACTGTGTTTAATTTCCCAAATGGAGTCTGCATTGCTTGTAAAGTTTACATGATGGTTGTTTCACCTGGAATTTCAGGTTGCCTCATGTGTGCATGTTGTCAAAGCAAATTTGCACTAGACAGGGTTAAACAGGCAAGGAAGACTATTCAAAACTATCACCATAAGAGAGAGATTCCATTCAACTCCCCTGAAACGACAGGCCAGAGGTTTTGAAGAGATGGGATAAACTAGTAGAAAAGTACTAGAAGACATTAGAGGGAGTGTGGTCTATGTAACTAGACAATTTATGTTTGCTAATTGTTGCTTATTGTGATTACATTCCTTCTTTCCCTCAGAAACTGGAAGACAGGGGCACTGGTCAAGACCAGGGAGGCCCGGCAGATAACGAAGAATCTATAGTAGGACTGGAAAATCAATACTTGGTCACTTACCATGCTCTTCAACTCTTCGACTTCCTGCTTTATATTCATCCTCCAAAAACATCCGGTAAAGTTTTGCACGTTGATTCCCTGTGCAATGGTCCATGTCCACTCTCTGGCCATAGCTGGTAGTAAAGATAAGAATACAAATATTCTAGTAGCAGTAAATCTCAAGGGCAGTTGAGTCAGGGTTACTTGATTTGAAGACCTCTCCCCACATAGTCAGTCTCATTTTCTGTTTGGGCATTTCTGAGAATTTTATTTTATTTTATTTTATTTTAAGGAGGGAGGCAACCCACTTAACATCTTTCAGTGCTGAACACTTCTTCATTGAATGTCTCAGTCACAGCCAGATGTCTCATTCTAATCCTCAGTTAATGTTAAATGCCACTTTTTCTGTGAAAATTTTCCTACTTCCTAGGCAGAGCAAGTCACTCCTTTCTCTGCTGTGCCATTAAGATACGTTATTTTACTCAAAATCTTTGTCTGGGTATTTCTTGATCCATAAATGTGGAGGTGTTAAACCTCTCATGGACACTGTGAGGATTAAATAAGGTAACACACTGAAAGGCTCTTGGTGTGGTCTCTGACATCTACCTTCTTTATGAAATCAAGTGAAGTCACTCAGTTGTGTCCAACTCTTTGCAACCCCATGGACTGTAGCCTACCAGACTCCTTGATCCATGGGATTTTCCAGGCAAGAGTACTGGAGTGGGTTGCCATTGCCTTCTCCACGGGATCTTCCCGACCCAGGGATCGAACCCAGGTCTCCCACATTGTAGGCAGACACTTTTACCATCTGAGCTACCAGGGAAGCCCCCACCTTCTTTACAGTGGTACTTATTAATAGCTCCTGCGATTATGTTGGTTCTTTCCACATGGGGCTCTGATCCCTAGATTGTGCGCTCCTTGAAGGCAGGGGCCATATTGTGTTCATTGTTCTATCCCTAGGACTGAGCACAGTCCCAAGAACAAACAACAATAAACATTGGCTGAGTCAAATCGTGACTTAGTATAATCAGTTTGCTTTCCTATTAAAATCTACCTGAGATCAGAATAAATTGAAGGTGTTTGGGGGACATGAGGAGGAAAGCGGGTTGCTTTTGAAGCATTTAAAGTTAGTTTGCAGCAGTGGGGTGACTTTACGATGCCAAAAAATACCACAAGTTGTGCTGGAAGGGGAATCATGAAGAGAAGCAAGATGGTGCCAAACTCAAATATCAATCTCCCCTTCCTGAAAATTCCCCAAGTTCTCTTTCAGGCCAAGCCTTTTTGAAAAGAACTAATGAAGAATTTTTCCTTGGCTGACAAAGGATGGTGAACAATGCACCAGCATTTATAGGGGCTCCTGGGTTCCTGATATCACAGGCCCTGATGTTACCTGATAGTGAGTTTCCAGTTGGAGTGAAGAATGGAGGAAGAGGACTGGAGTGGACCCACAGGGATGGCTCAAACTCAGACCCCAGGGTCCACTCTCCTGTGACAGAGAGGACTCTATGATACCTCAGTGGATAGACTAACCTTCAGCCACCTCAAGCACTCCCATTCCTCTTCCTGTAGTGACATGTTCAAAGAGAAGGGAAGCCATGTACAGTCATTAGGGGAAACACACTGACCGAAACTGCCCACACTGGCCAGGCACCACAGTAGCCATTTGTGCGAATTGTTGTACCAGGAGGTCCTGGTAAAGAACACAGAACTAACAAGCCACCACCAACCAGAAGAGTTCAGGAAAGGTCAAAAGGAGATGCCATATGTCTTTCCACCTCCCAGAATCCTCCTTGCTGGAATCCATCTTGGTTGAGTGAGGCATGTGTCACCAGAAATGACCCTGCATCAGAATGATTGGCCAGAGACAACCCAGAAACTAATCCCATCACAATAAAAATCTGAGACTGTGAGCCACCTGGCAGAGTGGTCCTCCTGGGTTCCTTTACCCTCCTGCTCTCCGCCCAGGCACCCTTTTCCAACAAAGTCTCTGACTTGTCAGCATGTGTGCCTCCTCAGACCATTCATTTCCAAGTGTTAGACAAGAATCCCTTTACGGACCCTGGAAGGCATCCCCCTTCCTGCAACATACTGAGTGTCATTTCTGGGTCATACATGTTTCTAGGCCATACATGTTTCTAGGCACTTTACCTTTCAGACTCACTTTCATCTCATGGAAGTATTGTATTTCTATTTCACAGAGTAAAAGGAGGCCCAGTGGAGTTGTATCAGGTATAGTAAATAAGAAAGTCAAGATTCAAACCCAAACCATTCTTGTCCCCAAAGCCCTGCCTCTTTGGCTTTTCCTCACCGATGCCCCCAGGCCAGGATGCTAAACATGTCCATTCAGCTGTCCCAGCAGAAGCCAGAGATGATGACAAAGCTGACGGCTGGTTCTCACCCCTGTCCCCAAAGACAGTGACACTTTTCTAATACATGTATGTGTAGTTGGATGTGCTGTGGCCTTTACATTTGCTGAAATCTGTACTAGATGGAACACATCCATTTAGTGATGGGCTAATCATGATTTATTCATTGGGAAACGCAGCTTTTGGTGGAAGCAGAGATGTGGTGGTGCTGTCCCTGTGCCTGTATTAATTTGTGTTCATTAAATTAATTATGTGCCATGCCAGGAAATGCCAGTATTAATATTTCGACCTGACAAAAGGAGAAAACCATTTAACTCAGTAATGTGAAACCAATGATGCAAATTTGCAACTAGAATTAGAATACACTGAGATCAAAAGCCAGCCTTCCATTTATTTGCTCTTTCCAGTATTGTTTTTCACAGGGAGTTAAGGATGAAAGTAAACCAAGTCAAGAGTGGCTCCATCCTGTGAACCTTCAAAGACTTAATGGGATGTTGGTTCAGTACCTGAATGCTTGGCAACATGGTTCTGATGTCTAGATTAGACTTACGCAGTGTCGGTTTATACATGCAAAGTCAGAGGACTGTTGTCATTATTGATATAATTCAGGCCAAATGCTTCCTACATGAATCCTTAGCTGCTCATTACTAAATGGAGGATCTTGTTTGTATCATGCCTCGAATTACAGCATCTCTTAATTTCAGATTGCCAGATACAACTTTAGATAAGAGGTCAGTTAGTCAGTTTAGTCACTCAGTCGTGTCCGACTCTCTGTGACCCCATGGACTGCAGCATGCCAGGCTTCCCTGTCCATCACCAAACTCTCAGAGCTTACTCAAATTCATGTCCATCGAGTTGGTGATGCCATCCAACCATCTCATCCTTTGTTGTCCCCTTCTCCTTCTGCCTTCAGTCTTTCCCAGCATCAGGGTCTTTTCCAATGAGTCAGCTCTTCGCATCAGGCAGCCAAAGTATTGGAGATTCAGCTTCAGCATCAGGCCTTCCAATGAATATTCCAGACTGATTTCCTTTAGGATGAACTGGTTGGATCTCCTTGCAGTCCAAGGGACTCACAAGAGTCTTCTCCAACACCACAGTTCAAAAGCATCAATTCTTTAGCACTCAGCTTTCTTTATAGTTCAACTCTCACATCCATACATGACTACTGGAAAATAGCTAAGAAAAGAAGAGATGCAAAAGGCAAAGGAGAAAAGGAAAGATATACCCATTTGAATGCAGAGTTCCAAAGAATAGCAAGGAGAGTTAAGAAATCCTTCCTTGGTGATCAATGCAAAGAAATAGAGGAAAACAACAGAATGGGAAAGACTAGAGATCTCTTCAAGAAAATTCGAGATACCAAGGGAACATTTCATGCAAAGATGGGCTCAATAAAGGACAGAAATGGTATGGACCTAACAGAAGTAGAAGATATTAAGAAGAGGTGGCAAGAATACACAGAACTGTACAAAAAAGATCTTCATGACCCAGATAACCATGATGGTGTGATCACTCTCCTAGAGCCAGACATCCTGGAATGAGAAGTCAAGTGGGCCTTAGGAAGCATCACTATGAACAAAGCTAGAGGAGGTGATGGAATTCCAGTTGAGCTATTTCAAATCCTAAAAGATGATGCTGTGAAAGTGTTGCACTCAATATGCCAGCAAATTTGGAAAACTCAGCAGTGGCCACAGGACCTGAAAATATCTGTTTTCATTCCAATCCCAAAGAAAGGCATTGCCAAAGAATGCTCAAACTACTGCACAATTGCACTCATCTCACACGCTGGCAAAGTAATGCTCAAAATTCTCCAAGCCAGGCGTCAGCAGTATGTGAACCATGAAATTCTAGATGTTCAAGCTGGATTTAGAAAAGGCAGAGGAACCAGAGATCAAATTGCCAACATCCACTGGATCATCAAAAAAGCAAGAGAGTTCCAGAAAAACATCTATTTCTGCTTCATTGACTATGCCAAAGCTTTTGACTGTGTGGATCACAACAAACTGTGGAAAATCTTCAAGTGATGGGAATACCAGACCACCTGACCTGCCTCCTGAGAAATCTGTATGAAGGTCAAGAAGCAATGGTTAGAACTGGACATGGAACAACAGGCTGGTTCCAAATTGGGAAAAGAGTACATCAAGGCTATATTGTCACCCTGCTTATTTAACTTATATGCAGAGTACATCATGAGAAATGCTGGGCTGGATGAAGCACAAGCTGGAATCAAGATTGCCAGAAGAAATATCAATAACCTCAGGTAGGCAGATGATAACACCCTTATGGCAGAAAGTGAAGAGGAACTAAAGAGCCTGTTGATGAAAGTGAAAGAAAAGAGTGAAAAAGTTGGCTTAAAATTCAACATTCAGAAAACAAAGATCATGGCATCCGATCCCATCACTTCATGGGAGATAGATGGGGAAACAATGGGTAAGAGGTCAAGTCATCACTAATCTGTCCAGTGAAGAAATATGCCATTTTACCTCTTAAAGCTTCCCTCTCACCTCTCTGAAGATGGAAATAGATCACGATGCCTTATAGAGTGCCCTTGCTTTTCAGGCTGTCTTGGATTCACACATCTCTGGGTAAAAGAAAGATTAATAAGGAATTATAGGAATCTCTGAATCTCTTGGTTTCTCCACTGCCCCCAATATTCTCTTGAATTCTAAACAAGATGCATGACTTTAACACAACCAGAACAAGATTAAGTATGACCCCAAATAGCCCTTGTGTGTTTCCCCAGATGCTACTGGATTGTGTGCACAATTGGATTGTGTATTTTTGATAATTTGATGAAACAGGAGTACAGATGTTCCACTGGAGGTGGGGGAAAGGGTGGGGGTGATTCCAGGACACCCTGCAGATACTGAAATCCAGAGATGCTTAAATCCCTTATAGAAAAAGGCAAAGTACTGGGATTTCCTCTGCAGTCCAGGGTTAAGACTTTACCCTCTAATACAAGGGATGTGTGTTAGATCCTTGGTCATGGAGCTAAGATACCAAATGCCTCAAGCCAAAAAACCAGAACATAAACAACAGAAGCAATGTTACAACAAATTCATTAAAGATTTTTTAAAGAATGGTCCACATCAAAAAAAAAAAAAATTTAAGGCATAATATTTACATATAACCTACATATATCCTGTTTACTTGAAATCATTTCTAGATTACTCACAATCCCTAATACAATGAAAAAGCTATATAAATAGTTGTAAATATAACACAAACGCTATGTAAATAGTTGCTGCTGCTACTGCTATGTCACTTCAGTCGTGTCCGACTCTGTGCGACCCCATAGACGGCAGCCCACCAGGCTCCCCCGCCCCTGGGATTCTCCAGGCAAGAACACTGGAGTGGGTTGCCATTTCCTTCTCCAATGCATGTGAAAAGTGAAAGTGAGGTCGCTCAGTTGTGTCCGACTCTTAGTGACCCCACGGACTGCAGCCCACCAGGCTCCTCCATCCATGGGATTTTCCAGGCAAGAGTACTGGAGTGGGGTGCCATCGCCTTGTGTGGCAAACTCAAGTTTTGCTTTTTGGAACTTCCTGTGATATTTAAAAATTAGTTTGGATCCACAGTGAGTTGAGCCCATAGATGCAGAACCCATACATATGGAGGGCCAACCGGAGGTCTGTGGCATAGCCTATGTTTGGCTTAGAGGACAAAGGGTCATAGGTTTTTTTCTTTCAGGTTGTTGAAGAGCTGGAACAGAGAGTAAATTGCCAAGATCTTTTGAAAACTGTATACAAGTTGCTGAAAAAAATACATCCCTGTAAGTGCATCCCTTAATCCCTTTAGCAAGTGAGAAGATCACATTCAAGGGTAGGACTTAAAAAAGATTAAGTTAAAATCCATGACCACCCCAACTGTCTTTCTCCAAGGAAGCCTTTACTTGCATGCCTCATTAGAACAAAACTACAAATTTTAGAACAAAAATATCCTATCTGTATGCACTCTAGAGGTTATAAAGCATTTTCACATGGGTTATCTCATTTTACCTTCTCCACAACCCTTTGATTTGAGCATGTGATACTGTTCACATGTTGTAAAGGAGGAGAAACTGAGGTTGAGAGAACACACGTGATTTGTCAAAAATCACAGGATGAATCAGCAGGCTAGGGCCCCAGCCCATACTTTCTAACTTCAAGTACCCTGCCCCACCAGTTCCCTCCTTATGCAATGTTGGGGGAGAGGATATTATAAAGCTGATCCTTTCACATCTGGGCTTTCTGCTCCCAGTCCTTGGAAGTCAGTTATCTCAAGATCTTGAGACCTAGTAAGTGCCTGAAGAAAAAGGTCTTAAGAAATCAATAAGATTGTATTTAATTACTGGAAATTTCTCCTCACATTCCCTCTGCAATTGTAAGGGTATAAATAACCTAAAAAACCTTACTGCAACAAGCAACCTGAAAAGCTGATGAGTGATGAATAAGATCCTGAATGCAGCCAACTCTGAACCGATTGCCATTTCCATTCTATGTACCTTGGTTGTTTTTTTCTTTTTTTCTTTCACAAATGCAGAAGTTTGCTTTTGCCTTATTTGTCTATTTCCTTATGTAACTGACCTTAAGCGATTGTATAACACTGCGAGACTGTGATTCAGTGCACTGTTCTCCCCTTCTTAGTATTATTAGAAGCTATTGGAGAAACACGGCTGGTGCTCTCTGAAAAGGGATCTTTTAATATTCTATTTAAAGATTGTGTTGTGTTTTCCTGTGAAGAGGAATAAAAGATAAAATTGTCACATGCAAAATTATTAACTGGTAATTGTTGATTTTTTAATGAAAAATGTTTATAGAATATTTTGTGTGGCAGAGAACTAAGAAAAAAAATTAAATATAACACATGATAGATTCACAACAAGTTTGCCACAGATCACATGTTATCAAAGACATCAGCATGAACATAGAGTCATTTTCTTAAAATTCTTACCTACATTGATACCAAAAAGAGGAAATTAAGTTATCTATAAGTGTCACTGTACTGTATATATGAAATAATCTTGGATTTTCTTCCTAAAAGTTCTACAGTAGTACATGTGAAAATGTGTTGAAAACCAAAGGAAAAAAATTTCCTTATTGACTAGATATACTGTAAAAGTTGCTGGTGTGCTTCACAAGAAAAAATTTGTACTCTCCAAAAAGAACTGCTTTAAAAACCCAACCAAACAGCAATAGGAATAAATGAAGACTGAACAAAGCAAGGTCACCAATGTTATTTCACATTGTTTTCAGTCCTCTGATGGCTACATGCCAGTGCCTTTGTACAAGGGTGCAGTGGCGATGATTTTCTTCTATCCCTAAAATTTATCTGATTCCTTAAGGCAGATGCCATTAAACTCTCACCACTCCAGACCCGAGTCCTGAACTCCCAATCCCTTGCCAAACACTCCATTTTTCACCTTTCCAGCTTCCTTGGTTCTTTCCTCTTATTTAGCGACTCCAATCTGTGAGAATTTTTTTTTTCTATACAGTAGATTTATTAAGTTTATCACCATGGATACAATCAACTACCTCATCCTTAAGGGAAGATTGCTTCCTTTTTGCATCACCATCTCCTGTCCCACTGTAATCACCATAAAGTTGGCTTATGTATTATGGGGGTTATAGGATAACGTTTGAGCCACAAATTTAAAATAATTCTATGTAAAAAAGTGGCACCTACATTTTTTTTATGATATTCCTTTATTATCATTTAACTATCTCTGATGTCCCCACTTTCATTCTTTTTAAAAAAAATTTTTTTAATTGAAAGCTAATTACTTTACAGTATTGTGTTGGTTTCTGCCAAACATCAACATGAATCAGCCATAGGCAGACCTATGTCCCCTCCCTCCTGAACTTCCCTCCCACCTCCCTCCCCATCCCACCCCTCTAGGTTGTTACAGAGCCCCAGTTTGAATTCCCTGAGTCATACAGCAAATTCCCATCAGCTATCTATTTTACATATGGTAATAATGTATGTTTCCATGTTACTCTCTCCATACATCCCACACTTTCCTTCCTCCCCACTGCCCCACTGCCCCACGTCTGTAAGTCTGTTCTCTATGTCTGGTCTTCACTGCAAGAATTAGCAGTTAAATTTTTACAGACAAGTCACCGTCTCCCAGGAGACTGCTCTAAAGTTGAAAGGAAGCCTTGCTTTGTACTTCTGAGAGATTATCGTAAAGAATTGTACCAAGTCAGAAGTTCTACTAGTATCTCTTTTTATCACAACATACAGACCTAAGTCTCTATAGAATATGGGGCCGGCTCTATTTTTAAGTCTGAGCTCTACTTTCATCTTCTGGCAACTCATTCCTAAAGCTGTAGATAAACAGGAAAAGGCTCAGACGGAAACATAAAGACTGATCCGTGGCTTGGATGAACTGATTAATTAAGGAAGGTTATTGGAATTTTCCAGAGAAGGCAATGGCACCCCACTCCAGTACTCTTGCCTGGAAAACCTCAGAGACAGAGGAGCCTGGTGGGCTGCAGTCCATGGGTTCGCGAAGAGTTGGACACTTACTGAGCGACTTCACTTTCACTTTCACGCATTGGAGAAGAAATGGCAACCCACTCCAGTGTTCTTGCCTGGAGAATCGCAGGGATGGCGGAACCTGGTGGGCTGCCGTCCATGGAGTCGCACAGAGTCGGACACGACTGAAGCGACTTAGCAGCAGCAGCAGCAGCATTGGAATTTTCAGAGGTACCAGTCATCCTAGCAGATCTAAAGGAATTTCATGGCCGTATATCTCATGAGAGAAAGGCATACCAACATCTTTGCTGGGTTATAAAGAAATTATCCAAAACTAGGATTTGTCTTTATCAAAAGGAAAAATTCAAGCTTTAGATCCTCTTCCTTCAGTGTCCAAATTTGATCATATTGGGACTCCCATCCTCATGAGTAAAGAGAGTGCAGTTAAAGAATAAAAATATGGCAAAAATACAGTATATCATACCTATATATCTAGCCCCCAAACAAGATTCAAATAAACAATTGTGCAGACAGGTTTGCAAATACGCAAAGATGTCAGAATCAACATCACAATGCAATGGGCAAAAAGAGGAAAACAGCAAAAATAGCTCTTTTTAAGAAATAAACCAAATAAAATGATGTGATGTCTGAGATCTCTTTAAAATAATAAAGGGAGACAGAGAAAGAGAACAAGATTGGCCATGAGTTGACAAACTGATTAAATTGAATGATGTATACATATGGTTCATTATACTCTTTTCCGTATTTTTGTATATATTGGGAAACGTCTGTAATAAAATAACAAAAAAGATACTGATTTGACAAATTTTTCAAGAGAGCAAGACTGAGATCTGCATTTCATAGCAGGACCGGTCAAAAAGAAGAATCATCAAAACTTCAAATGGCCTTTATGCTCATTAATTTTAGTACTAAAAAGATACATGCCCCCAATTCAGATTCAGTCCTTATGTGCCAAATGAAAACTAAAGATTATTAACTTCCATTGCTCCGTCTTAAATTGGTTGCTTAGATTGCTCCCTGTTTGTACACAGAGTACCTTGATTCAACTGTTAAAGTACAATTTTAATCATCTTTCTGTCTTCTGGAGAAGAACATGTGATACAGAATAGCTTGAAGAGGATGAGATCCTGAGTTTATCATTTATACTTTGAGAGACAAAACATTCTGTTTGTTGGGAGACAATTTTCCTTGGGTCTTCTGTGTTTCTACATGTCTTATAAGTAAAGGCACAGACTACCCTTTGTTAAAGTCTATCTTTTCAAAGATCTTTGTGTAGCAACAGGCCTGAAAAACAGAAATAATTTCTCCCCCTGACACAAAGGGCAAACAGGCTTATTTCCCATGTATTCCCTAGGCTTAGAGTTCTAACACAACTACTGTGCAGGTATCATCTGCCCTTTTTTCTTATGAGGATTGGGTCTGAGGAAATGAGCATAAAACATACTGATTATACAAAAAAAAAAAAAAAGAAAATACTGATGCTCATGCTGCATGCTATACCTTCAGTAATAAAGTTCTTTGTCTCTGACCTGGGAGTTTCATGTCTCTTTCTAGCTTCCATGAAAAGGTAACAAGATCATCTATTGGCTTGCAAGTAGGAGAAAAATCTCAGATCCTTCACAAATCTTGACCCTGCTAAAACTGAAACTGTAAATATGATGTGCCCGGCATGAAAGTGACCTATATTGAAACTGACTGCAAAGAAGACAGCCTCTGAATTCATTTTGAAAGATTATAGTTAAAAATTAGCAATGCCTGCCAAGCAAGCCAGCAGGTGGACTGCATCCTTCATGCCATTAATGCTGACCTTGTCGAGTTATTTGTGTCTGTGCCAGCTACATAGGAAGTGCTCAATAAATGATTACCAAGCTGAAATGCTTGCTACAATTCTAGAATTTGATTCTAGATTTCAATTGATTAAAAACTGAAGAGTCACACATTGCTTATGGTAATAATTTTGGTTTTTAACATTTTTATAATCAAAAGTTCTTCAACTATTGAATAGAAGAAGAAGAAAAGCATGTATACTTTGTATGCAAGACATAAGCACTGAAACATTAATAAAAATTTGACATAAAACATTAGAGAAAAGGTTATACAGGTTTCTTCATTACTATTTAAAGAGAATTTAAAAACCAAAATTATCACCACAGGTAATATTTATTATTTTAAGCTCTGCTGCTGCTGCTAAGTCGCTTCAGTCATGTCCGACTCTGTGCAACCCCATAGCTCTAAATAACTAAAAAATAATACCATGCCAAAATTGAAGTCTCAGGTATTATGTCAAATATTTGCCAAGGTCTCACACAGCTGAAATGCTCCAGTTTTCCTGCTATAAGTAGATAGCCAAGGTCTTCAAAATAATTCAGAGGCAACATTTCATCTAGCATCAAACAGGACAGGTGCTCAGGACAGGCAACAACACTGATAAACGCCTGAGATGAATTTCATTATCCACAATGAATAATATGTGACTCATCCCAGTGGGGTAATGAACAGATTTTGTGCAAATAGCATGAAAAAAACAACGGTTCAACTTTGGACTTGCCTACCATACCACTTATTTGGCACAGGTTCATTTCTTAAAGTGCTTTATCACTGAAAAACATAAAAAAGGGAAATCTTACTGTTCTCAAACCTAACAGAAGAGTATAACACTTTTGATTAGTGATATATTTTTCAAAAGGCAGTGCAGGTGAGCCCACAGCGCAGCCTGTGAACTGGTTACTTCTACCAAAAGGTTCTGTAAAGATGCAGTATTAATTTATTTTCCTAGATGCAGATCTGGACCAAAGAGAGGCAGAGGAAAGAGAGAGGAGGCACAAAGTTGTCAATGGCAAAGGTCATTAAAGAGTATGATTTTGTCCTTTTATTCTATATTTAATGTGAAGTTGTAATTCAATGCTTGGAAATTGTTCTAAACATAATTTTAATTAAAAGTATATAAAATAAACCCTTAGCAGAGACTCCAATTACATAATTATGGCTTGAGGTATTTCCCAAGATTCTAGTTTGATCAACTGGGTGGATTATTTACTAGACTGAAAGAGGAACTGCGGGAAAGGAAAGGTGTTTATGAAATATTTAAGCAAAGGTGAAATATGAAATTAAAATGAATATGAAATATCTATGTGAACATAATGAGCATCAAGGAGATGCCTTCAATGAAGATACTTTAATATCTGTCAAAATACAAATGGCAGCTAAAGCCTTGATAATGAATGACGTTATCTAGGGAGAGAGTAGAGGAAGAAGGCATCTCTGTATTGAGTTGTATAAAAGCCCAATAATGATAGGAGGAGATAAGGAAAGGAGACAGAAAGGATATGCAGCGAGGCAAGTGGAAACCAAAGAGATGGTCTCAAAGTTGGGAGAAATCAACTTCTATGAGACTTACTGATAGATTATGCAGAATACAAACTTCAAGGATTTTGAAATGTGGAAGTACCTAGTAACTGAAAAAATTTCTAAATATAAAAAGAAGCAAGAACGGTAGGAGTTAAAGGATTGAATAAAAAAAGATGTGGATTACAATAGTCAAGACATGGAAACAACTTAAATGTCCCTTCACAGAGGAATGGATGAGGAAGATGTAGTACATACATACAATGGAATATTAGTGATTTTAAAAATGAAATAATGCCATGTGCAGCAACATGGATGGGCCCAGAGATTGTCATACGGAGTGAAATAAGACAGAGAAAGAGAAATAGCCCTTAAATACAGAATCTAAAAAGAAATGATACAAATGAACTTACAAAGAAGAAAGAGAGTCACAAACTTAGAGAATGAATTTATGGTTGCCGGGGAAAGAATGCAGGGGAGGGATAGTGAGAAAGTTTGGATGGACATGTATACACTGCTATAATTAAAATGGATAACCATCAAGGACCTACTGTATGGCAGAGGGAACTCTGCTCAATGTTATGTGGCAGCCTGGAAGGGAAGGGGAGAATGGATACATGTATGTGTATGGCTGAGTCACTCTGGTGTGCGCCTGAAACTATCACAACGTCATTAATAGGCTATACTCCAATACTGAATAAAAAGTTCAAAAAAAAAAAAAAAAGATGGTGACTAGGAGCGAAAATATGTAGACATTTATGAGTTTTTTCTTTAATTTTATTTTATTTTTAAACTTTACATAATTGTATTAGTTTTGCCAAATATCAGAATGAATCCATCACAGGTATACATGTGTTCCCCATCCTGAACCCTCCTCCCTCCTCCCTCCCCATAGCATCCCTCTGGGTCGTCCCAGTGCACCAGCCCCAAGCATCCAGTATTGTGCATCGAACCTGGACTGGCATCTCATTTCATACATGATATTTTACATGTTTCAGTGCCATTCTCCCAAATCTTCCCACCCTCTCCCTCTCCCACAGAGTCCATAAGACTGTTCTATACATCAGTGTCTCTTTTGCTGTCTCGTACACAGGGTTATTGTTACCATCTTTCTAAATTCCATATATATGCGTTAGTATACTGTATTGGTGTTTTTCCTTCTGGCTTACTTCACTCTGTATAATAGGCTCCAGTTTCATCCACCTCATTAGAACTGATTCAAATGAATTCTTTTTAATGGCTGAGTAATACTCCATTGTGTATATGTACCACAGCTTTCTTATCCATTCATCTGCTGATGGGCATCTAGGTTGCTTCCATGTCCTGACTATTATAAACAGTGCTGCGATGAACATTGGGGTACACGTGTCTCTTTCCCTTCTGGTTTCCAAAGTGTGTATGCCCAGCAGTGGGATTGCTGGATCATAAGGCAGTTCTACTTCCAGTTTTTTAAGGAATCTCCACACTGTTCTCCATAGTGGCTGTACTAGTTTGCATTCCCACCAACAGTGTAAGAGGATTCCCTTTTCTCCACACCCTCTCCAGCATTTACTATTTGTAGACTTTTGGATCGCAGCCATTCTGACTGGTGTGAAATGGTACCTCATAGTGGTCTTGATTTGCATTTCTCTGATAATGAGTGATGTTGAGCATCTTTTCATGTGTTTGTTAGCCATCTGTATGTCTTCTTTGGAGAAATGTCTATTTAGTTCTTTGGCCCATTTTTTGATTGGGTCATTTATTTTTCTGGAGTTGAGCTGTAGGAGTTGCTTGTATATTTTTGAGATTAGTTGTTTGTCCGTTGCTTCATTTGCTATTATTTTCTCCCATTCTGAAGGCTGTCTTTTCACCTTGCTTATAGTTTCCTTTGATGTGCAGAAGCTTTTAAGGTTAATTAGGTCCCATTTGTTTATTTTTGCTTTTATTTCCAATATTCTGGGAGGTGGGTCATATGCTGTGATGTATGTCAGAGAGTGTTTTGTCTATGTTCTCCTCTAGGAGTTTTATAGTTTCTGGTCTTATGTTTAGATCTTTAATCCCTTTTGAGTTTGTTTTTGTGTATGGTGTTAGAAAGTGTTCTAGTTTCATTCTTTTACAAGTGGTTGACCAGTTTTCCCAGCACCACTTGTTAAAGAGATTGTCTTTAATCCATTGTATATTCTTGCCTCCTTTGTCAAAGATAAGGTGTCCATAGGTGTGTGGACTTATCTCTGGGCTTTCTATTTTGTTCCATTGATCTATATTTCTGTCTTTGGGCCAGTACCATACTGTCCTGATAACTGTGGCTTTGTAGTAGAGCCTGAAGTCAGGTAGGTTGATTCCTCCAGTTCCATTCTTCTTTCTCAAGATTGCTTTGGCTATTCGAGGTTTTTTGTATTTCCATACAAATTGTGAAATTATTTGAGTATTTACATAATAGAGAATAACGGAATGGAAACTGATGGAGATGCAGTGTCAATGAAGGGGCTGGTATGATTGCAATATGATAGAGAGAAAGAAACTGAATATACAGAAAAGGGAATATATTCTTCAAGTAAGAAAGCCTTTGGGATGATGAAAATGGAAGGGATCCAGAGCAGGCGTGGTGACTGTGGATTCAGGAGGAAAGGAGAGATAAGTCAAGGAGCCTTCACATGTGTAGATATAGAGATGACATGGTCATTAGATAAAGCGGTAAGTGGGGCTAGATGGAAAGTATGAGGAGAGACTTGAAATATGAGAGAAACATCGTAAATCAGTAATAATAGATTTGATAGGCATCTGCAGCTAAACATGGCTCTATGGTATATTATCTTCACATGTGTGGTAACTCATCTTAATGAAATAAAAGGTTTATTTAAATGTGCTGGTTATTTGTTGTTGTTCAGTCTCTAAGTTGTGTCTGGCTCTTTGCGACCCCATGGACTGTAGCACAACAGATTCCTCTGTCCTCCACTATCTTCTGGAGTTTGCTCAAATTCATGTCCATTGAGTCAGTGATGCTATCTAACTATCTCATCCTCTGCTGCCCCCTTCTCATTTTGCCAATTATCCTTATGTCAATAATATGTTATAGTGTTATTTATAATTTCAGCAGCTCTCAATTGTTTCATTTTCCCCTTGATTCTGAGTTATTTTGAGCCCATGGATCTTCAAAGATTTAGCAGTAGTAATAAAGGTAGGAACAATATTTCCTGGAAATCTGGTGCCAAAGAGACAGCTTCTTTAAGTCAACTTGGTTGGATCTGACTACTCAGTAATAAAAAAATTTTGCCTGCAATGCAGGAGATGTGAGTTCAATCCCTGGGTCAGGAAGATCCCCTGGAGAAGGAAATGGCAACCCACTCCAGTATTCTTTCTTGAAAAATCTCATAGAGGAGTCTGGGCGGCTACAGTCCATGGGGTCACAAAAGATTCAGACACAGCTTAGCAACTGAAAAACTGAACAACAATCACCAAAAACATAAGTGAATAAAATCTGTACTAGTTTTCTAGGGCTGCCATAATAAGATACCACAGAATCATGGCTCAAACAACAGAAATTGGTTTTCACACAGTGCTGGAGGCTGCAAGTCCAAGATCAAGGTGTAGGGAGATTTGGTTTCTCTGGCAGCCTCTGTCCTTGGCTTGCAGGTGACCGACTTCTTGCTGTGTCCTTACTTCACCTTTTCTCTGCACATGCACATCCCTGGTGTCTCTCCTTCTCTTTACAAGGACACCAGTCCTATTGGATTAGGGCTCCCCGCTAATGACCTCAGTTAAACTTCATCATCCCTTTGAAGGTCCTATCTCCAGACATAGTCACATTGATTACAGCCCACCTATATGACCTCATTTTGCCTCCTTGAAGGCTCTCTCTCTAAGTACAATTAAATTCAGAAGTACTGAGCATCGAATGTTCAACAAACAAACAGATTTTGAAAGGGAATCAATCAGCCCATCTTCCCTGGTGGCTCAGATGGTAAAGAATCTGCTTACAATGCAAGAGACCTGGGTTTGATCCCTAGGTCAGGAAGAACTCCTGGAGAAGGGAATGACTATCCACTCCAGTACTCTTGCCTGGAGAATTTCATGGACAGAGAAGTGTGTGTGTGTGGGGGGGGGGGGGGCGCTACAGTCTATGGGATTGCAAAGAGTTGGACACAACTAAGTGACTAACACACTCAGTCAGCCCATAACAATAGCTAAATGTAAATGACCTTAGAAACTCTGAATAAGTATACAAATATCCAATGCTGCTTTTAAATTTTCGTGAGAAAGAAATTTCATAATAAACAATATGAGAAATGATACATGGGGTCTCATGGGACATATGAGTTATACTATGGGTCTGTTAGCATTAGGTACAACTATTATTTTCATGTTTCTGCATGGCTGGGGCCCCCTGATCAGACTGCTGGAAACCTAGGCTTAAGGATGCTAAATGGTGAACAAGTCTTAGAAGTTAAAGACAGAGATATCTGGAGAGAATTTCTGGTCTATTTCCCAGGAGCTATTTGTTTATATTCCAAAGAGTAATAGACCTAGGGACCTGGGTTCATGTCTCTAGAGAGGATTTATTTACATCCCACAGAATAAAAGCTCAAAAGTGTTCCCCTCTCTCTCTCTGAGGGAAAGACGGGGCAAGTTTGTTCCTATTATAAACTCCAAAAGTCATAATTTGGAGGACTCCTTTCCAGTGGCATGAACCCACCGCTTGTGCAGGTGACATCCATCCTTACCGTGTGGCCCATGAGGGACTGAGCCCTAGGGAACTGTCACAGAGGTTCCATAAGTAATTGGCCTGTCCTCTGATCAAGAAACCTCATGTCTACAGCCAGGATCAAATAAATACATATAGATTTTTTTTTTTTTAAGGTAGGGGCTATAATCTCTAGATTTAAGATCCTAAAATTTCTAAGGACCAAGATCTAAAGAAAAGTAGGTGAAAATCCTTAGAACAAGATGCCTTAAATAATAAGCAAACAAGTACTGGATTTGATTATTTGATTAGCTACTTTCCCCTTTCCAGACAGTCAACTACCCATTGCAAGTGGCTTAAAAAAATCTTTAGTTTCTTGCTAGCTTTTGTCTTACATATTGAGGTGCTCCTATGTTGGGTGCATATATATTTATAATTGTTATATCTTCTTCTTGGATTGATCCTTTGATCATTATGTAGTGTCCTTCTTTGTCTCTTTTCACAGCCTTTGTTTTAAAATCTATTTTATCTGATATGAGTATTACTACTCCTGCTTTCTTCTGGTCTCTATTTGTGTGGAATATCTTTTTCCAGCCCTTCACTTTCAGTCTGTATGTGTCCCTTGTTTTGAGGTGGGTCTCTTGTAGACAACATACATAGAGGTCTTGTTTTTGTATCCATTCAGCCAGTCTTTATCTTTTGTTTGGGGCATTCAACCCATTTACATTTAAGGTAATTATTTGTAAGTATGATCCCATTGCCATTTACTTTATTGTTTGGGGTTCAATTTTATACACCTTTTCTGTGTTTCCTGTCTAGAGAAGATCCTTTAGCATTTGTTGGAGAGCTGGTTTTGTGGTGCTGAATTCTCTCAGCTTCTGCTTGTCTGTAAAGCTTTTAATTTCTCCTTCATATTTGAATGAGATCCTCACTGGGTACAGTAATCTGTGCTGTAGGTTATTTTCTTTCATCACTTTAAGTATGTCTTGCCATTCCCTTCTGGCCTGAAGAGTTTCTACTAAAAGACCAGCTGTTATCCTTATGGGAATCCCCTTGTGTATTATTTGTTGTTTTTCCCTTGCTGCTTTTAATATTTATTCTTTGTGTTTGATCTTTGTTAATTTGATTAATATGTGTCTTGGGGTGTTTTGCCTTGGGTTTATCCTGTTTGGGACTCTCTGAGTTACTTGGACTTGGATGACTATTTCCTTCCCCATTTTAGGGAAGTTTTCAACTATTATCTCCTCAAGTGCTAACAAGTATGAAAGGGGAAATTAATAATAACACAATAATAGTGGGAGACTTTAATACCCCACTCACACCTATGGATAGATCAACTAAACATAAAATTAACAAGGAAACACAAACTTTAAATGATACAATAGACCAGTTAGACCTAATTGATATCTATAGGACATTTCACCCCAAAACAATGAATTTCACCTTTTTTCTCAAGTGCACATGGAACCTTCTCCAGGATAGATCACATCCTGGGCCATAAATCTAGCCTTGGTAAATTCAAAAAAGTTGAAATCATTCCAAGCTTATTTTCTGACCACAGTGCAGTAAGATTAGATCTCAATTACAGGAGAAACACTACTAAAAATGCCAACATATGGAGGCTGAACAACACACTGCTGAATAACCAACAAATCACAGAAGAAATCAAAAAAGAAATCAAAATATGCATAGAAATGAATGAAGATGAAAACACAACAACCCAAAACCTATAAATACCCCACTCACACCTATGGATAGATCACTGTAAAAGCAGTGCTAAGGGAAAGGTTCATAGCAATACAGGCTTACCTCAAGAAACAAGAAAAAAGTCAAATAAATAACCTAACTCTACACTTAAAGCAACTAGAAAAGGAAGAAATGAAGAACCCCAGGGTTAGTGGAAGGAAAGAAATCTTAAAAATTAGGGTAGAAATAAATGCAAAAGAAACAAAAGAGACCATAGCAAAAATCAACACAGCCAAAAGCTGGTTCTTTGAGAGGGTAAATAAAATTGACAAACCATTAGCCAGACTCATCAAGAAACAAAGGGAGAAAAATCAAATTAATAAAATTAGAAATGAAAATGGAGAGATCACAACAGACAACACAGAAATACAAAGGATCATAAGAGACTACTATCAGCAACTATATGCCAATAAAATGGACAACTTGGAATACATGGACAAATTCTTAGAAAAGTACAACTTTCCAAACTGAACCAGGAAGAAATGGAAAATCTTAACAGACCCATCACAAGCACGGAAATTGAAACTGTAATCAGAAATCTTCCAGCAAACAAAAGCCCAGGACCAGATGGCTTCACAGCTGAATTCTACCAAAAAATTAGAAAAGAGCTAACACCTACCCTACTCAAACTCTTCCAGAAAATTTCAGAGGAAGGTAAACTTCCAAACTCATTCTATGAGGCCACCATCACCCTAATACCAAAACCTGACAAAGATGACTACAGGCCAATATCACTGATGAATATAGATGCAAAAATCCTTAACAAAATTCTAGCAAACAGAATCCAACAACATATTAAATAGATCATACATCATGACCAAGTGGGCTTTATCCCAGGGATGCAAGGATTCTTCAATATCCACAAATGTAATACACCACATTAACAAATTGAAAAATAAAAACTATATGATTATCTCAATAGATGCAGAGAAAGCCTTTGACAAAATTCAACATCCATTTATGATAAAAAAAAAAGCCCTCCAGAAAGCAGGAATAGAAGGAACATACCTCAACATAATAAAAGCTATGTATGACAAACCCACAGCAAACATTATCCTCAATGGTGAAAAATTGAAAGCATTTCCCCTAAAGTCAGGAACAAGACAAGGGTGCCCACTTTCACCACTACTATTCAACATAGTTTTGGAAGTTTTTGGCCACAGCAATCAGAGCAGAAAAAGAAAGAAAAGTAATCCAGATTGGAAAAGAAGAAGTAAAACTCTCACTCTTTGCAGATGACATGATCCTCTACATAAAAAACCCTAAAGACTCCACCAGAAAATTACTAGAGCTAATCAATGAATATAGTAAAGTTGCAGGATATAAAATCATCACAGAAATCCCTTGCGTTCCTATATACTAACAATGAGAAAACAGAAAGAGAAATTAAGGAAACAATTCCATTCACCATTGCAACGAAAAGAATAAAATACTTAGAAATATATCTACCTAACAAAAGATCTATATATAGAAAACTATAAAACACTGGTGAAAGAAATCGAAGAGGACACAAATAGATGGAGAAATATACCTTGTTCATGGATCAGCAGAATCAATATAGTGAAAATGAGTATACTAACCAAAGCAATCTATAGATTCAATGCAATCCCTATCAAGCTACCAATGGTATTTTTCACAGAGCTAGATCAAACAATTTCACAATTTGCATGGAAATACAAAAAACCTCAAATAGCCAAAGCAATCTTGAGAAAGAAGAATGGAACTAGAGGAATCAACCTGCCTGACTTCAGGTTCTACTACAAAGCCACAGTCATCAAGACAGTATGGTACTGGCACAAAGACAGAAATATAGATCAATGGAACAAAATAGAAAGCCCAGAGATAAATCCACACACCTATGGACACCTTATCTTCGACAAAGGAGGCAAGAATATACAATGGAGAAAAGACAATCTCTTTAACAAGTGGTGCTGGGAAAACTGGTCAACCACTTGTAAAGGAATGAAACTAGAACACTTTCTAACACCATACACAAAAATAAACTCAAAATGGATTAAAGATCTAAACGTAAGGCCAGAAACTATAAAACTCCTAGAGGAAGACATAGGCAAAACACTCTCCAACATAAATCACAGCAGCATCTTCTATGACCCACCTCTCAGAATATTGGAAATAAAAGCAAAGATAAACAAATGGGACCTAATTAAAATTAAAAGCTTTTGCACAACAAAGAAAACTATAAGCAAGGTGAAAAGACAGCCTTCAGAACAGGAGAAAATAATAGCAAATGAAGCAACTGACAAAGAATTAACCTCAAAAATATACAAGGAACTCCTGCAGCTCAATTCCAGAAAAAGAAATGACCCAATCAAAAAATGGGCCAAAGAACAAACACATGAAAAGATGCTCAACATCACTCATTATCAGATAAATGCAAATCAAAACTGCAATGAGGTACCATTTCATGCCAGTCAGAATGGCTGCTATCCAAAAGTTTACAAGCAATAAATGCTGAAGAGGGTGTGGAGAAAAGGGAACCCTCTTACACTGTTGGTGGGAATGCAAACTAGTACAGCCTCTATGGAGAACAGTGTGGAGATTCCTCAAAAACCTGGAAATAGAACTGCCATATGACCCAGAAGTCCTACTGCTGGGCATACACACTGAGGAAACCAGAATTGAAAGAGACACGTGTACCCCACTGTTCATCGTAGCACTGTTTATAATAGCCAGGACATGGAAGCAACCTAGATGTCCATCAGCAGACGAATGGATAAGAAAGCTGTGGTACATATACACAATGGAATATTACTCAGCCATTAAAAAGAATATATTTGAATCAGTTCTAATGAGGTGGATAAAACTGGAGCCTATTATACAGAGTGAAGTAAGCCAGAAAGGAAAACACCAATACAGTATACTAACGCATATATGTGGAATTTAGAAAGATGGTGACAATGACCCTGTATGTGAGACAGCAAAAGAGACACAGATGTATAGAACAGTCTTTTGGACTCTGTGGGAGAGGGCGAGGGTGGGCTGGTTTGGGAGAATGGCACTGAAACATGTATATTATCATATGTGAAACAAATCACCAGTCCAGGTTTGATGCTTGATACAGGGTGCTCGGGGCTGGTGCACTGGGATGACCCAGAGGGATGGGATGGGGAGGAAGGTGGGAGGGGGGTTCAGGATGGGGAACACATGTACACCTATGGTGGATTCATGTCAATGTATGGCAAAACCACTACAATATTGTAAAGTAATCAATCTCCAAAAAATAAATTAAAAAAAAATTCTTTAGTTTCTTAAAATCTTGGTGAGCTTTCTACCAGTCCAAATTTTTAGCTTTTTTCTTTCTTTCTTTTTTATTTTTAGCACAAGAAATTGTTATATCTAGATCATTTTGTTTTCATTGCTGATGTGATAGTTGTTTGTAGGACATTATATCAACATGTCACCTGAAACTTGTCTATTGTCTTTATTTACTTTTTAAATCATCTAAAAAATATTTCCTTTAATTGGAGGACAACTACTTTATAATATTGTGATGGCTTTTGCCATACATCAATATGAATCGGCCATAGGTATACATGTGTCCCCTCCATCCTGAGCCCCCCTCCCACCTCCCTCCCCACCCTTGCTGAGGAACACTCTAAAGCTTCAAAGTTAAGTCCCCAACTCTGTGCTAATCAGATAACAAAAACAGTGCCATTAATATGCTCAGAGAAGTTTCTTGTGAAGTTTCTTTTTAATTTGATAGAAATATTATGAAGAAATAAAGAGTTATTACAATTAGAAAACAATACAAAAATAAGATGCCTTGTCTCCAAAGGGGAAGTCTTCTTTTAAGGAAGAGCTACTTTTAATTGCACTTATCCCCCACTGTGCAACTTTTCTACTTTTTCAAGTCTCATGTCAAATATGATGGACTGTTTTGCTTTAGCAGCTTAAAGAGCTGCTGAAATGAATTTACTTAGAGACAAAATATATCTTTACATCTGCCAAAGACTTACGGATTTTAGGCAGACATCAAGGTGAACTCAGGGATTATATTAAAATACAATCTATTATCCATCTACTGACAATATATGTACATTTCTAAAGCTTCTCTCAGGATTTGAGTTTGAGAGGACCTTTGGTCATCTAAGCTAACCATCAATCAAAAATTTACAATACTTTTGCAGATGGATATGTAGCCTGAACCTGTAAAAGGGGTCTGTTGTCTTCTAAATCCACTCATTCCATCACTGGGACTCTTAAACCCTGGAAATTCTTTTTTATATTGAATCAAAATTCATCTCTCCATAAATTACACATATTGATCCTAAGTCTGGCTTATGGATGATAACAATTAAGTTTTTTTCTCAATCAATAATTTGTCAGATACACGAAGATCATTGCTGTGTCTGTTTTAATCTTCTTCTCCAGTTAGTTATTGATTCTAACATCCAAATCTGTGTTCCTTCATGCTCTTTTGATCAAAAATTTCTATGCCTTGGACTCATCTAATGGTATCCTAGCACCCACGCCAGGATCAAACCGTACCTCAGCATCAAGCTGCATTATCTTCCAGACATTGCCTTGGACCTATAACCTTTTCAGAGCTGAATATATTTGAAAGTGAGTTATCAGCTCCAAACTGTTAAATAAAACCTAAAAAATTGAAATTAATAAAAATTTTATTAGATATCTGTAAGACATATCATTTTGCCAGATTCATCCATTATTAAATTTAATATTCATTTAAAAATCATTACATATGAAAACAATCTGTAGGTTAGTTTTAACTTCTTAATCATTTCCAAGAATTCAAAATGACTGCAGAGAAATGACAGCTCATTATAAATGAAATGAGGTACTGTAGCTAAACAACTTCAAAAGCAAAAACTGTAAGTCTTCACAAAATATAAGCATTTATAAATGTATATGTCACACAAATATAATATTAATGATTTTTCGTTCTAACTGAAAGTCAGAGATTTCAACAGAAGTAGAAGAGCCTGTAAAGGTCTTAAAAATGGCCTTTAAAATTATGAACTACTAACTCCCTAAGAATCACCTATGGGATATATGATAAATTCCGTGTTCTGGGCTCCCCCTCAGACATACTAAATTAATCGTCTAAAATTTCAGTGCTGCTTATTTTGACCAAAACCTTGCAGCTCCTGTCCCTGACTTTCCTCATTATTTCACCACGCATCTCTGACTCCTGACCTGCAATCTGTTTCTTGTCAGGTACACTGACATTTGTGTCCCTGTGTTGGCTTGAAGCAGTCAGGTCCTCACATTATTACTACAGCATTCAGACTATGGACCGAAAGCCACATAGAAATGTTTATTTCAATTTTAGCCACAGTGAATGCCACCAGAAGAATGACAAGAAGACGAAATAAAATTGTCAAAATCCTTCCCAGCATCCCCAATGCCAAAGTATTATTTACATTTATTTTTTCCTTCTTGCTTCCAGCTTGAATTTCGTCTGCTGCCCTGAGTGTATAAGGAACTCAATCTGTCCAAGGAGGAACAGTCCCTAACCTGGGGTGCTGGTAACTTGCTGCTGCTAAGTCGCTTCAGTCGTGTCCGACTTTGTGCGACCCCATAGACGGCAGCCCACCAGGCTCCGCCGTCCCTGGGATTCTCCAGGCAAGAACACTGGAGTGGGTTGCCATTTCCTTCTCCAGTGTATGAAAGTGAAAAGGAAAAGTGAAGTCGCTCAGTCGTGTCTGACTCTTAGTGACCCCATGGACTGCAACCCACCAGGCTCCTCCATCCATTGGATTTTCCAGGCAAGAGTACTGGAGTGGGGTGCCATTGCCTTCTCCGGGTGACTTACGATTCTAGAAACACATCTCTAGAACAGATCAGACCATTTTGGCTACAAGAATCTGAAGTGAGGAGTATCTCATTTCCTGAGCCACTTAAATAAGTAGGAAATGCAAAGATCTTTTTAAAGACTCATCACCAAGCTAGGGAGCATTGCCAATTTTTTCTTCCTAGTGGTAGATTTTGGTTAGTCATTTTTCTAAAAATGATTCTCGCACTTACTGTGCCTCAAATGGTCTCCAAGAAACCTGAAATAGTGACAGAGTCTCCTTAAATACTACTAGGATATGACACAGAAGCCAAGAATCACGGAGCTCAATAAATATTAATAAGTTTTAATGTTAATATCAAAAATATTCCTATAGGATATTCAGCTAGTCTGATTTTTATATCATTTTCTACAGGAAAACATCATCTCCTGGAGAAAATGATACAGCCAGCATCGACCTAATATTAATATCTAAAGAGATAAAACATTTGTTGTTGTGGGACTGTTATTTTTTTAAAAAGCAACATCCTCTTTCTTAAAATCAACTTTGTTGAAATCAAATATATCCATGTAAGGCCTTGATACTAAAAGAAAAAAAATTCTTCAGGATTTTTAATATTAGACTTGTCAGTGTATCTGAACTTTGCTAAAAATAAACTAAGCAGAGTGCTAAAAGACAGCTTTGGCAACAGAATGTAACACAATTACTGAATCTTCAGAATGGAACATTCATAAAAATAAACACTGGACATGTGCCTAAGCCCATATAGAAACTGGGCCTGGTTTGTGTATAAATGGCACATTTGACACACCCAACCAATTTTGCTATAGATTAGCAAATCCTAGAAGAGTTATATACAATGGATTAAAAAAAAAAGCAAGCATAAACTCACATGGCAAAGAAAAAAAGAGAGGCAATAATAACAACAGAATTTTGGAAACTCAAAAGCAAATGAACTAATGGCAACTCGCTTGGCAGAACTGAAAGAGCAAAATTCTAAACCAGCAATGTGGAAAGCGAAGAAGCAATCTGATTGACACAGTAGATTCTCGAAAGGCTAAGAATTCAAGCCCTCCTAAGGTAGTGCTCCAAAGGATGTCATGATGAGAAAGATTGGTCTGAAGACATATGAGAAGCATTAGATTCTGTATATCTTATACTCCCCTCATGTGGCTGGGTTACTGCTCCCTCCCTCAGTATGGCAGAATGCTAGAGATTTAGTCTCTGAAGAGAGTAAAGCACAGGGTCTCTGGACTGAGGGGAATATACACACAGAAGAAATTGGGGACCCCCAACTGCAAAGAGGAGAGTTTAGCAAACTTTGCATAATGACTGCTGAAACCTCTCAAATCAATTTCTGTACTGGCTTCCAGGACTATGGCCACCCTGTCCTTACTCTCCAGGCAAGTGGTTGCATGAATTTTCTCTGGGAAATTAGTTTGGTCTAACAAGAAATATCTAAAGATACCAACATCCACATCTGGGATTTCCTCAACAGCTGCTGCTCAGTTGCTCACTCATGTCCCATTCTTTGTGACCCCATGGACTGTAGCCTGCCAGGCTCCTCTATCCATGGGATTTCCCAGGCAAAAATACTGGAGTTAGTTGCCATTCCATTCTCCTCAACAGCTAGATGACCCTAAAGCAAAGGACATCAAAGAAAAGTCTGCCCAATGCGGCAAGCTTTCAATCATCTTGACGAGGTCCCACTCTTACATGAAGACAAGAGATGGCCAGAGATCTCGGGAAATTCTCAAGATAGATACCAAAAGACACAGAGGAAAACAACTTAATAGAAACAGAGACTATCTGAAAAGAAGGAAATTTCAAAAACATTATCTATCATCCATATCCTCCAAGACAAGAGAAACATTGTATCCATTAAATAAGAACATGATAATCTAATAAGGAACATTTAAAGCAGCAGCTCTCAAACCTTCTGTTCTAAGGATCCCTCTCTCTAATACTTTAAAAGAATTATTGAAAATCCCCAAAAGCTTTTGCTTATGTAGACCATATCTATCAGTATTTATATTAGAAATTAAAATGGATAAATTTTAAATATTTATTGATTTAACAAAAAATTATATAATCAATATAAAAACATAAGTAATGTATTTTTTAAAAAATAATTACATTTTCCAAGACAAAAAGTAATCATTGACAGTAGTGACTGTACATTTTTTTAATTCTCTTTAGTATTTGAGTTAATAAAAGGCAGCTGAATTCTCAGATCTGATTCTGCATTCCATCGGTTGCAGATCATCCAGTATTTACACATAAGAAATTTCAGAAAGAGGAAACACAGAAAGGATACAATTATGAAAATGATTCCAGAGAATTTTTCAGATGTAAGTTTCAGACTGAAAAGTCTCATCAAGTGCACAAACAAATGAGTAAATGTAGACTCATCCAAGCCTACATCACTGTAGACATTTCTGAATCATTTCAGAGCCATCACACAAGACTTCTGAGAGAAAACTAGGTCACACTCAAATGATCAGAAAGCAGAGAAACCTCAGATTTCTCAAATAATAACGTAATCTAAATTAAATTCTGTAATCTAAAAGAAAATGGACCAGAGCCTTCAAAATTTTGAAAGACAAATATTTATAACCAAACTCTCATCAAGTGTAAGAGTAGAACAGAGACTTTCATAGAAATGTGAAATCCCAGAAAAGTTTTCTTCATACATCCATTTCCAGGGAACTATCGAAATATGTGTTCCATCCAAATAAGTCCTTAAACTGCATTCTAAAAAACAAATGAAAAGTTAAGTGTTACAGGAAACAGAAGATTCAACAGAAGAGAAGCAAAAGAATACTGGGAATACTCAGGATGATAATGACAAAAGATTTCCACGATAACACACCTGTGCCCCTGGTGCAGAGGGGCAGTCCAGTAAAGGGCGGGTCAGACGCCGAAGTCTATAAAAAGATGAACCTGATAAGAATGCAGGTGTGAGAACAGATTTAGACAAGTGTTAGAAAGTTTGGGATTAATGTTACATAAATAGAATATTAAGCTAATAAGTAAACATAGGTAATTATTAACTCCAGAGAAAACAAAAGGCAATGCATGAAAGGAAATACAAGCATACCCTCCTAATTGACTCAGTTCCAAAGAGACTATAGAACTTCCCAGGTGGTGCTAGCGGTAAAGAACCCATCTGCCAATGCAGGAGACATAAGAGATATGGGTTCAATCCCTGGGTCAGGGAAGATCCTCTGGAGGAGGGCATGGCAACCCACTCCAGCATGCTTCCCTGGAGAATCCCATGGACAGAGGAGCCTGCCAGGCTACAGACCATGGAGTTGCAAAGAGTTGGATACGACTGAAGTGACTTAGCATGCACAATAACAAAATCTAGCCAAAACTATAATCTAGCTATTTTGAGACAATAGAGTGGGGACAGATAAGTGTGCCTGTAAGAGCAACACAGTGGAAAGAAAACTAATTCTTCATCTTCCAAAGTTAGAATTCAATAGAAAATATCAATAATTGATTTAAAGAAAAAAAAAGAGTAATACAAGCATATTATTTATAGACATGGAGGGAAATTCTGAAGTGTAAGTTAAAAATATTTAAAGAGGACATCTCTGAGGAAGGAGGGGAAAAAACTACTTTTCATCTTAAATCTTTCATAGTTAACTCTTTAAATGTATAAATATGATAAGAATACATTTTTAAAATGTTGCACAACTTTCAAAACACAAAATAAATCAAATACATAAAGTATCAAACATTTGGGTCAAAGAAAGCTAACACTACTTCCTTATTTTAGTTAGGTCTTCTCAAATATTTGAGCCTTTGAGGAAACTAAACACATTAACCACAAACCCAAGCTAATGTTCTAAAATATTACATCACTGGTGAATTCTAGAACTCAAACAGAGGTTATGCCATTGACCCATGTGAATGCAAATTTGCCTGATTATTTCATTATCAAAATGAAATTTTTGATAATTATTTTTTAAGCTAACTTAATCATAGAGGGGCTTCCCAGGTGGCACCAGTGGTAAAGAACCCATGTGCTAATGCAGGAGATGTAAGAGATGCAGGTTCGATCCCTGGGTCAGGAAGATCCCCTGGAGAAGGGCATGACAACCCACTCCAGCATTCTTGCCTAGAGAATCCCATGGACAGAGGAGCCTGGCGGGCTACAGTCCATGGGGTTGCACAGAGCTGGACACGACTGCAATGACTTAGCCGCAGCAAACAGAAGGAATCTTCTCATCACTGCTGGTACAGGCTTGTTTAGTATTATTGCTTCAAAGACAGAACATATATTAAAGCTGCTGCTGCTGCTGCTGCTGCTAAGTCGCTTCAGTCGTGTCCGACCCTGTGAAACCCCATAGACGGCAGCCCACCAGGCTCCCCTGCCCCTGGGATTCTCCAGGCAAGAACACTGGAGTGGGTTGCCATTTCCTTCTCCAATGCATGAAACTGAAAAGTGAAAGTGAAGTAGCTCAAGTCGTGTTCGACCCTCAGTGACCCCATGGACTGCAGCCTACCAGGCTCCTCCATCCACGGGATATTAAAGCTAACAGTCTTAAATGTGGTCTTACTAAGAATATAACCAGTGAGAGGCTTTTATTGCATCTGATATAAGTTGTGGCATAGAATCACTTGTAGGTATTTTGGGTGCCTCTCCAATACATGGCACACACCAAATTCTTAGTATATGCAAATATTAGTAATGATGGTGATACATTTGAAAGCAATTCTGCTAAAATCACAAGTCAGTCCAGTCTATACTTCTAGTACTGAGGCAAGAAATGGTGACCAGTGTCAGTTTTGACATAACTGAGTATTGGGGCTGAATTTATCAAATATATTAAGTACTATCCCTTTGTTTCAGATACTGTGTTAGGCTGTGTGCACAAAATGGGATATTTACATGCTAAAGCCACAGTGAGTGCTTGGACTATTTCTCTATATTTAGCCATAACTTCATGAGAAACTGTCCTTGTTCTTTCAATTAAATTCCAGTATGCCTTGCATCTAAGTTACCCTGGAACTGGAGTTGCTCATTGCCTGGGAAGAAATGGCCATCGCATTTCCCAGGGACAGTGGGGTGGGCTTCCTGGAGGTTTCCTAGGAGGCATTGCATTGTCTCATCCAGTCGCAGGCTCACGCTGCTTTGGGAGAAGCTCTCTCTAAAACTATGTTGCAATAGAAATGGAAGAATAAAGTATAAGAGGCCAAGTACGTTTTGTGATTCACTTCTGCTCTCAGCCATTGGGAATCAGACTAGATGGGTCTTCAGCCACACAGAACACAGAGTGATAATGAATAAGGAACAGGAAAGAGCCCATTGGCGATGCTGGGATGGAGCCTGAGGATTCCCTCTGATGAAAAGTGGGAAAGCAGTAAGGAAAAAATAAAACACATGGGTTTGAAATCAAAGAACTAGTTTTAAATACCAGATCTACCCCTTTCCCGCTATATTTTTTAAACAAATAACTTACCTTTTTTGAGCTTCAGTTTTTGTTTTGTAAAACAGAAATATTAATATCTATTGGGGGGGTCATTTAAAAAATTTAAATAATTCATATAAACCTCCAAAGCACTGGGCTGTATTGCTGTTGTCATACAGTAGAAGGCACAGTGACCCCACGGCAGGTCAATCTCAGTTGTGACACTGAAAGTGGCCATTACAGCTTTGGAGCACAGAAACAGTGAAGTCAGGCAGAAGCATTCAGTATTCTGGTGTCAAATAGGAGGGGAGGTCACTAGAACATCAAGCCTGATGGAGGCAGTGACTCAGCCAGACAGAAAGGCCCAGAGGGAAGTTAAGCACACACTTCTTCCCTACTGCCCTGGTTTTCAAAACGATGGACTGTGACAGGCTGAATAATGGTGTCCCCAGGGATGTCCACATCCAGGTTATGCTACCTGGCAAAAGGGACTTGTGGGTGTGATTAAGTTAAAAATCTTGAAGTGGGGAGGGTATCAAGAAGTGGGCATCAAGAGTGGAAGTCATCAAGAGTGGGTCTGATGTAATCACAAGGGTCCTTAGAAAAGAGTCAGGGGGATCAGAGTCAGAGGAGATATGTCAATGTCTGTGTTCTGTCTCCAGATTAAGTCCTGCCTTCAAAAGCAGACCAAATAATACTGCAAGAACATGTGTTGGCATCTTCAGTCTTCCAAAGAAGGGAAGGCAGATTTCTGTCAATTTCACCAGCTGGTGTTTCTGCGATTCTATCATTAAAATCCTATTTGAGGCCATGAAGAAAACTATTTAAGGGCAAACACAAATGTATAAAGAAGCTCAGTTGGGGTCTATTTATTGCTGATTTTGCTAAGCATGTGAACCTCTATTCCACTCACTTCCAGATGACTTGAAGACATTCCTCATCCTCCCCATAGGCATGAACAAAAAGTTTATATCTCTTATTAATTTATCAGTCAAAAGAGGTACATATTGACAAGGTCATTGAGAAACATTGACTGTTATGGTCAATCATTTCACAGAATCGGGAAGTCATTCCCTGGCTGTGGATTGATCCCTGGAGAGGCTGGTTCAAAGGATCTCGGTAGTTATCACAGCCAGGAGCAGCCTTTGGGAGCCACAATCCCTACAGCAAGGGCTTCCAGCCCAAACGAAGTGTCTTTATTCTAGGAAGTAGCCATTAAATCTCAGCATATCATCCCTACCTTCCTTCTCTTCCTTCTCTTGTCTTTAGCTTTTACAACATTCCCCAAACCAGTGCATTCCAGAGAAGTATCCAAGGGAACTGAGGGAAGTTCCTCCTTGAAGAATTTGGAGCATGTGTTTATCTGAATGAAATGCAGGCAACAGGAGAAGCACAGGGACAGAGAAGGTGGAGAAAGACCCACCTTGGAAACAGAAGAAATGACAGGAATCCTCTGTTTCTAAAAGCTATTTCTCCATTTACAAATAACATACGTTTTAGAGACGTATTTGAAAAGTTAGGCCCCATGGCATCTGAGCAGAGCATAACAAATTTACAAACTGACTTGGCATACAATAGAAGAAGTCACATTATAGAAAGGGTCTGATTATAGATAAATTTCCAGTTCTCAGAGAAGAAGCTTCAGTTCAGTTGCTCAGTTGTGTCCGACTCTTTGCAACCCCCTGGACTGCAGCACGCCAGGCCTCCCTGTCCCTCACCATCTCCCAGAGCTTGCTCAAACTCATGTCTGTTGAGTGGCTGATGCCATCCAACCATCACATCCTCTGTTGTCCCCTTTTCCTCCCGCCTTCAATCTTTCCCAGCATTAGGGTCTTTTCGAATGAGTCAGTTGTTCACATCAGGTGGCCAAAGTATTGGAGTTTTTTAGCTTCAGCATCAGTCGAAGAAGCTTGGTATGTAATAAACTCAACAGCTCGAAATTTTCATTGAAATAAGGCAGTCTCAAGGAACTTATATGGTCCAGGAGGCATTTTACTTCTTTAGAAAAGGGATGCAGGTTCGAACCCTGGTTAGGGAACTAAGGTCCCATATGCTGAGTGGTGCAGCCATATAAATGAATAAGTAAATAAAGGTAAACAGAAAAAGAGAGCCTAGAAGGGCTTCTTTCCACCCAGGGTCTTGTGGGCACAGGGATCAAGTCTGAGAATGTTGATTGTATCAAATTCGATTGCAGAAAAGTATGAGAAACTGAAGATACAGTTTATTATCTACAAAATGGACAATTATCTTGTTAAGGTCCTCACCTATCTTAGTACATTTATCCACTCAGCACACATTCACTGAGCACCTGCTACATGCCAGGCATTGAGTTAGGCTCAGAAATAGAAAATTTAAAAACAGAGACTCTGCCATTAAGGAGCTCAGAATCCAAAGATAAGACAGAGATGCAAGAGACTGTAAAACATGGAGAAGAGTATTTGTGATATTCTTGCCTTCAGGCATGCTAGTTACTACTCAAATTGTTATCCTAATCTGCCAACTGCTAGTTACTGGCCTACAAGGAGACAAGTAAAGAAATTGAGAATATATCTTTAGACATTCTTACCGGAGTTTGAAATTACCATGACATCCAAGCACAGGATTGCCTATCAAGTAATTCATTTATATTGTATGTTACAAAATGTCAGACTATGATAGATAGGAAATTTTTTTTAAAAAATCAGTCCTTAACTGTAGATCTTTTGAGAGATACTACTTAAAATTTTAGAAACTTTATATTATAAAACTAAGTGATTGTGTATTATATACACAAATAGGAACACTTCAGAATTCTTTCCCATATCTCCCATTAGCTAAAAAGAATTATTTTTTCTTAAAAACACACTACAAAGCCTAGAAATTGGCCCAAAGACTTTCTTTTAGCTCCTAGCCTGGGAGCGTGTGGCTCAGTAGTAAAGAATCCACCTGCCAAGCAGAAGACGTGGGTTTGGGCCTTTGGGTCAGGAAAAATCCCCTGGAAAAGGAAATGGTAACCCACTCCAGTATTCTTGCCCAGAAAATCCCCTGGACAGAGGAGCCTGGTGGGCTCCAGTCCACGGAGTCCCAGAAGAGTCAGACACAACTGAGCAACTAAACACCAGCACAACTGAGAATGTACTGGCTATCTAGGATTCTTAGAAAGGTTTTATTTGTCCTTCATGGTATTTATTTTATATTCCACATTTAAAATTGAGGTAAAAAGAGGATTGAAAAGAGGATTCCAGAAGAATTGAGATAGTTGCCTTTGCTTAGGAAAATGTGGGAACACCGGCCTCCAGCCCACAGGGCTGTGGCTGGGAAAATGCAAAAGCCCCTCATCCTGGTACCCAGGTTCCTCCTTTGAACTGTCTACCTGTCCTCTGTAAATATGTGAGTCTAAACCACCTTTCCTTATCTTCACTTGATCAGTCTGATTGGGGTTGTTAGTTCATTTCTGCCACTCTCCCATATCTATTTCGTCTGTAACATTTTGTAAAGCAAGTAGGAAATTAAATTCCTTCTGGTAAATAAAATGTGAACGGGTTTTAAGTTTCAAAAGCAGTATTCTAGCTTTGGTTCAAGAAATTCTGAGACGATCAGAAAAGGAGAGGTTTTTGTAAATGCCACACATTATAAACAAGACCTAAAACCATGTCTAGATAAACCCCTCACTCTTGGAGTGGAATGAAGACGGAATTTTGTAAATCAAAATGAACTCCTAGAAGAACTTGAGAAACCATATCTTTTTCCCATAGCATTCTTTTGTTGTTATTGTTACATTTTTATTTTACATTAGGGTATTGTTGAGTCTTGTGGCACTTCTTGGTTTTATGAGGATTTATTCACTCAGTCAATTCTTACACAGTACTTTCTATGTAGCAAGCATATGCATCTATCTACCATGCATTCAGTTGTGAACAAAATAAAATCTCTACCTGTATGGAGCTTATACTCCAATGAAGAGAGAGAGAGATAATAAACATG
The DNA here is from genome assembly GCF_032452875.1 of Bos javanicus. Classification (NCBI taxonomy): domain Eukaryota; kingdom Metazoa; phylum Chordata; class Mammalia; order Artiodactyla; family Bovidae; genus Bos; species Bos javanicus. The sequence continues at coordinate 17,132,361 of NC_083879.1, read as the reverse complement.
TAAAAATGCATAAATAACTATGTAACTTCAGATAATAATTATAATGAAGAAAACAAAATAGAACAATGAGATAGAAAGCGATGGGGTATTTGTGTTGGGGAGAATTGGAACCATAAGTGGTTGGGAAAAGACTGCACAAAGAGATGACATTTGAGCTGAGACTGAAATGAGGAAGAGACAAGCATGCAAAGATTTTATGGGTCACCAAATCTATAGACAAGAAGGCTGCGGGGGTGGGGCAAACTGAGAAAATTGCACTAAAATCCTCAGCCAGACTGCTCAAGTGAAGAAAAGCAGAGGTGACGCACTCAAATACCTACAGACAGGTAGACAGCCCCACCAAGGGAATTGAGACAAACATTCCAGGCAGAGTGCTTGTGACTCCCCAGGTTATATAGGGCTTGCCTGGTGGCTCAGATGATAAAGAATCTTCCTGCAGTGCAGGAGACCTGGGTTTGATTCCTGGGTTGGGAAGATCTTCTGGAGAAGGGAATGGCTACCCACTCCAGTGTTCTTGTGGGGAGAATCCCATGGACAGAGGAGCCTGGTGGGCTACAGTCCATGGGGTTGAAAAGAGTCAAACATGACTGAGTGATTAGCACTCTCACTTCCAAGTTGCACAGGCTCTGCTGGTTGTTATTTGGTGCTTCCTAGCCCAGAAGGAAAGGCAGAGTGATTCTCTTTGAATCTGGCCCAACCTTAGTATTGTATTACACAGGCCCTGTGTCTCTGGGTCTTAGATGTGGTGCTTTCTTAGCCAGTACACAGGTCCTGAGATGGAAGCAAACTTCAAATGTTGTGGGACTTCTAATAAATCTCACATGTCTATGAACCTCCTCCATCTCCACTTTTTTCTAAATTTCCCCAGGACCCTCAGCAAATTACTGCTGATGCAGTAAAACATCATTCACTGACTTTAGCTTGTTCCTCACAATTTCTGCCAAATGTTCACCTTCATGTCCTCTCCGCCCCATTCCCCAGTCCTTCCTAACATCCTTGTAAGCACCACCATCACCACGACCAAAGTCTCAGAGAGTCATTTGAATTTACTGCCAAGTGGTATGCCAGGCAGCCTTCTGCCTGCCAACAGAGGAGACGCGGGTTCAATCCCTGGGTCAGGAAGAATTCCTGGAGGAGGAAATGGCATCCCACTCCAGTGTTCTTGCCGGGAAAATCCCATGGCCAGACCAGTGTGGTGGGCCACAGTCCATAAGGTCGCCAAGAATCAGAACATAACTGAACGACTGAGCTCACTCACACAATTTGCCAGGTAATGACAGCTAGTCAATTATGCAGTTATGTCCAATTTTATGTCCAGCTATAAAATAAAAGCAGTGTTAGTTGAAGGTTTTTCCTAATCTATTGTGCACACTTTAAAAAAAAACACATGTTTTTAAGACCCTTGATGAATTTCACTGACAAAGAATTTTTTTAAAAATTAAAAGTTAAACAATTAGACTTCAAAGGGTTCACAATTGATTGAGAACCTGAAGAACTTAAAAATTGAGTATCATCATAAATTCCAAGACAACTATATTGTGTACAGTACAAGGACTAAAGAATGAAGCTATTGATTATTTAAAAAATTAATCATCATTTACCATGATTGTGTCTAGCACTTGCTAACAAGGAATCAAAACAGTAACATTAATTCCTCAAAGTAACTGACATGAAACACAAAATGTTTCAAAAGTAAAAATAAAAAGAAAGGGAATCACTCCAAGAATATGAAATCATATAATTCTTATTTGAAGGTTAAAAATAAAGAATTAGAAGATTTAATAACCTCCTTCAGTGAAAGGAATTATTTATGTTGGTACAATGAGTATAATTAAATAGAAGAGGATGAATAAGAACATGAAAAACTGAAGACTAGTGTGAAAATTCCCAGATGGTGGGAAATATACATATTATCTCATTGTTATTATTCAATATTTATCAAACATCCTGTTTTCCAAATGCTGCCAATTATAAAATCCCAAGTGTATGTATCTTAGTGAAGAATCTAGAATAGCTTGTAGACTCAAAAAAATCATCGAACTGTTAAAGCGCGTCTTTGAATGATCTTCCCTCCCTCCCTTTCAGTACAATGCAACTACCAGTTATTGGAAACCTACTGGGAATGAGGCATTGAATCACAGGTCAAGAGGTAACTCAAACTCTGGCCTCCTGTCCAGGCTGTCAACCCATAAATTATCCACTTTCTATACAAGCCCATCAAAATTCTTAGGCTCACATCTTGGGGAAAAAAAAAAAAAACAGAGGACTTGGATTCAAGTAATTCACACTCTATTGAGGATGACTAATAGGTTTAATCCATTGAAACTAGATGCTGTCATTGCCCACATCCCTGGTTCCTCATGTAGCATTTCTGTACTGGGGCTGTGTCCAGAACTGTGGAAGGCTATATTGTGCATGAATCAGGCCAGGAGTGCTAGAGAATTAACACCAGCTTGGAGCAGCCTTCAGTCCATGCATCTAGGGAATCAGTGGTATAAATACCCCAGCTCTACCCTCCTCAAGCTAGAGAGCTAAGGCATGTCACGATGCACCCCTTACTGGCTGATTTACCTCCTCTGTCTCACTCCTCCACTTTCCTCATAGTGTATACTTTATATCTTTCAAGGAAACTACTTGCACTCAAATTTTTGTTAGGATCTGTTTTTAAGGGACACAAACCAATACACCAGTCATTAAGATATTTGCATATAAGATGATGAACTTATTCATCCAAATGAATTTACTCAATACCAGTAGGGAAGGAGAAAGTGAGGTTGAGAAGGCTGCCCTTTGTTCAGTGCTTACATTAGCCCCCAAACTTCCTCTGATCTGTCTCCCTCTGATCTTCTTTTTTCCCTGCTGAATCTCTGCTGCTGCTGCTGCTAATTTGCTTCAGTCGTGTCCAACTCTGTGCGACCCCATAGAAGGCAGCCCACCAGGCTCCCCGTCCCTGGGATTCTCCAGGCAAGAACACTGGAGTGGGTTGCCATTTCCTTCTCCAGTGCATGAAAGTGAAAAATGAAAGTGCAGTCGCTCAGTTGTGTCTGACTCTTAGCAACCCCCTGGTAGGAGCCCTACCAGGCTCCTCCATCCATGGGATTTTCCAGGCGAGAGTACTGGAGTGGGTTGCCACTGCCTTCTCCGGCTCAATCTCTGGGGCACCCCAAGTCCCTGGGTCATCTCTAAGCATTGTTTGCTGTTTTCCAGCCCCAATGATCTCTTCCACACCTAGAATCATGTTCCATTTGTTATTTCTTCCACTTGCCTAGCAGTTGTCCCCATAAGAAGACCTCAAATGACTTTCTCTGTGACTTTCTCACACAGGTGAGATCCCTCATGTTAGGATCTGTCTAGTTGGATCTTTCAGCAAGGCCACTATTTCTTTAAAGGGCAAGGTGAGAAGTCCTAGACCACTGCCAAAAAATGACCTTACTCTTTTGAGCATCTGATCTGGACTCTGGCCTGGCTTTAGCTGCTTCTGAGGTTCTGTATCAATAACCTCAGATATGCAGATGACACCACCCTTATGGCAGAAAGTAAAGAGGAACTAAAAAGCCTCTTGATGAAAGTGAAAGTGGAGAGTGAAAAAGTTGGCTTAAAGCTCAACATTCAGAAAACAAAGATCATGGCATCCGGTCCCATCACTTCATGGGAAATCGATGGGGAAACAGTGGAAACAGTGTCAGACTTTATTTTTGGGGGCTCCAAAATCACTGCAGATGGTGACTGCAGCCATGAAATTAAAAGACGCTTACTCCTTGGAAGGAAAGTTATGACCAACCTAGATAGCATATTGAAAAGCAGAGACATTACTTTGCCAACAAAGGTTCGTCTAGTCAAGGCTATGGTTTTTCCTGTGGTCATGTATGGATGTGAGAGTTGGACTGTGAAGAAGGCTGAGTGCTGAAGAATTGATGCTTTTGAACTATGGTGTTGGAGAAGACTCTTGAGAGTCCCTTGGACTGCAAGGAGATCCAACCAGTCCATTCTGAAGGAGATCAGCCCTGGGATTTCTTTGGAAGGAATGATGCTAAAGCTGAAACTCCAGTACTTTGGCCACCTCATTCAAAGAGCTGACTCATTGGAAAAGACCCTGATGCTGGGAGGGACTGGGGGCAGGAGGAGAAGGGGACGACAGAGGATGAGATGGCTGGATGGCATCACTGACTCGATGGACGTGAGTCTGAGTGAACTCTGGGAGTTGGTGATGGACAGGGAGGCCTGGCCTGCTGCGATTCATGGGGTCGAAAAGAGTCGGACATGACTGAGCAACTGAACTGAACTGAACTGAGGTTCTGTAAGGTATTACTTGTGACTTATCAATGCAGATGACTTATTTGCAATGTGTTGAATTTATCCTTTCACCTGATTCTTGTAAAAACAGCACTCATTTCTAAATCTTTATTTCTCAACAGACTAACCTGCCAATATTTAAATTTAAATTTTTCTTTCCCACCTTTCAGAAAAAACCTTGCCAAACCACCAGTTATAGACACTTCTTCAACTGGTTCCCAGCACTACTTAATTTCACAGGCTATGTTATTTTTGTTCAGTTGCTCAGTCATTTCTGACCCTTTGTGACCCCGTGAACTGCAGCACACCAGGCTCCTTTGTCCTCTACTATCTCCTGGAGTTTGCTTAAATTTATGTCCATTGAATCAGTGATGCCATCCAACCGTCTCATCTTCTGTTGTCCCCTTCTCCTTTTGCCTTCAATCTTTCCCAGCATCAGGAGTCAGCTCTTCTCATCAGGTGGCCAAAGTATTGGAGCTACAACATCAGTCCTTCCAATGAGTATTCAGGGCTGATTTTCTTTAGGATTGACTGGTTATACTTGGCTGTAATTTCCCTGATGCTGGGGTTAACTTCATTCTACTGCTGAGCAGTGAGGCCATCATTACTGACAACACCTTCATCAAAGGTTATTTCCAGAGACTGGAAAGTTAATTTGGGGTTTATTCCCATGTGTGCCTTTTAGGAAGTGTCTGTTAGCTTCTTTGTGATATCCTCAATTCTAGTTTGGTTTAAAGACATTTGCAACATCTACTCTTAGAGAAGGCAATGGCACCCCACTCCAGTACTCTTGCCTGGAAAATCCCATGGATGGAGGAGCCTGGTAGGCTGCAGTCCATGGGGTCACTAAGAGTCGGACACGACTGAGCAACTTCACTTTCACTTTTCACTTTCATGCATTGGAGAAGGAAATGGCAACCCACTCCAGTGTTCTTGCCTGGAGAATCCCAGGGGCGGGGAAGTCTGGTGGGCTGCCGTCTCTGGGGTTGCACAGAGTTGGATGCGACTGAAGCGACTTAGCAATAGCAGCAGCAACATCCACTCTAATTATAATGAGTCTTCCTATGGCAAAGATGAAATCTAACTCATGTCTTTGAGTGACACGAATCTGCATGCACCCTCCAAGCAGATACCTGGCTTTTGAATTAGCTTTTCCTGCATTTTTGCTTTCTTTTCATAAAGTTTATAGCAATGATGGACTTCTTCGTGATCTTTCTGGTCACGTTCCCAAATCTCTAACAATTCCTGACCGTGTTCCAAGCAAATTTCTCTCAAAGATTTTCCAAATATCAAGTAGCTAACAATCAAAATCAGCCAGGTTTCATATATACACTATTAGGTATAAAATTAAACTCCAGGAGATAGTGAAGGACACGGAAGTCTGGCATGCTGCAGTCCATGGGGTCTTAAAGATTCAGATACAACTTAGTGACTGAACAACAACAATGTTCAAAATAGTTAACTATGAGGACCGACTGTATAGCACAGGGAACCCTACTTGATGATCTTTGGTGACCTAAGTGGAAAGGAAATCCAAGGAAGAGGGAATATATGTATACATGTGACTGATTCACTTTGCTGTATGGCAGAAGCTGTACAACATTGTAAAGCAACTATGAAGTGAAGTGAAGTCGCTCAGTCGTGCCCGACTCTTTGCGACCCCATGGAGAGTAGCCTGCACCAAGCTCCTCCATCCATCGGATTTTCTAGGCAAGAGTACTGGAGTGTGTTGCCCTTTCCTTCTCCAGGAATCTTCCTGACCCAGGGATCGAACCTACGTCTCCCGCATTGTAGACAGACGCTTTACTGTCTGAGCCACCACCAATAAAATAAAAGGCAGGGGGGAATAAAGCATGAGAGCTGTGAATAGATTATATGCAAAAACTGTCATTTTACATAAGAGACTTGAGGATCCATGGACTTTGGTATCTGCAGGGAAAGAATTGTCCTGCAGATACCAAGTGTATGTGCTAAGTCGCTTTAGTCCTGTCCAACTGTCTGGGATCCCAAGGACTGTAGCCCCCCAGGCTCCTCTGTCTAGGGGATTCTCCAGGCAAGAATACTGGAGTGGGTGGCCATTTCCTCCTCCAGGGTATCCTCCCGACCCAGGGATTGAACCCGAGTCTCTTACATCTCTTGCACAGTCAGGCAGGGTTCTTTACCACTAGTGCTACCTGGGAAGCCCAAGGGGCAAATGTACTTCCTTAAGAGGAATACATTTCAAATCAAAGTAATAAATAGCCTTGTAGAATGTTTTGATAATCTAATTACTTAAAAGGAGTGAATTATATCTTTTTCTTGGTGGGGCAGGGAGGATTTCCCTGGTGACTCAGCTGGTAAATAACCCACCTGCAATGTGGGAGACCTGGGTTCAATCTCTGGGTTGGGAAGATCCCCTGGAGAAGGGAACAGCTACCCACTCCAGTATTCTGGCCTGGAGACTTCATGGACTATACAGGGTCACAAAGAATTGGACACAACTGGGTGACTTTCACTTTCACATATCTTTTTAAAAAAATTAGCCAGGCTTCAAACTGGTAGCACTAACACTCCAAGGCTGCTTCTTCATCATGTCATTCTCTCAGGAGATCTCAGCACACACATCACACAGTGCCTCCTTTTTCTCAACATGCGTAAAATGGCATGCAATTTCCCAGCAGCAAAATCTTCAAGTTTTGCTTTCTAGCCACATGGATCTAAAACACAGCTGTGTTTTCCATGAATCCTTCACTGCAAAGCACACACATGCTGCAGAAACTGGTATCCTATTTTCATGCTGCTGTTGCTCCAGAAATTTTTCAATCTGTTTCTGAAGCTGTTCTGATAAAACATTATGAAACAAAATATAGTTGTCTCTTTCTTTCCAAAAAGCAGCTCAGGCTGATTCTCACTTCACTATAGGACTCTGTGATATATGTCTGTCTGCTTTTCGGGGTTTTTCCCAATTCGGTTTCCAGGTTCTGCATATAATGCATAAATTTCTAGCTGCTGGTTTTTGGCTTTTCTATTTCAGTTTTCTTGTCCTGACCCACAATGTCTTTGGCTTGGTTTGCTTTTTCTCTTTGAATTTCAATTCTCTTGCAATTTCTCTGCAGGGAGCTCTCTAGCTCCTGCACTAACAAAAGATGCCAAAGAGTGTTCAGGAAGAAATAATAAGAACTTAGCATTACAATTTGGATCTATAAGTGAACCACCTTTCATAACCCCTGGGAAAAAATTGAATAAAACAGTGTAGTCAAATGTAAATTATCATGAGGGCTGGTATACCTAAGTAGTCTAGAGCCAGTCCAATTGTTGTAGGTATGGGCTCTATCATTCACCAGGTATTAAATAGCTGCTATTTGTGACCTTGCACGAGTTTCCTAACCTCTCTGATTGCATTTCCTCATCTGTAAAATGAGCAACAATAGCATCTATCTTATGCATGCACGTGTGTGTGTGTGTGTGCGTGTGTGCAAGCTAGGTCTCTTCAGTCATGTCTTACTCTTTCGACCCTATGGATTATAGCCCGCCAGGTTCCTCTGTCCATGGGATTCTCTAGGCAAGAATACTGGAGTGGGTTGCCATGCCCTCCTCCAGGGGATCTTCCTGAGCCAGGAATTGAATCCACATCTCTTAATGTCTTCTGCATTGGCAAGCAGGTTCTTTACCAACTAGCACCACCCAGGAAGCCCCACTTATCATACAGGCTGGAGTTAAAGATTAAATGAAAATACATGTCGATAATTAATTGCATACCTTCTCACAAATGTGAGCTATTTTTACTGTTCAGTCTAATGCAAAGTGTATGACAAAGGAGAGTGGTTAGGGACTTCGCTGGTGGTCCGGTGGCTGAGACTCTGCGCTCCCAACGCAGGGGGGCTGGGTTCCATCTCTGATCAGGGAACTAGCTCCCACATGCTACAATTAAAGAGCCCATAGGCAACCAATACCCGGTGCTGCTAAATAAATAATCAAACTTTTAAAAGACTATTTGTTTTCAGGAATTGTCTGTGTCATTTTGATCATTTGGTTCAGAGGGAAGTCTTTATCTTTTCCACCTCCTCTCCAGCTCTAGGGTAAAGTCTCCCAGCCCTAGTAGCCTTTCTGCACACACCACCAAGCTGCATGCTTGGTTATGTAACTTCTGAACTGCATGTCACTGTTGGCCTGCTCTCTGGGTCTCTGCCACTGGATTGAATTGAACAACCATGTTGAGGCACAAAGGAGCTTAATGAATGATATCTCTCATCCTAAGAGAGGTTCTGAACCAAGTGACAAATAAAATTGGGACTTCCCTCGTGGTCCAGTGGGTAAGACTTCACCTTCCAATGCAGGGGGTGAGGGTTTAATCCTTGATTGCAGAGCTAAGATCCCACATGCCTTGAAGCCAAAAAACCAAAACATAAAAAACAGAAACAATGTTTTAACAAATCCAACAGTCTTTAAAAATGGTCCACATCAAAAAAAGAAAAAAGAAAGAAAACCTTTAAAAGAACCTTAAAAAAAAAAAAAGAAAACAATATAGTAAGGCAAGTAGAAAAAATAGATAACCTTTTGGCTCCCTGGTGGCACTAGTGGTAAAGAACCTGCCTGCCGATGCAGGAAACATAAGAGATCTGGGTTTGACTCCTGGGTCAGGAAGATCCCGTGGAGAAGGGGATGGCAACCCACTCCAGTATTTTTGCCTGGAGAATCCCAAGGACAGAGGAGCCTAGTGGGCTTCAGTCCATGGGGTCGAAAAGAGTGGGAGAGGACTGAAGCAACTCAGCACAGACATAACACCTTTACTGTAATAAAGATGATCTTGGAGAAGATAGGAAGGAGGTGGGTTTCCTTATACCAAGTGCCCAAAACATACAGCCTTCCCCTCCCAGGTTGTAACCATAGGTCTTAACCTTGCCTGTGAAACTGATCGCATCGACAAAGGACAGATGTACTGGCTGAGGAGATTTGCTTCCAAGGAAAAGAGGGAAAGGAAGGCATTGAAATAGACAGGCCTGTTTTCTCCATCTCAAATCCCCACTGACATTGTCACATCGCCCTCTAGAGAACTCGCACGATGGGGTAGAAGCAGGCTGATGGCACCGCTAGTGATGCTCTTATCTACAGGAAAGGGTACTTCAGGAGGGAGAGCTCAGAAGACGCGCTCCTCCCCCAACAGGCTGGAAGCATAAGACCAGCCAATAGCAGTGTTATAGGAGAGGTCAAAATGCAAGCTCAGAATCCTATCATCAGAGCCTTGCTTTCCTGTTTCCTGCCTTGAATTTCTCAACATAAGAAGAAAAAAGAGAGAGAGAGAAAGAAAGAGAATAAGAATTACCCCCACAAGCCCACATTTGAGTTTTAAATAAATCAACTTTTCTCCAATTTGATACATCTATTATATTCCCTGACATTCCAGGAAGCCCTGCAAAACTGAAAAATACAGCCAATGCTATCTTTCTGGTGCCACATGTGTGCTCAGTCACGTCTGACTCTTTGCCACCTCATGGACTGTAGCCCACCAGGCTTCTCTGTCCATGGGGATTCTTCAGGCAAGGATCCTGGAGCGGGCTGCCATTTCCTCCTCCAGGGGATCTTCCTGATCCAGAGATTGAACCCACACCTCTTGCGTCTCCTGTGCTGGCAGGCAGATCCTTTACCACTGAACCACCAGGGAAAGCCTTCTGGTGCCACAGACAAGCACAAAGTGACGGACGTGGGGATGGACCCCACCTCCATCCAGCTTCCCTGTTTCATTCCGGTCTCACCAAAATACAAGATGACCCTTGAGACTGACCACAGACTGTGACACAGTATTTTTTTGACCTGCTACTAAACACAGTGACCCAAGACTTTCTCAAGGAAAAAAATGCGGTGGGGTGGGGGGGTGGAGGCAAATGTTTTAATTACCACTTTTCATGGCTTTGTTTCTTAAGAAAAGTTCAGAGAATTTAATGGGCAAATCTCCTGTTTTCTCTTTGTTTCGTTCCATTAAAAAAGAAAAAAAAAAAGCCAACTTCCCTGCTTTGCCCAGGGTTGTGCCAGAGGGTTTCAGAGGTGGTCTTGTTGCACACCACACCCAAGCAAGGATGTGGACCTTGTAACCAAGCTGTTCTCCTTTGTCGGTCCCACTCCCTCAACCAGTCTATTTTCTCCATATTGTGGGTGTTGTGCTAGATTTCAGAAATAAGCCCAAGTACAAAAAAGAGCTAATTTATTCCCTTGAACTTACACAGAGGTATCATCTTCTGATGCAAACACAGGTTTTGATTAAGAAAATTTCACTTATTGGAAGCAGGGCTGACCCAAGGTTTAAAACCCCAGGTAAGACAAAGAGGTACGAACAATAGAGACCCACACGCCTCCCAAGGGCATCACTGGGAGAAGAAACATTTTGAAAAATATCCTAATCTCTGAGGTGCAAATATTGGAATAAAGACAAACTTTTAATGTCATTTTTTTAAACATTTTTTGGGGGGGTAGGATGGTTGGAATAATTGCTTTACAATATTATGTCAGCCTCTGCCATACATCAACATGGATCAGCACAGGTATACATATGTCCCCTCCCTCCTGAATCCCACTCTCATCTCCCACCCCATCCCACCCCTCTAGGTTGTCACAGAACCCTGGCTTGAGCTCCTCATGTCACACAGCAAATTCCCACTTGCAATCTATTTTACAAATGGTGATGTATATGTTTCTATGCTAGTCTCTCAATCCTTCCCACACTCTCCTTCCCCATGGTATTCATAAGTCTGTTCTCTATGTCTGATGACTCAATAAAATGTTAAGAAATTCCATAAGTACATAAATAAGATCATCTTTCTACTCTCTAACTTTTGTCTGACACTCCCAAATTAAAGCATTTCTCCAAAGAATTGCCAGTAGAAAAGCAAATGCTACTACTATGCCCAGGTACTCAGCAGTTTTTCTTTCAATAGGCTGTCTCTCTGGGGTGTTGACTTTCTTTTTCACTAAGAGATAACAGTTCCCTTTCAGGCAAATAAAGTGAACTTCCATGACTGTGTCCAGAAAGTGGGAGGATTCTAAACAGGATGACTGTACAAAATCCTCATCTTAAACACATTGATGATGCAAATCGGACCAAAAACTATGTAAAAGAGTTTCCTTTAATTTATACAAAAACATTTAATAAAATGCAGAGTATAAACCATCTATTTCCCTGGGGCATACTTATCAATGCCTCCTCCTAAATCTTACAATTTGCCAAAAATCAAAATACAGCTCAGAGTCTGTCCCACTTTATAGCAGGACAAACTATATTTTAAATGTCTACAATTTTTTTTTTAATTTTGGATGTGGACAGAAACAAGAATAAAATATGTTTTAGAATGAAAGAGATAGGACTGTGTTGTCAGCCTCTCAAAGCACAAGCCTGGTGTACTGCAGTCCATGGAGTTGCAAAGAGTCGGGCACAACTGAGCAATAACAAACATGCTGACCTCATCAAGCTGCAGAGAAACAGCCCAGAGTCTTCAGCTGTACCTATTAATATTGCCAGATAAAATTCAGGAGGCCTATTTAAGCTTCCCAGGTGGCATAGACCTTAAAGAACCTGCCTGCAATGCAGGAGACTTGGGTTTGATCCCTGGATTGGGAAGATCCCCTGGAGAAGGAAATGGCAACCCACTCCAGGAGTGGGACTCCAAAGAGTTAGACACAACTGAAATACTTTTAGCTAAGTTTGATTTTTCACTTAGTAATAAAAAATTCTTTTAATATGAGCATGTTCCGAATATTTTATGGGACTTGGTTTCATGAAAAAATTATTGTTTGTCTGAAATTCAAATTTAACCAGACCTCCTATGTTTTTTATTTGTAATGACCTAGAAGGGTGGGATGAGGGGACAGTGAGAGGGAGGCTCAAGAGGGAGAAGATATATGTATACTTATAGCTGATTCATGTTGTTTTATAGTAGAAACTAATACAGCATTATAAAGCAATTATACACCAATGAAAAATTAAATAATAAAAAATCATTAAAAAAAAAAAGATAGTTACCTCTACACTTTGACCTTTCACTCAACTGGGCTATTAAACTCTGGTAACTGGATAGAAGAAATTAAGCTGCTTCATGAGCAAAATCAAGGCAGAAATGGAATCACTCATACTGACCGAGTCTCAGCTTTGTTTTATTTCTCATCTCTACTTCAGAGGAAGCTTTTGAGAAAGAGGACATCAATCCACCCTGCCTCAAGCAATCTAGTTTTCTATATTAATAGCTATCATCTATAAGATCTCTTCTATTTGTAAGTCAATGTTTCAAAGTGCCCAGCATATGTCTCTATGAAACTGGAACCATTTTTACCACAGTCTTAACAATCAGGAAGCTCAGGCAACAAGAAATGAAGGCATTTCACCCAAAGCAAGCAATAATGGAGGCTGACATCGAACCCAGGCATTTTGACTCAGAGCTGGCACTTTGAACAACTAAACATTCTTCCTTAGTCATCTTGTGTGCATGCTAAGTCATACCTTTTACGTGTGCTCAATTGCTTCAGTCATGTCTGACCTGTTGCTACCCTACAGACTACAGCCCCTCAGCCTCCTCTGTCCATGGGATTCTCCATGAAGGAATACTGGAGTGAGTTACTGTTCCCTCCTTTAGGGGATCTCCCCAACCCAGGGATCAAACCCCAGTCTCCTGCATTGCAGGCAGATTCTTTACTTAGTGAGTCACTTGGGAAGCCCCAAGTCACACCACAGTCACCTTAATTTCTGATAAGATAAATCACCTTATCTCTGAATTTAGGTCAACTTATTTTGACCTTAACTCTATCTCTTCAATCATTTAGGAATATATTGCCAATAGCCTTGTTGTTGTTCAGTCACTCAGTCATGTCCGACTCTTTGCAACCCCATGGACAGTAGTCCAGCAGGCTCCTCTGCCGTGGAATTCTCCAGGCAAGAATACTAGAGTGGGTTGCCATTCCCTTCTCCAGGGGATCTTCCCAACCCAGGGATCGAACCCAGGTCTCCCACATTGTAGGCAGATTCTTTAGTCTCTGAGTCACCAGGAAAGCCCACTCTGTTAGGCAACCGTTGACCAAAACCACCTGCCTTGGCCAGGCATGATAATAACCTCTTACGTGAGTTGTCTCACAGCAGGAAGTCCCAAAAAGGAACATGATGCTGCTGCCAAAAACCAACTAGGGGAATTTGGGAGGGGCCAGGAGGAGGGAGGAGATGCCAGCCCATAATAAGTCCTGCCAATCTCCCAGAAACCCTCACACTGGATCCATCTTGGCTGAGAGATGCACGTGTCACCAGGAAGGACCCTGCGTCAGAGCGAATATGAACACAAGCAAGATGATTGGCCAGAGACACCCCAGAAGGCTAATACCACCACCATAAAACCCGAGACTGTGAGCCATGTGGCAGCAGAGCAGTTCTCTTAGGTTCCCTCACCCTGCTGCTCTCTACCCAAACACCCCTCCCCAATAAAGTACTTTGGTTTATAAGTACATGTGTTTCCTCAGACAATTCATTTCTGAGTGTTAGACAAGAGCCCACTCTCGGGCCCTGGAAGGAGTCCCCTTCCGGTAATACCTGAACTTGTGTTTATTTTCAGTTCAGTTATCACAGGCAGTTTCTGTAAGGGGCATGTGTGTTCTTGCTCTTATACTGATTTTTTTTTTTTTTTCCTGAAACACATCAGCTCTTTTGGTTATTTATTAGGCATCAATCAAAACTCTAGGTAAGACAAATAAAAGGCTCTCCCTAACATCAGACAGCTTATTTTTTCACATGACCAGGATAGACTTGAGTCAACCCACTCATCCTTGGTGCCTCTTCTCAGTTCTGTGTATAAACCCAGTCACAGACCAAGACCTGGTTGTTGTCAGGAATCAATCAGAAAGACATGTGAATAGAGCAGTTTCCAGAATCAAAGAGAAGAGAACTAGAATTCTGTTCTTTTGAAAAGAATTAACTAGAACATAGAGGGCAGGAGATCCCTTCTTAGTCGTGTCACTGTCTCAAAGGCAGAACTAGGAAAGAGAATAAAAAAGAGATTTCACAGGGAGATGGAAAAGACTGGTGAGAAAAAAAAAAAAGGCAGTAACAACAAAAACACCCTAAAGTCATCTGAAGTTTGAAAGCCCCGACTGAAACACTGAGAACTTCCCAAATGGTTAAATTTTTGAAAGCTGTGCCTGTGTTTGGGAGTGGAGGGGAGGGAAGGTAGATTTCAGGCTTTGTTCCAACTGATTTAAACTAAGACAAGATAGTTGATCATTCTGCTGAAAAGCAACAGACTTACAGAACAATGAGGGTGAGTACAGTGTTTGAGACAAGTTACTATAGTTCTTTTACTACAAAAGCAAAACATTTTTTGTTCTGTTGGATTGGCTTTTATCCCAATCCCCAAGGAAGACTTCCAGTTCAGTGCAGTCACTCAGTCATGTCCAACTCTTTGCGACCCCATGAACCACAGCACACCAGGCTTCCCTGTCCATTACCAACTCCCAGAGTCCACTCAAACCCATGTCCGTTGAGTCGGTGATGCTATCCAACCATCTCATCCTCTGTCGTCCCCTTCTCCTCCTGCCCCCAATCCCTCCCAGCATCAGAGTCTTTTCCAGTGAGTCAACTCTTCGCATGAGGTGGCCAAAGTACTGGAGTTTCAGCCTCAGCATCAGTCCTTCCAATGAACACCCAGGACTGGTCTCCTTTAGGATAGACTGGTTGGATCTCCTTGGTGTCCAAGGGACTCTCAAGAGTCTTCTCCAACACCACAGTTCAAAAGCATCAATTCTTCGGCGCTCAGCTTTCTTTATAGTCCAACTCTCACATCCATACATGACCACTGGAAAAACCATAGCCTTGACTAGATGGACGTTTGTTGGCAAAGTAATGTCTCTGCTTTTGAATATGCTATCTAGGTTGGTCATAACTTTCCTTCCAAGAAGTAAGCATATTTTAATTTCATGGCTGCAGTCACCATCTGCAGTGATTTTGGAGCCCAAAAAAATAAAGTCTGACACTGTTTCCACTGTTTCCCCATCTATTTGCCATGAAGTGATGGGACCATACGCCATGATCTTAGTTTTCTGAATATTGAACTTTAAGCCAACTTTTTCACTCTTATCTTTCACTTTCATCAAGAGGCTCTTTAGTTCTTCACTTTCTGCCATAAGGGTGGTATCATCTGCATATCTGAGCTTATTGATATTTCTCCCGGCAATCTTGATTCCAGCTTGTGCTTCCTCCAGCCCAGCGTTTCTCATGATGTACTCTGCATATAAGTTAAATAAGCAGGGTGACAATATAGAGCCTTGACATACTCCTTTTCCTGTTTGGAACCAGTCTATTGTTCCATGTCCAGTTCTAACTGTTGCTTCCTGACCTGCATATAGGTTTCTCAAGAGGCAGGTCAGGTGGTCTGGTATTTTTATCTCTTTCAGAATTTTCCACAGTTAAAGAATGAAATTAGATAAGATTCAGTAACTTTTATTGATCACTGCCTGAAAATTTTAAAAATGTGATTCTATAGAGGTCAAATAAACCTCTTCTGCTGCTGCTAAGTCGCTTCAGTCGTGTCCGACTCTGTGCGACCCCATAGATGGCAGCCCACCAGGCTTCCCCATCCCTGGGATTCTCCAGGCAAGAACACTGGAGTGGGTTGCCATTTCCTTCTCCAATATATGAAAGTGAAAAGTGAAAGTGAAGTCGCTCAGTCATGTCCGACTCTTAGCGACCCCATGGACTGCAGCCTACCAGGCTTCTCTGCCCATGGGATTTTCCAGGCAAGAGTACTGGAGTGGGTTGCCATTGCCTTCTCCACAAGAACACTCTACATAAATATAAAAAATAACTCTTTCAATTGCCTGTTAAGTGTAACTATTATTTGTTCAATATGGAAGACATACAGAACAAGCAAAGACAAAGCCAGACATTTCCACCAAAGACCTACAGTCTCAAGGTTGTTTCAACAGCAGGTAGACTGGCTGGTTGAGAAAGGAGAAAGCAAAAGAAATTGATCTCAGACAATCTCCTGGAGCATGTTTTTTTTCCCCCTTTATGGTTTCACATCTCAACTACTAATAAGAGAAAGTTTTATTTCTACTTTATTGTGTGTTTTTTTGGTTTTTGCATACTTTGCAATTTTTTATTGGATTCCAGCCATTGTGAATGTTACCTTTTAGGTACAAAATATTTTAATATCCTTATAAATATTTTTGAAGTTTGTTCTGAGATACAGTTAACTTTCTTGGAAACAGTTTGATCCTTTTGAATATTAGTTTACTTTTTTGCTCAACAAGGCAAGAGCAGTTGAGTCCAGGGTTAATCATACTCTATTGCCGAAGTAAGATTCTTCTGATTTCTCTAGCCAAAGCCCCCAGGAATTGTGGGTTTTTCTAGCCTGACTGGTAAAAACAGGCATAATTCCTGGTACTGGGTACGCTCCAGGCACTGTCACTTCTCATTCTTTTTGGTGGTTCTTTCTCCAACCTTGACTAGTTTTCTCCTATGTATGTACTGATCATTCTCTGCTAAACACCCAAGGAGGAGCCTCAGCAGGTCTCTGGGGTTTTCTCTGTGCAGCTCTCTTCTCTCCTGTGCTTTGTCCTACAAACTATAGCTGCCTTGTTCTCCCCTGACTCTCAGCCCCATCTAACTCAACTCAAGGAGTTCTCCTGTGTTCCTCCTCCTTGCCCCATGGACTGGACGCTCTCTAAAGGCAGTGTTTGGGGCAGTCATAGAGTATACCTCACTTGTTTCTCATCTCTTAGGGATCACATCCTGCCCAATATGATCTCAGATCACACTCAAGGGCTAATATCCAGTGTCTTCAAAACTACTGCTTTATAATATTTTGTCTGAGTTTTTTAGTTTTTTTAGGCAGTATTGTAAATCTAATCCCTCTTTTTCCAGCTTGGCCAAAAATGGTCATCCCTACTAAAAGGTTTTTGAAATTTCCACATGTGAGCCTCACTGCAATGAAGGTGGGTGACGCTCTCTTCAATGCTCTTTGATGGGAAAACAGAGACCATTAGACTCTTTAGTTCCTACCAGCTACATAACAAGAAACCCAGCTGGTTTAAAAGGATCTGTTGCTTTTTGGATTCCAAGGCAAGCTGTTGACTTAATGTAGAGGACGCCAGGGATACATAAACCAGCACTCTTGTTTCTGTTTATAATCACCAATGTATGTGCCTCAGTCTCTGGTGCTGCAAAAAGAAGATATTCAACAGTTGGGGACAGTGTGTGTCTCTTTCTCTCTACTCCTCTCTCTTTCTTCCTTTCTTTTCATTTTTTTTTTTTTAAGATTCACCACCTGCTTCATATCTCCCAAGAAAAATCAAGAAGAGACTCATGTCCACATTCAGGTTAGAGACCATAATGGGGGTCTGGTATATGCCTTAAAACACCATTGAAACAAAAACTCCCCTACCCACCAAGAAGGCAAAATTCAGAAAGAAATAAGCAGAGTTGCCTGGCCTAGCCATCCTGTTTTCTACTTACAGATGAGAAAACCAAGATTCAGAGTTAAATGACTTGCTCCAAATACAATACAGTGAGTAAACAATATACATATGCACTCAAATTGAGACCTGATTCTAAAATGCCTGCCCAACACACCATAATAGCACACACCCTTTCTCCAAATGCAGACCATAGTTCTACCAGCTAATGGGATCAAAGTTAACAGGGTCTCAAACAGATCAGATCAAACTCCTACCTCCTTCTCCATGGCACCATTACCAGAGGGGCTGCAGTGCTATTCCCCAGCTTCCGCTCAATTCTTATCTTCTTAGGACTGCCCTTAAGAGTCACTTAAAAGTCCTCTTGTCTCCAAAGAGATGGGCTGGTGGGATGAAGGTTGGGCGGGCAGGCAGGCTATAGCCAAGGAAAGATGAGACACCAAAAAGCACCCTCCTCAAACCCTGTAGTCTACTAGGGAGTTTTCTGGTAGAAAAATGCCCGATTAGCTGCTCGTCCATCATGTAAAAATGTTTTCCTGCCCCTCTTTTCCTTACTGTTCTCTTTCTACTAAATACTCATCAGCAGTCCTGTTGCCACTTGGATTGTAACTCTCTGGAATGGACATTGGGTTGATTTGTGTAGGGTGATCAGGAGAGATTATATAATATTCCCTCCTCTGTCTGCTACAGATTAGTAGAAGAGCTAGTGCACAGTCTTCTTTTTCTATTCATATATCTCACAGAAGCTAAATCTAGAGTATCAAAACTCTGAATTGCTTGTATATTGGCCCCTTAACTTGAAATCAAGGCAAACGGATCAGCAAGTGATTGGTAAAGATGATACAGTGTAGATGCCCTGAAGATGCTAATATCTTAGACAAATGCAGTGTTACCATGAGCAAAGAATAAAGGGCAAGTTCTAAGAGGCTATGAGACAATATATTTTTCTAGAAATGATATAAACAACAACACAAATGCACTAAAACGGACACAGTCTATTATCTTTAATAGAAGTTTCTAAGTTTTCAATGTATCTTTGCTTTCCTTGGTACCTATCATTTAACTGCATGCCCTTTCATACACCCATGCCAAGTGGAAGGTGCTTGATCATACACACTGGCACAGAAGCAAGCTACTGCTTGTTCTGGCATTTCCGCCTCTCTTTAAAAAAAAGAAAAGTCTTAGAAAACAAGTAGGCAGGTTTGAATATGTTGTGTTAAGACATCATTCCAATACCCTGGTCACCCTTCAAACATTACATCAACAGCTCCATTCAGCACTTTTCTGACCTGTGAGGCATCTTCATCTCTCCCGAGGATTGGAGATGAAGGCTCCGTGCACAGTGAATGAGCTCTGGGGCAGAATGTAAGATCGGGTGCAGTCCACGGGCAAGGATAAATCCTGGCAGAACACTGACACCATCAGTCATGCTTTGTCTGAAGGCCACACCATAAAATCCACCACCCATTAATGTGCATTTGCTATGAACCAGCATACAAAATCAAGCTCTCCTTAACGCATGTCAGAACTACGCTAATCCCACTGAATGCTAATATCCTGTGGATTTCATTTGAATATCTTGTTTTCAACTCCAGCTCAAACCCTCTTCCTTAGGCAGATTTCTGGATCTAGAATGACACTTCTAATTTTCTTCCTGGTGTTTTTATTACTTCCCTAAATAAGGTAATTCAGCTCAGGGATTATTTACTCATGAGAATTGCCTTTTCAGGGAACCAAAAACTTGACTCCGGACTAAAGAGACCAATTCTTAGGATTAAAGAGTACAGTTAGGCTGTACTCTAGTATAGGTGGTTTACAGCTTACAGTTAACTGGTTTACAGTTAAACTAGCTTACCTGTATTCCATACAAAGTTTGACTGTAGCTTTCCTGGCAGCAGTATGATATATACCTGATGTTGGAAACAGCTATGACATAGTTAAAAACACAAGGACACTGATTACATGTGAAAACTACAGCTGTTAGCCTAAGGATTGTCATTTTTATCAAAGCTTCACAAAGTCCCCTTGGTATCCATACATTTGTTCTTTACATCTGTGTCTCTATTTCTGCATTGTAAATATAATAATTTTTTTTCAGATTCTACATATATGCATTAGTATACAAATTTGCTTTTCTCTTTCTGACTTACTTCACTCTGTATGACAGTCTCTAGACCCATCTCTGCAAATGACTCAATTTCGTTCCTTTTTATGGCTGAACAAAATATTTCATTCTGTGTGTGTGTGTGTGTGTGTGTGTGTGTGTGTGTGTGTGTGTGTGTGTGTGTGTAGGCTTCCCAGTAGCTCACCTGGTAACCACATACCACATGTGGGGTGGGATGAATTGGGAGATTGGGATTGACTTATATATACTATTGATATTATGTATAATACAGAGAACTAATGAGACCCTACTATATAGCACAGGGAACTCTATTCAATGCTCTGTGGTGACCTAAATGGGAAAGAAATCCAAAAGAGCAGGGACATATGTATATGTTACCTGATTCACCTTGCTATATAATAGAAACTGACACGACTCTGTAAAGTGACTATACGCCAGTAATTTTCTAAGTTTCAAAAAGCCAAGGAAAAGCAATTTATTTCTCACCTGTGTTCATTCTCAGCAAATGTTTACTGAACACCTGCTGTGTACAAGGTATTGTACTAAGAAAGCTCTGAGAAAGTCAAAGTCCCTGCCTTCATGAGGATTGGTGAGAGAGCCAGGTAATAACAAATAGGAATGATGGAAATGAAGAAAATAAGACAGGCTTAAGGTATAGAAAGTGGGACTGAGTCCTACTATACACAGGAGGATCAGACAAGGCCTCACTGGGGATACAGCATTTGCACAAAGTTCTAAATAATGTAAAATAACGCTGGTGACAAGACCTACTATAGAGCTCATGGAACTCTGCTCAGTGTTATGTGGCAGCCTGAAAGGGAGGGCAATTGGGGGAGAATGGATAGTGTATATGTATGGTTGAGTCCCTTTGCTGTTCACTGGAAACTATCACGGTGTTGTCAGGCTATACCCCGATACAAAATTAAAAGTTGTGTTTTTTTTTAAAGAATGTTGGTGAAAACTGTGCTACTGGCAGAGTGAAGAGCAAAGAGAAAGGTTCAGAGATGCAAATGAGCCTGGCATGTTCTGGAAACGATGAGAAGGCTTATGTGTGGCTGGAATCCCATGGGGGACATAGGAAGGAAAAGGAGGTAGAGATAAAGAGATAGGCAGGGACCAGGTCATGGAGGCCCTGTGAGACGTGGAAAAGCAGAGATTTAAAAATCCAGAGGATGAAGCCTGGAGTACACTCTCAGAGATGACTCCTCTGGCTACTCTGGGGAGACAGACTTTAGAGGAACAGGATTTGAAGCAGGGTCCAGTGAACTAGACACTAAGATGGAGATTGGTAGTGCTCTGGACCAGAGGGGTAGACAATTAATTGTTCTCTTTTCAGTATGTGGAAGCTGAAAGGCCTGCTAAGAATCTAAGCGGACAACAATTGGGTCTAGAATCTGGAGGTCAGGGGACCAGAGCAGGACTAGAGACAGCTCAGGAGACAGCAGCAAGAGGGGTTACTTAAAAACAAGGAACTGCTCGAGATCTCAAAGGAAATCTCAAAGATCTCTGCAAGGGCAGAGAAAAGACTTCAATATCTAGATGTTAAGAAGAGCCAAAGCAAGAGCAGGAAACCCAGGGAGTAGAAAGGAATCAGACTACTGCATGGTGTTACTCTGCCATAAAAAGGAAACGAAGTTGAGTCATTTGTAGAGATGAGGATGAACCTAGAGACGATCATACAGAATGAAGTAAGCCAAAAGAGAAAAACAAGTATCATATATTAATGCATATGTGTGGAATCTAGGAAAATGGTAGAGATGAATCTATTTGCAGGGCAGGAACAGAGACACATGTGGGGAAGGGGGGGTGAGATAAACTGGGAAAGAAGCGTTAACATATATACACTACCCTGTGGAAATAGCGAGTGGGAAGCTGCTGTACAGCACAGGGAGCTCAGCTCGGTGCTCTGTGAGGACCTAGAGGGGTGGGATGTGGGAGGGTACCTCCAAAGGGAGGGTATATATGTACACATGTAGCTGATTCACACTGTTGTACAGCAGATACCGATACTATATTGTAAAGCAACCATATTTCAATTTTTAAAAGAAATTCAGAACTGTCTATTGGGATCTCCATGGAAGTTTTACATCCATCACTCCATGCTATTAGATGCTGACAACGAACAACAACAACAAAAAAGTGTTTTTAAATGAAGAAAAGTTAATTATGACAAACTCTACTGAAACGCTAATAAGGAAAATGACAGAGATTGGACCACCAATGCTTCAGTGTGAAGGGCAAGTTAAACTCAAAAATAAATTTCCAGGAAACTATTTAATCTAGTGTCCAGCTTGGAAAAAAATTAATTTTCTGAGCGCATCAAAGTGTTATAACTTTTGTACCGGAATGTTTAAGAAATTTAACAAGAATATTTCAACAGCTTTAACAAGTGTTCAGTTTGTATTGAACATATTGAACTAGAACTTTAACAAAAGTTCTAGTGAAATAGTTCAGTTCAGTTGCTCAGTCGTGTTCAACTCTTTGTGACCCCGTGGACTGCAGCTTGCCAGGCTTCATTGTCCATCACCAAATTCTGGAGCTTGCTCAAATTCATGTCCATTGAGTCCGTGATGCCATCCAACCATCTCATCCTCTGTCATCCCCTCTCCTCCTGCCTTCAGTCTTTCCCAGCATCAGGGTCTTCTCCAATGACTCAATTTTTCACATCAGGTGGCCAAAGTATTGGAGCTTCAGCATCAGTGCTTCCAATGAATATTCAGGGTAGATTTTCTGTAGGATTGACCTGTTTGATCTCCTTGCAGTCCAAGGGACTCTCAAGAGTCTTCTCCAACACCACAGTTCAAATGCATCAATTCTTTGGTGCTCAGCTTTCTTCACAGTCCAACTCTCACATCCATACATGACTACTGGAAAAACCACAGCTTTGACTAGATGGACCTTTGTTGGGAAAGTAATGTCTCTGCTTTTAAATATGCTGTCTAGGTTGCTTATAGATTTTCTTCCAAGGAGCAGGCGTCTTTTAATTTCATGGCTGCAGTCATCATCTGCAGTAATTTTGAAGCCCTCCAAAATAAAGTCTCTCACAGTTTCCATTGTTTCCCCATCTATTTGCCAAGAAGTGATGGGACTGGATGCCATGGTTTTTGTTTTCTGAATGTTGAGTTTTAAGCTAGCCTTTTCACTCTCCTTTCACTTTCATCAAGAGGCTTTTTAGTTCTTCTTCACTTTCTGCCATAATGGTGGTGTCATCAGCATATCTGAGGCTATTGATATTTCTCCTAGCAATCTTGATTCCACCTTGTGCTTCATCCAACCTGGCATTTCACATGATGTACTCTGCATATAAGTTAAATAATCAGGGTGACAGTAAACAGCTTTGATGTACTCCTTTCCCAATTTGGAACCAGTCTGTTGTTCCATGTCCAGTTCTAACTGTTGCTTTTTGACCTGCATATAGATTTCACAGGAGGCAGGTCAGGTAGTCTGGTATTTCTATCTCATGAAGAATTTTCCACAGTTTGTTGTGATCCACACAGTCAAAGGCTTTGGCGTAGTCAATAAAGCAGAAGTAGATGTTTTTCTGGAACTCTTTTGCTTTATTGATAATCCAGTGGATGTTGGCAATTTGATCTCTGGTTCCTCTGCCTTTTCTAAATCCAGCTTGGACATCTGGAAGTTCATGGTTCATATACTGTTGAAGCCTGGCTTGAAGAATTTTGAGCATTACTTTGCTAGCATGTGATATGAGCGCAACTGTGCTGGAGTTTGAACATTCTTTGGCATTGCCTTTCTTTGGGATTAGAATGAAAACTGACTTTTTCCAGTCCTGTGGCCACTGCTGATTTTTCCAAATTTGCTGGCATATTGAGTGCAGCACTTTCACAGCATCATCTTTTAGGATTTGAAATAGCTCAACTGGAATTCCATCACCTCCACTAGCTTTATTAGTAGTGATGTTTCCTAAGGCCCACTTGACTTCACATTCCAGGATGTCTGGCTCTAGGTGAGTGATCACACTATTGTGATTATCTGGGTCATGAAGAATTTTCTTTGTACAGTTCTTCTGTGTATTCTTGCCAACTCTTCTTAATATCTTCTGCTTCTGTTAGATCCATACCATTTCTGTCCTTTTTTGAGCCTATCTTTGCATGAAATGTTCCCTTGGTATCTCTAATTTTCTTGAAGAGATCTCTAGTCTTTCCCATTCTATTGTTTTCCTCTACTTCTCTGCACTGATCACTGAGGAAGTCTTTCTTATCTCTCCCTTGTTATTCTTTGGAACTCTGCATTCAGATAGATATATCTTTCCTTTTCTCCTTTGCCTTTTGCTTCTCTTCCTTTCTCAGCTATTTGTAAGGCCCCCTCAGACAACCATTTTGTCTTTTTGCATTTCTTTTTTTGGGGACTGGTCTTGATCTCTGCCTCCTGTACAATATCATGAACCTCCATCCATATTTCTTCAGGCACTCTGTCTATCAGATCTAATCCCCTCAATCTATTTGTCACTTCCACTGTTTACTCATAAGGGATTTGATTTAGGTCATACCTGAATGGTCTATTGGTTTTCCCTACTGTCTTCAATTTAAGTCTGAATTTGGCAATAAGGAGTTCATGATTTGAGCCACAGTCAGCTCCCAGTCTTTTTTTTTTTTTTTTTTTTTTTGCTGACTGCATAGAACTTCTCCGTCTTTGGCTACAAAGAATATAATTAATCTGATTTCAGTGTTGACCATCTGGTGATGTCCATGTGTAGAGTCTTCTCTTGTGTTGTTGGAACAGGATGTTTGCTATGACCAGTGCATTCTCTTGGAAGAACTCTATTAGCCCTGCTTCATTCTGTACTCCAAGGCCAAATTTGCCTGTTACTACAGGCATTCCTTGACTTCCTACTTTTGCATTCCAGTCCCCTATTATGGATAAAACTGGAGCCTATTATACAGAGTGAAGTAAGTCAGAAAGAAAAACACCAATACAGTATATTAACATATATATATATATATGGAATTTAGAAAAATGGTAACAATGACCCTATATGTGAGACAGCAAAAGAGACACAGATGTATAGAACAGACTTTTGGACTCTGTGGGAGAAGGCGAGGGTGGGATGATTTGAGAGAATAGCATTGAAACATGTGTATTACCATATGTGAAACAGATCCCCAGTCCAGGTTTGATGCATGAGACAGGGTGCTCAGGGCCTGATGCACTGGGATGACCCAGAGGGATGGGATGGAGAGGGAGGTGGGAGGGGGGTTGGGTTCAGGATGGGGGGACACATGTACCCCCATGGCTGATTCATGTCATTGTATGGCAAAACCACTACAATATGTAAAGTAATTAACCTCCAATTAAAATAAATAAATAAATTTTTAAGAAAGAAAAGGACATCTTTTTTGGGTGTTAGTTCTAGAAGGTCTTGTAGATCTTCATAGAACAGCTCAACTTCAGCTTCTTCAGCATTATGGGGCATAGACTTGGATTACTATGATATTGACTGGTTTGCCTTGGAAAGGAACAGAAATCATTCTGCTGTTTTTGAGACTGCACCATTGAAATAGTGAAATAATTAGAAAAGTATATTTCATTAGTAACAATCACAAGATCATTATCTCATACTATGTGTTTAAACTTACAATAATTTTTCCTACAGGATTATATGGGCTAATTCTTATTCTTTTCAGATGCTGTTGAATATAACTTTAATGTGAAACACTAATTCCCATTTTGAGATATTTCTGTGATTTAGATTGAAACATTCAAAAAATTTCTAACTGAAATTATAATTCTGAGTTGTATCTTATTTAAGTTGAAATCTAATTTTAAATTTATAATTATTGAAAATGGTTCATATCCTTTCAAGAATTTGCAAAAGAAAACTAAGAATAGTTATGTTTTTTTTTTTAATTTTTGTGTTCAGAAGAAATGTTTATTAAAAATGCAAAACCAGTTTAAAAATAATAATAATAAAGTTAACAACCAACAAGGACCTACTGTCTAGCACAGGGAAATCTGCTCAATGTTATGTGGCAACCTGGATGAGGGTGGATTAAGGGAGAACGGGTACTTGTATATATGTATAGCTGTGTCACTCTGTTATGCTCTTAAAAATACAAAACTATATCAAATGGGTTTGAGTGAGTGCCCTGGTGGAACTGCAGCTCAAACAAGA
Source organism: Bos javanicus (assembly GCF_032452875.1). NCBI lineage: Eukaryota > Metazoa > Chordata > Mammalia > Artiodactyla > Bovidae > Bos > Bos javanicus. Next base: position 17,106,397 of record NC_083879.1, on the reverse strand, counting down.
TGAAAACACAGCCCTCAGAGTTGGAGAAAATATTTGCAAATTAAGCAACTGACAAAGGATTAATCTCCAAAATATACAAACAACTCATGAAACTCAATGTCAAAAAAAAAAATCCAATCAAAAAATGGGTGGGGGACCTAAGTAGATATTTCTCCAAAGAAGACATACAGATGGCTAAAAGGCACAGGAAAAGTGCTCAACATCACTAATTATTAGAGAAGCGAAGATCAAAACTATAACGAGGTATCACCTCATACTGGTCAAAATGGCCACCATCAAAAAATCTACAAACAATAAATGCTGGGAAGAATGTAGAGAAAAGGGAAACTTCTTGAACTGTTCGTGGGAAAGTAAATTGATATAGCTACTATGGAGAACAGTATGGGAAGTTCCTTTAAAAACTAAAAATAGAACTACCATATGACCCAGTAATCCCACTACTGGGCATATAGCTTGAGAAAACCATAATTTAAAGTTTAAGCATTCAAAAAACTAAGATCATGGCATCCAGTCCTATCACTTTGTGCAAATAGATGGGGAAACAATGGAAACAGTGACAGACTTTATTTTCTTGGGCTCCAAAATCACTGAAGACAGTGACTGCAGCCATGAAACTAAAAGACACTTACTCCTTGGAAGAAAAGCTATGACCAACCTATATAGCATATTAAAAAGCTGAGACATTACTTTACTGACAAAGGTCCCTCTACTTGAAGTTATGTTTTTCCCAGCAGTCATGTATGGATGTGAGAGTTGGACCATAAGTGCTGAAAAGCTGATGCTTTTGAACTGTGCTGTTGGAGAAGACTCTTGAGAGTCCCTTGGACTGCAAGGAGATCCAACCAGTCCATCCTAAAGGAAATCAGTCCTGAATATTCATTGGAAGGACTGATGCTGAAGCTGAAGCTCCAATACTTTGGCCACCCGATGCGAAGCACTGACTCATTGGAAAAGACTCTGATGCTGGGAAAGATTGAAGGCAGGAGGAGAAGGGGATGACAGAGGATGAGATGGTTGGATGGCATCACTGACTCAATGGACATGAGTTTGAGCAAGCTCCGGGAGTTGGTGATGGACAGGGAAGCCTGGAGTGCTGCAGTCCATAGGGTCCCAAAGAGTCAGACATTGACTGAGTGACTGAACTGAAAGTTTAAGCAAATAGAAAAATGATATTTAAAAGCATCTAAAGAAAATGGAAATTAGTCAAAACCCTATGGGCAAATGTGAAGTACTGACAAGGTAAATCGTGACATGAGTAATCAATAAAAGTTTGCAGAAATACGATAAAGCAAAAGGTAAAATCAGATAGGTGGTGAGGACAACTAAAACTCCAGAAAAGATTGCTATTCTGGATCAATAAATCTGAACTAGTGAGAAAATAACACAGATACGTCAAAACAAAGACGTCAAATATTAAAGCTGAGATACTAATTGCCAAAACTAAAAACACAAAGCTGACAAGCTACCAGAGAAAATGCATCAAAGAATATTAAAAAGGTAGAATGTTTGGAAAGAAAAACAGATTTGACACAAATATTTAAACTGAATTTAATTTTCCTTGAAAACATCAAAAATGCATTTTACATGAAATGATGTGAATTAAAAGCCATTTTAATCTCAACTTAAAAATTTCAACTCGCAAGTATTTCCAAACTAGCAACACAAGAAGAGAATGAGAGTCCTATATTTTAAGCATCAGTGTAAATAAATGGCATTAGTCGGTATTTTCTGTTTTCAAGTCACAAGAGAAAAACTTTTAAGAGGTCCGGTTCATCTATTTAAGCCAAGACTCACAAATTACAAGTGACAGTCCAGCCAGCAGACTGGCTTTGGGGGGTCAGGGTCCTTCCCTGTCATTTGTGCTGAGGAAAGACAGAGACAAGAGGTACAGGGCAGGCGTTAGGGCACCATGGTTCAGAGACTCATCTTTGGAGCCAGACTCCAGGGTTCAACCCTTGGATCTTTTATTTACAAGCTGTGTGACCTTGGGCGAGTTATTTAATCACTGTGTCTGAGTTTCCTGATCTGAAAAGAGATAATAGTAATATCTACCTTACCAGTGTGAGGATTAAGTGAAATATTTAAACAGTACTTAGAACAGTCCTTGGCACAGAGTAAGCTAACCAAGTAATGTAAGTTATTATTAGAGTCCGAGTATAGCCAGAATTAAGAATATGAGCTTCACCCAGAAGAAAATAAACACTGGTGATTTTGGAGCAGGAGAGTATGGTATATAAGAAAATTAATCTGACAGTCTTGAGAGTGAAATTCATATCTATAGCTTATCTCCACTGCTAGGTTACAAGGTCCCTGAGCACAGAACTTGTATCATGCTGCTGATGTGTTATGCAGCTGATCACATAGCTTTAAGCACAGAGCTGTGCCTAATAAGAGGCTTCCAGTAGATGAGTTTGTAGAATTGAACTGAGTAACTTTAAAGAGGAATTGGACTCCCTGGAAGTCCTGTGATTAAGATGGTGCTCCCAATACAAGGGGTATGGATTCAATTCCTGGTCAGGGAGTGTGGATCCCACAGGGTGAGATGCAGCTTAAAAAAAAAAAAAAAAAGTTAGGAAGAACTGGTGGAATTTGGTGACAACAGGAAGATACAGGAAAATAAAGAAGATCCAAGCATATTTTTCATGTTTTAAGGGTGCATGGTGGGAAAAACATGGCTACCATTTTTTAAAAAAGAAAGTTGGAAGAAAAGTTTAAGACAGTTTGAATTTGACGTGCGGGTAGTACGTTTAGGTGCAAATGTCTAGCAGATATTTAGAAATGTAAGGCTAAGCTTGGAAGATAAGATACGGCTGTAAATACAAATTTGGGGATCATCTGCCTCAATGTGTAAAAATGAAGTTGCTCAGTTGTATCAGACTCTTTGCGACCCCATGGACTGTAGCCTACCAGGTTCCTCCATCCATGGGATTTTCCAGGCAAGAACACTGGAGTGGGTTGCCATTTCCTTCTCCAGGAGATCTTCCTGACCCAGGGATTGAACCCAGGTCTCCAACATTGTAGGCAGACGCTTTACCATCTGAGCCACCAGGGAAGTCCCTCAATGTGTGAGTTACCACTATAAGGGCAGATGGAGCAACTAAGAAAGAGAACATAAGAATAAAAGAAGAGGCCAGAGAAGGACGTGGGAAAAGCCAAATGATTAGAGAGGTTTACAGAGTTAGATTCTGGAAGGATCAAAACAGGACTGCAATGAACAGAGGTAGAGCAGTTAATTTTAGATATCTACCAAGACACCACTTTCTTGATTAAAAACACATCATACTACCTTGGTCTGCCATGGCTCAGCTGGTAAAGAATCTGCCTGCGAATGCAGGAGACCCAAGAGACAAGGGTTCAATCCCTGGGTCAGGAAGATCCCCTAGAGAAGGAAATGATAACCCATTTTAGTATTCTTGCCTGGAAAATTTAATGCACAGAGGAGCCTGGTAGGCTACAGTCCATGAGACCCCAAAGAGTTGGAAATGACTAAGCATACGCACATACTGCCGAGCTTCCAAAAATCAACATAGCTTCTAAACAGTTCTGCCTTCATCTCCTTTCTATGGACTAATTTGAACAGAAACCTTATCATAATAGCTATTTTCTCCTTTTCCTCGGTAAATGTTGAAGCACTCAATATCAAAAATCCAAAATGATTTACTTCATATACTTGACCAGAGCTAAAATAGGAACTGACATTCCTGCAAGGAAACAGTAAAATTTGATGTCAGACAGAGCATGTTTTTTTCTTCTCGCAGTAGGAATTTTCTCTTTGTTAAGGTTTACTTTTTTTTTACTTCATATTTTCAGTAACTTAATTTGGGCTTGGTGGAAACTTTTTTTGAGGTGAATGACATAATAATAGCTAGAATATTAACTGGCATGTTCAGACAGGGATGAAAAACTATTTGAGGATAATGCAAATTGCAAGAACAGGAAGAGGGTGCTTAAATATCCAGAAGAACAAGTACAAACTGAATCTTTTTTTTTTTTTTTTCCCTGCATTCTTAGCAATTGGCACTTGGGTAAATCATGTGAAACAATCAGGAATAAGAAGTTTCTGACTGATCTGATAGCCTCTAAGAAACGTGTAGGAAGCTTACCTAAGTAATGGTAGATATTTCACAAAGATTTTTTTTTCTTTTTTTTTTAAATGTGAATACATGGAAAACAAAGATATTAGGGTTTGCTTGGGACTATATCCTAAAAACAAAACCCTAAAATTATGGAAATATATTATTATCTCTTACAATTAACACCTTTACTTATGTTATAACCACAACAGGGCATTAATTCTTAGGAAGAAAAAATGAATGTTGAAATATGACTTTTGTTTGACTTTTCAAATACAAGTATGCTAATCAATTCATGCTTGATTCTTATAGATGATCATAAAGAAACACGTTTCACACACACAAAAAGGAATCTAATTTTCTCAAGGGCCACTTAAGCCTCTGATATCCAAATCAGTATTTTTAAATCCATCGCTTCATGACCTTTGTTTCTCTTTGTCAAACAGTGTAAGTCTACCACATTTTCAACTCACAGCGGCTTTTCAGGTGACTAATCACCTTCATGGGTGGTATAAAATCTAAGCTCGGCGCACCAGTATTTGAGATTTCCCTTCACAACTGATCTCCGTCCCATTTGCATTAAACTTTCAAGTGTTTACAGTATTTGACATTGGACAAGGCTCTTCTTTATTTTCACAATGCATATGGAATAGATGCTCATGTTGTGACCAGTGAGATGCGAGAAAACAGAATCATTTTTTAAGAGCACACTTGAACAGAGGAACGTATCCCTGTAAAGACAATTTTGGTTTCCTCTTCAACTGTTTAAGGTGTTTGAATTATAAATATCGATTCCACAGACTTATCAGGCTATTTTTCAGGTTGGGTCATCCCTGTCTCTAACCCCAAAGACATGACATAAAAGAATAGGACAAACATCCAAAAGCTGAATAGCAAAGAAAGGACTATTTTCCTCTATCCCAAGGTTCAAATTAAATATGTGAATTCAAAGTAAATGAGCACTCTTCATTGGTAATAATAATAACCCAAAATTTACTGACAGATCATTATTTCCCAACAATGTTTCACTTGCCTTAATTCTACTTTTCTTTCTCTCTCACATAACCCTTTAAGTTGAGTATAATATCTCCATTTAACAGGCGGCAAAAGTGAGACTCAGGAAGGCTAGGGAACTTGCTAAATTTATAAAACTATTAAAAATATATATTGGTGTATAATCACTTTACAGTGTTGTGTTTGGTTCTGCAGCACAACCAAGTGAATGAGCTATGTGTATCCATACATTCCCACCCTCTCAGACCTCCCTCCCACCACCCTCTAGGTCATCAAAGACCACTGAGATGAGCTCCCTGTGCTATAGCAGCTTCCCACTAGCTATCTGTGTTACAATCCAGTCCAAAAATAGGCAGAAGACCTGAATAGACATTTCTCCAGAGAAGACATACAGATGGCCAAGAGGCTAATGAAGGGATACACAACATTGCTAATTATTAGAGAAATACAAATGAAAACCACTATGAGGTATCACCTTACACCAGTCAGAATGGCCATCATCAAAAAAATCTACAAAGAATAAATGCTAGAGAGGGTGTGGAGAAAAAGGAGCCCTCTTGCACTGCTGGTGGGAATGTAAAAAAAAAAAATTAATTATGAGATTTACAAGGGGAAAGATAGGGGTAGGGAATTTAGATATAAACTACTATGTATAAAATAAGCTACAAGCATATATTATACAGTGTAGGGAATAGAGTTAATATTTTATAATAACTGTAAATGGAGTACAACCTTTAAAAATCACGAGTCATTATGCTGTACACTTGAAACATATAATACTGTGAATAAACTCTACCTCAATAAAAAATTTATAAGAGATATACAAACTGACATGGTTTATATAAGAAAGGTTAAAGATTTTGATGCAATGGCATATGCAAACATTTTATTCTTTGGGGAAATGGTAGTTATTAGACTTATACACTAGCTCATAGATAAGACAGCTTACTTATGGTGATTAGAGATAGAGAGAGATGAAAGACCAACACATTCTTTACATGCCAAATAAACTATGAGCTTATGTTCTAACTCAGGTTAAATATGTTCCTGCACATTAGCTGCCAAGGACCGGAAGAATCTAGGATTATCTTTTGAGAACAGAGGTTAATCCAGAATTCCTTAGAATCATAATGGTGTCTGTGAGGGGGTAACCATGGCTTTAGTTGTTCTGTCTTATTTATCCAATAATCACCACATCTGACACTGATTTCCTTATGGGAAGGAAGCACTGGAATGAACTCTCAACAGCTAGGCAATTGCATGACCATTACTTACTGAAACAGTGAAAATACAAGCAAATGAAGTCAAATCAGTAGCAGTGGTGGTGGTGGTGCTCATTTGCAAATTATGACTACTAACAAGCCTTAGGCAACACTGACATTACATGATATCTTCACAGTGCTCTGTGCTGAACTGAGGGGGAAGGAAATCCCAAAAACAGAGGGGTATATGTATACACATGACTGATTCATTTTCCTGTACAACATAGAAACTAACAACATTAGAAAGCAACTATACTCTAATAAAAAAGTATTAAAAACATGAGAGTATCCAATTTATGACCATAGTTTAGACAGATATTTTGAGCATTAGGAACAATTTCCAAAATGCCTCCTTCTATAGAACCAATAAAAACCAAATCCTTTCCCTTAAAGTCCATTGATGGGTTATTTTGTATAAGTGGCAGAAACAAGGACTGGAATCTCTAACATTAAGTTATTCTTTAAACATTCTAAAAATTTCAAAGGTTTATGATTCCTTTTGCTAGTTCTCCTAGAACTATAAAAATGTGCATTCATCAGTGCAAGTCTAACCTGAAAACAAGCAAATAAATAAATGAGAAAACAAAAACCTACAGATCTACCACCTCCCTGGATATCACTGATGTACTTTGGGATCTTCACTGAGAGGTTTTTCAAATGACTGTTCAGTTCCCATCCATAGAGAATAACGGTCTCCTTGAACACACTTAAGCCAAGCTCCTCTGAGCCATTGGCTGGTCTAGGCTTGGCCTTGGGTTTCTGTCTCTTGTCTTTGTAGAGTCCAGTTTTTGCAAGAATTTTTCTAAATCAGCTTAGACAGACTTTCCCACCCAAATTACTCACTGACTACCATCCTCCAGGTAGTAGTTGATTACTCTGGTCTGCCTACAGCAAGAATTCTATTAGTTCAGTTTAGCAAAAAAATGGGCTTCCCCGATGACTCAGCTAGTAAAGAATCTGCCTGCAATACAGGAGACACAGGACGTGCAGGGTCAATCCCTGGGTCAGAAAGATCCCCTGAGAAGGAAATGGCAGTCCATTCCAGTATTCTTACCTGAAAAATCCCATGGGCAGAGGAGCCTGGCAGGCTACAGTCCAAAGGGTCACAAGGAGTCGGATGCAACTGAGCACGCACAGCGAAGAATTACTCTACAGTCTTAGAAATTTTCCATCTTCTTACCCCTACCCTGCTTCTTGGCTATAAATCCACACTTGCCCCTGCTGTATTGGGAATGGAGCCCAGTTCTATACTAGTTCTCTTTCCCCAATTACAACATTTCCTGAGTAAAATCTGTTTTGACTATCTTCACCACCATCCAGTTCTGGTTTTCTGTGACAAATGGATCAATTCCACTATATGAAATTGATATTGATGATGACTACAGTCCAGGTACTCTTCATATATCTCCAACTGTCTTTGAATCTATGCCTTAGTTTCTCTATCTCCAAGTAGGAGATAAAAATTGAATCTCCTTTACTTCGAGGACTAAATGAATTAATACAGGTACAACACTTAGAAGAGTACCTGGCATATACCAAACATTCATGACATGTTATCTACTTATTATTATTACCAAATTCTGTATCTATAAGTTGTTTTAAACCTCCAGTGATTTAACCATATGGATATTTCAGTATTATAAAGTCTTCTAATTAAGCTCTACATGCTTGCCCTTCAAACAAAATTTTCAGATACCACATATCCCACAAGTAACTCCAAGTAAAGAAGTGGAAATCTGTAAGTGACACACGGAAAATTATTTCATTGTTTTTTGTTCATACATGGGTGGCTCACATGGAAAAGAATCTGCCTGTAATGCAGGAGACCAGGGTTCAATCCCTGGGTCAGAAAGATCCCCTGCAGAAGGAAATGGCAACCCACTCCAGTATTCTTGCCTGTGGAATTCCATGGACAGAGGAGCCTGGTGGGCTACAGTCTCTAGGGTTGCAAAGAGTCAGACACGACTCAACGACTACTACTTCCAAACATATCAGTATAAATGTATGCTACATATTCACATGTGAATGGATTTTAAATCTTTCAGGGTTTGAAAAAGAAATAGTACCAGAAATATGAAAAGTGAGTCATCAAGAAAAGGTGGATATCAATAAATCAACCTATCAGAGACTACAAAAGGAAGGGATTAATAATATTCTGTCACATTGAACCATGCCTGACTCTCACTGGACTCCACATAAATTTATCAAGTTGAAATAATCTGAAGATACCAGGCTGTAAATAAGTTTTCCTGGGACTCAACAAATGCTAACTATTGTTACTATCAGTGAAAAGTGCTGAGTCACTTCCAACTTACACATTTGGTATTTGCAACACCTATTAGTTTCCAATCAAAAAGTTCTAGGGAAAAGTGTTGCACAGATGAATAGATAAGTAAACAAATGAATTAGGTCAATATCACTGTAACATGAGCATCTCTGGTCTTCTGTCTTTCCTCAGTCTAGGGCTGAAATTTCCTTTTTCTCTACCTGTGTATATCTCCTTCTTGAGGTTGCTTCCTCCCCCTCCTCCTTAGTTTTACTTCATTTACTCCCTTTTTTTAGTATGTGTGCTGCCTTTCTTTTCCTTTTCAATCTCTCCAATTATGTAAACAAATTGGTAAGCTTTAGTTTAAAAACAGAAGATTGGGAGGTTCAAGAGGGAGGGGACATATGGATACCTTTGATTAATTCATGTTGATGTATGATAGAAACCAACACAATATTATAAAGCAAGTATTTGTCAATTAAAAATAAAAAGGATGATTGAATACACATTTTAAGCTTCCTTTTCTTCTCAAAACACCTCTAAAATGAATACACAGATTTATTTTTCCCCCAAAGGCATAAATCCTCAAGGGCAAAGAGACAAATGTCAACAAGATTTGAGAAGCTAGGAACCAGATGGGTGGGCAGTAAATGACTTAACAAACCTGCAAACCCAAAGACCAGTCTGGTTAATGGGGAAGCTCTCAAAGCAACCAGTGTATACTACAGTTCCCTAGTACTCAGAAATTGAAGTCACCTGGTACCCCTGAAAGGACTGGGTGAAGGTAGAGCTGACTGGTTGAAAAGTCTGTCTAGAAAGAAAAGAGATACTCTCTTCAATCTCAAAGAAGGGGTTTCCCTAGTGGCTCAGATGGTAAAGAATATGCCTTCAATGCAGGAGACCTGGGTTTGATTCCTGTATCGGAAAGATGCTCTGGAGAAGGAAATGGCAATCCACTCCAGGATTCTTGCCTGGAAAATCCCACGGACAGAGGAGCCTGGCAGGTTATAGTCCATGGGGTCACAAAGAGTCAGACATGGCGGAACAACTAACAACAACACCCTTCAATCTCAATGGAAGAGAGAAAATTGACTCTCTGAATATGATAAACTGGGCAGATTCTCAGGAGTACCAGGCACAGTTAGGAACAAAAATATCAAACCTAAACTTGCTAGACTGAGCGAAAATCTACTCACCAAATGGTGAGATCCCCAGCCACTCCCCCGCTCAGATCTCAGAAGAGAGTCAACTAGATATTTACCTTCCAAAGGTAACTGAAAGTCTTTTCAAGGAAATATAATCAACCTAAGAGGAAAAACCTAATGATACACATGGGTGAGTGATCGCCACCACCAAAAAACAATGTATAGGAACCCCTATCCCCAAAACACACACACGGTGCTTAGCATCAGGATTTTCAGTCCCTCACCCTTAAATAAGACGGGTGAGCCTGAGAACATCAGATATTTGAATAGGGCCTCTCACATAGCAGAGATTGAATCCATCAGGGAAAGGGAAATTGGCAGAAAAATAGACATTGCAGGGAAAAGAAAACAAACCAAAGATCCTTTTCTTTCAGACAAGGGAGAGAAAACCTTACAGCTATGAAAAAAAGAATAGGATGCTACAAACATGTGATATTCTGGGACAAAAGAGAGCTCTTGGAAGTTAAAAATGCAATAATAGAATGAAAAAAAATTCCAGAGAAGGGTTAGAAAGTAAAGTTGCAGAAATCCCTCAGAAAGTGGCTCAAAAGAGCAAAAAAGAAAAAAAAAGAAAGAAAGAATATTAGAGAATCAGCCTAGAAAGCTCAGCATCTCAATAAAAGAATTCCATCAATAAAAACAAAGAGAATCAATACAAATAAACCAAAGAAAGGATCCAGACAAGTTTCCAGAACTGACATATATGAACTCCCAGATTGAAGACCCCACTGAGTGTCTAGCTCAAGAGAAAAGATCGAATCCAAACAAGCCCTTTCCTAGTGGAACTCAGAGTCTATGGGGAAGGGTTCACAGAGTCCCTTCTTTAAAGTTAGGTTCTAGACAAAGAGGAATCAGAAGGATGTTGGTCTATTCAAGACGACCCCAGAAACTAGGAGACAACCGAACAATGATTTCAGTATTCAAGAAAAATTATTCCTCATCTAATTTTCCCTGAAAAGGAAACTACTAATGGTGAGGATAAAAAAAAAAAAAAACTCAAAATTTACTCTTCTGCATCCTTTCTTGGAGAAGGCAATGGCACCCCACTCCAGTACTCTTGCCTGGAAAATCCCATGGACGGAGGAGCCTGGTGGGCTGCAGTCCATGGGGTCGCTAAGAGTCGGACACGACTGAGCGACTTCACTTTCACTTTTCACTTTCACGCATTGGAGAAGGAAATGGCAACCCACTCCAGTATTCTTGCCTGGAGAATCCCAGGGACGGGGGAGCCTGGTGGGCTGCCGTCTATGGGGTTGCACAGAGTTGGACACGACTGAAGCGACTTAGCAACACCACCACCAGCAGCAGCATCCTTTCTTAGGAATCTGCTGGATGAGCTGTGCTATAACAGGAATATAAACAAAGAAAGAAAGCAACGTGGACTACAGAACTCAGGGCCGTCAACACACAAGAGAGACAAAGATAATCTTTGAGATAATGGTTAGAGACTAGAGTTGTGCGACAGGTCTAGAGAGGTTCCAGCAGTGGTCAGAGCAGAAACGCACAGGGCTCCATGCAGGATGTTGGGTTTCCCTGGTGGCTCAGCACTAAAGAATTTACCTGCAGTGCTGTAGATGTGGCAGACATGGGTTCAATCCCTGGGTCAGGAAGATCCTCTGGAAAAGGGCATGGCAACCCACTCCAGTATTCTTGCCTGGAGAGTCGCATGGACAGAGGAGCCTGGTGGGCTACAGTCTGTGGGGTTACAAAGAGTTGGACACGACTGAAGCAACTTAGCACACACCAGGCAGGATGTGACCATGAAGACTGAGTTTACAGGGTGTTTGTCTATGAATACATACAGAAGAGATTTACATTTTAAGCAGAGTCCTGAGCTGGATTAGTAATAAACCCCTAAAAAGTAAGTAAACCAGAATGCAATTGTTAAAAATCAAGGAATAAGGGAAATGTAGTATACCACATGGCCAAGTTGTGAAGAAATGTCACAATCACAATAATATACAAGCTGAACATAGATCAAACTAAAAATTAGATACAGGAAGATGAGTGAAGGATGTATGTGTGTTGACTGGAGGAGGAAGAAGATGAAATTTTCATCCATCATACAGGGTGGTCAATTGAGAAAAATAATTTATTCAAAATAAATTATTTAGCAAGATGAATATAAAATACTCAAAGAGGCAGCAAAAATAGCTAAAAGGGGTGATATTTGGAAAAAAGGAATGGGGGGAGAAGGGAACCAGAGAGCTCTATTTTTCACAATTGACCTCATAACATCATTTGACCTTTTAAAAATTATGGATGTGTACTACTTAATGAAAACAAAAACAAAACTGATAAAGGGATTGAGGAATTTACATTATTTTAATTTTAAAAAGTCTTGCTTCTTATTAATATTTTAAAACTCAGATAGTATGAGATGGCTGCATTTTCTCTTTTACCTGAAAGATCACATTTTTAAAAAATTTATGTGTGATCTTCTGCTTATCCCCGCCCCCCCCCCACCCCACACACTGAGAGTTATGCGTTTCGAATAAGAATGCAGTGAGCCATTCCTATTTCAGAGAGGAAATCCTCTACGAATTGCCCCCACCCCCTACCCACTCTGGCCTTTGTATTCCTTCAGGACCTACCCACAGTCCTCTCATAGCAATTCTAATTCTTCATTTTAATTATTTCTTTCCATGTCTAACTTTTGTTAGTAAATACCGAATTGCTTGAAGACAGAATTTATCTTATTCATTTTGCATCTCTACATCTAGCCTAGAGCCCAGGAAAAAAAAAAAGAGAGAGAGAGAGACTACTCAATTAAGAAGGGAGAGAGGGAGAAAGGAAAAGAAGAGAAGAGACAGAGAGAGAGAGAGTTTAAGGGGGAAAGGGGACTCATTGTGAGCAAATGTCTGGATGTTGGATATGACTCACAGAAAAAAAGACATTTGGAATATTCCAAGATTTATTAATAGTAGTGCAGTCTAGGAAGAGAAGCTAGTGAGAAAGAATGAGAAGGAGCTGCCGGAGGATGAGAAGGAAACTGAAGATATGGAATCACAGAAGCACAGGGACGTAGAAAGTAAAGATTGGGATGGACACATATACACTACTAATACTATGAATAATATGGATGATTAATGAGTATATACTGTATAGCACAGGGGACTTCACTTAATGCTCTGTGGTGATCTGAATGGGACTGAAATCCCAAAGGGAGGGTATATATGTACATGTACAGCTGATTCACTTTGCTAAACAGAAATGAACACAACATTAACACAACACAAAATTAGCACAACATTGTAAAGCAACTATAATAAAATTAATTTAAAAAAGAAAAAGGAGCATTTCTTGGTCCTTCAAGGTCTACAGCATCAATGCTACCTAGAGACCAGGTTAGATGAGGGTGGAATTACCCACGAGCTTTGCACACTGACATAGCTGGGGTCCTCCATAAGAGCCACTTCCAGGGAGGGGTGGAAGGAAAAGCCACATTGGGCTGGTTGGCAGGACAATGTAACTGAAAACACAAAGACGGGAGGAAGAACAAGCTCTATGGGAGAGTTTGCTAGAATAGAGGGCAGTAGCAGGAAGAATCGGAGAAGGCAATGGCACCCCACTCTAATACTCTTGCCTGGAAAATCCCATGGATGGAGGAGCCTGGTAGGCTGCAGTCCATGGGGTCGCTAAGAGTTGGACACGACTGAGTGACTTCCCTTTTCACTTTTCACTTTCCTGCATTGGAGAAGGAAATGGCAACCCACTGAGTGTTCTTACCTGGAGAATCCCAGGGATGGGGGAGCCTGGTGGGCTGTCGTCTCTGGGGTCACACAGAGTCAGACACAACTGAAGTGACTTAGCAGTAGCAGCAGCAGGAAGAATATGTGAAGCTTAGAAAAACATTCATACAAATATTGCTAAGGCATAATTGCATGCTAATAGCAACAATCCAGTAGAGAGAGAGAAATGGTGGTGGGAGAGGAAGAGGACGCTACAGCAAGAATAGATCTTCTGGGAAGAGGAGAGAGGGGTTGTGGAGAGGTTGGCTGACCTTAGCAGAAAGAACAGACACTTCTGTTCTAAGGGGGTGGGGGAACATGCAGGAACAGAGAAAGTGGGCTTGATACAATTGACACTAAGAAAGTGAAGTAGTTCTCATCTGATTGCATCTATTTTTCTAATAAATATGCAGCATTTATGGACAATGAAAGGAGAGATCTCTCTTCTGAAAGGAATAAGACTGAGCTGGACAGACAAGGACAGATTCCAAATAGGTTTCTAGAATAAGATATATTTGCTGGAGATGAATAATAATCATAACTACAATACCAAGCTCTGAAACATGCTCGAGGAAATAGTAAAAGATTTTCTATATTTGTAAAGAGAAAGGTACACAATTTGACTTTACAACCAAGAAACCACTGTGTTGTTTTTAAGCTCTAGGTAATAGTCCAATTCAGAGAGCATTTAATAATAGACATTTTCAAAATGCAAAACAGAAAAAAAAAAAAAGCCCATTATATAAAGAGCTTACATATGTTTGGCATGCTCTATTTTCTTTAATTCTCATGGCAACCCTATGAAATAATTATTATTTCTCTTTTGAAAATGAGAAAACTGACCCTCCAAAAGACTAATTCAGCCAAATCACACCACTGCCAAAGAGCCAAACTGAAAACTATGTCAGTTTGATTCCTAAGTTCAGCTCTTTCTATGACCCTCTACTCAGAGTCATCCATAACTTCATAAAATGCCATAATTTGTAAATGCTCTCTTTAGCTAATACTCCTAATTTTAAGAGATTTGTCATTTGAAGCACCATTTTTAGTTTATTCAGAATTATGTATAACTCAGTTTTATAGTGATATATGCGGAATTCATTCCTTTTCTTTATACATATTAATAAGCATCACTTAGGTATACCTCTCAAGAATGGTGGGAGATGTAACTAGAAACAAGAATCTATTTAGAAATAGCCTGAAGAGCAACAGGCTCTGTTTCAGGGCTCAGATGCTCAACATATGTCAGGATTAAAACAAACAAACAAAGAAAACCACTGTCTTCTGTTAAGTAGTACAAAGTACAGAAGCACTCTGATACAACATCTGGCACAAGTGAGCAGTCACCTGATCACATAAGAGACATCCCCAGGCACTCTAAGAATTTATTCTAAAACTACTGATCAGACACAGATTGAAGGGGTATCGGACATAAGGAACTTTTAGTTATTTGTTTCAATTCTAAGTGTGGCAAGTGTGGAGAAAATTGAAGGAAAGCACTGAACTGAAAGCACTGGTAGAAATCTGAGTGCTAAACCTGGGGAGGCTGTTTAGTTCAGTTCAGTCGCGCAGTCCTGTCCAACTCTTTGCAACCCCATGAACTGCAGCACACCAGGCCTCCCTGTCCATCAACAACTCCCAGAGTTCACTCAAACTCACATCCATCGAGTCAGTGATGCCATCCAGCCATCTCATCCTCTGTCGTCCCCTTTTCCTCCTGCCCTCAACCCCTCCCAGCATCAGAGTCTTTTCCAATAAGTCAACTCTTCGCATGAGGTGGCCAAAGTACTGGAGTTTCAGCTTTAGCATCAGTCTTCCAAAGAACACCCAGGACTGATCTCCTTTAGAATGGACTGGTTGGATCTCCTTGCAGTCCAAGGGACTCTCAAGAGTCTTCTCCAACACCACAGTTCAAAAGCATCAATTCTTTGGTGCTCAGCTTTCTTCACAGTCCAACTCTCACATCCATACATGACTACTGGAAAAACCATAGCCTTGACTAGACGGACCTTTGTTGGCAAAGTAATGTCTCTGCTTTTCAATATGTTATCTAGGTTGGTCATAACTTTCCTTCCAAGGAGTAAGCGTCTTTTAATTTCATGGCTGCAGTCACCATCTGCAGTGATTTTGGAGCCCCCAAAAATAAAGTCTGACACTGTTTCCACTGTTTCCCCATCTATTTCCCATGAAGTGATGGGACCAGATGCCATGATCTTAGTTTTCTGAATGTGGAGCTTTAAGCCAACTTTTTCACTCTCCTCAACAGGCTTTTTAGTTCCTCTTCACTATCTGCCATAAGGGTGGTGTCATGTGCATATCACTGATGTCAAAGTCCGTTTTGACAATGGACAATCATCCCCTCCTGTCTGGCCCCATTTCTATTTCACAAATTAAATAAGAGGTTTGGCCCCTTTCAGTGGTCTTCAACCCCAGCTGTGTGTGCTTAGTCGCTCAGTCATGTCTGACTCTCTGAAACCCCATGGACTATAGCCCGCCAGGTTCCTATCTATGGGGATTCTCCAGGCAAGAATACTGGAGTGGGTAGCCTTTCCCTTCTCTAGGGGTTCTTCTCAACCCAGAGACTGAACCCAGGTCTCCCACATTGCAGATGGATTCTTTACTGTCTGGGCCACCAGAGAAGCCCTCAACTCTGGCTATGCACTGAAATCTCTCATGGAGCTTTGAAACAATATAGGGTCTGCATTGTAAATCAACTACTCTTCAGTAAAATTTAAAAACAAACAAAATATAGAATCCAAGTCAACCCAGATCAATAAGATTAGGCTCTCAGATGGTGGGACCCAAGCATTGACAACATTTTATTAAAACCTCCCCAGAGGATTCTAACGTGTCAGTCAGTCAGTTCAGTTGCTCAGTCGTGTCCAACTCTTTGCCCCCATGAATCGCAGCACATCAGGCCTTCCTGTCCATCACCAACTCACAGAGTTCACTCAAACTCACGTCCATTGAGTCGGTGATGCCATCCAGCCATCTCATCCTCTGTCGTCCTCTTCTCCTCCTGCCCCCAATCACTTCCAGCATCAGGGTCTTTTCCAATGAGCCAACTCTTAGCATGAGGTGGCCAAAGCATTGCAGTTTCAGCTTTAGCATCAGTCCTTCCAATGAATACCCAGCACTGATCTCCTTTAGGATGGACTGGTTGGATCTCCTTGCAGTCCAAGGGACTCTCAAGAGTCTTCTCCAACACCACAGTTCAAAAGCATCAATTCTTTGGCGCTCAGCTTTCTAAGGGACTAAAATTCTCCAGGCCAATGATGAGTTCTGTGTGGGAAGTTTATGATGCTTTAGCTAGACCTGTGGATGGGATCTTGATCAGAAGACCTAATCATACTGATTAAACCTCATCCTACTTTCTTAAGTCTATTGGAACTAGCTCATACCAGTGCTTAAAAATTCTCCAACCTTTCAGAGCAGTTGAGTTCTGCCTCTCTCCCTATTGCAAGAGTCTCGAATAAAGTTTTCCTTGCCCATATGACTCTGTCTAGTGAGATTTTTCTTTAACAAGGAGTTTGAGTTTCTAGTGATACTCACTGCAGAAAAATGCAGATGAGCTGAGTGGTCTCTTTTCAGGGAGATTCAGAAGCAGAACATATAAACCAAAGATCTCTCTCTTGCTATCAATACCACGTCCCAGGGCCCAGGTTCATCTCTAAAAGACCTCAGCATCTCTGAGATTTTAGATCCTCTCGGGCCCTTCCTTGTCATTGATATTATTTTGGATACTTAAGTCTGCACTAATTCATTTATTAATGTTTATTCAACATCCATACACATCACCCAACAATGAATGGGACCTTCTATGGAAATCTTACCAAAAAAAAAAAACAAAACAAAAAAGAGAGAGAGAGAGTCCCTTGGACAGCAAGGAGATCAAACCAGTCAATTCTAAAGGAAATCAACCCTGAATATTCATTGGAAGGGCTGTTGCTGAAGCTCCAATACTTTGGCCACCTGATATGAAGAGCTGACTCATTGGAAAAGACTCTGTTGATAGGAAATGTTGAAGGAAGGAGCAGAAGGGGGCAACAGAGGATGAGACGGTTGGATGGTATCACCAACTCAATGGACATGAGTTTGAGCAAACTCCAAGAGATAGAGAAGGACAGGGAAGCCTGACATGCTGCAGTCCATGGAGTTGCAAAGAGTTAGACACGACTGAGCACCTGAACAACAGCATTTACTACTCCCTGAGGTGCAGCATGGAGAGCAGAAGAAAAAAACTGGTTAAAATTAAATAAAAGAGAAAGAGGGTTTTCTATGTATTGTTAAGTCAAAATAAGCTCAATGTGCAATTTCTCCCTTGACACTAAGCATAAACACCACTATCTGCATATTGCTCCAAGACCAACTTGGGATTTGAGGTAGGTTGTTCCTCCTCTTTGTGCTGCAGTTTCCTCAGCTCTAGGATGAAGGCACGGTACTGGATGCTCTTATTTTTTGCATTATAAACATGATTTGTCTTTTATCCCAGCATAACAGAAGGTGACCCTGGAGAAGTATTCTGGCCTGGTGACCCTGGAGATGTATTCTGGCCTGGGAAACCCCATGGACAGGGAAGCCTGGCAGGCTACAGTCCATGAGGTCACAAAAAGTCAGAGCCAGACAGGACTTAGTGACTAAACCATCAACACCACCAACAGAACGTAAGAGTGAAACAGAATCAAAGGGGAGGTGGAGGAATTCGGCCTGAGATTTCCCTCACCTCAGCCTAGCACACAGTCTGATACTGCCTTGATTGATAGCTGAACCCAGTGATGACATGAAAGGCATTCTCAATTTTCCAAATGAAGTACCTTCTCAAAGATTAGAACAGAGAATCTCAACCTTGACTACACGTTAGATTAACCTACAGAGTCTTAAAACTGATTCTCGGGTCCAGCACCCCAGTATCTAATTTAATTGGTCTGGAGAGCAACCTGCCTGTGGATCAGGTTTTTTTTAAAGCTCTTCAGATAATTCTAATACGTAACCAAGGGTGGGAACCACTACCTGAGAAGATGGAATTTAAATGCCTTAATGCATTTCAGAGGTGCTTACTTCTAGTGTTAAACTAATGGAAGAATATGTAGGAATGCACATCTAGGAGTAGCAAACCGCATTAATATTGTTAGTAGTGTAAGTGAAGCAAAGAAAAAAGTGGGCGTGATGATGAACCAAAGGATGATGTCCTGTACTAAAGAGAAGACGACAATACACACAAGCATAAAATGGCATGCCCAGCAAGGGTAGGCTGCAATAGAAGAGCGGAAGGAAAAGAGGAAGCTGTGTGCATTGAGTGTCCACTGTATTAGCCATTCTGCATTTGTTTCCCTATTTTTTGACATCCCCCAGAGACAGGTGTGATGAGATAGCCATTGTTATCATCATCTCACCATTTGGAAAGTGGCTCAGTCACATTATATAACTTCCCCCAGGGTTATCCAGGGCCCATGCTTGTACTAAAAATTCAGGTCTATCCAAAACTCATAGTCTATTTTGTCCAGATTATTAATGAAATGACTAAGAACAGACTTGGAATTCATCAATTTGACAACTACTTCTTGCCACAAAATAGACACTCTTATCATGTGCTGGCACTCAGACCACTGTCTATTTTTCAGCGTCTAGACATGGCCAAAAGAAAGTATGTTAATCTGATAACTAAGACTTGGCAATTTCTTATCAAAGTCAGCTAGGCCAACTCAAAGACTCATTATTTTAAGAAGAAAATTTGTAGTTCTACTACATAGATGTTATGTTTATAACTTAACTTTGATCATCTTCACAGATGTTGAGTTTTTCCTTGTTGTTTTAAGGTTGGCCTGTTAATCATACTTACACATATAGGTGATGTGTTTTTGCTATTTGACTTTTCTCAAATTACTAGTTTCAAAATTATTTTCTCAATTAGACCATGAAATTTTGTTTCCTTCATTCAGCTTTCTTGGATCTATGCATGTTGATCTAATCATTTAGGGTCACAAGCTTCCAAGTAACTGCTTTTGTGCCTTTCCTCAATAGATATTCTGTGCTCTTCATCAATACATATTAAACTCTTAGGCTATATTTCCTTCCAGCCACATTTTTTAATCTAACATCTAAGCCCCTTTGGTCATCACCCAACTCCTCATTTGTCAATGTCACATCAATGGCAGCTCTTTCCCCTGGCAAATTTGTAAATACAAATTCCATTCTTGGTTCTCTCCCCCTCTTTAATGAGTCACAATTCATTCGGGTCTTCCTCTTATCTTCTTTCTGCAAACCAGAGACCTACAATCTGAGTCCTATTGTGCCACGCTTTTTCCGTCTAATTTGCTCTGTGCCGTACTGGTTCAGCTTTTGGCTCTGCACTAGGAGAGATGGTGTTTTGGGCCCCCTTTCATTCTTCAGAGAAACAGAAGCAATTTACCTTCCTTAGCTCTGATTCATAGACGCTTTCTCACGCTTAGGGCTTTTGATGTTCTGTTGCTCATTCGATTCAACAAATAACTGAACATTCCCAAATTTACTTGCTGGCCATCTAATTCCTTTGTCAGGGAGTGTATTTCCCTAGCGCTTTCAATACCTGACATTCAATTAAAAGTGGGACACAGAGGAGAAGCAGGCCATGGTGAGCAGAGCCTCTTCCTCCAGCGCTGTCTTTTTTGATTAGTTGGCAGCCAGAAAAAGGCTCCCAGATGCCAGCTTTCAAAGTCCCTGAGCTAAGAACAAGGGAACAACTGGACAAAGTGATAATTCCGCTTCCTGAAGGGGCTCCAGGCATTGAGCCAGGGAAAATGAATGCCATCATATTTAATAGTTTAACCCAAGGGAAGTTGAAAGGGGTAAGGGAGGTTGGCGAGTTGCTAGAAACTGGCTGAAAGCCAGTCCATCCCTGGATTCAATCCTAGACTTGCCAGCAACAGGTAAAAAAAAGTCCTAGAAAGGCAGTGGTCACTGTGGGTTAAAGAACACTGGATCCTTTTCATAGAGTCTGTACAGTAAAGGAGCTCAGATTCTCATACATCATGAGAGAGGGAAAGGGTTTCCCTGGCCCTTTTCTCTCCCACAATGGAGACTGAATTTTCCTCCAGTGAAGCAGCTTTAGGGCTTCCCAGGTGGCGCTGGAGGTAAAGAACCCACCTGCCAACGCAGGAGACAAGACACAGGGGTTCAATCTCTGGGTCAGAAAGATCCCCTGGCAGAGGGCATGGCAACCCATGCCAGTAATCTTGTCTGGAGAATCCCATGGACAGAGGAGCCTGGGGGGAACTACAGTCCACAGGGCTGCAAAGAGTAGGACACGACTGAAGCAACTTAGCACACACGCGTACACGCAGGCAGGAGATTCAACTAATTTAAGAGAAGGCAATAGGCCATTTCTCACTCTAGTATTGCAAAGTAAAATCCATGCCTACCACAAAAGCATTTGTGAGTGTTCAATACAAAACCTAGAAAACAAGTAATCAATACATTGTATTATTCTTAATTAATTGGCTGCAGTGAGAACAAGTTCCTTGTAAAATTAAGATAAAAATACTTCTTTATAAAGTTGTGATGAGAATTCAAAGATTAAAAATGCCTATAAAAGTAATCAAAATAATGTTGACAAATACTCGATAAACTGGAGCTACTCTTAACATGTATGCATATTTCTTTTACTCTTTTATTTAGGAGCTAATAAAGTTCTGGAAGCAAACTCAATAACAATAACCCAAAAAATGTCCCCAGTGATAAGAAACATCAGCCACACTGTAGTCTGTACTGCTCATTCAAACCTCACTATCTCACATCCTGACTCTCCAAGCAAAATCATCAAAACATCTCCAGTTCCGGAAACTCTATCCCCTAGATTTTAAATGGTAAGAGATAAAGGTCCCAGGGAACAACAGCCTTTAAGAGTATAAATAAAACAACAACAAAGTAAGTAATAAGGAAAAGCAATCAAAAGCAGAGGGATGAAGAAGCCCAAAAGAAAGCACCATTAACAATGCCAAACTCTGCACTGATGCAGGATCAAATAGGAAAGTGCTTTGGCGTCTCTGGATGCAAGGTGCTCCATGGATGTCAACAACCGCATTATTCTTGCCTTTACTACAGTGAAGAATGAAGTCACATGAACAGAGGGCACGTGATCTCAAAAGCTCTGTATCTGCCCGTGGCAATTTTCAAACTAATCTGCACAGCTCAACTCTGTAAAGAAAAGAAATAAAATACGTCTTAAATTACCCCATGCATAACACACTTTGGCGGAAGCTGATGGTTAAGCCCATGTCCTTGTTATTAGCATGTGTTGCTACCCCAGCTCCAACTGTCTTAGGTCTTTAATCACTGGGAAAATTAATCTCACAACAAGTTTGTTCACAAGAGAAAGAGGCTGCCATTTGACAGCTATTATGCAAAATATGAACCAACACAAAGTACATGACCATTATTTTTGTTTTCAACAAATGTTGACTCTAAATTGTGTTAGATGGAGTTAATAATAGCATAGTTCTTTGGACAGAAGAAAATATATTGGCACACGGGAATACTTCTATTAATCATCAGATTGGAATGATCATTTCAGAAGCCTGTTTGGAACATTTTATTAGTATCTAGCAGAGAAAGACAGGTAAACTCTGAAAGCATTTTACAGTGATCCAAAATGAACATTTATTAAGTGTTACTTCTGAAGACAGAAGTACTTATTTCAATATCTCCAAAATTCTTAATGTGTATATACCAAGCTGCATAAAAGGTCAGGTGACCTTCCCAGAATAACAACTCCCAGTTAATAGCAAAGGTGATGGTAGCAAGCCTTACCTGTATGACCATACATACTCCCATCACAAGAGAAATACAGGCTGGAACTATGAAGGGATTGCAGACTACTGCACTATAAATGGCATTTCTAATTTTGTTAAGAATGCTGATTCTTTATTTGGACTAAAGTCTACCCCAACTTACTTCCCCTGGTGCTTAGCTAGTTATGACATCATTTAAATATCAATAGAGTCAAATCAATATTTGTCATTGTTATGTTAAATGAGAACAACAGAGAAAATATCAATAGTGACTTCTTAGCTGTCCAAATGGGCCAATTTTGCCAAAAGACACTTTCTAAGAGCATTGAGTTATCTTATATAATCCTCTGATTATATCATCAAACTGAAGGGATCTCTAAGACAGGGCATGGTGAACATAGGGACATGTATAAGTGCATGTAAGGGACATATAAATGCCTGTCTATGCTTTTACTTTTTATTTACTAAAGGGTACACAGGACTCTGATAGTTATTAAATTTATAGATACAGATTCACATGCAATTGTAAGAAATAACACAGAAATTCTGTATACCCTTCACACAGTTTGCACATCTTGCATGTGCAAACTGATACGATACATGTGCATGATACGATACATGTGCATGATACGATACAACAGGGATACGGGAATTGTTAGAATCTACCAGACTAATTCAGATTTCCCTTGTGTTCAATGGTGTGCATATGCATATCACATTCTATAAAATTCTATAACATGCATAGGTTTGTGTATCCACCACAACTTCTGATTTTTTTTTTTTTTGGATGGATTATTCTATTTTTTAACTGGAGTACAGTTGCTTTACAATGTTGTGTTCGTTTCCACTGTACAGCAAAGTGAAGCAGCTGCATGCATACATACATCTCCTCTTCCTTGGGTTTCCTTCCCATTTAAGTCACCACAGATGTTTTCTTTTATAATGCCAACCACCTAACCCCCAACCCCTGCCAACACTCATCTGTCTTCCGGTTCTCTAATATTATCACTCCTAGAATGTTATACAATTGGCTTTTAGAGTCAGCATAATTCCCTTGAAAACAGACGCACGTCGTTGGTTGTCTCACTAGTGCGTTCCTTTTTATCACTGAGTAATATTTATCTGGGCTAAATGCCCAAGAGTGGAGTGGCTGGGTCCTATGGTGATCGAATGTTTCTCTTATAAACAATGGCCAAACTTTTCGAGTGGCTGTACTACTTTAAATGTCTACTAGCATGTATGAGTAATCTAATTTCTTTACATCTTTGCCAGAATTTGGTGTCATCATGTCACTAAGTTTTTAACTTTTTTTGACTAGGAATTTTCTTTTTAATTTAATAATTCTTATCATACAAACAAGACACCTCTTTATAGAAAAATCAGAATACAAAGAAAACAAAACTTGTCATAATTCTACCAGTCATTGATAACTACTCTTAATATCTCTTATTATCCTGATATATATTTCTAAAATCAGTGTTAACTTTTAACAAAGTAGAACCTGCCATTTGTGACCTTTTTCATCTCTTAACAAATGTATCATAAAGCCTTTTCATAGACAATAACTCCCTGGTTGTCCAGTAGTTAGGATGACCGTTTCACTGCAGAGGATCTGGGTTTGATCCCTGGCTGGGAAACTTAGATCTCACATACAGTGAGATGTGGCCAAAAAAATATATAGACAGATACAGATATACTAGAGCTATACTATATTATATTGTTGGCTACATGATAGTTTAAAGAGTAATTTCTGTAGACTGTCTAGCTCTCTAGCAACTATTTAGAAACTTGGTAGCAACATGTATAATATTTTCATTTCTGGGTCTAGTGGAATTGATCCATTTATCCAGGCATGTAGTGATATCTCATTGTGGTTTTAATGTGTATTCCTCAAGTGTTTCATAATGTTGAATGTCTTTTCATGTGCTTATTTGCCATCTGTATATCCAGTGTGGTGAAATGTCTGTTCCTGTGTTTTGTCTATTCTCTAATTGGATTGTAATTTTACAGTTGAATTTTGAGAATTCTTATATATATACATATATATATGAATATACACACATGCTATTTTTGTAAGCTTTGGAAGCATTAAGCCACTAAAAATGCTACAGTGAACAGTAGATCTTATGGCTTTGAAAGAGCCATCAGGTCATCTGCCAAACTACCTCCTCTCTCACAGGTAAGGCTGCTAATGTTCACTGAGCATATAACCAACTGGGCCCCGGCAGAGCACGTGGCCTGCCTGAGTCGTGCATTGTTAGTGGATGACGGGGTGGACTTGCTGGTGATGGAGAAACCACCTCCCTCATTTCCTCCAGGGCCCCGGGACTACATCTGCAAAGTTGAGGTGACACTGATGCCGTCTCCAGAAATCCTAAAATCCAAGTCTATCCAGAAGGTCATTTCTTCTCAAACTCGTAATGACACTGGCCGAGCAATCAGTGTCATCTGTCCCTGGTGGCAGAACTGACTGTTCTGGTCCATAGCTTCATGCCTCTCACCAGAGCTGGATAAAATAACAATTCATAAATTGAAGAGCTTCTGTTCCACTGCTCAAATAATAATTTATCAAGTAACACTGACTCACGCTCCTTAGAATACAATGAATGTGCATGACAGAGTCAAGTTCTGAGAAATTTTAAATAATGTCATTTGCAACAACATGGATGGACCTAGAGACGGTCATACCAAGTGAAGTAAGTCAGACAGAGAGGGAGGAATATTGTATGGCATACCTCATATGTGGAATCTAAAAAGAAACCACTCAAATGAACTTATTTACAAAACAAACAGACCTATGGACTTAGAGAACAAACTTAATGGTTGCCAGAGGAGGGATAGTTGCAGAGTTTGGGATGGACATGTACACTGTGCTATAATTAAAATAGATAACCAGCAAGGATCTTTGCTGTATTCTACTGGTTAGAAGCACCTCATAGATTCCACCTGCACTCAAAGGGGAGAGTTATACAAGAGCACATTAGTTTTCTGACAAAGGTCCCTATAATCAAAGCTATGGTTTTTCCAATAGTCTTGTATGGATGTGAAAGATGTGAGAGTTGGACCATAAAGAAGGCTGAGTGCCGAAGAAATGATGCTTTTGAACAGTGGTGTTGGAGAAGACTCTTGAGAGTCCCTTGGACTGCAAGGAGATCAAACCAGTCGATCCTAAAGGAAATCAACTCTTGAGTATTCATTGGAAGGACTGATGCTGAAGCTGAAGCCCCAATACTCTGGCCACTTGATGCAAAGAGCTGACTCATTGGAAAAAGACCTTGAAGCTTGGAAATATCAAAGGCAGGAAGAGAAGGGGACGACAGAGGAAGAGATGGTTGGATGGCATCACTGACTCAGTGGACTGAGTTTGAGCAAACTGAGGGAGATAGCGAAGGACAGGGAAGCCTGGCATGATACAGTCCATGTGGTTACAAAAAGTCAGACATGAGTGAGTGACTGAACAACAGCAAAATAGTTCATTGGAAGTGATCTACTGATATTTAATTATAGGGGGGAACCTTTCTTTTTTAATATCACCCAGAAGGAATCAAGACCACAGAGTCCACAGAGAGTAAAGTTACATTTAAGGTAGAGCTGCTCAGTTTTCAGGGTGGCAGGTAGGATGGACACAATCAAGAAACCGATGCAGGGGCTTGCTGTCTTAGGGATGTGTCTCATCTGAATCAGCATGAAGGGGGAAAAAAAGGCAATTTTTTCACTCAGTGTTTGTCTGGGGAAACAACATGGTTCAGTGTCCATTTTGTAGGGGAGTAAAATGACATTGCACAGGGTTAAATAATTATGTTTCCAAACATCTTGACAAATTCAGGGATATTTCTGCTTTATCCTCTAAGCCATTCCCTCCAATCCCAGTTATTCTACAGTGTCTTGTCTTTCTCTCTCAAACTTCAAAACAAAAACAAGTCACTTCTTCTCTCCTCCCTCAACATTCTAATGAAAGATTCTGACATTTGACAACAGTGATGTCATCTAATTAAAATTCTTACCACAGGGAGTGGAAGGAAGAATGAAAAATGTGTCTTAATATGAAGGATAATTAAGCCTTCTTTCTCCATTTTAAAAGAAACTCATGATGTCTTTTGATAACAATCTGTCCCAAGAAATGTCTCCATCCATGTTTCTTCATCTCGTTATTAAACCTGTAGATTTCATTTATAAAGGTTCCAATGCCATCACTCTGGGTCACCCATTCCCACAGTTTCAGCCTTCTGTGTAGATGTCCTCCAAGTGAAATCACGTAACCTGAACATGCATGATCATTGCACTGGCATGACCTTACCATATATGTGTTACTGATGCTTCAAAAGCAATGTATCTGAAAGAGCCCCTCTCTTCATCTTTTAATCTCTCTTGCCTTCACTATTCCTGTTAAAAGGACCACCCTCCTCCCCATTTCTCAGACTGAAATTCTGTCATCTTTATTTGCTCCCTCCCTCTGGGGGATTTTTTTTCCTTCCATCCAATCCTCTGGGGTGTTTTACCAGGTGTCCTAGCCCTTGCACCCCAAGCTCCCACCTCCGGTCCTGCCCACCTTCCTTATCTCCTGTCGTGGAGTTTATTTCTCCTTCCACCCTTCCTTCCGTTCCCTTTATCATCAATTCTACCCACGCTACTTCCAACATGATCTTTTTAAAAACACCTCACATCATGGCATGACCCTACTGAAAAGCAGTGAATAGCTCTCTAAACCATAGGGAAAAAATTCAAACTCCTTGGACAGGGGTTGAAAAATCTCCAAAATAAGGTATCGACTTATCCCAGCATTATCTTCTGTAGTAATTACACTCCCACTGTGTCACCCAGTCACAGGCACTGACTCACCAATCTTGAGCCTGCCTTCACCTGATTTCCCCTCCTGCCTCTCATGCGTCTCTCTGCCTGGAAATCCCTGTATCTCTATACATACATCCTCTCTTCTCCTCATCTATAAGCAGTTAATTTCATAGCCACATGTCTCCTGAAGTTTTCCAGACTTCCTCATCTATCTCCTCATTTTTGGATAGGACATACAGCAGTGGAGCACTTCCATGTCACTCCACATTAAAGAAAATAGAACACAAAGGAGGCCCCTTGTTCTCTAGGACATCAAGAAGTCTTTGATTACATAATGGTTCCTTTTCAGAAACTTTCCTAGGAAACAATTTCTCAAAACTCACCCTTTTCAAATATTCATTAATTTTCAAATTATATTCCAGGAATCTGTTATAGGTGTTAAAGAAACAAAGATAGGAAGTCTGACTACAAGGGACTCAGGATCTGACAGGAAACACAGATAAATAAGACACTATGGTGGGGGTTTAGTTGCTAAGTTGTATCCAACTCTTTTGCGACCCCACGGACTGTAGCCTGCCAGGCTCCTCTGTCCGTGGAATTCTCCAGGCCAGGATACTGGGATGGGTTGCCATTTCCTTCTCCAGGAGATCTTCCCTGACCAGGGATTAAATCCTCATCTCCTGCATTGGCAGGTGGATTCTTTACCACTGAGCCACTATGGGTTGCCACTATAATAGATTATAAGTGAATCAAATAAGTAGATTAGATTATTCTTTTGGGAGATGGAGGAAAAGGGATTTGAGAGAAGGCTTTACTGAAGAAATGACATTTAAGTTGGACTGCAGATGGTGATTGCGGCCATGAAATTAAAAGACATTTACTCCTTGGAAGGAAAGTTATGACCAACCTAGACAGCATATTCAAAAGCAAAGACATTATTTTGCCAACAAAGGTCCATCTAATCAAGGCTATGGTTTTTCCTGTGGTCATGTATGGATGTGAGAGTTGGACTGTGAAGAAGGCTGAGTGCCAAAGAATGGATGCTTTTGAACTGTGGTGTTGGAGAAGACTCTTGAGAGTCCCTTGGACTGCAAGGAGATCCAACCGGTCCATTCTGAAGGAGATCAGCCCTGGGTGTTCTTTGGAGGGAATGATACTAAAGCTGAAACTCCAGTACTTTGGCCACCTCATGTGAAGAGTTGACTCATTGGAAAAGACTGATGCTGGGGGGGGATTGGAGGCAGAAGGAGAAGAGGACGACAGAGGATGAGACGGCTGGATGGCATCACCGACTCAATGCACATGAGTGTGAGTGAACTCCAGGAGTTGGTGATGGACAGGGAGGCCTGGCGTGCTGCAATTCATGGGGTCGCAAAGAGTCCGACACAACTGAGCGACTGAACTGAACTGAAATGCTATAACAACATTTTTGGGCATTTTTTATATACCAGGCACTTTAAATATATTTCTTTCACATGATCTTCTCAACCACCATATGAAGTTGATATTATTATTATTCCATTTTACAGGTTAGAAAAAAACAAGACTCAGAGCAACTGGGTAATATTGCCCAATCCATGCAGTTAATAAGTGGAATTGGGATCCATACTCAGGTCTGGATAGATCCACAGTCTAGGTATTGGTCATTGCTTCAACCTGAACTCTAGATCACAGCAAACTGGATGACAATATCCCCACTTTAGCTCCTCACAAGTTTCAATGTTGAGCTTAGCACTGAAAGTTTTCTTACCAAAAAAGTACACTGAAGCACAAGCAACACGTGGCAACATAAGCTTTATTGTGTATTTTGTAGAGAAAATTTTGGAGAAGGTCACACAAACACCCTTCAACTAATAGTTCAAATTTTTCTATTAAGACATTTCTAAGTTCCTATTGATACATCCCTTGTCACCCAGCCACCATCTGGCAGTTTCTCCTCCTCTCTCTTTCACGCTTATGCTCTTCGCTTCTTGCTCCTAAGATATACAGAGCAATTCCACTCAAGCACATGAAAAGTCATCAGAGTGATCAGGAAAAAAAAAATTAAATGCCTCTCATGAGGATCCTTGATCTAATATCTAAAATCTATCTGTAATTTGCTGCCTGGGGACTTACCTCACATGCTAAATATATTTATCAGGAAATTCTTCCTCCAAAATGCCACGCTGCCACCAGAAATAACTCTGGTAAATAAAAATTTCTCCATAGTTCTACAATATTAGAGTGGCATTCTTATTTTGAAATATATTAATGTGATTTTCTCTAATGTACTTCTGTATATGCAACCTTTCAATCAGATCCAGTGAGGAAGATAAAATCTAAAAACTAGTAGTATGGTTTAACAGAGATGAATTTGCTATACGTGTGTTAAAGAATTGAGAAAGCAAAGAGGGAACACAGAAGTAACAGGAAAATAGTAATTGCAGGAAGCAGCTACCCCCTGTAGGGTTGGAGGAACAAAGAAAAGATCATTGAAGCTCAGAAGAAGGCTCAGGAGCCAGGATTCAGACCTCTGAGGAGGAGGAACAAATAATGCTGGTTCTGGAAGTGTGGAGAGAAACTCACAAGTGGAACTAATTGCCATTGCCCATATTAGAGGCCAGTGCTGGGCCATGTGATGAAACAGGAAGCAAACAGGAAGGAGTAAGTCTCTCCTCCCTTATCCAGTCTTCCAGTCTCCTTCTACAAAGTCCCAGGGGGCCCTAGTGATAAAGAATCCGCCTGCCAATGCAAGATATGCAAGAGATGCGGGTTCGATCCCTGGATTGGGAAGATCCCCTGGAGAAGGAAACGGCAACCGACTCCAATATTCTTGCCTGGAGAATCCCATGGACAGACGAGCCTGGCGGGCTACAGTCCATGGGGTCACAAAGAGCCGGACACGACTGAATGACTAATGCTTTCACTTTCTTTCAGTCTCCTTCTGGTGCCCCGACTGTTAAAAGACAAAAGTGCTTTTCTCTTTAGAATCTCACCAGCACAAATCCTAGTAGAACTAGACATCTTAGGTTCTGAGAGAGAATAGTTTGACAACCAGGAAATGATCTCTCTAGTTAACCTGAGTCAACTACCTGCCTGAGCAACAGAGGCAGCAACTGGAGTAGTGGTGGAGGATAAAGATTTGTACAACAGGGATTCCATGGAATGATGAGATTCATATTTATCTTGTAAAATTTACACAGTGATTTCTGAATCTGCAAGCAAGATGAGAGGCTAACACTGTTTGGAGACAGTGACTCTAGACACTGTCTGGAGAGAAAGATAATTTTCTAACTGCTTTTATCTCATCTTAAGAGATAAGCCTAGAGGACCAGATAATTAAGTTTATCTTTTTGCATAGGGTAAAGCTCTATACAGTCAGCAAAAACAAGACCAGGAGCTGACTGTGGCTCAGATTATGAACTCCTTATTGCCAAATTCAGACTTAAATTGAATGAAGTAGGGAAAACTACTAGACCATTCAGGTATGATCTAAATCAAATCCCTTACGATTATACAGTGGAAATGAAAAATAGATTCAAGGGATTAGATCTGATAGAGTGCCGGAAGAACTATGGACGAAGGCTCGTGACGTTGTACAGGAGGCAGTGACCAAGACCAGTCCCAAGACAAAGAAACGCAAAAAGGTTGTCTGAGGAGGCCTTACAAATAGCCGAGAAAAGAAGAGAAGCAAAAGGCAAAGGAGAAAAAGAAAGATATACCTATTTGAATGCAGAGTTCCAAAGAATAGTAAGGAGAGATAAGAACACCTCCCTTAGTGATCAAGGCAAAGAAATAGAGGAAAACAATAGAATGGGAAAGACTAGAGATTTCTTCAAGAAAATTAGAGATATCAAGGGAACATTTTATGCAAAGATGGACTCAATAAAGGACAGAAATGGTATGGACATAACAGAAGGAGAAGATATTAAGAAGAGGTGGCAAGAATACACAGAAGAACTATACAAAAAAGATCTTCATGACCCAGATAATCACAATAGTGTGATCACTCACCTAGAGCCAGACATCCTGGAATTCGAAGTCAAGTGGGCCTTAGGAAGCATCACTACGAACAAAGCTAGTGGAGGTGATGGAATTCCAGCTGAGCTGTTTCAGATCCTAAAAGATGATGCTATTAAAGTGATGCACTCAATATGCCAGCAAAATTGGAAAACTCAGCAGTGGCCACAGGACTGGAAAAGGTCAGTTTTCATTCCAATCCCAAAGAAAAGCAATGCAAAAGAATGTTCAAATGACCCCACAATTGCACTCATTTCACACTCTAGCAAAGTAACGCTCAAAATTTTCCAAGTCAGGGTTCAACAGTACATGAACTGTGAACTTCCAGATGTTCAAGCTGGATTTAGAAAAGACAGAGGAACCAGAGATCAAATTGCCAACATCCACTGGATCATAGAAAAAGCAAGAGAGTTCCAGAAAAACATCTACTTCTGCTTTATTGACTACACCAAAGACTTTGACTGTGTGGATCAAAACAATATGTGTAAAATTCTTAAAGGGAGGGGAATGCTAGACCACCTCACCTGACTCCTGAGAAATGTGTATGCAGGTCAAGAAGCAACACTTAGAATTGGACATGGAGCAATAGACTGGTTACAAATCAGGAAAGCAGTATGTCAAGGCTATATACTGTCACCCTGCTTATTTAACTTCTATGAAGAGTACATCATGAGATATGCTGGGTTGGACGAAGCACATGCTGGAATCAACATTGCCTGGAAAAGTATTAATAACCTCAGATATGCAGATGACACCACCCTTTTGGCAGAAAGCAAAGAACTAAACAGCCTCTTGATGAAAGTGAAAGAGGAGAGTTAAAAAGTTGGCTTAAAGCTCAACATTCAGAAAACTAAGATTATGGCATCTGGTCCCATCACTTTATGGCAAATAGATGGGGAAACAATAGAAACAATGACAGACTTTATTTTGGGGGGGCTCCAAAATCACTGCAGATGGTGTCTGCACCCATGAAATTAAAAGATGCTTGTTCCTTGGAATAAAAGCTATGAGCAACCTAGACAGCATATTAAAAAGCAGAGACATTATTTTGCCAACAAAGGTCCATCTGGTCAAAGCTATGGTTTTTCCAGTGGTCATGTATGGATGTGAGAGTTGGACTAAAGAAACTGAGCACCGAAGAATTGATGCTTTGGAATTATGGTGTTGGAGAAGAGTCTTGAGAGTCCTCTGGACAGCAAGGAGATCCAACCAGTCCATCCTAAAGGAAATCAGTCCTGACTATTCATTGGAAGGACTGATGCTGAAGCCGAAACTCCAATACTCTGGCCACCTGATGCAAAGAACTGACTCATTTGAAAAGACCCTGATGCTGGGAAAGATTGCAGGTGGCAGAGAAGGGGACGACAGAGGATGAGATGGTTGGATGGCATCACAGACTTGATGGACATGAATTTGAGTATGCTCCGGGAGTTAGTGATGGACAGAGAAGCCTGGCGTGCTGCAGTCCATGGGGTGGCAAAGAGTCGGACATGACTGAGTGACTGAACTGAACTAACATGAACTTTTGCATAGGATATAAGGAGAAAATTACATAGATAAAATGATAGCTTAAAGTTTGCTTCTTCCAGATCAGAAGACTGCCGGAGAAAGAGGGATACTGTAAAAGTGAAAAGATCAAAAACAAAGGCTTTCATTCCCTTGATCCCTCTTGATGTCAAACCTCAAGGGGAGAAGGCAGTGGGAAACCTCAGGGTAGAAGAAAGACAGTTCAAACACATTGTCATTGGAGACACACTCCCTGGGCATGCTAGGGGAAGCCTTGTTCATAGCCATTATCAAATGGCACAGGTTAATGCAGCAGCAATGTGATGGGAGGTAAGTAAAACGCTCTGATGTGAGGTGATGAATAGTCCTTGTTTCCATGAGCTCTGTAAGGTACACAGGGAAAGAAGAAGGGGCCACATGCCCCAGAGAGCAGATATGAATGTGCTGAAAGGCCAGTGGGTAGGCAGGAGCCTGGGGAAGGATAAAAGAAGGCATAGCATGCTGGGTCACCAAGATGGACATAGAGATCAATGGCTAGAACCACAAACTTAAGGTAGGCTCCAGCCCTTTGCCCAAGTTTGGGCAGAAGAGTAGATGCAGCCCAAGGGCTGAAGAGACTGAAGAGAGGGCTGCACTCATCTAAAGAGTCTAGAGAAGATCCAGAGGTCACTGTGCCAGTCCAAGCACTTCGAGGGCTCTGTTGACTGGCACGAGGCTTCTTTTTTCCTTTCCTTTCCTTACTCTCCTTTCTTCCTTCTCCCCCATCTCCATCTCCTCCCTGTCTTCTAACACAATATTCTTTAAGTTTAACTTGGCTAAATAGCTTCTATTCCTGATGTATACTGTCACAGACTATACACATGCAAGGTAAGGAGCAAGGCACAGTTGACCCTTGAAGAACACAAGCTTGAACTGCATGATCCACATGCAGACTCCTTCAACAAATATACTGGAAAGTATTTTGGAGAGCTGATACAGTTTAAAAAAGCTCTCAAACCACAAAGCCTGAAAATACAGAATTTTTTTGTAAAGTTAGGTATGCCATGAATGCATAAAATATATGTAGATGTACACATTTTAACATTAAAAAATGTGTTAATCAACCATCTACATTATCGGTAAATCTTCTGGTCAATAGTAGGCTGTTAGTAAGTGGGAAAATTAAAATTAGAAAAATTTAAAAGTAAACTATTGCTCTATCTTTAAATATTGAGTTATAGGCAAGCAAGTTTGTGTCCCCACTATAATATTAATTCATATGTTGAAACACATACTATTATTTTTAACATTGACTCTGAATTTTCAAGAAGCCATGTAATATAGAATTTAGGAGAAGAAACTCTTTAGCTAGACCACCTGCCCAAAAATCTGAGCTCCTTCACTTCTTACCTGGGTGGCCTTTGATAATTTGCTTAACTATGCTTCACTTTTCTCATCTTTAATAGAAGTAATAACAGTTCCTATTCAACTTTATATATGTAGAGCTTTCAGAAAATTTCCTGCACACTGTTCAATAAATGCTATTATGATGCTAATGATGATTTATCAGGAGCCTTATCCGAGTTGTAATCATCATCCTTTATCACCTCCAGGTTGGAAGGGTGGCACAAAGCATAAAAGATACAAACTCAACTGAAAGGGGGCCAGCTCTTTAAGATCATCACCATACTCCACAAGAGAAGTTAGTTTCTCTGAGTAACCAACATGGCAGGATCTGAGAGTCAAAAGAGGTCTTTTCCACCCAGATGTAGTGGGTTGGCCAAAGGGTTGCATAAGACATTACAGAAAAACCCAAATAAACATTTTGGCCAACCCAAGTGGTACTAGCGGTAAAGAACCACTAGATCTTCCTGAGTCAGGAAGATCCCTGGGGAAGGAAATGGCCACCCACTCCAGTACTCTTGCCTGGAGAATCCCATGGACAGAGGAGCCTGGCAGGCTGCAGTCCTCAGAGTAGTACATGACTGAAGTGGCTCAGCACATGCAATAGAACGGAACCAACAACAACAACAAAAAAGCAGGTGAGAATTCCAGGTGCTGCTCTATCTGCACCTGTCCCTTTCTCATTATTTCTAAGTGTTTAATTAAGAAGGACCAAATACATTTCAAATCTACAAATGAGATTAGAGGCTTCGTACTGTAAAAGTTTAGATGCTGGAATTTAGATGGTCCTGCAGAGCATTCCTGCCTTCTGTAATTCAGAGCAGTGGCAACAATGGCAAAGCCATTAAAATCATATCCACTCCCTGGCATTATTCAGTTTTATCTTCTGAGGAGGAACAAAAGCCATAGGGTTAAGAGGTGGCAGTACTCCTCTCACTTCATTCTCCCTCCTAACAGCTATCACTGCAGATAAGTTAGTAATAAAACACAAAGGGACTCTTCTGAATGGATGTATCTCCCTTGGAGCCTAATTGATAACATCATCTTAGAATTGAAAGGTATGATATAATCAGGAAAAATAGTGTTCCATATCTGTTCCAATTTCTTCTGATTTACTGCATTTTAAAAGTAATTTAAGACAAGGTTTGCTGATTGCAGATTTTTTTGTGTGACAATTCCCAGGTGGTGCAGTGGTAAAGAATCCGTCTGCCAATGCAGGAGACACAGGAGATGCAGGTTTGATCCCTGGGTCGGAAAGATCCTCTGGAGTAGGAAATGGCAACCCACTCCAGTATTCCTGCCTGGACAATTTCATGACAGAGGAACCTACGCCATGATTCGGACACAACTGAGTATGCACACGCACACAAGAACCATTCTTAACTGTTTCATTGGGAAAAAAAAAAAAAGCAAAGGAGAACTTTTAAAGAGTTGGACCTCATTCCAAAGAAGCCTGAGATAGTCACATGATTTTAGCAAGACTCCTGCCCAGCCCCCACCCTCGCAGCCACATATCGTCATCTGCTTTAGGATTAATCTGATTCATTTCCTTTCTCTCTGTTTGTATCAGCCACGTAGAGGCCATCCAGACTCCCAGGTCTTTCCTCAGGTCCCAGACGTTATTTCTGGAGACGTCTCAGCAGAAACACAATATCAGACACAACATCAGCCCTACCCCAGCACTCACTACCCTCTTTCTTTTCTCCACACCACTTCTCAGCACCTGACTTACTACAGGCTTGTTTGTCTGCCCCTCCACACTAGACTTAAGCTTTACAAAGGCAGGAAGTTTTGTCTTGATCACTGATATAGCCCACAATTTAGTGTCATGTAGATGGCATATAGTTTGTTGAATAAATGAATGAGTGAATTCACCCCTCCTGTAAGAGTGGAGATGACTCTAGAATTGATCTCCCTTCTCCTTTTCTCTGGTGGACAATTTCACTGGGTAGGCAGAGGGGAGGGAAAGAAATGCCATAAAGTTGGGAAGATCATCCATTTTATTTTTTCCCAAATTTAAGATCTTTTCACCTCTAACCTCTGAGGGTCTCTGAGTTCCTTTGTGACTTGATTAAAGGGATGATTCTAAGCAGGAAAGTCAAGGTCTGTGCATACACATGGCCATAAATCAGGCTTTTCTGCATTAAAACCCTTCTGTAACTCCTTGGGTGAAAGCACCCTAACAAGTAAAGCCAAATATTTAAATGTAGGAAAGGCATATCCACAGTAGGAATACTCAAGAACAATGAGAGTGCTTGATAAAATCTCCATGCTAAAGCTAGAGTCTGACTCTGCATTTGAACAGACAGTATAACTTTGATTCAATTCAGTTTTTCCATCTATAAAATAGACTTTTCACTTTTAACTCGCAAAGACACAAGAATTTGATGTAGGACTTTCACATTCTGATTTGGGGAAATTCCATCTTGCTGACATTTTACATCAGAGAGAGTCTTTATAAAGTCTATTATACAAAATCTTAATATTGTCATTTGATCATGTTACAGACTTGATAAGCCGCGCTAGATAATGTGGCCAGGCTAATTTGGATGGGATACAGAATAGGAAGGAAATGTTCAGTCTTGAGAATGGAGTAACTTTAGGTATTTAATTAATATGCTGATTCATTTCAGATTCTGGAAGCAGAATATCATCTGCTTACCAGCAGTCCAGGACGATACTCAGAGACACAATGGTGGATAGTAGTGTAAGAGTTTCAGGCAGGTACAAGCAAGACTGTCCTGCTAAACTTCAGATTTCCTTTCCTAAGCATGAGGAACTTTCCATTCTAACCCATAGAGCTCCAAGAAGTAAAGGGAGAAGGATGTTTATGGAAAGCAACACTTCCCTCCTACTGCTGTTTATTTCTTGCAGAGACAGCTTAATTAATGTAACTCTGACCCTCTTCACCCTTATACTTTGCTAACATTGGTTAAATGAAGTGACTTTTCTAATTGATAAATTTGGGGACAATACTGGGTTGGCCAAACAAGTTCATTCTTTCCATAAGATGATATGGAAAAACCTGAACGGCCTTGCTGGCTAACCCAATAGTTGGGGAAGCTTGACCTAATAATTTTTCCCCTTGGGAGAGAGCTGCCCTACATAGCATCACTCTATAAACTAATCAGAGGCTGAATTCTGAGAGGTAGGCCTGTCCTGGTCAAGCTCCGTCTTTAACAGTAAGAGAAAACCTGGCCAATCCAAGGATTTAATTCAGGCCCGTTGTTTCTTACACTAAGCTATTTGCCAGCCAAACTCCATCTTTACCTGTTTCTCACATGGTTCAGAATCCAAGCAGCAAAGAGAGTTTTATGTATCATGACCTCAACACCTTATGTTCTCTTTTATTCATTCCATTTTCTAGTCAGTCTGAGCTATTAATTGTTCTCTATACTGCATCAAAATGTCTTTGTTTTCATCTCTTTGCCCCTACTGTTATTTCTGCCAAAAGAAAATATTCTTTTGTTTAGTTGCTGCATCTTCAGAAATTGTTTTCATACTTCAAGACCAATGCAAATACTTCCTTTTTCAAGATAAGCTATCTGCCCTCAGAGACGCTGTCTTTTGTTTCTGTTTTATCTCTAGTGCCTAGCATAGTACCTGGCACATATTAGATTGCTAAATGTATTAAGAACTGTTGGAATAAAATGAGTTGGGTATTAGGAAACAGATGATCTCCTGCTTAGAAAGGATTCAGGCATCAGTTCCAAGATAATTCATGTTCTTACCTTCAAGAAAATCAGTCTGAGGGATAAATACGTATAAACAAAAAGCAAAAATCCATCACTTTCTCCTTTAAAGTATGATTTTTTTTTAATGTATGTGCTTCATATCCTCAAATAAACCCTAAACCCCTTGAAGAAGAGCAGAATTCAGAATGCATTATATTATATATTGTAGAAAATGTGTATCTTTCAACAAATAAATAAATGCATAAGTTGTTAAAGTAAAAACGACTTTCCAAAACTCTGAGGTTTCATTAAGCTGCTACATCAATGAATGCTATAACCAGCATGAGCAACTCTCCTTCTCTACTCACCACCCCAAGTCAACAATGGATTCAGTCCTAAAATTCCCAGTGAGGTCAAGAAGTGAAAAGTTGAATCAAAGGCACTTTCTAATGTACCTGATGCACACTTCAGTAACAATCATGGCCACTTATGATGGGAGGCTACTGGATATTCTACTGGATTCTGTCAGGCCTAACCTCATATTCAGGAAGTTTCATTACCTCCCACCCTCTTTGGTTCATATGCTGTGTGATTTCCTATTAGTGAGGCTGTATTCCCTGACTTTAAGTGTGAGATGTGTACAGCTGGGCACCAGTGGTGATCCACATGATGATGATGAAATGCATGTGTCATTATTTCTCTTGTCTTATCAAAAAAAAAAAAGAAGAAGAAGAAGAAGAAGCTTGAAGAGCTAAACTGTAGGTATTTGGAATTTTATGAGAGCACTCAGGACATTAGGGATGTGTCTATGCTTTAAATGTGTTCTTTGGAAGTGCTGATACTCAGACCCAGCTTTTGAGTGTTTGTTCGCTAGAAGACATGCACTGAAGCACTCAGCATAGTTTTATCTGTAATAGGCCAAACCTGGTTACAACCCGAAGGTCCATCAACTGTAAGTTAATGAAAGCATTGTGATACATTTGTAGAATGAAATACCATACAAGGAGAAGTGTGAACTACTGCTACACAGTTCAGTTCAGTCGCTCATCGTGTCCGACTCTTTGCGAC
Source organism: Bos javanicus (assembly GCF_032452875.1). Taxonomy (NCBI): domain Eukaryota; kingdom Metazoa; phylum Chordata; class Mammalia; order Artiodactyla; family Bovidae; genus Bos; species Bos javanicus. The sequence continues at coordinate 17,067,660 of NC_083879.1, read as the reverse complement.
CCCGTGGACCACAGCACACCAGGCCTCCCTGTCCATCACCAACTCCCGCAGCTTACTCAAACTCATGTCCATCGAGTCAGTGATGCCATGCAACCATCTCATCCTCTGTTGTCCCCTTCTCCTCCTGCCTTCAGTCCTTCCCAGCATCCGGGTCATTTCAAATAAGTTGGCTCTTTGCATCAGATGGCCAATGTACTGGAGTTTCAGCTTCAGCATCTGTCCTTCCAATGAATATTCAGGACTTATTTCCTTTAGGATGGACTGGCTGGATCTCCATGCAGTCCAAGGGATTCCCAAGAGTCTTCTCCAACACCACACTTCAAAAGCATCAATTCTTTGGTGCTCAGTTTCTTTATAGTCCAACTCTCACATCCATACATGACCACTGGAAAAACCATAGCTTTGACTAGACAGACCTTTATTGGCAAAGTGATGTCTCTGCTTTTTAATAGGCTTTCTAGGTTGGTCATAGCTTTTCTTCCAAGGAGCAAGCATCTTTTAATTTCATGGCTACAGACACCATCTGCAGTGATTTTGGAGCCCCCAAAAATAAAGCCTTTCACTGTTTCCATTGTTTCCCCATCTATTTGCTATGAAGTGATGGGACTAGATGCCATGATCTTAGTTTTCTGAATGTTGAGCTTTAAGCCAACTTTTTCACTCTCCTCTTTTGCTTTCATCAAGAGGCTTTTTAGTTCTTCACTTTCTGCCAAAAGGGTGGTGTCATCTGTATATCTGAGGTTGTTGAGATTTTTCCCAGCAATCTTGATTCCAGCTTGCGCTTCATCCAGCCTGGTATTTCTCATGATATACTCTGCATATAAGTTAAACAAGCAGGGTGACAATATACAGCCTTGCGGTACTCCTTTCCCTATTTGGAACCAGTCTGTTGTTCCATGACCAGTTCTAAGTGTTGTTTCTTGACCTGCATAAAGATTTCTGAGGAGGCAGGTAAGGTGGTCTGGTAGTCCCATCTCTTGAAGAACTTTCCACAGTTTGTTGTGATCCACACAGTCAAAGGCTTCGGCGTAGTCAATAAAGCAGAAGTAGATGTTTTTCTGGAACTCTCTTGCTTTTTCGATTATCCAACAGATGTTGGCAATTTGATCTTTGGTTCCTCTGCCTTTTCTAAATCCAGCTCGAACATCTGGAAGTACCCAGTTCACGTACTGTTGAAGTCTGGCTTGGAGGATTTTGAGCATTACTTTGCTGGCATGTGGGATCCTATGAATGATAAGCTATCAACCAACAGATTGTACCAGCACAGATGTTTAAGTTGTAAAAGTCAGATGCTTTATGTACCTGTAGAAATGCCCCATAAAACCTCTTGTTCACAAAAAAACAGGAAGGGGGATCTGAGATGACAAACTAAGAACTTCCAGAGTAAAACTTTTATTTCCTGAGCAGGAAAAACTATAAAACAGTGAGGCTTAGTTTGAATCTTACACTGAGAGGTAATCCAATTTAGTTTTTCTCTCTAGGATTTCAGAAATTCAAACAGGTTTAAATAATTTCTTAGACCCCTTTATCATTGTATATAGTGAATACTAAATAGAGAAGGCAGAGTTTAGCCTGAAAATGCACAGCCCCAGTGCAGAGAGTTTTGGAAACAGACAACTGGAATTGAAACATTTGAAAATCACCGTAGATTCAGAGAGCATCCCCTTAAGCTCTGGAAGAAGGGGGCCCTGCTTCACGCTCCACAAGTCACATGTCCCCATGACTTGGAGGACTGCTCTTTAAACTTCCTAGGACTCCTCTGGTGTCAGGGACAAATGGCAGCCATCCTGGCACAGCACCACAAACCCAAACCCATTCCTTCTTCTTAGGGCATCCTCTGACCTTCCACCCTGTATGGAAGGTTGACCAAAGCCCCAGGAAGCTCTGTGGCTTAGGCCTGTGGGGTCACCCTGGGACTCCATGTTCAGCCCCGTTTGAGGAAGGGAGGGCCATGCAGGCAGAGTATTTCTTTTCTGGGATTGATATAGGGCCTCCTGCAGAGAGCTGACACACTGATTTAGGGTAACTTACATTTTTTTATAGAGGAAGATCCCCCAAAGGAGGAAATGGCAAACCACTCCAGTAATCTTGCCTGGAAAATCCCATAGACAAAGGAGCCTGGTGGGGGGGTCTAGAGAGTCATTGGGGTCAAAAAGAGTCAGACACAACTGAGCGGAAAAACTGCTTAGAGACTGGGCTCCATAAACTCTAGGAGCAACCCTGGCTTCAGAAAGTTCAGAAGAGGTTTTTTCCCCTGACTTCTAATATTGAATATATAAAACACTTGGCAAAAGAGAAGTGCATGGAATTATTAACAGAGAGAAAAGATAGAGGCGGAAGAAAAAAAGAGATTGACTTCAGGTTGGTGCAAAATGACAGTGATATGGGCACTATAGTGTCCATTTTACAGATAGCAAAACTAAGGTTCAGAGCGTAGCTTAGCCCTTGTTAACACAGCCATTAATCACCTCCACCATCTCTAGGATGTAACTGGACCAATCTTAGATTCGAGAAGCAAACACTGAATCAGAAACAGAATGATGCAGAAAGGTATCTAAACATTCGACAGACACGTTCTACACCCCTGTCTCCATGGAACATGACAGACACTCCTGTCACCATGGGAACCCAAAGACCTACAAAGACATGGCTCGACAGGCGATTCTCAATAGGCCATTTTCATAGCTATCCTGTAGCAGTGTTACTCTCCACATGTCGTCCTTTTTTGTTCTGGACCAGAGTGACTTGATTAAACCATCACATGGGGTCCCACCTGGACCTTCAGACAGTGGACAACCCCAAATGGGATCACCGATATGGCTCCAAATATGTTTTTTCCTTAATTTTATCCTAGACACACTGAAAAAAATGCATGCTTTGTGTCACTCATGATTTTTTAAACTAAAGAATCCATGTTAAACCTATATTAAAAACTCAAAGAATATTACAAGGAATGAGCCTGGAGAAAAGAACTACTTTGAGGTAAAACTCAGAGAAATTAGCTAATTAATTATACAACTGACTTAAAAGGTGCCTGAAATGTAAAGAAGCCCAGAGACTGGAGATAGTTTTCCAGGAATCATGTGTGGATCGAATAAAGATTACTTCTGCATAGTGAAATTAAGTTAGAGCTAGAAACTTCTGAGAGGAAATAGCCTTTAGAGGATAGCTTAATCTTGAAACATTTATCACCTGAGTGGGAGAGGAGACAGAAATGCCCTGTGGGTGGCAGTGACTTAGGTTAGGCGACTCCATGGCTCTCTCTCCAGTTTTATTTTAACCTTAGCAGGCAGCCCCGTATAAAATAGAAAATTCCTTAAAAAAAAAAAAAAACACCTTTCAAACAGTCCTCACAGCTATATTCTGAAGGATGGCATCCTTTTGCCTTTTCATTTTTAAGCCCTAAACCTTCCCCCACCCCCAAAATCAATTATTCATGAAAACTTTACTAAGCAGTTGCCTGTCCCAGCAGTAAGTGTCTCTTTAAAGTTCTGCTGGATAATTAGACTTAATGCATACAGGAGCAGAACTAAGATCATTTGTGCTACAATGTTTTAATAATGGCATTTCCTCTTTCCTGTGTAAACATAATGGGCTTCCCAGGTGGCACAGTGTAAAGAATCCCTCTACCAATGTAGGAGACAGAGATGCAGGAGATATGGGTTTGATCCCTGGGTCGGGAAGATCCCCTGGAGTAGGAAATGACAACCCATGCCAGTACTCTTGCCTGGGAAATCCCACGGACAGAGGAGCCTGGCAGGCTACAGTCCATGGGGTTGCAGAGAGTCAGACACGACTGAGTGACTAAGCACACACACGCATGTAGACATAATATGTACGAACTCTTCTAACTTTTCAGATCAGGTGCATCTATTCCCCTATTCCAGATCTAACATAAAGAATATTCTTGAGCCATTTAACAAACCAAATCATTTCAGCATGCTTTTAATAAAGAAAAATATTAAAATAATGAGGCATTAGTACTAATGATCAATAATTACTTTTAAAAATTCTGAAAAAAAAAAAATTTAAGTCTAAAGTGCCACAGATAAACGTAAGAAATACAAACATAGGTACAAACTAGTATCTGATTTACCCCTATGATTCATAACCTTTGTGTAGTTGAATAACAGTGCTCATTTCCAAAGCTAAAAAGGAAAGATTCAATACTCTGTCTTCACTTTAAAGAAACCCCAGTTGAATCAAGCATCACTTTCAGTTCAGTTCAGTCACTCAGTCGTGTCCGACTCTTTGAGACCCCATGAATCGCAGCACACCAGGCCTCCCTGTCCATCACCAACTGCCAGAGTTCACTCAAACTCACGTTCATTGAGTCGGTGATGCCATCCAGCCATCTCATCCTCTGTCGTCCCCTTCTCCTCCTGCCTCCAATCCCTCGCAGCATCAGAATCTTTTCCAATGAGTCAACTCTTCGCATGAGGTGGCCAAAGTACTGGAGTTTCAGCTTTAGCATCATTCCTTCCAAAGAAATCCCAGGGCTGATCTCCTTTAGAATGGACTGGTTGGATCTCCTTGCAGTCCAAGGGACTCTCAAGAGTCTTCTCCAACACCACACTTCAAAAGCATCAATTCTTTGGCACTCAGCTTTCTTCACAGTCAAACTCCACATCCATACATGACCACAGGAAAAACCATAGCCTTGACTAGATGGACGTTTGTTGGCAAAGTAATATCTCTGCTTTTGAAAATGCTATCTAGGTTGGTCATAACTTTCCTTCCAAGGAGTAAGCGTCTTTTAATTTCATGGCTGCAATCACCATCTGCAATGATTTTAGAGCCCAAAAAAATAAAGTCTGACACTGTTTCCACTGTTTTCCCATCTATTTCCCATAAAGTGATGGGACCAGATGCCATGATCTTAGTTTTCTGAATGTTGAGCTTTAAGCCAACTTTTTCACTCTCCTCTTTCACTTTCATCAAGAGGCTTTTGAGTTCCTCTTCACTTTCTGCCATAAGGGTGGTGTCATCTGCATATCTGAGGTTATTGATATTTCTCCCGGCAATCTTGATTCCAACTTGTGCTTCCTCCACCCCAGCGTTTCTCATGATGTACTCTGCATATAAGTTAAATAAGCAGGGTGACAATATAGAGCCTTGATGGACACCTTTCCCTATTTGGAACCAGTCTGTTGTTCCATGTCCAGTTCTAACTGCTGCTTCCTGACCTGCATATAGGTTTCTCAAGAGGCAGGTGAGGTGGTCTGGTATTCCCATCTCTTTCAGAATTTTCCACAGTTTATTGGAATCAAGCATAGCTTTTAACATAGGTTAGACATAGTTCAGGATCACAAAGGAACTTACTCTCAATTCCATTTAGCAGAAGACACTAGCTGCATACGTAAAACAAGTACATACCAAAGCTATGGTTATTCTTCTAAGTTCCCCAAACAACTCTCCTGGTATTTTGGAGCTTCATTTTATTCTGAAGTAAATGTAACTCTCCTCATATGTAACCCAAACTCACCTTTTGATGAAAATGGCTGTAACTGGCATGTTTAAATTTCTCTCCTCGCCCTCCATTCTTTGGGTGAAACACGTGACTCAGAGATGAGAGTTCTATTGCCACGTTCAGTAGAGACTTTTAAAGAGGCATCAGATGGCTGAAGTGACACTGAGGAAGAACTATAGGAAAGGAGCATCGCCCCACTGGCCGAGCTCACACTCCAGCTCCCCACTACACCTGCAGCAGACTATCCATCTATCATTAACCGATGTGAAGCTGGATCCCCTTAGGAATGCAGTGAAGTACTGAATTTGCCTCAAGGACAACAGCGGGGTAAGAACTGCAACTGTTCATGACTGATTCTGGGATCTGACATGATAAACACCATGGGAGAGACACACATGGGAAATTAGGAGAATGGAAAAGGAGCAACTAATCCCAATAAATACTGTTATGAATACATTGGGAGACTTCCCTGGTGGTCCATTGGTTAAAAATCTGCCTTACAATGCAGGGAGCTCAGGTTTGATCCCTGATCTGGGAACTAAGACCCCACATGCCCCTGCTGTGGTGCAGCTACTGAGCCCACGCGCTCTGGAGCCTGCCTGCCGCCACTAGAGAAGCCGAGCGCGGCAGCGAGGATCCCACGTCCTGCAACTAGGCTGAACACCAGCCAAATAAATATTGCCCCAAAAAAAAGAGCTTACTAAATGTTGATTTGCTAGATGGGTGGAAGTTTTAAAAAAGAAATGAAGACATGGGGGGAAGACTGCTCGGGGTGGGGGCCCTGAAATGGGCCTTGGGAGTTTGGAAATGACAAAGCCAAGTGTTCATGCTTGAGTTTCAGATACAAAGATTAATCTCAGTCACTAAATAATTATAGAAAAGGGATCGGGAGAGATGATAAGTTTGGCAAGCAGACAGTCACTCAAAGAGGTCAGCTAGTTGCAGTGAGAGACCCTGAGGGGGAACATGGGAGGGAAGAGTTCAGCCCCCTGGGGATGTCAAGACCCTGGAGGGTCTTCCCCCCAGGTCTTCATATCATCTTCCAACTACACATGCCCTAATGTGCCCTAATCTCCTCTTATAAGAGCACCAGTCGTGTGTTCTGGATCTCATTTCAATGTCACACCTCTTTAAAGGCCCTATCTCTAAAAATAGCTACATTCTCAGAGATTGGGACTTCAGTACATTATGATTTTAGGAGGGACACAATTCAGGCCATGACAGATGACCAAATTCTGACTGAGTTTTAAGGGTGTTTATCCTGAGATTAAAATAGTACTCTTCCTTGACTGTATGTAAATTAATGGGAACAATAAAGTATAAGCATCTAAGTAGGCTGACTGGTGTAGACAAAATTATGAGGAAAATAAGACCTTTATATTTTCATACCTGTATATGGGAAATGTATAGATCTTTTCATTTTCTCTGAAGGAAAAAAAAAAGTACATCTTCAAGAGACAATGAGTAAATCTCAATAAAATGTTCAAGTAAAAGAACTCCAACTGAAAAAAGCAGATGAAGGCTAGACTTGTGGAGAGCTTTGAATACAATCTAAGAAATGTGGAATTGGTAAAAAAGGAAGGTAGGAACATTTTTTTCTTTTAAACAAAGGAGTACCAAGAACCAAACAGTTCTTTTCTAAGCTTAAATTGATGGGTGGGTTGGTGAGAGAAAGAATTGGAATCTCACAGAAAAGAGAAACCAAGCAAAGAGAGCGTAAATCAAATGGCAAATGTGCAAAGACTGGATGGGGATGATGGAGAGAAAAAAAGAGAAAGTAGATTAGATTTAATAATGAGTTGGAACTCAGGAACTCGCGATAAGAATGAATGAAATTTAACGCCAAAATTTAAGCCAGCTTATTCATTGCCACCTTTCATAGCAAACAGTGTTTCTGTTTTTCCATTTTCAATACCTAATTAAATTGTCACTTGAAAAATATGGAACAACAATTTCTGTTGTTAGATGTCTGTGTATTAACTGATTTGCTTTTGCAGAGCAGTGAATACTATTTAGAGAGATAGCTATATTTCCCCCTCAGAATGATCTTTCCTTTGGTGAAATGTTAAATTACTCACAAAAACTTACTTATTAAATTGGCTGTAACTGCCACTGTTAAAATATGATGGCCAACATAATTGGCCCAAAAGTGACCGCTAATGTCTCGTTCATAGGGAACATGCAAATTAATTGTATTGTTTCCAGTTCCAAAGCTCAACACTTCCATTACCCATCAGTCAGTCCCTGTCGGCATAGCCTCTCTCTCACTAGGCTTACTTACGCCATGACTGCAACTCCCTTCTTCCTGAAATAACAGTGCTGTGGCAGGAAGTAACTGCCTCAACCTAAACAGTGGGAGTTTATAGCCTCACTGCCATGGATTTAGGTTCCAGGTGCCTCAGGTAAAACTCACAAATCATAGGTGGCTTCATGACTCATCCCTTTCACTTCTTCCTCTTCTAAACCTTCGCAAGGGCATACACGCACATGCACACACACACGTGCATTGCTCAACACTGGCCCAGCTCACTTTGAGCATCTGGCTTGGCTTCCTCACTCAGAACTTCTGTTTTTCTGATATTATAACTCTGCCCTAACTGTAGCCCACCTGATTAGAGCCCTTCTGACTTGAACTGCTTCTGACAACTCCCTTCTGCTAAAAGCTGGATGCTGTACTTAATAATCGTAGGCACCCATTAAGGTCTTTCCAGGAACTGTTACAGGGAAAAGCCAATTATGACTCCATATTGGATCTGTTTCTTTTACTCTAACCTTTGCCTCCCATTGCTTTTTTTTTTTTTTTCACTAAAACGATACTCTCCATACATAATAGCCTGCCTTGGGGAACTCTGCCCCTATGCCTAATGTTATACCAAATGCCTTTGTTCAGAACCCTGTGCACCTGTGGATGGCTACAGGAAGCAAGAAATTAACACATCTCCTCCCTGATCACCTGACCTGCCTCCTGAGAAACCTGTATGCAGGTCAAGAAGCAACAGTTAGAACCAGACATGAACACTGGACTGGTTCCAAATTGAGAAAGGAGTACGTCAAGGGTATATATTGTCACCATGCTTGTTTAACTTATATGCAGAGTACATCATGAGAAATGCCAGACTGGATGAAGCACAAGCTGGAATCAAGATTGCCAGGAGAAATATCAGTAACCTCAGATATGCAGATGACACCACCCTTGTGGCAGAAAGTGAAGAGGAACTAAAGAGCCTCTTGATGAAACTGAAAAAGGAGAATATAAAATCTGGCTTAAAACTCAACATTCAGAAAATGAAGATCATGGCATCCAGTCCCATCACTTCATGGCAAATACATGGGAAAACAATGGAAACAGTGAGAGACTTTATTTTGGGGGGCTCCAAAATCACTGCAGATGGTGACTGCAGCCATGAAATTAAAAGATGCTTGCTCCTTGGAAGAAAAGCTATGAAAAACCTAGACAGCATATTGAAAAGCAGAGACATTACTTTGCTGACAAAAGCCCATCTAGCCAAAGCTATGGTTTTTTCACTAGTCATGTATGGATGTGAGAGTTGAACTAGAAGAAAGCTGAACACCAAAGAATTGATGCTTTTGAACTGTGGTGTTGGAGAAGACTCCTGAGAATCCCCTGGACTGCAAGTAGATCAAACCAGTCAATCCTAAAAGAAATCAATCATGAATATTCATTGGAAGGACTGATGCTGAAGCTCCAATACTTTGGCCACCTGATGCAAAGAGCCGACTCACTGGAAAAGACCCTGATGCTGGGGAAGATTGAGGCAGGAGGAGAAGGGATGACAGAGGGCAAGATGGTTGAATGGCATCACTGGCTCAGTAGACATGAGTTTGAGCAAACTCTGAGAGATAGTGAAGGACAGGGAAGCCTGGCACGCCGCAGTCCATCGGTCAGAAACAACTGAGAGACTGAAAGACAGCAACTTCTCCCTGAGGTTGGCCATTCCAGTAGATATTTCAAGATTAATGGCTTTTTTACTTCCTCACCTCCCACCCTGTTCTAAGAAAGAACATGGCATCCAGACCCCATAAGATGGTTATTTTGAGACATCAGTCTGCTATCTTCTCAATCTGCCAGCTTTCCAAATAAAGTCCAATTGCCTGCCTCAACACCTCATCTCTTGGATTTCTTGGCCTGTTGTGTGGCAAGCAGAGTGAGACTGGACTTGGAACAGAATGGACCAGACCACAACCACCCACCTGAACTTCATTTCCTCGGCTACCAGAGCTTGACTCAGACCACCACGCTTACCAAAGTAGACATTCTTAAAGGTTCAAAAATATTCAAAAGCAGAGACATCACTTTGCCAACAAAGGTTCGTCTAGTCAAGGCTATGGTTTCTCCTGTGGTCATGTATGGATGTGAGAGTTGGACTGTGAAGAAGTCTGAGTGCTGAAGAATTGATGCTTTTGAACTGTGGTGTTGGAGAAAACTCTTGAGAGTCCCTTGGACTGCAAGGAGATCAGCCCTGGGATTTCTTTGGAAGGAATGATGCTGAAGCTGAAATTCCAGTACTTTGGCCACCTCATGCGAAGAGTTGACTCACTGGAAAAGACTCTGATGCTGGGAGGGATTGGGGGCAGGAGAAGAAGGGGACGACAGAGGATGAGATGGCTGGATGGCATCACCGACTCGATGGACATGAGTCTGAGTGAACTCCAGGAGTTAGTGATGGACAGGGAGGCCTGGCGTGCTGCAATTCATGGGGTCACAAAGAGTCAGATACGACTGAGCGACTGAACTGAACTGAACTGAAAGGTTCAAAGCAAACTGATTTGATTGTACTTCTTTGATACATCCTTAGGAATTAGATCATATCCCATACAGACTGGATTTCCTCCTTCTTCCCCTTGAGTTTTTGTTTCTAAGCTCTCCAAGCTAAGCCCATGTGAATTATAATACTAATTCATCCTGAAATTTCAACACAGTTGGCTTCACCAGAGAAGGGGAAAAGTTCATGCTCCATGTATCCACAACTCTAACTTATTCTAAAAATAGCCACAAAGCTATCATTATGGTTAGTCAGGTAATCAATGTAAGGAAATATGAACAAACCTGAGGCTTAGTTGACAATTCTAAAACCCTTAGGGAATCCATAAATTCGCTGTCTTCAAAACTGCAATAAATAACATGTCAGATTGCAGTTAATGAAAGGACAAAGAACTCACATTTTTCATTATGGAAACATAGTTCATTGGTTTTTAAAGGGAATCCTACAAATAACCAGTGACAACAATCTGTTAAAATTGTCTTGACTCTAGAAATTAATTTAAAACCTTCAAGAGTGAAAAATTCTAAAAATTAGTTGTCACAAAGTGTCCCCATGTACTCTGTGAGTCTATTTTACTTTATCTTAAAGTAATACTTATGTGACTAACCAAATCCACTTGGCTATATATTTTCTTATGGGAAAAAAAAAAAAGCTGTAATAAAGCAGAAAGACTAGGAAATTGGAATAAGAAGATATAGTGTACCTACCAGTGTTCAGTTGAAAATAACCAAGTCCATTCTGGGAAATGTAAGCAGACAGGGAATTTGTAAAAGACTTTTGAACTGACAGAATCTCTGTGGGTTCTGGAGAACCAAACATACTTGCTACACACTCTGACACATTGGAGCTTGTTATTTCTCAGCCCCAGAGAACAGCTAGCAATTCTCCCAGGTGTCACCACTGGACTAACCCCAGAAGCTTGGCCGTGGCGACCCTACACACTCAGACCCACCGCCACGTCACTTCCTCCCTGCTCACAGCCACAGCGGTTCCTGTCTGTATCCTTCTTACACAGCTTCATCAGTTTTGTAGAACCTAAGCCACTTGTCTGCGCTGTAAGCAGGAAGGGAATCCGAGAAATCGTTGTGGGAACGGTCTGCAGTGAGCCAACCTAAAATATCAATCACAGTCTGTCCCTTTGACAGTTCAATGTCCTTTCACACTTTCTTATAATTAAACTTCCAAATAATAATAAAGCAAAACAATGCTTTTGCTTAACTTTATGCAATGTTGGCTTAGATGAGTAAAATGATGCTTACCTCTTTTTTAAAATTGGTTTTTATTGGAGTATAGTTGCTTTACAATGTTGTGTCAGCTTCTGCTGTGCAGCTATACATGCACAGTAGAATCAGCTATACATATATATATATATATACTCCCTCCAAAATTTAAATAGTTGTTCATAGCAACACTATTTATACTAGTGAGGACAAGGAAGTACGCTGAATGTCTACAATAGTGAGGATATGGAAGTATCCCTTATGTCTATCAACAGAGAAATGGATAGAGAAGATCAGTGCATGTATGTGTATATATATGAGTGTGTGTGTGTGTGTATAAAATGGAATATTACTCAGCCACTAAAAGGAATGAAATTAGGTAGTTTGTAGAAACATAATGGATCCAGAGGGTGTCATATAAAGCGAAGTAAGTCAGAAAGAGAAAAATAAGTATCAAACTCTTACCTCTTGCTGCTGCTAAGTTGCTTCAGCTGTGTCCAACTCTGTGAGACCCCATAGACGGCAGCCCACCAGGCTTCCCCGTCCCTGGGATTCTCCAGGCAAGAACACTGGAATGGGTTGCCATTTCCTTCTCTAACGTATGAAAGTGAAAAGTGAAAGTGAAGTCGCTCAGTCGTGTCTGACTCTAGCGACCCCATGGACTGCATCCCACCAGGCTCCTCCGTCCATGGGATTTTCTAGGCAAAAGTACTGGAGTGGGGTGTCATTGCCTTCTCCGTCTTACCTCTTAAACCCTTTCAAAAAGACCTATGGTCTTATCAATCCCTGTACCCATCTCATGTAGTTCTCCTCTAGTCTAGTACAATCTTATCTTGATACTCTGTAGGCTAGTGACTAAATTATGCACATGCACAATTTACCCGTAGGGGAAAGAGTGATGGAAATGAAAACTTTGAGCCTGTAAGTCATCTTCTTTGAAGCTTTGGACCCCAGGAAGTAGGATCCAGCCCACTGGCCAGTATTCCTTGTGCATCAGAACTATACTGTGAGGGATGCCTCCAGGTCTGCCCAAGCTAGCGCTTCATAGGCACCTCCCACCTGATAACCTCAGCTGATCATTTAAATGGCCACCACACCCCTAAACCCCTGTGTCTCCCACTCTAATACTGCAGGACCTTCACGACATTCAAACATGTCAGATCCCAAATCCCATATTTCCAATTAATAATCTTGGTCCCAATTACTAAGTTAACCTATAGATTTGGACACACTGGTTCTACCAGCTCCTAGCTCCATTAACTGCTTCAGGTTTTTGGACAATAAAATGGGAACAGCATGGTATGGTTTTTTTGATGATTAAAAAATATGGGAAAATTCCTACTATAATGAAATGAAATTTATCTGATGGGTTGCCATCAAAATAATTGTTTTGGGTGGACAGAACATAGAATAGGTGAGGAAAACAGATAAGATACTGGACTAGAGTACAAGGAAATGTTATAGCAGAAGTTACAAGAGGATACTCCTGAGGGAGATTGTTTTAGCCAGTTCAGCTGCTATAACAAAAACAGCATAGACTGAGTGGGAAAAACAACAGTTCTGGACCTAGAAGTCCAAAATCAAGGTGCTGGCAAATTAGGTTCCTTGTGAGACCCCTCTTCCTGGCTTGCAAATGGCCACCTTCTGGTTATATCCTCATATGACCAAAAGAGACAACTCTTAAGTCTTTTTCTCTTCATTTTTTTTTTCTTCTTCTTTTTCTTCTTCTTACAGGCCACTAAGCCCGTTATGGGGGCTCCATCCTCATAACCTCTGTTAAACCTAATTACCTTCCAAAGACCCCAGCTCCTAATATCATCCTACTGGGGTTAGGGCTTCAGCATATGAAGTTTGAGACGGAAGCATGCAGTACCTAACAAACTTGATGAGAGAAACCACACGCAGGACAGCACTGCTGTTCAGGAAATATAGTAAGAAATAAGCCAGCCTCATACATTACAGGAGCCCTTGAGAGAATCCATTTTACAGAACGGTACAACGACCACAAGAAGCAGTGATCTGGAGGCATTGCCACATAGCAGCAACAGGCTGACCCTCTGGAGTCAGATAGAAACGCAAACCCCAGCTCTGCAAGTTACTAGCTTTATGATCAGGGGTGCTTCAGTCTCCTCATCAGTAAATTTTAGACATTTTAGCAAAGCTGCATGACAATCATGAGAGACAGTGTATATAAAATGCAATGCCTGGCATGTGGAAGATACACAATAAATATTTTATTAATATCCACATCTATGTTTTAGGTACCATGTTAGGTTCTTCACAAATCAAGTGGCAAATGTGAAAACGGGGGCTGGGGATCACTTCAGTTGTGTCCAACTCTTTGCAACCCCATGGACTGTAACCCACCAGGCTCCTCTGCCCATGGGATTCTCCAGGCAAGAATACTGGAGTGAGTTGCCATGTCCTCCTCCAGGGGATCTTCACAAGCCAGGGATTGAACCCACATCTCTTACGTCTTCTGCATTGGTAGTCGGGTTCTTTACTATAGAACCCAGGAAGCCACCTGGGAAGCACACTCTCATAAGAGTCTAGGAAAATCCTGTGATAGTTTGTTATCATTGACATGGCCATTTTACAGATGAGGAAACAGAAAAGCTAAGTGGCTTGCCCCAGATATCAGCTAATAAAAGGCTGAGTTGGGATTCACACACCAGTGACCTTACTAAAGAGTTTGGATTCACCTGATAATTTCTTTGTCCTCTAGAAAAGGGCAGATATAAGAACTAGAATAGATTATCTTAGCCTCATTACCAATTCTAATCTAAAACATCAAAAAATATTTACTTAATACTCTCTAAACAGTAAAAAAGGAAGTATTATGTTGGCCCAAAAGTTCATTCAGATTTTTCTGTAACATCTTATGGAAAACCCAAATGAACTTTTTGGCCAACTCAATACATAAAGCAGTTTCAAAAAAACTTTCTGTCAGTAGCAGATACAAAGTAAATATTTCCAGACCAAAAGGTAGAACCCTCACTTAAAGTGAAGTGAAGTCGCTCAGTCGTGTCCAACTCTTCGAAACCCCATGGACTGTAGCCTACCAGACTCTTCCGTCCATGGGATTCTCCAGGCAAGAGTACTGGAGTGGGGGTGTCATTGCCTTCTCCAAACCTTCACTTAACTTGGGGACAAAAGCCACTAATCCAAGATGCTTAATTATTAAGGAAGACTAAGAAATAAAGAAGACAATTTGGGGCACAAGATGGCTGCAGAACAGTCCCATAAGGGAGGAGTAGACACCTCAAAACACAGTAAAATTCAGTGTAAGGATTTTCTAAACTGAAACATTTAGCAAAGGATAAAGACGATGATTCCCTGAGTTTATCACAGTGTAAGAACTAGAGTGAGTAGGAGCAGACAGAGAGGCTAGTTGGAAGCCCAGAGAAGTGGAGCAAACCATAATAGAAACTCCTTACAGCAAAGCAAGCCATTCCTAGAATGCAGAACTCAGCCCAGGCACTGGCTGGCACTTTCACGGCAGCTTTCTCTGTCTCAGGGGAGCAATGAGACTGAGGCTCATTATGGAAGGGCCTTAGGACAAGGAGTGGGCTTCCCTCGTGGCTCAGCTGTAAATAATCCACCTGCCAATGGAGGAAACTTGGGTTCGATCCCTGGGTCGGGATGGTCCCCTGGAGAAGGGAATCTTCACTTCAGTATTTTTGCCTGAGAAATCCCATGGACAGAGGAGCCTGGCAGGCTTCAGTCCATGAGGTCTGTAAACGAATCAGCTGTGACTGAGCAACTTCACAACAAGAGTAACTCAGAGGAGGAGGAGGAGGTGCATCTGGTTCCCACTGACAACTCTCAGACCAATTGGCACAGCAACGTGGAGCCGAGGGGCTATACAGCTTTGCCTTCATGGCCTTGGTGGGCCTCAGAGTAGATGATCTCAAGCAGAAAAAAGTGTGATAATCCAGATCAACAATTAGCCTGGGTGAATACATGTGAATGCAGTAGCAGCAAGGCAGTGAAATCGAAGCTGTCCCTTTAAACCAGGCAGGGGAAAAACCCAATAAACTGTAAAAATTGTGAGGAAGATGACCTTCTCCTCCCTTATGCCTAGAATTAATTTGAAGACTGTCAGACTATAAGTCAATTTTAAATAGGTTATGAATAGTCAGATCGGAGGGGGGAAAATGAAATGTGCTTGTATGAAAGTTTACTCTCTTTCAGATCAAAGGGCAGACACTAAGAACATGGCGGGGTGGGAAACCCTGGAGGAAAAAAGATTCATTTACCAAAGACACTGGTTTGGGAAAGAAGAGGTGGGGAAGAAGAGATATTGTCTTACTGTCAGGCAGTGTTCTCCACCATACTTTGCAGTATCTTCTGCCTCTGATGCCTTAATCCCCAGTTGGTAGTAAAGTGAAAGTGTTAGTCGTTCAGTTGTGTCCGATCCTTTGGAACCCCATGGACTAATAGCTCGCCAGGCTCCTCTGTTCATGAGACTCTCTGGGCAAGAATACTAGAGTAGGTAGCCATTCCCTTCTCCAGGGGCTCTTCCCAACCCAGAGATTGAACCCAGGCCTCCAGCACTGCAGGCAGATTCTTTACCATCTGAGCCACCATTCTGGTTAATCTGCTATCAATAAGAGCAACATTTAGTCATCAGTGGAAGAGCTTTAAGTACTCTTTTCCTTTTGATGTCTGTACTGATCTACTTTCCATCAGTCTGGATTCCTGAACAAGAAGAGCAGAGAGCACAGCCTATGACAGTATGAGGCACAAGGGAAGACAGGCCATCACCATCTGAGCTGAGATTTCAGAGCTATTTGTTACAGCAGCATAACCTACCCTGAATGAAAGCAGAAACTGGTACCAGGAATATGGTGACCCATATTATAGAGGGATAACATTTGACAACATGATCATCTATGATAGTTTGGTAAGCTAACATATTAATACTTAGTGAACATGTTGAGCTTCCCTAGTGGCTCAGATTGGAGAAAGCAATGGCACCCCACTCCAGTACTCTTGCCTGGAAAGTCCCATGGTGCAGCAGCCTGGTAGGCTGCAGTCCATGGGGTCGCTAGGAGTCAGACACGACTGAGTGACTTCACTTTCACTTTTCACGTTCATCCATTGGAGAAGGAAATGGCAACCCACTCCAGTGTTCTTGCCTGGAGAATCCCAGGGACGGGGGAATCTCGTGGGCTGCCGTCTCTGGGGTTGCAAAGAGTCGGACACGACTGAAGTGACTTAGCAATGACTCAGATGGTGAAGAATCTGCCTGCAATGCAGGAGACCTGAGTTTGATCCCTGGGTTGGAATAATCCCCTGGAGAAAGGAATGGCTACCTATTCCAGCTGGGAAATCAGCTGTGAAAACAGTGACTATAGAAAGCAACATAATAATAAACTCTAAGAATTATCTTATTCTCTTCTTACTCTTGCCTGGAGAATCCCTTGGACAGAGGAGCCTGGTGGGCCACAGGCCATGCGGTCACAAAGAGTTGGACTCAACCGAGCAACTAACACTGAGAACTGAACATGTATCTCCAGAAGTGGTTAGATATCAGAACAGTATAGTATGTTCTTAGCATCCTTAGCTTCATCTATGGGGTGTATTAATTTGCTATCACAAACTGGGTAGCTTTTACAATAGAAAGGTATGCCTCAGTTCTGGAGTTTAGAAGTCCAGGATCAAGGTGTTGGCAGAGCTGCTTCCTCCTGAGTATTTAGAGGGACAATCTGTTTCATGTCTCTGTGCTATTTTCTATTGTCTTAATGACAATCTTTGGCATTCCTTGACTTGTACATGCATTACTGTGAGATCAGCCTTCATCTTCACATGGTTTCAGTGTCTAAATATTCTGTCTTTATGAGGACGTATGTTATATTGTGCATCCAACGACTTCAACTTGATTACCTCTATAAAGATGCAATTTCCAAATAAGGTACATTTGGGGTCAGGGAGGTCTGTGGGGCTAGAACTTCAATGTATCCCTCGTGGAGAATACAATTCAACTCCCTACATAGGTATGACAAGAGAGTTGAAATCAGGCAAGAATAAGTCACATTCCTAAAGATGCTTAATGAACACAGTGTTGCTTTCCCAATTAATCTTAGGCATATGTGATAACCAGCATCACAAGTTTGAGCCCTTTCTAGGGCTCTTTGCTCCCCAGACCCCTTGAGCTGTAGCAAGAGGCATGACTGCCATGGAATAAATGGACTCAGAGCAGGGCTTCCTAACAGAATGAAGTTCAAGCAAAAAGAGCTTAGAAATGAATTCCCATTTTTCCTAATGCAAACTTGTGCTAATTCTGAGTCTGAATTCTCCTCCTGCTGCACACATTTCTCATGGGGGATAAATGGTATAACTTGAGGTAATGAGCCTTTGCAGTTAGGAAACTGATGGGAAATCTAACAAATTGCAAGATCTTCAAGTGGTTCTTTTGGGAGAATCCAGCATCACAGTGAAGGCAAACAGAAACAAATTCACATAAAGCAAGAAGAACAATTCATATGTTTTTCCCTAAGGATGAAAGAATATATTGTTCTCAGTGTTTCTTCCGGCAATGATTTTATCCCACAGTTGCACATGTCTCTGGCTTATAAAATGAGTGAATCAATCAAAAGTGATTAGGCACAAGCATGTTCTGTTATCTGGAGAGTGTAAGCAGCCCCTGTCATTCTTACAAATCTAGGATTCCTGAGCTAGGATAACAGTTCTATGGTCTGAATCAAGGGAAGTTCAAGTAACACATGTTTTACAAAGCCGACCTGAGGAAGCAGGAGGCTGATTCTCATCTAACGGGATTTATTCAACCTCTACTGACCTTTCTCTGCTCTATGATATTTAGATTCTCATTCATTATCACTTAATCATCCTCTAGCAGTTCCATATTTTAGTTTTTCTCTCCCAAATTATTCAGTGTACGCTTTTTGAAAACAGAAACCATATCTAACAGAGGTTATAGCTGTGAAAACACTTAGTGACTATAAAAAGCAACATAATAATAAATGCTATTATCATTGTACCTTATTCTAAAACAGCATGGAAAATACCATCATTCAAGCTCTATAACAAATGATTACATTTCTCTCAAGTCTACCAGAAGACTAAAATTAATTTCATACTAATTAACTCCAATCCACAAACTAAATCTCAGTTTTCAGCTTTAATCTTGGCTTTACGTTTATGATCACCAAGAAAAAAGGCCACAGGTTACAGAATGTCATGATTTCACAGTTTCCAAGGGGGAAGATTAAGATATGGTATGATGATAAACTCATTGAGAGATTTTGAAAGTTAGCTCTTTGACGTCCTTGTTATTTTTTCAGGAGAGAGGAGACTTTCAAGCTTTTTAAAATATGAATGCATATTTAATCTGAAATGATATCACAATGACAATAAACTCGGTGCCTGAGAACATAGTCAGTAAACACTTTCCAGCTGATTAATAGGTGTGAGACAACAACATGCCATACGCTTCAGCAGGACTTCTCTGACACAGAAAGCGCGAATGACCCACAACAGAAAGTTCCTATCACCACCCTCCAAGAATCCTCAAGCCTGAGGACCTTCCTGGGGATAAACGTGCTTGTGTGTCAAACCAGCAAATAAAACTGAGAATACAGAAAAGACCACAGAGGTAGAAGTGAAGCAGAGGCGCTGTGAGGAGGTGGCTATGAGTCAGGATCTGGAAAATGAAAACCAGGCAGACAAGACATAGATCAGGACATTGGAACATAAGGCAAAAACCTACAGCAGAAAAGAAAATGGAACATATATCCAAAATAAGGAGTGAATACAAGCAACGGCATCTGGCACACAGCCTAGTTCACAGAATGTGCTTGGTAAGTGTTTGGGGTTTTTTAATGATGATGTCATAGTTCATGGGCTCAGACGCACTGCACTTCTGCCAGACTCCATACAGGGTCCTTTTGTCCTTCCCCATCGCTATAAGACACACTCTGACATACACTGGTGTGCTAACCGGACAACAACCAACAACAGATACCAACAAATTACATCATGAGGAACATTTGGCTGAAGAGATGGGTTAAATAGCAGAATCTTCTCTTCTCAGGATTCATTTGGGATGCTCTACAAAAGACCGATCTTGTCACCAGCACTCACCCAGTGTCTCCCACGGACACAGCCTGATACCCAAGTGGAGGGATGCGGCTAACAGCAGCTCATCACAGCTCTCTGCTCCCTTCTTCCTCCTGGCCAAATCTGTTATCTCAGACACAGCAACCAGAGGAAAGGGTCTCCTGAGTTTTACAGAACCGACAGAAGATCAGACGTTCAGTCTGGGGAAGTCTGGCCACCACAGGTACTAAGTCAAAACCAGGGTATAGTCTGAAAAGGAAGAACCATATTGGAAACTGGCTGCATGATGAAAAGACAAGAAAATCAATCTATAAGTCAGACAGATTGATTTCCTCATTTTACAGATGAGGAATCCAGGTTTGGGAACTGCTCTCAGGTGCCTTGGCTGGCTGGTAGCAAAACATGGGACTAGAGACACATTTCCCAGCACCCAGAGGTAACATCTCACCTGCCACGCTGCGGCTCCTCAGGACAAGGGGTGGTGAACACACCTGGCTCGGAATGCTCAGGGACCAGGCATGTTCTGGTGATGTGTCTCCTGAAGCTCCCCTTCCCATCTCAAAACCAATCACCCTTCCTCCATCCCCAAAGTAAAGGGGAAGAGCACTTCCTCTTTTATTTTTTAAATTTCCAATGGCACTATTATTATATCCACTTTAATGCCTTAAATTTTACTTTTTTCTTTTTAAATTAATTTTTATTGGAGTATAGGTGCTTTACAATGCTGTTATAGATGATCTTATCACAGTCAAGCACGACCGAAGCGACTTAGCATGCATGCAAAGTATACACTGCTATATATACACTAGGTTGGCCAAAAGGTTTGTCCAGATTTTTCTGTTGTATCTTATAGAAAAACCCAGATGAATTTTTGGTCAACCCAATATGTATAATGCTCTATATTGTATTTCCATATATTAGTGTAATATTCAGAGAAGGCAATGGCAACCCACTCCAGTACTCTTGCCTGGAAAATCTCATGGGCAGAGGAGCCTGGTAGGCTGCAGTCCATGGGGTCGCGAAGAGTCGGACACGACTGAGAGACTTCACTTTTACTTTTCACTTTCACGCATTGGAGAAGGAAATGGCAACCCACTCCAGTGTTCTTGCCTGGAAAGTCCCATGGGCAGAGGAGATTGGCAGACTACAATCAATGGGGTCGCAAAGAGATGGACACAACTTAGCAACTCAACGAACAAACAAAACAGATGATTTGCAAATATTCTTCACTCTTTTGAATGTTTCCTTTGCTGTGAAAAAGCTTTTTTAGTTTGATATACTCCCACTTGTCTATTTTTGCTTCTGTTCCCTGTGCTTTTGGTGTTATTTCTAAGAAATCAAAGATGATGTTATCAAGATTTTATAGTTTTCTTGTAGGAATATCATAGTTTCAGGACTTATGTCTAAGTCATGTAATTTTTATCCTTCCTTCTCTTTATGTGGTATATCATGCTGATTTTTTTAACACTGAACCATTCTTATATCCCAGGGATAAATCCCACTGCTCACGTTGTACGATCCATTCGATGTACTGTTGAATTTGGCTTGCTAGCACTTTGTTGAGAATTTTTATGTCTATATTCACCAGGGATATCACTCTATGCGTGTGCACCCTGTAGCTAAGTCGTGTCCAGCTCTTTGTGATCCCACAAACTGTAGCCCACCAGGCTTCTGTGTTCACAGAACTGTCTCAGAAAGAATACTGGAGTAGGTTTCCATTTCCTCCTCCAAGGGATTGTCCTGTAGTAGTATATTTTTTGTAGTGTCTTTGTTTGGCTTTGGCATCAGGGTAATGCCAACCTCAAAAATTTAGTCTGGAAGTCTTTCTTCCTCTTCAACTTTCTGGGAGAGTTTGAAAGGGATTGGCTTATCATTATCCTTTAAATTTTTGGAAGAATTCTCCAAAATTCCTGATGGCTAAGCCATCAGGCCATAGCCCTTTCTCACTGGGAGGTTTTTGGTTACTGATTCAATCTCCTTACTAGTTACACGTATGTTGAGATTTTAATCTTCTTAAATTTCTTAAGACTGGTTTTTGACCTAACCTATGATCTATCCTAGAGAATATTCTGTGTGTTCTTAAGAATGTGTCATCTGTTACTTTTGGATGAATATTACACATAGGTCAAAAACCAGTCTTAAGAAATTTAAGAAGATTAAAATCACACCAAGTATGTCTGTCTGGTCCATTTGTTTTATAACATTGCTCAAGTCCTCTGTTTTCTCATCTTCTGTCTGGATGTTCTATTCTTTCTTGAAAGTGAGATTTTGAATATTTTTTACTATTATGTCACTGCCTCTTTCTCCCTTTAGTTTTGCTAATATTTGCTTCTTGTATTTGGGTGCTCTAAGGTTGAGTGCTTACATATTTATTATACATATTATAGTTTCCTACTAGATTGACTATTATTATGTAAAGTACTTATTTGTCTCTTGTGACAATTTTGACTTAAAATCTATTTCATCTGATATAATTACAACTACTTCTGCTCGCTTTTCATTACCATTTGCATGGAATTATTTTCCCATCCTTTTACTTCCTGCTTATGTGTGTCCTTTAATCTAAAGTGATTTAGCCATGTACCCCAATATTCATAGCAGTACGATTTACAATATCCAAAACATGGAAACAACCAAAACACTCATCAAAGATTACTGGCTTGAGAAGATGTGGTGTATATGTACACAATGGAATAACACAAAGTCATAAAAATATTGCCATTTGCAATCACATGAATGGACCTAGAGAATATCTTAGTGAAGAGGGTCAAAGACAAATACAATCACTTATATGTGGAATCTAAAATATACTACTAATGAATCTGTATACAAGACTTCAACAAGCAGACATAGAAAACAAACATGATTATCAAAGGGGAAGGTAGGGAAAAATCAGGAGTATGGGATTAACAGATATAAATACTACGTATAAAATAGATAACCAACAGGGATTTACTATACAGCACAGACAGACGAGCCTGGCAGGCTATAGTCCACGGGGTCGCAAAAGACTTGGACACGACTGAATACGCATGCACGTGCAGGGAATTATATCCTGTAAAAACCTATAATGGAATGTAGTCTAAAAAAACAACTGAATCATTTTGTTGTACATCTAAAACCAGCACAATATTATAAATCAATTATACCTCCATTAAAATAAATTAAAAAAATTTTAAGTGATTTAGCATGTAGGTATCTTTTAAATTCATTCAGTCACTCTATATTTTGATTATGGAGTTTAATTCATTTACATTTATTTACATCAGTAATTACATTATCAGTAATTACTGATAGGGAGGTATATTATTGTCATTTTGATCATTGTTTTCTGCTTTATATTTTTTGTGTTCCTCTTTGTCTCTCTTGCTGTATTTCCTGATTCTTCGTGGCTATTTTGTAGTGTCATACTTTGATCCATTCTTATTTTCTTTTTTGAATCTTCCATAAATATTTTCTGTGGTTACAATAGGACTTACATAAAACATAGCTATCACAATCTATTTCGTTGATAATAAATTATCAATCACAAAATCATTTTTATTCTTCCCACATACTTTGTGATATTGATGTCACAATATCCAATAAGTCTCTACTCATCAGAATTAAATTTGCCTCCCATTTTAAACTTAATTATGATGAGTAGAGACTTAACTCTGCCTCCCATATTAAAGGGCTTCCCTGGTGGGTTAGTGGTAAAGAATCCATCTGCAGTGAGGTAGTGCCAGAGACACAGGTTCAACCCCTGGGTCAGAAAGATCCCCTGGCTGAGAGTCTGGGAACCCACTCCAGTATTCTTGCCTGGGGAATCCCATAGACAGAGGAGCCTGACGGGCTACAGTCCATAAGGTCACAAAAAGTTGGACATGACTGAAGCAATTTCAAACTACCGCTCAATTGCACTCATCTCACATGCTAGTAAAGTAACACTCAAAATTCTCCAAGCCAGGCTTCAGCAATATGTGAACCGTGAACTTCCTGATGTTCAAGCTGGTTTTAGAAAAGGCAGAGGAACCAGAGATCAAATTGCCAACATCCACTGGATCATCGAAAAACCAAGAGAGTTTCCGAAAAACATCTACTTCTGCTTTATTGACTATGCCAAAGCCTTTGACTGTGTAAATCACAATAAACTGTGGAAAATTCTGAAAGAGATGGGCATACCAGACCACCTGACCTGCCTCTTGAGAAACCTGTATGCAGGTCAGGAAGCAACAGTTAGAACTGGACATGGAACAACAGACTGGTTCCAAATAGGAAAAGGAGTACTTCAAGGATGTATATTATCATCCTGCTTATTTAACTTCTATGCAGAGTACATTGTGAGAAATGCTGGGCTGGAGGAAGCACAAGCTGGAATCAAGATTGCTGGGAGAATATCAATCACCTCAGATATACAGATGACACCACCCTTATGGCAGAAAGTGAAGAGGAACTAAAAAGCCTCTTGATGAAAGTGAAAGAGGAGAGTGAAAAAGTTGGCTTAAAGCTCAACATTCAGAAAACGAAGATCATGGGCATCTGGTCCCATCACTTCATGGCAAATAGATGGGGAAACAGTGGAAACAGTGGCTGACTTTATTTTTCTGGGCTCCAAAATTGCTGCGGATGGTGACTGCAGCCATGAAATCAAAAGACGCTTACTCCTTGGAAGGAAAGTTATGACCAACCTAGACAGCATATTAAAAAGCAGAGACATTACTTTGCCAACAAACGTCTGTCTAGTCAAGGCTATGGTTTTTCCAGTGGTCATGTATGGATGTGAGAGTTGGACTATAAAGAAAGCTGATTGCCGAAGAATTGATGCTTTTGAACTGTGGTGTTGGAGAAGACTTTTGAGCATCCCTTGGACTGAAAGGAGATCCAACCAGTCCATCCTAAAGGAGATCAGTTCTGGGTATTCATTGGAGGGACTGATGTTGAAGCTGAAACTCCAATACTTTGGCCACCTGATGCAAAGAGCTGACTCATTTGAAAAGACCCTGATGATGGGAAAGATTGAGGGCAGGAGGAGAAGGGGACGACAGAGGATGAGATGGTTGGGTGGCATCACACACACAATGGACATGCGTTTGGGTGGACTCTGGGAGTTGGTGATGGACAGGGAGGCCTGGCCTGCTGCGGTTGCAGCAGGGTTGCAAAGAGTCAGACACTACTGAGCAACTGAACTGAAGCAATTTAGCATGCACACATGCTAATTTTAAATGTCATTTTCAACTTTTACAAACAAATTTAAATGTCTATTTTGTACTTCAAAACATTAAGGAAAAAAGACTTTTCATAAAATAAAATTATTCTCATCTTAAATTTAGTATGATTAGTTAAAACAAAGTAACAACTACAATGCTGATTAGCATGATCAAAGTAACAATGATACACATATTTAAACTGAAAATGTACAATCACAGATGCAAATTTATAAATGTATCCACTATCTTTGGTCCAATTTCTACCATGCTCACCATTCTAGCAGCTTCTCAGATAGGAGAGCATGCATCTCAAGCTTTCTTTGCTGGAAGCTTAGCAACAAGAAACTTCAGGCAGCCACATACATTTCGTTCCTCTTTTGTCTCTACTATTATACACGCAGTTTGACCTCTTTTTAAATGGCTTAAATAAAGTCCTGCAGTAAACAAATGCTTGTTGACAAATACAAGTGTAATACTCAAAGAACAATCTGCCTACCTTCCAACTGTTCTTAAAATGAGAAGCCACAGAAGAAATGTATCAGAAAAAAAAAAAAAATACACAGATCAAGCCAATGAGGAGCAAGTTTTCATGCTATCTCCAATCCCATTAAAAGGAGCTATTTCATAACATTTGCAGTGTAAAGAGTCCTGTATATTAAATACCTACATGATGCATGCATGCTAAGTTGCTTCAGTCGTGTCCAACTCTTTGCAACTACGCCAGGCTCCTCTATTCATGGGATTCTCCAGGCAAGAATACTGGTGTGGGTTGCCATGCCCTCCTCCAGGGAATCTTCCCCAACCCAGGGTCAAACCTGTGTCTCCTGCATTGACAGGCAGGTTCTTTACCACTAGCGCCACCTGGGAAGCCCTTCTGCTGCTAAGTCACTTCAGTCATGTCCGACTCTGTGCGATGCCATAGACGGCAGCCCACCAGGCTCCCGTGTCCCTGGGATTCTCCAGGCAAGAACACTGGAGTGGGTTGCCATTTCCTTCTCCAATGCATGAAAGTGAAAAGCGAAAGTATAGTCGCTCAGTCGTTTCTGGCTCCTAGCGACCCCATAGACTGCAGCCTACCAGGCTCCTCCATCCATGGGATATTCCAGGCAAGAGTACTGGAGTGGGGGTGCCATTGCCTTCTCCGGGGAAGCCCTTACATACCTACAAATTTTAACACATGTAGAAATACCAACTAACTTGTCTAGGACCTGAATGATAAGGAGGAATCTGGGGCTGAAGTTTCTGGAGGCAAGGTTTTCAGACAGAAAAATCTGGGCACATGCCTAGAGATTGGATGAGTTTGATGTGCTTTAGGGAAGAAACCAGAGACCGTGTATGAACGGGTTTCACATGTGATAGGAGAGCGGGAAAAAGATGAGCTTAGAGATGGAGACACGGGCCAAGTCAGGTAGGAGACTTAGACCTTGGCAAGAATCTGAATTTTATTCTAAGAGATGTAGAGAGCCACTTGACAGTTTTAAGAGATCTGGTAGATGTGCCAGAAGGCTCGCCCCAGCTGGTGTGAAGCTTGTGGGCTCTCTAGATGGGGTGGGAATGGAAGCTGGTAGAAAGCATCAAGACAGGAGGTGGGGGCAGTTTAGAATAGAATGGTATAGTGGAAGAGAGAGGGCAGATTCAAGATAGATTTTGAAGATGCTGCTGATAAAGACATAATCAGGAGATAAAGGCAAGAGAGCTAACAAGAGTGAATCCTGGGCTTTGGGCTCTGGTGGCAGAATACCTACACTAATAGAATATGGACAGTCTGAACAGTGGGCTTAAACATGCAAGACAAACGTTCATAAAGATCAACTTAAAATTCTGTACCTAAATTATTACTTTTTAACCCATTGCAAAAGTTTTAAAAGATTTGGTTTAACACAAGTGTATGTGAAACCGGTTTTGGAGTTTCCATTGAGTCCATACTTAATAGAACCCCAGACAGCAAGCAACAGAAAATACAGTTGCTACTGTACCCATATGCGTGTTTTAAATACATATGTGCAACATGTAAATACAGTGTTATAACTCAACATTGTATTACAGAATTGTTTGCTATTATAAAGCTTTCATAACGATCATTTTATAAACTGCATAATATTCTATTAAGTACATCAAAACTTAAATAGCCCTCTATGGAATATACAGGTTATTCCCAGGTGTTCTACGATCTATGAGTTCTCATAGTGACTATCATGATGCACATAGTATTTTCAATATTTGGGCTCATTTCCTCTGAGAAAAATCCTAGAGAGAGAATTTTTGAGTTGGGACCCATTAATATCCAACCAGTACATATTAGTACAGCCATTCTGATTGATGTTCATATTTAGTCATACTGAAATATGCCATGTAAGTTAGGATATAACCACTGCCCAGCACCTCCTGAGTACCCACTTTTCCCATCATTAACCCCTCCTTTGGAAGTATTTTGACATCTTGAGGATCCCAAAAGGAAAGTGTCAACACCTGGCTACACAAAGTGGCTCCAGCATTGTGACCAGGGTCCTGACTGGTCACTGGTAAAGCATTATTAGTTGTTAAATATCGTGATACTCCAGGGTCACAGGTATTTAAGTTCATCATCGTCGTGGTGCAGTGCTCAGTCGTGTCCGACTCTTTGCGGCCCCGTGGACTGTAGCCCGCCAGGCTCCTCTGTCCTTGGGATTTCTCAGGCAAGAATACTGGAGTGGGTTGCCATTTCCTCCTCCAGGGAATCTTCCCAACTCAGGGATTGAATCCACGTCTCCTCTGTCTCCTGAATTGCAGGCAGATTTTTTAACCACTGAGCCACCTGGGAAGCATTTAAGTTATAACATTTATATAAATTAGTCCAGCTTTAACAAATGAACCGTAACTTTTATTGATAAATTGGTTCTATAACATTCAAGGTGGAATGACTATTTTATCCAATTCATTCTGATTCTTCTAGACTCTTCTGGGGCTAAGACTACCTCATTAAGTTGCCCTGGGTATTCCCCAGCTCCCACCCCATTCTCCATGTACCACATAGAGGCCTTTCTTCCTCCCTGAGACATTACAAAATAGTAGAGTCTATTTCTTTTTCTGCTATTCCTCTCCTCACCTCCACTTCAGTACATTTTGGTCTCTACAGACAGGTTTTCTTTCCTCTGTCCCATGTAGGAAGAAGCCTATAAATATTTTTATTTGTTGATGGTGCACAGTCTATATTTTTACATTTTTGATTTGTTGGTGGTAGACAGTCTATATTTTTTTGTGTTGTCCTAAAGAAACACAGGCTGGAATCAAGATTGCTGGGAGAAATATCAATAACCTCAGAAATGCAGATGACACCACCCTTATGGCAGAAAGTGAAGAGGAACTAAAAAGCCCCTTGATGAAAGTGAAAGTGGAGAGTCAAAAAGTTGGCTTAAAGCTCAACATTCAGAAAACGAAGATCATGGCATCCAGTCCCATCACTTCATGGGAAATAGATGGGGAAACAGTGGAAACAGGGTCAGACTTTATTCTTCTGGGCTCCAAAATCACTACAGATGGTGACTGCAGCCATGAAATTAAAAGACGCTTACTCCTTGGAAGGAAAGTTATGACCAACCTAGATAGCATATTAAAAAGCAGAGACATTACTTTGCCAACAAAGGTTCGTCTAGTCAAGGCTATGGTTTTTCCTGTGGTCATGTATGGATGTGAGAGTTGGACTGTGATGAAGGCTGAGCGCCGAAGAATGGATGCTTTTGAACTGTGGTGTTGGAGAAGACTCTTGAGAGTCCCTTGGACTGCAAGGAGATCCAACCAGTCCATTCTGAAGGAGATCAGCCCTGGGATTTCTTTGGAAGGAATGATGCTAAAGCTGAAACTCCAGTACTTTGGCCACCTCATGCGAAGAGTTGACTCATTGGAAAAGACTCTGATGCTGGGAGGGATTGGGGGCAGGAGGAGAAGGGGATGACAGAGGATGAGATGGCTGGATGGCATCACTGACTCGATGGACGTGAGTCTGAGTGAACTCCGGGAGTTGGTGATGGACAGGGAGGCCTGGCGTGCTGTGATTCTTGGGGTCGCAAAGAGTCGGACACGACTGAGCAACTGATCTGATCTGATATGAAAGACATTAGAGCTTTGAAAGATCACAAAAGCAGTATTTTCAGGGCTGGTAAGGGACCAGACAGCTCCGAACTCAATAAGTTATTTTTCTCTCTCTGAAATAAGTATTTGAGGATACCTGATCTTGGCAAAATCATTGTCTTTATTTAGTTAAGAAAAGAAAAGAAAAGAAAATGCATATAAGTGATTTATGCTGAACATGCTTTTCTAAAAATGTTGAGCCAAATCAATCAATCAGACATGGATTATTGCATGGTATGATAGTCACTACTCAGGTGGCTATTGCAATATACACCCTAAATTTAGTATACTCCAAGTCACTTTTGGAATATTTTCCACAGCTCATCTCCTTTCCTTTTAGCAGTTAGCTTTGAGAGTCACTCCTAAAGCAACATGGTAAGTACTGATATAACATCATTCATTTAGAATAATAATAGAACAGGTGGACCCAGTTCTGAATGAGTGGTGATTTAATCCAGGGGTCCCCATCCTTTTCAGCACCAGGGACAAGTTTCATGGAAGACATTTTTTTTTTTTCCACAGACCAGGGTAGGAGAATGATTTGAGGATGATTCAAGTGTATTACATCTATTGTGTACTTTATTTCTATGACTATTACATCAGTTCCACCTCAGATCATTAGACATTAGGTCCTAGAAGTTGGGGACCCCTGATTTAATCCACAGAGAAAATATATGATGGAAATCTGAGGTGCTATGAGGCTATCTTAGGAAGAATCATCATTTTGCAATCTACTAAGGAAAAGTATCCCCACAAAAGTGAGGGTAGGAAAGATGATGCTCTTAGAAGAAAGATGGCAGCACTGGGCCAGCTCACACTCAACCGTATGCTTCCAATTATGCATTCAATTTAGTTGAGACAGAATTATGCTCCAGAATAAGGCTTCCTACTTTGGATTTCTTTTTTAATGACTATACCAGGGCCTGCCCAGAAAACTTCTCCTTGACAAGTTGAAATAGAAAACAAATAAAGGAAAGTAAATATAATCCCAGTCCCTAAAATGACGTATATACACGTACATACTTGAAGCAGAAAAAGAACGGCAACAGCAATCCAAGTTGACTAATAAATTTTAGAAAAAGTGATAAAAATCCATAAGAGTCATCATAGCAAAAATAGTGATGAAATTGGTGGTTAAATATAAAATAGAGTTCTTGGTGAATGCTCTGAGTTTAATCTCAGAAAACATCAGCTTACTATGAAGATACCATGTGGATTAATGCAATTTAAGTACCAGAATGATTTTTCAACTATTGGATCAAATATCATTCAATTTACAAGAAAGCAAAATAGATCGGAAAACAACAGGTCCATGTCTTCTGTATATTAAAAAATCCAAGAGTTTGCAACAGCAGTGATGCTATATATTTAACAACCAGTTTTACAGAAAAGAAACTGATCTGTAGTGCTTGCCTATTTCCATGGTGTAAATATTATTGCCGTGGCAGATTTCAACCTGCTGACACAAGTCACCGATTAGATTTGGAAAAAGATGGGCACAGTTGGCTCCTGCAAACTGGTACAAGCTATCTCCGGCACACCACTGATATAGAGGGCAACGGACAATATATCATGTGAGTTCCAGTCATAAAAATAGCTTCATTAAGTATTTATAGTCTGTGGAAACAGTACAGCTTAGTGGCAAAAAGCTACACTTTGCTGTTTATATATTTGGGTGATAAACCCTTCCCGTTTACTATTGCGTGGTCATTTGCACATAATAAAGTTGCAGTGGCCCCCCTGAGCCGCAGCTTCATTTTTCAGTTTCCCAGTTACCCAGGGTCAACCACAATGGGAAAATATTAAATGGAAAATTTCAGAAATAAATAATTCATAAGATTTAAATCGTGCACCACTCAGAGTAGCAAGATGAAACCCTGCACTGTCCTGTTCTGTCCCACCGGGGATGTGAATCATCCATTTGTCCTGCTTATCCCATTCATTAGTCACTCAGTAGCCATCTGGTTCTCAGACGGACTCTCTAGGTACTGCAGCTCTCATGTTCAAGTAACAATTATTTTACTTAATGATGGCCCCAAAGTCCAAGAATAGTGATGCTGGGACTTCAAGCATGCCAAAGAAAAGCTATAAAAGTGCTTCCCATCAGTGAAGAGGTAAAAGTTCTAGACTTAAAAAGAATCCTGTACTGAGATTGCTAAGGTCTATGATAAGAATGAAGCTTCTGTGAAACTGAAAAAGGAAAAAAAAAAAATTCAAGCTGGTTTTGCTGCCACACCTCAAACTGCTAAGTTACACCTGTGGTGTGTGACAAGTGCCTAGTTAAGATGGAAAATGCATTAAATTTGTACAAGAAGATACTTTGACAAGAAGATAAACACCACATTCACATAACTTTACTATACCATATTGTTGTAATTGTTCTATTTGTAATTACTGTTGTTAATCTCTTACCGTGCCTAATTTAGAAATTAAACTTTATCACAAGTATATACACATAGGAATAAACAAGTATATATACATATATGTCCACGGAATTCTCCAGGCAAGAATACTGGAGTGGGTTGCCATTCCCTTCTCCAGAGCATCTGCTTGACCCAGGGACTGAACCCAGGTCTCCTGCATTGCAGGTGGATTCTTGACCAGCTGAGCCATCAGGGAAGCCCTAAAATTACTTAAATTAATTTTTATAATTGTTCTACTTTATAATTACTGTTGTTAATCTCTCAATGTGCCTAATTTAGAAATTAAACTTTATCACAGGTATGTACATATAGGAGAAAAACAAGTGTATATACGCATATATAAACACGTGTATACACACACACACACACACACACACACACGTGTCGTGTGCGCTGCCACTTCAGTCATGTCCAACTCTTTGTGACCCTATGGACTACAGCCTGCCAGGCTCCTATCTCCATAGGATTCTCCAGGTAAGAACACTGGAATGGGTTGCCATGCCCTCCTCCATAAATACTCTCACTATCTGTGGTTTCAGGCATCCCCTGGGGCGTTCTTGGAACGTATCCCCTGTGGATGGGGGAACAATTGTATTTCAGTGTACCTAGATTTACTTTTCTATACACACAACGTGCATAAGAAGAGTATTCGCTCTATATTACATAAGAATATAACAATGCATGTGATCACTGGGCACAGGACCTAGTACGTGTGTGTGTGTGTGTGTGTGTGTGTGTGTGTGCACGCGTGCGTGCGTGCTTAGTCGCTCAGTGGTGTCTGACTCTTTGTGACCCCATGGACTGTTACCCACCAGGCTCCTCTGTCCATGGGGATTCTCCAGGCAAGAACACTGCAGTGGGCTGCCATGCCCTCCTCAGGGGATCTTCCCAACCCAGGGATCAAACCCAGGTCTCTCGCATTGCAGGCAGATTCTCTGCTGTCTGAGTCACCAGGGAAGCCCCGAGTACATAGTATAAAGGAAAAACTTACATGTTCAGCTATGGATAGAATACACCCAAACTCCTTAATATAACCCACATGTTCCTTTCCTAGCTACCTGGAAAACCACAGCCCTCAGCTTTCTTCTCTTACACCCCCTTATAGCCAATGGCCAACTATAGTTCCCTGAACAGGCTCAGCAAGTCCAGACCTCAGTTTGTTATTCCCTCTCCCACTTTCCTCTGGAGTAAATACGTATTCATCCTTTAAGTTCCTACAAAAATCTTTGACTCCTCTGCCAATCTTTCCTTGACCACTTAGTTCCTGGATCTTTATTTTTATTATTGGACAATAATTGTTTTACAAAATGTGTTAGTTTCTGCTGTACAATGAAATAAATCACCTATGTGCATACATGTCCCCTCCCTCTGGAGCCTCCCTCCCACACCCCATCCCAGCCCTCTAGGCCATCACAGAGCACTGAGCTGAACCCCCTGTGCTATACAGCTGCTTCCCACTAGCTGTTTATTTTACACATGGTAATGTATACATGTCAATACTACTTTCCCAATTTGTCCCACCACTCCCTTCCCATCTAGTGTCCACATGTCCATTCCTCCTGTAAAATTGATCACGCCTTTCTGCATGCTTCTTCATCCCTTGTTCATATCTTCAACACTTACCATATTGTATCTTAATCATTTGTTTACGTATCTGTCCACCCAATACATAATTATTTTGTAAATGATAGTCTAGTGTCTTGACAGTAGGTTAGCATGCTCCTCTTTATACCCCAAGCCCCCGATAGAGTGCTTGGCCTAGTGCCTCACATATTTTTTGATGATTTGTTGAATAAAGTCCAAACAATAACTGAAGAGCTGGAACAAGAGAAGAAATGCAAATTGAGTTCCCTTAAGCAAAACTAGTACTTCTTAGAGAGTAATAAATTCAGACAGCTTGCTATATTCATTGGGGTCTAATTAGAAGACAAAAAAAAAAAAAATACCAGTAATTTGAACAAGGACAGTATTAATACCAAGAATTGTTACCTGGGTAATAGGTAGTTAATTACTGAAAGGAGTAAAAGAAAATATTAAGGTATAATAGGGCAGCCACTTCAGAAAGCTGTTGCCACTATTAAGCTCAAAGAAGTGAATAGGGAACCTAGAAACTTAAAGGAGGGGTCTTCTCCCGCAAGAGAGAGATTCTGACATTTGAGAAGGAACCGGCGGCTGCAGAAACACGTAGCCGCTAACCAAGGTGAATAAACAGGCTCCAGGCGACTTGCCAGAACCATAGGCAAGCGACCCACTGAGCTCTGCTCTGCTTGATGTCACAGGAGAAAAAGAGGAAACAGAAGGAAAAAGGTCCTTCTCATATTATCTTGCTGTCCTTTCCACAGCACCATCTATTGGCAGAGCTTAACATCAAGCCAGTTGGTAAAGGATAAATGCAGCCGTATAGCCAAAGCTATAGTTTTTCCAGTCTGCATGTATGGATGTGAGAGTTGGACCACAAAGAAGGCTGAGTGCTGAAGAATTGGTGCCTTTCAATTGGGTGCTAGAGAAGACTCTTAAGAGTTCTTTGGACCGCAAAGTGATCAAACCAGTCCATCCTAAAGGAAATCAACCCTGAATATTCATTGGAAGGACTGATGCTGGAGCTCCAATACTTTGGTCACTTGATGCAAAGAGGTGACTCACTGGAAAAGACCCTGATGCTGGGAAAGATTGAAGGCAAAAGGAGAAGAGGGAAGCAGAGGATGAGATGATTAGATAGTATCACTGACTCAATGGACATGAATCTGAGCAAACTCTCAGAGAGTGAAGGACAGGGAAGACTGGTGTGCTGCAGCCCATAGAATCACAAAGAGTTGGACATGACTTAGTGACTGAACAACAAATGCAGTTGACAAAGCCTATATCCATTACCAAACATTAGGACAAAGAGTAGGTTTAGAGCTGAGAAGTAACTGATAGCCAGCACATTCCTGCAACTGTAATAAGTGAAACAAAAACCAAGGATCGCTGCTCAGGTGCTAGGAGCAGAGACTCAAACCATCAGCATCTTTTCTCTCCAGTCCCATCCTGCTCTTCTCTTAGCGAAACCCTCATTCTACCTTTCAACCATGGATGGGCTCTTTCATGAGTCATAGATCATGACCACTATCACCAGCCAGGACCATCCTTTCCAAATCAAGACCGAAGTGGAGGCTGAGGATTAGCATGGATCCTGAAGAATCTCTGCCGCATTACAAATAAACTCTGAAGGAATTTTGAATCATGGTCCCAGACCCCTGCTGCCTTCTTTAATGAGTTTCTGTGCCCAAGAGGGTGTACAACTCCAGTGTCTTAAATGACACATGCTCATTTCTATAGGGCGGAGATAATGGGCTATAACTGTAGAAGCACATGGTGAGGATAGAGAAAAAGGAAGAGCTCCCCCAAAAGAAGGGGCAGAAGACAAAATAACAAACACCTGCTTCAAATACTTCAACAGCATCATCCTATGCCTCATTTCTCTCTCCTTCAGACCATTATTTAAGATCCTGCTACAAAGCTCAGTCTGCAGATCTACTACTCAGCAAGCAAATTCTGCTTCTACACAACCTACTTGTTCAGTGCGTTTGATCTCCTCTGCTTCCATTTCAGCAATGACAGAAATAGATGGCCAAGGGCTGGTGGTGGACACCATGATCAATCTCCGTGGAGTGAGTCATAATGCTGGTCTCGTTTCATTGCCGCAGCTTCTTGATGCAGGGTGAAAAGAATTTGAAAGGCAAGTTAAAGTTTCATAGACAAGAGAAGATATGTTTAAAATTAAAAACCTCCTTTATAGAGAACCAATCGTGATTATGACCAAGGGGGGTTTTATTTAAGGAGAGGAATACCCACTTAGATAGTACCTCATTTAGTGAGCCCAAATTATTCACCTATGATTTTAAAAACTTTCAGAATTGTTTTACTGAGCACCTGGACATCAGTTAGAAATGTGATTGATTAATTCCCTTAAACTGTAATTATAGATTTAATATGGTTGATTGCTTTGACGTTATTAAAGTATCTAAAATAGCAAATAACTGAAGTTCAGTGATTCCAAAATTTATAATACCTTAATATTAAAACTAGTTATCAAAATGGTGAAAAAAAATATTTAACTTTGTTTCTTCTTGCCCCGTACTCTGACACAGTGATAGTGCTATTTTCAGATGCTCTTAAGAGTTTTATTAATCTAACCAGACACAAAAGAAAAAGATCATAGCCACACAAATCAAGGTTACAGATTCTAGTTGTCGGCTAGGAAACTCTGCCTTGGGACCTTGATCTGACTGTAATGACCACAGTGATTCAAAGAAGTGACACTGAGCATCATAAGCTGAGTCTTTTTATATAGTAAATGTTTTAAGTTTCATTTAAGTTGGTGCCTTTTCTGAAAATGATGTATTCTTCAACTTTTGGATTTCTTGGTCCCTAATCCCTTGGCCTGTCTCTATGATATATGAATCTAGTCTATTTGCATTATTATTAAAAGTATATGCTTTTTCTAGAATCTTTAAAATTTTAATTACTAGAGCCATCTAGGGTTTAATCTCTATGAATATCTCACCTCTTGAGCTGTTAGACTCAAGAGATTAGGCTATTAGAGATTAGGCTACTTTACTAGAAATGAATTTTTGAAATTTCCAACTTCTTGATCAACAGGTTTGATTAACTTTTATATTTAATTTGCTGGTTATTTCATATGACCACAGTGCTGATCACTATTTCCATTTCTTGGTAGAGCTCCTACTTTACACTGGATTCCTTTCCTCCTTACACAGAAACAAGTGTGTGTGTGCACGCACGCGCATGCATGCACACATATATTTAATTAAAAATACCACACATAGTAATATTTCCACTGTAAAAAATAAAAACTTTAAAACTATCCAAATATATCTGTGCTCCTTTTATATGATAACTATTCTTCGCACACTTAACATCAACCTTTTTTACTCAGGGTGTTAGAAATTAGCATCTGTAAAAAGCCATGAATTTATAACTATTATTATTATTTGATGCAAATTTCTAAGGGTTACTGTTGCTGAGTCCTCTTAAGTAGATCTCCTCACTCTTTTACTGTCCCTTACATCTCCAAAAACATTTTTGCTTTCTGACAACAGAATATTCCACACATAGATTGATTTCTTTCCTGGCTTGAAGAGGAAATCAAACACCTCCACGAGATCTGGTCCCTTCTATGCAGAGGACAAAACTGGACATCAAACAAAATCTGGACACTAGGGGTGCAGTAAAGACATGCTGATGGACAAAAGACAGACGCTATTGGACTTATTTTTTTAATGTCTGAGCAGGAATATGTATTTATCTTAAAAGTATGACTTCAAGTTAATTTTTCAAATTTAATGTATTTTCATTCCCACCTTTCCTTATAATACGCTATTTCATCAACCACTAGGATTTGTTTCTACACTGACTTAAGATCTCGATAGTTCAAACAACAAAAAAAAAAAACCTTGGAAAGGATAACAAGTTTAAGATTCTGCATTGCTTATACATACAGAGGATATTTACATATAACAAACTAAAAGTAGAGTCATATGAGTAATTTTTTAAGCAAAGTATAACTCAGAAGTAAAGAGAATTAGGAAGTAGAGTATGGTTCATGATTTTGGAAAGCAGGATTACAATATAACAGTGGGAAATCCATGTCTTGGTTCTCGACAAAGAATTATCATTCTTCATCTTTCTTCTTTGAAAAAATGTAGAGCAGTAGAGACTGGAGGACTAACTGAAGACAAAAACCTGAAACATGTTCATAAAATAAGTCAGTCAATTTCATGAGTCCATGGATAATGATGATAGATGAATCATTCCTACTCAAAGGAAAATTTTATGTATTTTTGTCACAAAAATATTTAGTTCAAAATCATCTATTTGTTGAAAGTAATGCCATGAATGGTGATATACTACTTCATTTTGTATTCATGAATGTAATGAAATTTGATTCAGCGAAGATGGTGGCAGTGGCAGTTTATTTTTCTTAAATTCTTAAGAAGAATAATCCTACCATTCAGAAGACTGAGATCATGGTATACGGTCCCATAACTTCATGGCGGATAGATGGGGAAACAATGGGAACAGTGAGAGACTTTATTTTTGGGGCTCCAAAATCACTGCAGATGGTGACTGTAGCCATAAACTTAAAAGATGCTTGATCCTTGGAAGAAAGGCTATGACCAATCTAGACAGCATATTAAAGAGCAGAGACATTGCTTTGCCAACAAGGGTCTGTCTAGTCAAGGCTGCGGTTTTTCCATTGGTCATGTATGGATGTGAGAGCTGGACTATGGAGAGGGCTGAATGCCAAAGAGTTGATGCTTTTGAACTGTGGCATTGGAGAGGACTCTTGAAGGTCCCTTGGACTACAAGGAGATCAAACCTAAAGGAGAATCAATCCTAAAGGAAATCAGTCCTGAATATTCACTGGAGGGACTGATGCTGAAGCTGAAACTCCAATGCTTTGGCCACCTGATGCAAAGAATTAACTCATTGGAAAAGACCCTGCTGCTGGGGAAGATTGAGGGCAGGAGAAGGGGACGACAGAGGATGAAATGGTTGGATGGCATCACCAACTCAATGGACATGAGTTTGAGTAAGCTCCAGGAGTTAGTGATGGACAGGGAAGCCTAGTGTGCTGCAGTCCACAGGGTTGCAAAGAGTTGGACACAACTGAGCAACTGAACTAACTAACTAAATTCTATTATATAAAGCAGGCAAGTAGCCAGAAAACAAAGAGACGATCAACATCTCCAACAAACTTAGGTGACAAAGTATCTTCATACACCCCATAGTAAGGGCTGGTATAAACAAACTTTTAGTAGCTATCAGATACATAGAGCATCTGCATCATAGGAAGCATAAGAAAGAACTGGGTATCCTCCACAGTCTAAGACTACAGTCCTAAAATAGACAACAGAAACTCACTGGAAATTCCAGAAGGCCAATGTGAGAACAGCAGCCGGCACTGGGTGAATTTTGCATAGTCCAGTGGTGGGTGAGGGTGTGGACCCTTGTGGTGAGTTTTGAAGAGACTGGAGCAGTCTGTGTCCCATGGACTCAAAGTCAACTGCCTAAACTCCCTTACAGGACAAAGTCCAACACTGAGCATGAAGTGCTAGGAACAAAATCCAATTGAAAGACACAAGGTCAATGGAGAAAAACGAAGGAGGTGCTCACATAGAAGCTGAACATGAGAACAGAACCAGGAGATCGAGAAGACCCACAATACTTTGTGTGGGTGCAGTGAGTCGTGTCCAACTCTTTGTAACCCCATGGACTGTAGCCCACCAGGCTCCTTTGTCCATGGTGTTCTCCAGGAAAGACTACTGGAGTGGGTTGCCACTTCATTCTCCAGAGGATCTTTCTGACCCAGGGATCGAACCTGCATCTCTTGCATCGGCAGGTGGATTCTCTACAACTAGGGCCACCTGGGACTGTGTAACCCTACATAAAAGAGTTAGAAGGGTTAACTGTGGAGCATACAGTTAGAGAAGTTATCTTGAACGAATGGCTTTCTATAAGTTTAACAAAACTGATTTTATATAAAAATAAGCAACAGAAAAGAGAGGTCAATCTCATAACAAGTTAATTAATGCACATATTAATATAAGGGAAAAAAAAGTAAAATGTGCCCCTGTTACAGTAAGAGATCCGGATGTTGGAAAGCAAACAGGATACCTATGGAAAGATAAATACATCAAACCAACTTTGATTTTACACAGATCTAAAGGGTTTGTGGTGTTTTTCTGTAGAGAATTGGAAAAGTCCACAGGACAGACATCAGAAGCAGAGCAGCCATTCCAAGCAATGCAGATACAATCAGCCCAAGAATGAACAATATCCCTCAATCAGCCCAAGAATGAACAGAATGTTTCAAAGCAGCTGCACATGGTGTAATTTTATTTCTGAAATGAAGATAGCTTTATGCTTGGCACAGAGATCAGATTAACTTTGATTACAAGGAAGCTAACCTCTATAGATGGGCTTCCCAGATGGCTCAGTGGTAAAGAATCCACCTGCCAATGCAGGAGACGGAGGTTTGATCCTTGGGTCAGAAAGATCTCCTGGAGAAGGAAATGGCAATCCATTCCAGTATTCTTGCCTGGGAAATCCAACAGACAGAGGAGCCTACAGTTCATGCGGTCGCAAAGAGCTGGACATAACTGAGCGACCAAACACACAACCTTTACAGGTTTCCTTAGAGAAATCTCTAACAGATTTCTTTCCAAGGAGACAGGTACCTATGAGAGTTGAACTTGAGCAAGTTTACAGTTATTTTAAGAGATCTGTGTATCTTACATGTTAGTAAGCAAATGCTTATAGGCTGAAAGAAGATGTCATCCACATAAAATGTTCTGACTGTTCAAATATAAGTAGTTGATTTTGTATTTAATAAAATTCCGAGTATTTCAAAAATTACTGAACTCAGCTTTCTCTAACATTTAAGAGACGTTCATGTATGTTCAAATAAATAAGATTTTCCCCTGCTTTTTATTTTGAACAATTTCAAAGCAATTGGAAGCACAGCACATGAACAGCCATCTGTCCTTCATGTAGATTCACCCATTTGTAACATTACTGGCAATATAGTTCCATTCTCTCTCATTCTCTTGGGTGTTCATCTATTACTTTTTTTTTTCATTTTCCTGATATATTTGTAATTGAATTTTAGACTTCACCTCTTCACCTTTAAATACTTTAATGTCTCCTAAGATTAAAATTAAGGAGATATCCATTCTACACAACCACAATATGACTCCCATACCTATTGAAGAGGAGAAAGAGAGGGGGAAGGGAGGGGAAGAGGGACACTGAATTTAAATTTTACCAATTCCTAAGAATATTTTAAAAGTTGGGGTTTTTCCTCTGATTCAGGATCTAAACAAGATTGAGAAAATGAATTTGGTTGTTTTTCTTTCAGTCTCTTTTAATACAGAAGTGTACCCTTTTTCTTATGGCATTGAGTTTTTGCCAGAGGCCAGGCCAATGGTCTTGTAATAGAATATGTCATGTAATTAACTTTTCTGATTGATAAATCCACTGACTAAAAGATTCAGCTAATATATATTTTTTTTTTGCAAAAAATGTTACAGGGGTGCTATTGTATACTTATTTCACTAAATCAGGACACATAATAATCATTGTCTCACAATAAGGAACATTAATTTGATCACTTGCTTAAGTGAATCACAGGCTTATGTTCTCCAATGCAAAGAAAGATTCACTTCTGCCTCTGTAAATCATGTTGGCTAATTCTCAACAAGGTATTATCAAACTGAATGCAACAGCACATTAAAAAGAATCATTCATTATTATCAAGCATGATTTATCTCAAGATAGCTCAACATACACAAATCAATACATGTAATACACCACATTAACAGATCAAAGGTAAGAATCATATGATCATCTCAACTGATACAGACAAAAATATTTAGCAAAATTGAACATTCTTTCATGACAAAAAACAATAAGTTGGGTAAGAAGAAAGTCCAGTATAGAAGGAACATTACTTAGCATAATCAAGGCCATTTACAACAATGCCACAGTTAATATTGTGCTCAGTGGTGAAAAGTTAAAATCCTTTCCTCTAAGATCAGGTACAGGCATAGAATCCTACTTTTTGCCATTTCTATTCAATAGAGTATTGGAAATCCTACCCAGAGTAATTAGACAAGAAAAATAAAAGACATTCACATCAGAAAGGAAAAAGTAAAATTGCCTGTTTGTAGCTGATATGATTTTATATAGAGAAAACTCTAAAGACATCATTTAAGAAAAAACTAGTGTTTTATAGTTTTCTATATATAGGTCTTTAGTTTCTTTAGGTAGATATATTCCTAAGTATTTTATTCTTTCCATTGCAATGGTGAATGGAATTGTTTCCTTAATTTCTCTTTCTGTTTTCTCATTATTAGTGTATAGGAATGCAAGGGATTTCTGTGTGTTGATTTTATATCCTGCAACTTTACTGTAGTCATTGATTATTTCTAGTAATTTTCTGGTGGACTCTTTAGGGTTTTCTATGTAGAGGATCATGTCATCTGCAAATAGTGAGAGTTTTACTTCTTCTTTTCCAATTTGGATTCCTTTTATTTCTTTTTCTGCTCTGATTGCTGTGGCCAAAACTTCCAAAACTATGTTGAATAGTAATGGTGAAAGTGGGCACCCTTGTCTTGTTCCTGACTTTAGAGGAAATGCTTTCAATTTTTCACCATTGAGGATAATGTTTGCTGTGGGTTTGTCATATATAGCTTTTATTATGTTGAGGTATGTTCCTTCTATTCCTGCTTTCTGGAGAGTTTTTATCATAAATGGATGTTGAATTTTGTCAAAGGCTTTCTCTGCATCTATTGAGATAATCATATGGTTTTTATTTTTCAATTTGTTAATGTGGTGTATTACATTGATTGATTTGCGGATATTGAAGAATCCTTGCATCCCTGGGATAAAGCCCACTTGATCATGGTGCATGATCTTTTTAATGTGTTGTTGGATTCTGATTGCTAGAATTTTGTTAAGGATTTTTGCATCTATGTTCATCAGTGATATTGGCCTGTAGTTTTCTTTTTTTGTGGGATCTTTGTCAGGTTTTGGTATTAGGGTGATGGTGGCCTCATAGAATGAGTTTGGAAGTTTACCTTCCTCTGCAATTTTCTGGAAGAGTTTGAGCAGGATAGGTGTTAGCTCTTCTCTAAATTTTTGGTAGAATTCAGCTGTGAAGCCGTCTGGACCGGGGCTTTTGTTTGCTGGAAGATTTTTGATTACAGTTTCAATTTCCATGCTTGTGATGGGTCTGTTAAGATTTTCTATTTCTTCCTGGTCCAGTTTTGGAAAGTTGTACTTTTCTAAGAATTTGTCCATTTCTTCCACATTGTCCATTTTATTGGCATATAATTGTTGATAGTAGTGTCTTATGATCCTTTGTATTTCTGTGTTGTCTGTTGTGATCTCTCCATTTTCGTTTCTAATTTTGTTGATTTGATTTTTCTCCCTTTGTTTCTTGATGAGTCTGGCTAATGGTTTGTCAATTTTATTTATCCTTTCAAAGAACCAGCTTTTGGTTTTGTTGATTTTTGCTATGGTCTCTTTTGTTTCTTTTGCATTTATTTCTGCTCTAATTTTTAAGATTTCTTTCCTTCTACTAACCCTGGGGTTCTTCATTTCTTCCTTTTCTAGTTGCTTTAGGTGTAGAGTTAGGTTATTTATTTGACTTTTTTCTTGTTTCTTGAGGTGTGCCTGTATTGCTATGAACTTTCCCCTTAGGACTGCTTTTACCGTGTCCCACAGGTTTTGGGTTGTTGTGTTTTCATTTTCATTCGTTTCTATGCAAATTTTGATTTCTTTTTTGATTTCTTCTGTGATCTGTTGGTTATTCAGCAGCGTGTGACACTAATAGATGGAGAAATATACCATGTTCATGGATTGGAAGAATCAATATAGTGAAAATGAGTATACTACCCAAAGCAATTTATAGATTCAACGCAATCCCTATCAAGCTACCAACAGTATTCTTCACAGAGCTAGAACAAATAATTTCACAATTTGTATGGAAATACAAAAAACCTCGAATAGCCAAAGCGATCTTGAGAAAGAAGAATGGAACTGGAGGAATCAACTTACCTGACTTCAGGCTCTACTACAAAGCCACAGTTATCAAGACAGTATGGTACTGGCACAAAGACAGAAATATTGATCAATGGAATAATATAGAAAGCCCGGAGATAAATCCACGCACATATGGACACCTTATTTTTGACAAAGGAGGCAAGAATATACAATGGATTAAAGACAATCTCTTTAACAAGTGGTTCTGGGAAATCTGGTCAACCACTTGTAAAAGAATGAAACTGGACCACTTTCTAACACCATACACAAAAATAAACTCAAAATGGATTAAAGATCTCAACGTAAGACCAGAAACTATAAAACTCCTAGAGGAGAACATAGGCAAAACACTCTCTGACATACATCACAGCAGGATCCTCTATGACCCACCTCCCAGAATATTGGAAATAAAAGCAAAAATAAACAAATGGGACCTAATTAACCTTAAAAGCTTCTGCACATCAAAGGAAACTATTAGCAAGGTGAAAAGACAGCCTTCAGAATGGGAGAAAATAATAGCAAATGAAGCAAACGACAAACAACTAATCTCAAAAATATACAAGCAACTCCTACAGCTCAACTCCAGAAAAATAAACGACCCAATCAAAAAATGGGCCAAAGAACTAAATAGACATTTCTCCAAAGAAGACATACAGATGGCTAACAAACACATGAAAAGATGCTCAACATCACTCATTATCAGAGAAATGCAAATCAAAACCACTATGAGGTACTATTTCACACCAGTCAGAATGGCTGCGATCCAAAAGTCTACAAATAATAAATGCTGGAGAGGGTGTGGAGAAAAGGGAACCCTCTTACACTGTTGGTGGGAATGCAAACTAGTACAGCCTCTATGGAGAACAGTGTGGAGATTCCTTAAAAAACTGGAAATAGAACTGCCTTATGATCCAGCAACCCCACTGCTGGGCATACACACTGAGGAAACCAGAAGGGAAAGAGACACATGTACCCCAATGTTCATCGCAGCACTGTTTATA
Organism: Bos javanicus; assembly: GCF_032452875.1. Taxonomy (NCBI): domain Eukaryota; kingdom Metazoa; phylum Chordata; class Mammalia; order Artiodactyla; family Bovidae; genus Bos; species Bos javanicus. The sequence continues at coordinate 17,023,774 of NC_083879.1, read as the reverse complement.
ATAGCCAAGACGTGGAAGCAACCTAGATGTCCATCAGCAGATGAATGGATAAAGAAAGCTGTGGTACATATACACAATGGAGTATTACTCAGCCATTAAAAAGAATACATTTGAATCAGTTCTAATGAGGTGGATGAAACTGGAGCCTATTATACAGAGTGAAGTAAGCCAGAAGGAAAAACACCAATACAGTATACTAACGCATATATATGGAATTTAGAAAGATGGTAACAATAACCCGGTGTACGAGACAGCAAGAGAGACACTGATGTATAGAACAGTCTTATGGACTCTGTGGGAGAGGGAGAGGGTGGGAAGATGTGGGAGAATGGCAATGAAACATGTAAAATATCATGTAGGAAACGAGTTGCCAGTCCAGGTTTGATGCATGATGCTGGATGCTTGGGGCTGGTGCACTGGGACGGCCCAGAGGGATGGTATGGGGAGGGAGGAGGGAGGAGGGTTCGGGATGGGGAACACATGTATACCTGTGGCGGATTCATTTTGATATTTGGCAAAACTAATACAATTATGTAAAGTTTAAAAATAAAAAAAAATTGGAAGAATAAAAAAAAATAAAGTAAGAAAGATCAGGAAAATACAGAAAATAAACAGAATTTATTTCCTTTTTCTTTCAAAAAAAAAAAAAGAAAAGAAAAAACTATTAGAATAAATCAATTCAGTAAAGTTGCAGGGTACAAAATCAACATACAAAAATCAGTTGCATTTCTATACAGTAAGAGTGAACTACCTGAATGAGAAATTAAGGAAGCAATCCCAGTTATAACAGCATCAAAAATCAATAAAACACTTGGAAATATGTTTAACATGTTTAACCAAGGAGGTGAAACATGTGTACAACAAAAACTGTAAGACATTAATGAAAAGATTGAAGAAGATACAAATAAATGGAAATAGATTTCATGTTCTTGGATTGGAAGAATTGATATTGCAAACATGTATACTACCCAAAGTGAACTACATATTTAATGCAATCCTAATCAAAATCCCAACAGCATTCTTTACAGAAATAGAAAAAAATTACTCTAAAATTTGAAATCACAGAAGACCTTGTATTAATATACTCAAAGCAATCCTGAGAAAGCACAAAGCTGAACCCATCACATTGCCAGATTTTAAGCCTTATTACAAAGTGATCAAAACAGTATGGTACTGGTATATAAGTAGGCACACAAGGCAGGGGAATAGAATAGAGAGTCTGGACATAAACAGTACGTATAAGGTGAACTCCTGGCAATCTTGATTCCAGCTCGTGCTTCCTCCAGCCCAGCGTTTCTCATGATGTACTCTGCATATAAGTTAAATAAGCAGGGTGACTATATAGAGCCTTGACATACTCCTTTTCCTATTTGGAACCAGTCTGTTGTTCCATGTCCAGTTCTAACTGTAGCTTCACACAGACTTCTCAGGAGGCAGTCAGGTGGTCTGGTATTCCCATCTCTTTCAGAATTTTCCACAGTTTGTTGTGATCCAATCAAAGGCTTTGGCATAGTCAATAAAGCAGAAGTACATGTTTTTCTGGAACTCTCTTGCTTTCTCTATGATCTAGCAGATGTTGGCAGTTTGATCTCTGGTTCCTCTGCTTTTTCTAAAACCAGCTTGAACATCTGGAAGTTCACGGTTCACTTACTGCTGAAGCCTGGCTTGGAGAATTTTGAGCATCACTTTGCTAATGTGTGAGATGAGTGCAATTATGCGGTAGTCTGAGCATTCTTTGGCATTGCCTTTCTTTGGGATTGGAATGAAAACTGACCTTTTCCAGTCCTGTGGCCACTGCTGAGTTTTCCAAATTTGCTGGCATATTGAGTGCAGCACTTTCACAGCATCATCTTTTAGGATTTGAAATAGCTCAACTGGAATTCCATCACCTCTTCTAGCTTTGTTAGTAGTGTTGTTTCCTAAGGACCACTTGACTTCACATTCCAGGATGCAAGGAAATCAGTCCTGAACATTCATTGGAAGGACTGATGCTGAAGCTGAAGCTCCAATATTTTGGCCACCTGATGCAAGAACTAACTCATTTGAAAAGATTCTGATGCTGGGAAAGATTGAAGGCAGGAGGAGAAGGGGACAACAGAGGATGAGATGACTGGATGGCATCACTGACTCAATGGACATGAGTCTGAGTAAACTCTGGGACCTGGTGATGGACAGGGAGGCCGGGCATACTGCAGTCCATGGGGTTGCAAAGAGTCAGATACAACTGAGTGACTGAACTGAACAGAACAAGGTTCTTAACTGGAACTGAGTAAGGAACTGAACTGAATAACTAATTTTTAACAATGGTTCCAAGACCACACAATGAAGGAAAAGGACAGTCTCTTCAATAAATAGTCCTGGGAAAACTGGATATCCGCATACAAAAAAATAAAATGGACCTCTATCTTACACCACTAACAAAAATTCAAAACAGACCATCTAAACATAAAACATAAAATTGTATAACTGCTAGAAAACACAGGGAAAAAGATTCTTGACACTGGCTTTAGCAAGGATTTCCTGGATAAGACACCAAAATCACAAGCAACAAAGACTGCAATAAGCAGGACTAAATTGAAGAGCTTCGGTGTAGCAAGGAAAACAGTGAATTGAAAAGGCAACCTACAGAATGGGAGAAAATATTTACAAAGCATACAGATGATAAGGGCTTAAAGTTAAAATAAATATTAATAACTCATAACTCAATAACACGAAAAGCAAATAATCTGATTACCAAAAAGGCAAAAAACCTGAAGACATTTTCCCAAAGATTACATATAAATGTCCAATAGGTATATGCAAAGATGCTCAGCATCACTAGTCATCGGGGAAATGCACATCAAAACCAGTGAGATATCTCCTCATACCTGGTAAGATGGCTTTTATCAAGAAGATAAGAGGTAAAAATTCCTGGTGGAAGAAAGAGAGCCCTTGTATACTGTTGATGAGAATGGAACTTGGGTTAAGCCACAGTGGAAAACAGTAACAGGTTTCCTCAAAAAATTAAAAATTCATCTATCATATGATCTGGTGATCCCATGCCTGGAATATACATTCAAAAGAATCAAAACCAGTAGCTGAAAGCAATACCAGCACTCCCATATTCATTGCAGTGTTATTCTCAATAGCCAAGGTACAAAAACAATAGCCTAAGTGTCCATCCACAGATGAATGGATTAAGATGTAATGTATCAGATCAGATCAGTCGCTCAGTCGTGTCCGACTCTTTGAGACTCCATGAATCACAGCACTCCAGGCCTCCCTGTCCATCACCAACTCCCAGAGTTCACCCAGACTCACGTCCATCGAGTCAGTGATGCCATCCAGCCATCTCATCTTCTGTCGTCCCCTTCTCCTCCTGCTACCAATCCCTCCCAGCATCAGAGTCTTTTCCAATGAGTCAACTCTTCACATGAGGTGGCCAAAGTACTGAAGTTTCAGCTTTAGCATCATTCCTTCCAAAGAAATCCCAGGGCTGATCTCCTTCAGAATGGACTGGTTGGATCTCCTTGCAGTCCAAGGGACTCTCAAGAGTCTTCTCCAACACCACAGTTCAAAAGCATCAATTCTTCGGCGCTCAGCCTTCTTCACAGTCCAACTCTCACATCCATATATGACCACAGGAAAAACCATAGCCTTGACTAGACGAACCTTTGTTGGCAAAGTAATGTTTCTGCTTTTGAATATGCTATCTAGGTTGGTCATAACTTTCCTTCCAAAGAGTAAGCGTCTTTTAATTTCATGGCTGCAGTCACCATCTGTAGTGATTTTGGAGCCCAGAAAAATAAAGTCTGACATTGTTTCCACTGTTTCCCCATCTATTTCCCATGAAGTGGTGGGACTGGATGCCATGATCTTCGTTTTCTGAATGTTGAGCTTTTTTTTTTTTTTAATTTTATTTTATTTTTAAACTTTATATAATTGTATTAGTTTTGCCAAAAATCAAAATGAATCCACCACAGGTATACATGCGTTCCCCATCCTGAACCCTCCTCCCTCCTCCCTCCCCATACCATCCCTCTGGGTCGTCCCAGTGCACCAGCCCCAAGCATCCAGTATCGTGCATCAAACCTGGACTGGCATCTCGTTTCATACATGATATTTTACATGTTTCAATGCCATTCTCCCAAATCTTCCCACCCTCTCCCTCTCCCACACAGTCCATAAGACTGTTCTATACATCAGTGTCTCTTTTGCTGTCTCGTACACAGGGTTATTGTTACCATCTTTCTAAATTCCATATATATGCGTTAGTATACTGTATTGGTGTTTTTCCTTCTGGCTTACTTCACTCTGTATAATAGGCTCCAGTTTCATCCACCTCATTAGAACTGATTCAAACGTATTCTTTTTAATGGCTGAGTAATACTCCATTGTGTATATGTACCATAGCTTTCTTATCCATTCATCTGCTGATGGGCATCTAGGTTGCTTCCATGTCCTGGCTATTATAAACAGTGCTGCGACGAACATTGGGGTACACGTGTCTCTTTCCCTTCTGGTTTCCTCAGTGTGTATGCCCAGCAGTGGGATTGCTGGATCATAAGGCAGTTCTATTTCCAGTTTTTTAAGGAATCTCCACACTGTTTTCCATAGTGGCTGTACTAGTTTGCATCAAGACAGTATGGTACAGGCACAAAGACAGAAATGTAGATCAATGGAACAAAATAGAAAGCCCAGAGATAAATCCACGCACATATGGACACCTTATCTTTGACAAAGGAGGCAAGAATATACAATGGATTAAAGACAATCTCTTTAACAAGTGGTGCTGGGAAATCTGGTTAACCACTTGTAAAAGAATGAAACTAGAACACTTTCTAACACCATACACAAAAATAAACTCAAAATGGATTAAAGATCTCAACGTAAGACCAGAAACTATAAAACTCCTAGAGGAGAACATAGGCAAAACACTCTCTGACATACATCACAGCAGGATCCTCTATGACCCACCTCCCAGAATATTGGAAATAAAAGCAAAAATAAACAAATGGGACCTAATTAACCTTAAAAGCTTCTGCACATCAAAGGAAACTATTAGCAAGGCGAAAAGACAGCCTTCAGAATGGGAGAAAATAATAGCAAATGAAGCAACTGAATGTTGAGCTTTAAGCCAACTTTTTCACTCTCCTCTTTCACTTTCATCAAGAGGCTTTTGAGTTCCTCTTCACTTTCTGCCATAAGGGTGGTGTCATCTGCATATCTGAGGTTATTGATATTTCTCCCAGCAATCTTGATTCCAGTTTGTGTTTCTTCCACTCCAGCATTTCTCATGATGTAATGTATATTTACATATATAATGGAATATTATTCAGCCCTGAGAAAGAAGGAAATCCTGACAGTGTGACCATGAGAATGGACTTTGAAGGCATTATGCTAAGTGACAAAAGTCAGGCAAGGAAAGACAAGTATGATCTCACTTATGTAAGGAATCTAGAAAAGGTAAACTCATACACAGTAGAATTGTGGTTACCAGGGACCGGAGGTCTGGGGAAATGTTTAAAGGTACAAACTTGAAACCAGTAAGTAAGTTCTGAAGATCTAATATATCGATATCATAATACAGGTAGTAACAATCCAGTATTACAAACTTTAGAGCTATAATACAAACTTTAGATCCAGGAATACTAACTTTATATCTATATATAAATAAATATATCGTGGGTGCTTGTGCTCAGTTGCTTCAGTCGTGTCCAACTCTTTGAGACTGCATGGACTGTAGCCTGCCAGGCTCCTCTGTCCATGGGATTTCCCCAACAAGAATACTGGAATGGGTTGCCATGCCCTCCTGGCTGAGGGATTGACCTGCGTCTCCTGCATTGCAGGCAGATTCTATACCGTTGAGCCACTGGGGAAGCCCCCATAAATATATCAAATAGACACATTATATACCTTAAAATTACACAATGCTGTATATCAGTTACATCCCAATATTTTTAAAGGTAAAAAAAAATAACAAATTATCCAAGGGATGATATTTCAAGACCACGTGAATTTCCTGTTCCCAACAACATTTGACCATTAGCTTAAATAACTATTGATATAATTCTGCTGGAAGTACCAAGACAGTGATTTTCTAACTTTATTCTTTATGCATTTATTTGGGCTTCCCTGATGGCTCAGTGGCAAAGAACCTGCCTGCCAATTCAGGAGATGTGGGTTCAATCCCTGGATTGGGGAAGATCCCGTAGAGAAGGAAATGGCCACCCACTCTGGTATCCTTGCCTGGAGAAAATCTCATAGACAGAGGAGTCTGGTGAGCTATAGATCATGGCGTCACAAGAGTTGGACATGACTTCACAACTAAACCACAACAACAATGCATTCACTTACTAATGATCAATAGAAATGAAAAAAACTACTGTGATTTGAGAGTACAAGTCTTCAGAGAGGTTAGAAGCCACTTTGTCTAGGCAGACATGAGACATTAGGCTCAAGATTATGTAAATGTCCCACTTCCCCCACACGCTCACTGCACCACTGCACAGGACAAGTATTTTTCCTATTAGAAGCTCTGATGATTGACAGCCCTGCTGTCTGAATTATTTGCAAAGATCTCATTATTAGATTTAATAGGGATAAACATAATTTTCTTTAAAAAACTAGAACCTCTTTATTCCTGACACTTAATATTAGGATTCTAAAAAGCTGTATGAAGTAACTGAAAAAGCTGGCTTAATCTAGACTGTGAAAACACTAAGCAAATGACTCTACAACCTCTACCTCCATACATGCTGAGAACAATGAAATTTTAATATCTGCTGCCTAATTTATCTTTATTTTCTTTAATTTATGATATATTTAATACAAAGACTACATGAGGCCAAGTTGTTAAACTCTTGTACAAGACTGGTTACTTTGTAATTTGTGATTCCCTGGATTTTTCTTGAAAATCAGCCAGAAATTGCTACAGGTATAGAATTTAGCAGTTTTGAAACTGCATTCAAGGAGAAGAGGGACCATTTTCACTATGGAGATCCTTCAATAGGCTCTCATATAAGAGCCTGACCTACTCATATTCAATGCCAAACCAAGATCAGCATCAGTCCTGACTCTGCGAGGTTCACAAAAGCATATGTTCAAACAGGGGTTTCATTCTTTAGAAATGTCTCCACAATGTGTATAACAAGGTTTTTGTTGTTATTGTAAAGATTTCAAGATTTATTATCAAATCTGCTTGCATGATTAATGAGCCACTCTTTTCTAATCAGGAGTCATCTTCTCCAAGGGAGATAGATGGTAGATATTTAAAATATAGCAGAAATCCAAGGTCATTATAGTCAGTAGTCCATACTTACCTTCTGGATTCTGCTGTGCGATTTTTTTATTTTCATTGTTAATCAAATTTGAAGGATAATAATGGAGTAAATACTTGCTTGTTGAAAACATTAATTTGTAGGAATTATGAAAATGAAGTATATAAAAGTAAATAATCCTTGAATGAAATTGAGAAATGGTTGAAATCTGGGGGTGGATCCTGAAGAAGGGCCAGCTTCTTGAGAGAGTCAATTCCTAGGCAGGTTGGTAAGAAGTCCAGGGTCCCCAAGGAGGAGAAAGGGGTCTGGGGCTCTTGAAGCAGAGACAGGGGTCTAGAATTCTCGAGGAGGAGGAAGAGACAAACATTTTTTTCTCTCTACATTCCTTAGTCTTAGTCACACAGAATGTTTTTTTCTTTAAGCCCAGAACTGATGATTAACCAACAAACAACTCAGTTTAAACTCTGTACTAAGGATTTTATGGAATTGTCACTCAGTATCTTCAAGGAAGATTGTTTTCTGCTAGAATATATCTTCAGACAGAGAAGGCAATGGCACCCCACTCCAGTACTCTTGCCCGGAAAACTGCATGGATGAAGGAGCTTGGTAGGCTGCAGTCTATGGGGTCCCTAAGAGTTCAACGACTGAGCGACTTCACTTTCACTTTTCACTTTCATGCATTGGAGAAGGAAATGGCAACCCACTCCAGTGTTCTTGCCTGGAGAATCCCAGGGACGGGGGAGCCTGGTGGGCTGCTGTCTATGGGGTTGCACAGAGTCGGACACGACTGAAGCGACTTAGCAGTAGCAAGGATTATACAACAACAATATATCATGCCTGAGGACAGTTTCTCCTTCCTAAAAACCTTCTGGCTAATCCTGTTATCTTAAATGTATATTATGGGAGTGAGTCCAGTAAAATTTCTACAACCTTGAGACATTCTTTTGATTTATTGTAAGAACTATCTTAAAAAGTCGATAACTCCCTTGCTAAAGACTAGCAGGGGGACACTCTCTGTCCCCCTGCTGATGTCTATGTCAGAAACTTTCTCTGTCCCTTTTTATACTTTAATAAAACTCTGCTATACAAAAGCTCTTGAGTGTTCAAGCCTGGTCCCTGGCCCCGAAGTTAAATCTTCTTCTTCGGAGATCACGGATCCAACACCATTCACCATAAGCTATCATTCTCAAACAGACGATGCTTTTTCAGAAAAGACTTTTTTTCAGATCAAAACAAACACTATCCTAACAGAATCCTAATAAATTTTTAAGTATATTTCCAAGTATGTTTCAAACAGAATTCTTCTACATAAACATCCAACTGTAACTAGCAAGTTCACAAAATACATAGAAGTTGGCTTGTTAAAAGCAAAATGCATTTGTTCTTGAAATCTATCCTTTGAATAACTATAAATAAGTCATTCATTTAAGACTCTCCACCTAACATTCAGCTTGGATTAGCATAGTTCTTACCAGAGTTCTTACTCAGAATCATCTGGTAAGATTTAATTTAAAAAAAAAGAAAATGTGATGTACCCCAATGTTCATTGCAGCTTCACATAGCCAGGACGTGGAAACAACCAACATGTCAACTGACAGATGAATGAATAAAGAAGTTGCAGTACATAAACAACGGAATATAACCCAACCATAAAAAGGAATGAAGCTGAGTCAGTTGTAGTGAGGTGGATGAACCTATAGACTGTTATACAGAGTGAAATAAGTCAAAAAGAGAAAAACAAATATTGTATATTAAAGCATACATATGGAATCTAGAAAAATGGCACCGATGAACCTATTTGCAGGGTAGGAATAGAGATGCAGACGTAGGGAACAGACTTGTGCACACGGATGGAAGGGGAGGGTGGGACAAATTGAGAAAGTAGAATTGACATAAATACACCACCATGTGTGAAACAGCTAGCTAGTGAGAAGCTGCCATATAACATAGAGAGACCAGCTCGTTGCTCTGTGACGACACAGAGGGGTGGGATGAAGGGGTGGGAGGGAGGCTCAAGACGGGGGGGATATATATATATATATACTCATGGCTGATTCACAGTGTTGTACAGCAGAAACCAACACAGCATTGTAAAGCAATTATCTTCCAATTAAAAATAAATTTTAAAAAGTACATGTGCTGAAACACACACCCAGGCACTCAGATTTACTGGAGATTATTACTAGAGTCAGGAATATACATATTTTTAAAACTCCCCCAAATGATTCTGAGATGTACTGCCATTTGGGGTGAGTCAGTGGAGAGAGTAAATGCAGATAGGTTCAAGCAAATATTGCCTAACTAGTTAGACAATCTTGAGAAAGACACTGAATATCTCTGAACATCCTTTCATCTGTATGTAACTGAGCCACACACCATGAAATGCCATCAAATATTATATTTCACATTTTAAAACCATTTTTGTAACTGTTTTAATTCTAAAAATCTGTCCACATATTTAATGTTTCATTTTTATTTTAAAAAGCTATTACTAAAGTCAAAGTGAGTCTTAGAGTGAGTAGTATCCTAGGATAAGGAAGTAAGAATTAGACCCAATGAAAATGCCCCAAAGTTGATGTTGCCGCTAGCTACTGTCTCTGCTGCGCCTCAGTACCAGTCAAGAAGGGCCTTAGAACCTTAAGAAAATTCAGTCTTAAAAGTCAAGGCAGGCCATTTGAGTCCCTGAAAATATGAATCTTTGTAGGAATGACACCTAAATTGGGGTTGTCAAAGTCTTTTTTTGGGTACCATCTCAGAATGTGATCTTAAAAATATTACCTTAAAAATAAAAGTACCCAGAATTCATCCTAACCAAAATTTCAAGTCTCAAATTTAAGTTCTTATACAAGTTCTGCCTCTTTATATCATCTTCAAAAGACCCATATGTTCTTGCTTCTTTGTCTTAATTGCCTCTCCTAAGATACTTCTCAGGAGGATAGCTAACCTTCATGTGCTTGGGACCATCACATATTAATACTGTTCATCTCATTCTATTGAGGAGGAAGAGCTTTCTAACAGTAACACTGGAACACCTGCAGTAGGGGCTTCTCTTCCACAATGTACCGCTAGGGGTTGTTGGATTATGACCTCTCTCAGTGTATTGCTGCTGCTGCTGCTGCTGCTAAGTCACTTCAGTCGTGTCCGACTCTGTGCCAAACCATAAACGGCAGCCCACCAGGCTCCCCCGTCCCTGGGATTCTCCAGGCAAGAACACTGGAGTGGGTTGCCATTTCCTTCTCAGTGTATTAGGTATCTCTAAGTATTTTAAATCCAACCTCTCTTCCATTTCCTTTGTATGAGTAATACTAGTGAAGGATGTTAAGTTTTCATGAAAGGCAGAATATTACAAAGTACAGGGTAAGAAGATGATTCCACAGCAGAAATTTCTTTCATTATAGAATTGAATCTCCCTCTTATATATCTATGAGAGCTTCTGCTGCTGCGGCTGCTGCTAAGTCACTTCAGTCGTGTCCGACTCTGTGCGACCCCAGAGACGGCCCACCAGGCTCCCCCATCCCTGGGATTCTCCAGGCAAGAACACTGGAGTGGGTTGCCATTTCCTTCTCCAATGCATGAAAGTGAAAAGTGAAAGTGAAGTCGCTCAGTCGTGTCCGACTCTTAGTGACCCCATGGACTGCAGCCTACCAGGCTCCTCCATCCATGGGATTTTCCAGGCAAGAGTACTGGAGTGGGGTGCCATTGCCTTCTCCAATGAGAGCTTCTAGTATAACAAATTTAAAAAGGGGGCAGGGCAAGATGGCATCAATGGAAGACCTTGAGCTCACCTCCTCCCATAGGGAGATTGAACCTATACCCACATATAGAACAACTCGTCCTGAAGACCTGAGGGCTGAACAGCTATTGCACGTTGAAGGACCACGTGTAGAGAAGACAGACGTGGTATCCATGGGAAACCTACTCCAACCTGCAGTAGGGAGGGATATAGCTGAGGGGCCTGAGCATCTGGGACATAGCAAAACAAACAAAAAAACCCACAGCAGTTTAAAGGGCACCTAGACTATGGGGAAAGAAAAATCCATTTACTAACCCTACAGCTTCTGCCAGAAGATTAAGGAACTGCTGGAGCCCTCTCCAGGGTCAAGGGCTCTGAGGAGCATCACCAAGTCCCTTCATGAGTCATCTCAGCCCACACCTTCTACTGAGTGGTTGTGAAGATTAATGATATGCTTTCATATGAAAGTATTAAACTATTCTTTTTACAAGAAATGCTGGTTTCTCCTATTCTTCTTTCATTTCTTCTTTCTCTCCTTTCTGTTCTTATTATCAGCTCCTCAAAGAGGAGAGTATGGCAAAGCTCCTCAAATAAGAGTTGCTGAAAGTAGGGTTAGCAGAGAGGTCTATTGGACAAATCAATGAGAACCGCAGACCACAGCCTCCTATCAGCTTCCACTAGATGTGAAATTCTTAGGCAAGTGGAAGTCTCAGTATCTCTACAGATGCCTGCCTTGCTCAAGACTGACCAGACTTTAGTCTGAAATATGAAATTGAAAACTGCATTTATCCTGACAGGTCTCCTCTTGAAATCAAGACAGTACATCTCTGCCAATTCTCCTTGGTTCTTGGGATCTCAGAAAACTGTTTCTGTTCTCTTGGTGACAGTAAGCGGGATAATATTCAGCCCTGAGAGGCAACCCAAGTAGACCCTCATACACATTTGTTTCCACACTTGAGCACTAGTTGAGTTTCTCCAGTCAAAATGTACTTCTAATTGAGTTGTGTTGGCCTGGGGACAATTGTGAAAGAGAATGTTTCTGATTAACCAGGACTAAGATCAACAAGCTTTGATATGGTAAATAGCAAAAACATTGTGCTGCTATGTCTACATGAGTTAGTAGAAATGTCACTCTTGTACTATGAAATAGACATTGAACAAAGACACAGACATTGGCAAGAAGAGTGGAGGACCGCAACTTAGCCTATAACTCAAGTAGTAATTCTTTAGCACTTAAATGCCTAGTGGGGTACGATACAATAGAGGGGGAACATCACAGTTTTTAAGTGAATCAAAATAAAATAGCTAGTAACTCTTGAGACTTATCATCCACGCTAGATTTCAACATCGAAATTATAAAAGAAAACATTTTATATTTCCTATGGCTGTTCCACATCCCTACCAGATAAACATCCTCCACTCAGTAAGCCTTGAATTTAGTAAGCCTAAAACAGAGATTGGCAAACCATGGTCTGCAGGCCAGACACCTATTTTAAAATAGAATCTTACTGGAACACAGTCATACCAGTCATTTGTGTATTACTTACGGTTGCTTTTGTAACAGAAGAGTAGATAGGGCAACAGAAATTGTGTGACCAATAAGCCTGAAATATTTACTATCTGGTCCTTTAGGGAAAAAAATAGTCAATCTAAATTCTAAGCAAAAGTTTCTGGCTCTGGGTAAGATGGAATGAACAAACTCCTCGCTGTCTCTTCCACTGAATTCAGTTTTAAAACCTGGACAGAATATAAAAGGAAATGATCAGGAGACTGAAAAGTAGTGGCAAGTGGGTTGGTGAAAAAGACTACAATTCAGAGTAGTACCAAACCAGTGGTGAGTCCGCCATTGTCTCCCCTGTATTTGGAAACCCCATCATTTGTTCCCCTACATGGATGCAGCAGTGGACATCCATTCCGACCAGGATAACTAAAGCCCCAGATTTCTGGCCAAAAGTCTGAAAAGGAGATCCCCAGAAAGCTAAAAAGTACTGACGATATTGTAGTGGTGAAGAAGCATATGAAAGTGACTTCACAAAGTTTATTAATTCCTAGGAACACCCCTGACCTGTGTACACATGGACAAGATCTTAATCAGAAAATGAAATATTTTGAGAACTGGTCCCAGGCTTGTCACTGGCTGATCACACGTGGCATATATTCAAATAACACTGCAAAGGCTTTGAAAGCTGAGTTGACGTTAGAACTACAGTGCAATAGAGGCAATTTTAAACTTCCAAATTAAACCTGATTGGGCATCCAACGGAGAAGGCAATGGCACCCCACTCCAGTACTCTTGCCTGGAAAATCCCATGGACAGAGGAGCCTGGTGGGCTGCAGTCCATGGGGTCGCTGAGTGTCGGACACGACTGAGGGACTTCACTTTCACTTTTCACTTTCATGCATTGAAGGAAATGGCAACCCACTCCAGTGTTCTTGCCTGGAGAATCCCAGGGATGGGGGAGCCTGGTGGGCTGCCATCTCTGGGGTCGCACAGAGTCAGACACAACTGAAGAGACTTAGCAGCAGCAGCAGGCACCCAAAACAAATTTTTTTTCAGCGTTCACTGTAGAATTTAACAAGATCTATAATCTCACAGCCTAATATTCAAAATGTGTCAGATTTAATCCAGAATTACTGAGCATATGAAAGACAAAAAAAAAACCCATCTCCACTTCACATGGGAAAGAAAACCTACAGACATCAACCCGAGATGAGATAGATATTAGATCTATCTGACAGACTTTGAGGCAGCTGTTGTACAAATGCTCCAGCAAGCAAGTCTAAATACTCCTGAAACAGACACAAAAAATAGGCTGCAAATCAACAGATAAAGAAAATCTGAAATTCTAGAACTTAAAAATACAGTAAAAGAAATTTAATGGAAAGGACTAAGAGTTAAAACTCTCCTACCAGAGTCACTAGTACACATTTTTTTTTCTTACAACCCATACAGACATCCCTTCACCAAAATAGTATAATTAAAAGCTCTGGGTCTCAAATTCTATAAAATTTTTCTAAAGATTCATTGTTGCTCTTTTGAACTACCTCTAAAATAAGTTTCAGTTCAGTTCACTTGCTCAGTCGTGTCAAACTCTTTGAGACCTCATGGACTGCAGTACACCAAGCTTCCCTGTCCATCACCAACTCCTAGAGCTTACTCAAACTCATGTCCATCAAGTCGGTGATGCCATCCAACCATCTCATCCTCTATCATCCACTTCTCCTCCAACCTTCAATCCTTCCCAGCATCAGGGTCTTTCAAATGAGTCAGTTCTTTGCATCATATAGCCAAAGTAGTGGAGTTTCTGCTTCAACATCAGTCCTTGCAATGAATATTCAGGACTGATTTTCTTTAGGATGGACTGGTTGGATCTCTTTGCAGTCCAAGGGACTCTCAAGAGTCTTCTCCAACACCACAGTTCAAAGCATCAATCCCTCCGCGCTCAGCCTTCTTCACAGTCCAACTCTCACATCCATAAATGACCACTGGAAAAACCATAGCCTTACTAGACAGACTTTTGTTGGCAAAGTAATGTCTCTGCTTTTCAATATGCTATCTAGGTTGGTCATAACTTTTCTTCCAAAGAGTTGGCGTCTTTTAATTTCATGGCTGCAGTCACCATCTGCAGTGATTTTGGAGCCCAGAAAAATAAAGTCTGACACTGTTTCCCCATCTGTTTGCCATGAAGTGATGGGACCAGATGCCATGATCTTCGTTTTCTGAATGTTGAGCTTTAAGCCAACTTTTTCACTCTCCACTTTCACTTTCATCAAGAGGCTCTTGAGTTCTTCACTTTCTGCCATAAGGGTGGTGTCATGTGCATATCTGAGGTTATTGATATTTCTCCCGGCAATCTTGATTCCAGCTTGTGCTTCTTCCAGCCCAGCGTTTCTCATGATGTATTCTGCATATAAGTTAAATAAGCAGGGTGACAATATACAGCCTTGACGTACTCTTTTTCCTATTTGGACCCAGTCTGTTTTTCCATGTCCAGTTCTAACTGTTGCTTCCTGACCTGCATATAGGTTTCTCAAGAGGCAGGTGAGGTGGTCTGGGATTCCCACCTCTTTCAGAATTTTCCACAGTTTACTGTGGTCCACACAGTCAAAGGCTTTGGCATAGTCAATAAAGCAGAAATAGATGTTTTTCTGGAATTCTCTTGCTTTTTCCATGATCCAGCAGATGTTGGCAGTTTGATCTCTGGTTCCTCTGCCTTTTCTAAATCCAGCTTGAACATCTGGAAGTTCCTGGTTCCTGTACTGTTGAACCCTGGCTTGGAGAATTTTGAGCATTACTTTACTAGTGTGTGAGATGAATGCAATTGTGCAGTAATTTGAGCATTTTTTTGGCATTGCCTTTCTTTGGGATTGGAATGAAAACTGACATTTTCCAGTCCTGTGGCCACTGCTGAGTTTTCCAATTTTGCTGGCATAATGAGTGCAGCACTTTAATAGCATCATCTTTGAGGATTTGAAATAGCTCAACTGGAATTCCATTACCTCCACTAGCGTTGTTCGTAGTGATGCTTCCTAAGGCCCATTTGACTTCACATTCCAGGATGTCTGGCTCTAGGTCAGTGATCACACCATTGTGATTATCTGGATCACGAAGATCTTTTTTGTACAGTCCTTCTGTGTATTCTCACCGCCTCTTCTTAATATCTTCTGCTTCTGTTAGGTCCATATCATTTCTGTCCTTTATTGAGCCCATCTTTGAATAAAATGATCCCTTGGTATCTAATTTTCTTGAAGGGATCTCTAGTCTTTCCCATTCTATTGTTTTCCTCTATTTCTTTGCACTGATCACTGAGGAAGTCTTTCTTATCTCTCCTTGCTATTCTTTGGAACTTTGCATTCAAATGGGTACATCTTTCCTTTTCTCCTTTGCTTTTCGCTTCTCTTCTTTTCACAGCTATTTGTAAGGCCTCCTCAGACAGCCATTTTGCTTTTTTGCATTTCTTTTTCTTGGGGGATGGTCTTGCTCCCTGTCTCCTATACAATGTCATGAACCTCCATCCATAGTTCATCAGGCACTCTATCAGATCTAGTCCCTTAAATAAGCTTACTAACCACACACACACACAAAAAGTTTGTTATTTTTACTTTATGGTTATATATTAGATTTGCTTGTTTGCTTTAAATAAAACTGGTATCATCAAGCTCTGTTTTTCATTATAGGCAACCAAGTTTCTGACAAATACATGTCAGATATTTGCCACATTTACTGGGATATTTTGTGCCAGTTAGAATGTATCAAAGACAACTGGGTTATATTAAGAAGGTAAGGAGCTAATTGGAAAGAGTTTCTATCAAAAAAAAAAAAAAAGAATGAATGCAATTGATTGGAAAACAGTGGACTCTTAAAAATCCATGAATTGATAATATTAATGTTAAAATAGGTAAAGGGAAAGACCAAAAAACCTCATTTAACAACTTTGGAAGTAACTGGGTCAATAATTCTTTATTCTGAAAGTTAACAATTAGAAATTAAGAGGAAAGAATTAGTCATTCTACCTTAACCTACATGAACTACATTTCAGGATAACTAAGTAGTCTTGACTGATGATGGAAAGCTATTTCTTTAATCAAAATACTCTAGCTAAATCATGTAGGGAGGAAAAACAGATTTAGAAAATCACAATTTTATAGTCCCAAAGTAAAATAATTGAGCCAAGCAACACAATCAATGGAAAGAAACCATTAGATGGAAAGTTGATGGGGAGCTTCACAATGGAGGGATCAGGATTTCAGGATTAAGACAACCAGACATCACTGTCTTATGTGATGCAACAGGAGCATGTAGCATCCTTCCTATGAAGTATTCTTGCCAAAAATGTGGAGCTAAAATCAAATCAAATCTCTAAAGCTAATGCTAATTTATCAAAGCAAAACAAAACAAACAAACCAAAAAAAAAAATAATAATAATCAAAGAGTAGCATTAAAATACACATATTAGACAACAATATATGTTGTCTACAAGAGACCCACCTCAAAACAGGGGACACATACAGACTGAAAGTGAAGGGCTGGAAAAAGATATTCCATGCAAATAGAGACCAAAAGAAAGTAGGAGTAGCAATACTCATATCAGATAAAATAGACTTTAAAACAAAGGCTATGAAAAGAGACAAAGAAGGACAATACATAATGATCAAAGGATCAATCCAAGAAGAAGATATAACAATTATAAATATATATGCACCCAACATAGGAGCACCACAATATGTAAGACAAATGCTACAAGTATGAAAGGGGAAATTAACAATAACACAATAATAGTGGGAGACTTTAATACCCCACTCACACCTATGGATAGATCAACTAAACAGAAAATTAACCAGGAAACACAAACTTTAAATGATACAATAAACCAGTTAGACCTAATTGATATCTATAGGACATTTCACCCCAAAACAATGAATTTCACCTTTATCTCAAGCACACACAGAACCTTCTCCAGGATAGAGCACATCCTGGACCATAAATCTAGCCTTGGTAAATTCAAAAAAAATGAAGTCATTCCAAGCATCTTTTCTGACCACAATGCAATAAGATTAGATCTCAATTACAGGAGAAAAACTATTAAAAATTCCAACATATGGAGGCTGAAAAACACGCTGCTGAATAACCAACAAATCACAGAAGAAATCAAATAAGAAATCAAAATATGCATAGAAATGAATGAAAATGAAAATACAACAACCCAAAACCTGTGGGACACTGGAAAAGCAGTCCTAAGGGGAAAGTTCATAGCAATACAGGCATACCTCAAGAAACAAGAAAAAAGTCAAATAAATAACCTAACCCTACACCTAAAGCAACTAGAAAAGGAAGAAATGAAGAACACCAGGGTTAGCAGAAGGAAACAAATCTTAAAAATTAGGGCAGAAATAAATGCAAAAGAAACAAAGGAGACCATAGCAAAAATCAACAAAGCCAAAAGCTGGTTCTTTGAAAGGATAAATAAAATTGACAAACCATTAGCCAGACTCATCAAGAAACAAAGGGAGAAAAATCAGATCAATAAAATTAGAAATGAAAATGGAGAGATCACAACAGACAACACAGAAATACAAAGGATCATAAGAGACTACTAACAGCAATTATATGCCAATAAAATGGACATCGTGGAAGAAATGGACAAATTCTTAGAGAAGTACAACTTTTCAAAACTGAACCAGGAAGAAATAGAAAATCTTAACAGACCCATCACAAGTACGGAAATTGAAACTGTAATCAGAAGTCTCCAGCAAACAAAAGCCCAGGTCCAGATGGCTTCACAGATGAATTCTACCAAAACTTTAGAGAAGAGCTAACACCTATCCTACTCAAACTCTTCCAGAAAATTGCAGAGGAAGGTAAACTTCCAAACTCATTCTATGAAGCCACCATCACCCTAATACCAAAACCTGACAAAGATGCCACAATAAAAGAAAACTACAGGCCAATATCACTGATGAACATAGATGCAAAAATCCTTAACAGAATTCTAGCAATCAGAATCCAACAACACATTAAAAGGATTATACACCATGACCAAGTGGGCTTTATCCCAGGGATGCAAGGATTCTTCAATATCCACAAATAAATCAATGTAATACACCACACATTAACAAATTGAAAAATAAAAGTCATATGATTATCTCAATAGATACAGAGAAGGCCTTTGACAAAATTCAACATCCATTTATGATTAAAAACTCTCCAGAAAGTAGGAATAGAAGGAACATACCTCAACATAATAAAGGCTATATATGACAAACCCACAGCAAACATTATCCTCAATGGTGAAAAATTGAAAGCATTTCCCCTAAAGTCAGGAACAAGACAAGGGTGCCCACTTTCACCACTACTATTCAACATAGTTTTGGAAGTTTTGGCCACAGCAATCAGAGCAGAAAAATAAATAAAAGGAATCCAAATTGGAAAAGAAGAAGTAAAACTCTCACTATTTGCAGATGACATGATCCTCTACATAGAAAACCCTAAAGACTCCACCAGAAAATTACTAGAACTAATCAATGAATATAGTAAAGTTGCAGGATATAAAATCAACACACAGAAACCCCTTGCATTCCTATACACTAATAATGAGAAAATAGAAACAGAAATTAAGGAAACAATTCCATTCATCATTGCAATGAAAAGAATTAAATACTTAGGAATATACCTACCTAAAGAAACTAAAGACCTATATATAGAAAACTATAAAACACTGGTGAAAGAAATCAAAGAGGACACTAATAGATGGAGAAATATACCATGTTCATGGATCAGAAGAATCAATATAGTGAAAATGAGTATACTACCCAAAGCAATCTATAGATTCAATGCAATCCCTATCAAGCTACCAATGGTATTTTTCACAGAGCTAGTGCAAATAATTTCACAACTTGTATGGAAATACAAAAAACCTCAAATAGCCAAAGCAATCTTGAGAAAGAAGAATGGAACTGGAGGAATCAACCTTCCTGACTTCAGGCTCTACTATAAAGCCACAGTCATCAAGACAGTATGGTACTGGCACAAAGACAGAAATATAGATCAATGGAACAAAATAGCCCAGAGATAAATCCATGCACCTATTGACACCTTATCTTTGACAAAGGAGGCAAGAATATACAATGGATTAAAGACAATCTCTTTAACAAGTGGTGCTGGGAAAACTGGTCAACCACTTGTAAAAGAATGAAACTAGAACACTTTCTAACACAATACACCAAAATAAACTCAAAATGGATTAAAGATCTAAACGTAAGACCAGAAACTATAAAACTGCTATAGGAGAACATAGGCAAAACACTCTCTGACATAAATCAAAGCAGGATCCTCTATGACCCACCTCCCAGAATACTGGAAATAAAAGCAAAAATAAACAAATGGGACCTAATTAAACTTAAAAGCTTCTGCACAACAAAGGAAACTATAAACAAGGTGAAAACACAGCCTTCAGAATGGGAGAAAATAATAACGAATGAAGCAACTGACGAACAACTAATCTCAAAAATATACAAGCAACTCCTACAGCTCAATTCCAAAAAATGAACGACCTAATCAAAAAATGGGCCAAACAACTAAATAGACATTTCTCCAAAGAAGACATCAGATCAGATCAGATCGGTTGAGTCACTCAGTCATGTCCGACTTTTTGCGACCCCATGAATCGCAGCACGCCAGGCCTCCCTGTCCATCACCAACTCCCGGAGTTCACTCAGACTCACATCCATCGAGTCAGTGATGCCATCCAGCCATCTCATCTTCTGTCCTCCCCTTCTCCTCTTGCCCCCAATCCCTCCCAGCATCAGAGTCTTTTCCAATGAGTCAACTCTTTGCATGAGGTGGCCAAAGTACTGGAGTTTCAGCTTTAGCATCATTCCTTCCAAAGAAATCCCAGGGCTGATCTCCTTCAGAATGCACTGGTTGGATCTCCTTGCAGTCCAAGGGACTCTCAAGAGTCTTCTCCAACACCACAGTTCAAAAGCATCAATTCTTCGGCGCTCAGCCTTCTTCACAGTCCAACTCTCACATCCATACATGACCACAGGAAAAACCACAGCCTTGACTAGACGAAACTTTGTTGGCAAAGTAATATCTCTGCTTTTGAATATGCTATCTAGTTTGGTCATAACTTTCCTTCCAAGGAGTAAGCGTCTTTTAATTTCATGGCTGCAGTCACTATCTGCAGTGATTTTGGAGCCCAGAAAAATAAAGTCTGACACTGTTTCCACTGTTTCCCCATCTATTTCCCATGAAGTGATAGGACCGGATGCCACGATCTTCATTTTCTGAATGTTGAGCTTTAAGCCAACTTTTTCACTCTCCACTTTCACTTTCATCAAGAAGCTTTTTAGTTCCTCTTCACTTTCTGCCATAAGGGTGGTGTCATGTGCATATCTGAGGTTATTGATATTTCTCCTGGCAATCTTGATTCCAGCTGTGTTTCTTCCAGTCCAGCGTTTCTCATGATGTACTCTGCATAGAAGTTAAATAAACAGGGTGATAATATACAGCCTTGATGTACTCCTTTTCCTATTTGGAACCAGTCTGTTTTTCCATGTCCAGTTCTAACTGTTGCTTCCTGACCTGCATACAAATTTCTCAAGAGGCAGATCAGGTGGTCTGGTATTCCCATCTCTTTCAGAATTTTCCACAATTTATTGTGATCCACACAGTCAAAGGCTTTGGCATAGTCAATAAAGCAGAAATAGATGTTTTTCTGGAATTCTCTTGCTTTTTCCATGATCCAGCAGATGTCGGCAATTTGATCTCTGGTTCCTCTGCCTTTTCTAAAGCATACAGATGGCTAACAAACACATGAAAAGATGCTCAACATCACTCATTATCAGAGAAATGAAAATCAAAACCACAATGAGGTACCATTTCACGCCAGTCAGAATGGCTGCTATCCAAAAGTCTACAAACAATAAATGCTGGAGAGGGTGTGGAGAAAAGGGAACCCTCTTACACTGTTGGTGGAAATGCAAACTAGTACAGCCACTATGGAGAACAGTGCGGAGATTCCTTAAAAAACTGGAAATAGTACTGCCTTATGACCCAGCAATCTCACTGCTGGGTATACACACTAAGGAAACCAGAATTGAAAGAGATATGTGTACCCCAATGTTCATCGCAGCACTGTTTATAATAGCCAGGACATAGAAGCAACCTAAGATGTCCATCAGCAGATGAATGGATAAGAAAGCTGTAGTACATATACACAATGGAGTATTACTCACCCATTAAAAAGAATACATTTGAATCAGTTCTAATGAGGTGGATGAAACTGGAGCCTATTATATAGAGTGAAGTAAGCCAGAAAGAAAAACACCAATACAGTATACTAATGCATATATATGGAATTTAGAAAGATGGTAATGATAACCCTGTATGTGAGACAGCAAGAGACACAGATGTTTAGAGCAGTCTTTTGGACTCTGTGGGAGAGAGAGAGGGTGGGATGATTTGGGCGAATGGCACTGAAACATGTATAATATCATATAAGAAATGAATAGCCAGAACAGGTTCAATGCAGGATGCAGGATGCTTGGGGCTGGTGCACTCGGATGACCCAGAGGGATGGTACAGGGAGGGAGGTGAGAGGGGGGTTCAGGATGGGGAGCCCATGTACACCTGTGGCAGATTCATGTTGATATATGGCAGAACCAATACAATATTGTAAAGTAATTAGCCTCCAATTAAAATAAATTTAAATTTAAAAAAAGATAGTTTTTATGTAAAAAAAATAAAATAAAATAACATAAAAAATAAAATAAAATTACCATGTATAAAAAAGATAGCAAGTAGGAAGCTGCTATGTAGCATAGGGAGCTCAGCTCAGTGCTCTGTGATGACCTAGAGGGATGGGATAGAGGTGTAGTGGGAGGGAGTCTCAAGAGGGAAGCTAGGTGCATACTTATGGCTGATTCATGTTGTTGTACGGCAGAACACGACGACACACAACACAATTTTATGTATGTACACAACATTGTAAAGCAATTATTTTCTAATTAAAAATAAAAAATTTAAAAAGCAAACACAAAAAACAGGAGCTAGACAAACAAATTACATGACACCACAATGAAGCAAACAAAACCATTCTAAAATTAGGAACTTCTAGAGGTTTCTGTTGACAAGCCATTGACCAGGTGTTGCAACTAATCAAAATGTTATGAAAGTGAAAAATAAGGATGGGGTCAGTATAAATGACGGAGAAGGCAATGGCACCCCACTCCAGTATTCTTGCCTGGAAAATCCCATGGATGGAGGAGCCTGGTAGGCTGCAGACTATGGGGTCGCGAAGAGTCGGACACGACTGAGCGACTTCACTTTCCCTTTTCCCTTTCATGCATTGGAGAAGGAAATGGCAACCCACTCCAGTGTTCTTGCCTGGAGAATCCCAGGGACGGGGGAGCCTGGTGGGTTGCCGTCTATGGGTTCTCACAGAGTCAGACACGACTGAAGTGACTTAGCAGCAGCAGCAGTATAAATGAAAGTCTTAGGATACATAACATCCAATGAATATATCTTTCTTGGATTCTAAGTTGAAGGAAAATTGCAAAGAGGCTTCTTTGCACCTTTGAAATGATGGTACTGCATAATATTAAGGAATTAACATTTCATTAAGACAGTGGCACTGTAGTTATATTTAAATATGTCCTTTTTAGAGATGTACACTGAAGCATGAAGGTATAAAATGACTGATGTCTTATATTTGACTTTTAACACTTCAGAAATAGAAAAAAAGAAAAAGCTTTAGATAAAGCAATATGGAAAAAATTCTGATAATATACCTTGATGTTGAATATACGGAAACTCATACTAGTCACTCTACTTTTCTGCATGTTTAAATTTTTTTCTTAAAAATATTTTCACTAAAAACTGCTATTGATCAAATCTTAAAGATACTCCAAAATCTGTCAGCTAAGTTCTAAAAGTATCTCTGAAATAAAAGATTTGGGTGCATTTGCACCCTCATTCAAATATGTGGTTGTTCTCCCAAGGTGCATATTTTGAAGGAGCAAAAGAAGCAAAACTCTGAGCTCTAAGTTCTAATGTATTTTCTTTAAACTGCAGGCACTTTTATCTGTAATCTTAACATGTCTTATTATTCACCATAGGTAAAATCATCACACCTTTTTTAAAAACATCAAAGCCCAGATCCTCCATTGATAAGGGAAAGAATATGAAGTGGAGAGAACACTGACTATCTGAACCACATGACCATCCTGCTCAGCCAGAGATTTACCTTCTTATTACTTATAGCTGCTCCAAGTGGGCCTGCCACTCTTGTTTAATATTCTGACCTAGGTCACAACATGGGCTTCCCTGGTGGTTCAGTGGTAAAGAACACACCTGCCAATGCAGGAGATGTAGCTTCGATTCCTGGGTCAGGAAGATCCCCTGGAGGAGGAAATGGCAACCCACTCCACGGTTCTGGCCTGAAAAACCCCACAGAAAGAGAAGCCTGATGGGCTACAGTCCACAGGATGGCAAAAGAGTCAGACACGACTTAGCGACTACAGAAAAACAACCAGGTCCTAACATAGGACCCTTTTCTTACACCCTCAAGTAAAATTGAGTCAATGCTGAAACATTTACACAAGATTTTAGTTAAGAATTGGGAATAAAATGACACCAGGAGTAACATAAAACTATATCAGGGCTGCTCACAGAGTGGCCATTGAACCAGCAGCATCAGTATCACTTGGGAGTCTACTATGAATGCAAATTCATGGACTCCCACCCCAGACATACTGAGTCAGAATATCTGGGGATAGGGCCCAGGAATCCTTGCTTTGAGAAGTGTTGATATAATTCTTTTATAAGTTCAAGAATCACTGAACTTGATAACCTCTAGAGATTCTGAATCGGTTGGTTTATGATAATCATCCTCAAACTTGGCAGCACATTAGAATTACCTGGGGAGCTTTTAGAATTCCTAACACCCAGGATTTACAACAAACCAATTAAATCAGAACCCTGGGGTATATTCCAGGCATCAATAGCTTTTAAAACTCTCCAAAGAATTCCAATGCACAGCCCAACTTGAGAACCATTGGTCTAGAATATGGCATGACCCAGACATCAGTATCTTTTATAGAGCTCCAAGATGATGCTAAGCGCAGCCTGAGTTGAGAACCAATGAATGATATAGTTTAAATTCAAGGTACATCAGTTTCAACAAGGGGTATTCTAAATCATCTCACTGTCTGCTTTCACACATCATGGGTCATTTTTTCCCCTCCATGCCAGGAATCCCCACAAGCATGCCTTGATGCCGAAAAGTCCAAGGAAATAACAGTGAAGATGGTCATTCTCTCTCCTCCCTTTTTGTATGTGCCTTTCAAGTTCTGATGATTTGCCTTCTGCAGATGTATGATGTCAGGAGTATCAACCTGATTTTGAGAGGCCCCACTTCTTACTCACAGGGAGGAGAACTTATCCAAAAGACTTCAATAGAAATTGTATCAAAAAAAAAAAAAAGAAATTGTATCAGAATCTGCCTCAACACAGTAACTTCAACATTTGAACATGA
The DNA here is from genome assembly GCF_032452875.1 of Bos javanicus. Taxonomy (NCBI): domain Eukaryota; kingdom Metazoa; phylum Chordata; class Mammalia; order Artiodactyla; family Bovidae; genus Bos; species Bos javanicus. Next base: position 16,998,746 of record NC_083879.1, on the reverse strand, counting down.
GACACTAACTTAAAATAGTAGATAAAACAGTTTATGTTACCTATGTATACCAAAAATAATGCAAATAAATATTTCAGTGTCCAGAAAAAGAGAAGTAATTAAAGATATATGTATACTATATATATGTGTAAGCTACTCTGTGGTTTATACTTTAACTGATCATAGAGCCTATGGGAATTAAATACTTTAAATTTCCAAGTTTTCTGAGAGCTTTAGATTCTAAAGAATAAATCTGTCTCTTACTGATGCCATTCTGAACTACCACCAGGGTGATACCACCATATAATGAACTGTGCTTGAGATTTATACAGACCTTCATTTGAACCCAAATCCACCACTTACTAGGTATATTGAATTAGTGATCCTGAATGAGTTATGTCCTCTATTTGAACTTTGATTTCATGTATAAAATGGGAATAATAATCCCTATACTGAAGGGCTTTTGGGAGAATCCATATATGTGATACACTAACAATTGCTTACCATATGATTTGTGATCAATGATGGATGTTTATTATTGTTTCCAGAATACTCATGTCATTTCATGCCTCCAGGATTTTGACACTCTATTTCCTCTGCCTGGGATGCCTTTCCCTTTTGTTAACCTTTCATTCAACTAACACATATTTTTTAATATTTACTATGTGCTGGACCTTACTAGGCACTAAGGATAATTTAATTCTTCATGTAAAGACAACCCAAATTGACAAATGCTATGAAGGAAAAATATAAGATAAAATTCAAGTGGACCAAGGGGGCTTCTAGTCTGAGGTGTCATCAAAGAGTGACAAGGTTGAAAGCATGGACTGTGGAGACACTTCCGACTCTGCACTCCACTAGTTGTGTGACCTTGGGCACATTATTTCAACCTCTGTGTTCTGTTTCCATAGTACTTAACATATAATGTTGTTGGGACAATTAAATGCTGGGCAAACAGCATAATATCTGGCATATAGCAAGTACTTAAGTCTTAATCTGGTGAAAATCCTCTTGCCTTTAAGGGTTATTGTTTTCTATGAAATTTTTCCTACCATTAGTATAGTCCATATAGTAGAAATACAATAAGTGTTGAAAGAATAAATTCCACATGTACTGCAAATAAGTCAGAAGTTTACATTTACATCAAGATATATATAGTATTTCAGTGAAGTATGGAAGCATTCACTTGGCCATCTAGCTCAAGGTCTTCCTTTTAACTTCCATATAATAACTGCTCATATATTCCACTGGCTTCCTCTCTATAAGAATTTCAAAGGGAAGCTAAGTTTTAACATAGAAAACAGATTCTTTGCTTGAGGATAGCCTTTTTAAGTTTATTTGTGAATTAATTTTGTACCTGTCCATAATATTATCTTTAACTTATAAAGTTATATTTATCAATGCTTAATTAATGTTATTTTCTGTGTATGGCTATTATTAAAATTTCTATTTTATAAAGGAATAAATTATAGCTCAGAGGCTAAGTAACATGTCCATGTGCATAACTAGTAAATGGCACAAACTCCCTCCAACATGTTTCCAAATTTCATGGCCTCTCACCTTCTTTCACTGCAGCTGTAGACCAAAAGACGCTTGTCATACTTAAACCCATCAATTTTAGTAAATGATTACCAACATCTCCTAAATACTCCAGTCTGAATCTGTCTTTATGTTCACAGATGCCAATGCTCCACTACAACTAAGCCCCCATATAATTAGATTATGTCTAGCAAATCAGCTTTGATATAATTATAACAAGAATAAATCTTAACATTTATATTTATTATGTGCCAAGCACCAATCAAAACACTTTACAGGCATCATTTCTTTTAATTCTCTCAACACCTCTGTAAGGTAGCCAGTCCCATTACTCTATTTCACAGATGAGTAATTTGAAGCTTAGAAAGGTTAATCTAAGCGACAGAGTTCAATTTCCACCTTACATTCATATTCAAAGCACTAATTTTTAGCTGTTTTTTTTTTTCAGTCTTCTCAGCCTATCTGTGTTCTTGGTTATGGACATAATAGCATTTTAACATTTCATATTCCCAGTCTTTCCTATTGCTGGAATTGTTGTTTCCTGCTTCAACGTTATTGTTCTTCTTTATCATAAATTTCCTGTAAAATTTTTTCACTGAAAGGGTACCAGACTGGCTTTGACAATCTCTCTGTTGAATTGTCAGGCCCCATTCCTAAAAATTGTGTCTATCGGGGATCTGGGGGTAGGTGGCTAAGATAGAATTACTAAGCTAGGCCTCTTTCTTAGCTGGTATGGACTTAGAAGTCCATGAACTTAGCTGGACTTAGAAGTCCATGAACCAAAAATACATCCCCACTATGACTCTCAAGCAGATAAATGCAGAATAGCCAGCAATTAGCTTGAATCAAGTCATGATGACCCCTGGGCACCACTTACAAGTTGAATAGAAACTGCTGAGCTATTGTAGCACCATCATCACAACAGCTGGGGAAATATGCTATTAGTTATTGAGTGTTCCAGATGGTCAGTCAGACACGTGCATCACAATACAAGTTACCATACCAGCTAAGTCTTGGATCAATTTACAGGTAGGAAATTGTGTGTAACCCAACCTCTACAAGAGCACAGATTCCTAAGAAATGGAGAATTTAAGGAAGGAGAGAGGAGAGACAAGGCAGATAAGTCTTGGCTAATTCAAGATCCCCACCCTCTTCCACCTGCTGAGACAGGATTGCTTGAAGACAGCTATTGCTGGGGCTAATTAGCAAGCAGACAAAGGAACCATTGGCAAGACCACATACCATTGAAACCTTTCTCAGGAAGAACACAGGCAGGAACAAATAAGACCTGAGTTGTGTGTGTGCCATTGAATAGTTACTGGAGTATTTAATCTTGAAGGTAGCACGAATTTTTGGAAATCACATAATGTTTTGTAGAATAGGGCAGTAGAAGGGGCTTCCTGGTGGCTCCGTGGTAAAGAATCTGCCTGCAGTGCAGGCGACACAGGAGACATGGATTCGATCCCTGGGTCAGGAAGATCGCCTGGAGGAGGGCATGGCAACCCACTCCAGTATTCTTGCCTGGAAAATCCCATGGACAGAGGAGTCTGGCAGGCTATAGTCCATGGGGTTGCAAACAGTCAGACACGACTGAAGCAACTGAGCACGCAGCACACACAGGACATTAGAAGCTACACGTGCTCTCAAATCCACAAAAGCCTCCATTTCTCTGGCAAGATAGCAAATGGCATTTAAAGGATTAGGTGGTAAAAATGTCAAAAGTATTATTTAAAATAACATGAGAGAAGGATCATGCAGAGAAACAAACTTGGATCCCTATCTTACATCACCCACAAAAATTAACTGGAATAGATTAAAAACTTAAAGACTTGAAACTATAAAATTTCTACAAGAAAACACAGGAGGAAAATCTCCTTGATATTGGTCTTGGCAATGATTTTTTTGCATATAGTGCTAAAAAAACAAACAAAAAAGACAAAGATCAACAAGAGACTTAGATACAGAGTGAAGTAAGTCAGTGAGAGAAAAACAAGTATTGAATAATATTGCTTATATGTGGAATCCGAAGGAGGAGCCTGGTAGGCTGCAGTCCATGGGGTCGCTAAGAGTTGGACATGACTGAGCGACTTCACTTTCACTTTTCACTTTCATGCATTGGAGAAGGAAACGGCAACCCACTCCAGTGTTCTTGCCTGGAGAATCCCAAGGATGGGGGAGCCTGGTGGGCTGCCATCTATGGCGTCGCACAGAGCCAGACACGACTGAAGCAACTTAGCAGCAGCAGCAATATGTACAGATTAACGTATTTGCAAAGCAGAAACAGAGACACAGATGTAGAGGAAAAATGTATGAATACCAAGGAAGGGAGTGGGGAGAGGTGGGATAAATTGGGAGATTGGGATTGACATATATACACCATTGATGCTATGTATAAACCAGATAAATAATAAGGACCTACTGTATAGCACATGGAACTGAGTGCCCTGAGGTTAACTAAATGGGAAGGAAATTCAAAAAGAGGGGATATATGTATACATATAGCTGATTCAGTTTGCTGTCCAGTAAAAACTAACACAACATTGTAAAGCAACTATACTCCAATAAAAATTTTAAAAAAACCAAAATAAGAAAGAAGCCATTCTGCTTTTCTATCTAGCACTGCCTAACACCATAACCCAAGCTTGGGGGCTTAAACAAACTCTTTGTGTCAACCTCATAGCTTTGTGGGTCAGGAATTTGGAGAAAGCCTGTCTGGGCAACTCTTCTGCTAATTAACTCTTCTGTGATGGCATCACTGTGGATCATTCATTGGTGGTTATTGGTAGGAATAAAAGGTCCAATATGTCTGTGTTCACAGGCCTGGCACCTTAAGGTGGGGTCTCCTCACCTTCTTCATGCATCCTCAGAGCCTCTCTGAGGGCCCTTCAGCAGGGCAGTCTGACTATGTGTTAGACTGGCCAAAAAGTTCATTTGGATTTTTCCGTATGATTGAATAAGCTTGAACGAATGTTTGGCCAACCCAATACATGTGGCCCAGGGGCCTAAAAATGAGCATTTTAAGAGACAAATAGAAACAATGGCCAGGCCCAGAGCTGGTATGGGGTCAATTCCCCAAACTCTATTGGTTGAGACATCACAAGCCAGCCCAGATTCAAGGAAAGTAGGCCCACCTCTCAATGGAGCCATCTTTCATCTGCTACCAAAGAAAACAAGTTTGGTCCAAGGACAAGTAGGTATTTTCCAAGGAGAAGATACTCTGCACATTTATAGAGTGTGCTACACAGACTGCCCAATCACCCAGCCGTACACACTGATTTTTATGGAGGGGACCTGCAGAACAGAATGAGCATAAACGAAAGTCCTCAGGGTGTTTGTAGAAAATTGAGGAGACTAACAGCTCTACTTCAAGAGAAAATATAGCCCAGGCTGAGGTAGGGGGTCTTGTCAGTGTCAGACATGGAAGAGACCAGGAGCCACTTGGACCCTAAGCCTCCCTTCTGCACCCCAGCCTAAGGTAGGCAGGGTACGGTCACCCCGCATGGCCACCTCGTTACCTCACACAGGTAAGGTGTTTGCAACCCCAGACCTCAGGGAAAAGGGGCTGATTTTGTGGGTGTAGAATGAGTCAGAGAATGCACTTCTGTTTATACTCTTATGATCTCCCTTTTCTGTTAAGGAAACATGGGGCCATTGCTTAAAAGCCAGTTACCTTGAACTTCTGCTGAGAACACAGAAGCAAAGTTTGCCCCCCAAGTGGGCTTGTACACATTGTGAAAGAAAATGATAGTCATTCAGTCATGTCTGACTATATACCCATGGACTATAGCCCCCAAGGTTTCTCTGTCCATGGACTTCTCCAGGCAGTGGGTGGCCATGCCCTCTCCTCCAGGGGATCTTCCTGACCCAGGCATCAAACTCGGGTGTCCTGCATTGCAGGCACACTCTTTAACATGTGAGCCACCAGGGAAACAAGGAAGTACCCACTGTATGAATGGAAATAAGCAATTCCCAGTGAATAATGGAGAAAAGGAGACGAGGGTGGCAGAGGATGAGATGGTTAAATAGCATCACCGACTCAATGGACATGAATTTGAGAAAAACTCCTGGAGACAGTGAAGGACAGGGAAGCCTGGTGTGCTGTAGTTCTCAAGGTCAAAGCATCAAGTACAACTTAGTGACTGATCAACAATACTTAGTGACTATCAACAAACAATGGATTTCTTCCTCATTTTGGCATTATTGCCAGACTGTCTATTCAAATACTGCAGTAAAATGTTCTTGCGGATGTAGAGGTAGAGTTTCTTGTTCCAGTTGGGAGATTTTCCTTTATATTCATGAGAATGTAATACGATGGGTTCCCAGGATGAATGTGGGTTCATTCACTAAGCAGACACAGTCAGCTCTCATAGTCCTACAGACTCAATTACTCTACAGGCATCTCAGCACTATACCAAAACCCATGCACATGGCAGCCAGCATGGACAGTATCATTTCTTTTAGAGGTGAATGAAAATAGTAATCTGAGGGAAGAAACCAAAGGAAAAAATATACAACAGACATATTTCTCAGCTAGTTTCCTCTCTTCGTATATCCACCCCTATTCCAAGCAGAAATGGAAATGCTATATGGCAACCAGAACATTGTTTTTGATTACCATTCTGATCATCTGATACTCTTGGCATTTTTTTAAATATGTCATTTGTTAACTGTGTGATAGAATATGAAGCAATGTTAGGACTCTGGCAGATGCAACTGACAGAAACTCAAAGTCAAATGACCTTAAGCCTAAAGAGGGAATTATTGGCTCAGGAAACCAACAACGTTAAGGGAGGATGCTCTCAAACCCAGATAGATCTGGAGGTGTGAGTGATGTTGTTCATACTCTTTTTCTTCACCTCTGGGCTCTGCTTGTCTCCACTTCTTTGTATATATTTGTCTCATTCTTTCCTACTAGAGGCTTACAGGTTATTCCTCAAAAGCAAGAGACATTCTGTCTCCTAGGATCAGTATTTAAAACCTCACAAGATTCCACTTTAGTCCTCTTGTATCCTATATCCTCTCATCCAGCAGTGAGAGACATGGGGGTCCCATGATCAGCCTGGCTGGGTTCTGTGACAACCCCAAGGCCAGCAGGCAGCATACAAGGCCCATCAGAATCCTGGGCTTAAGAGAGAAAGATGGGCACTGGGCAGTCATGTCCAGGATTGATCATGTCCCCATCACATGATCAATCCTGTGTTTCGTTAAACTAGAAAGCATGTGTTAAGAGATTGGGGTTGGGGCGGGGTGGGGAAGTAAAAAAAAAATCTAACAGTTTACAATGCAAATAAAAGATTTTATTCATTTATTCTTTTCTATGCCACTCTAATCTGCTTTTATTTTGTTGTACTTCCATTCTATTCTATCCTATCTTAATCCCCATGTTATTCTACTTTACATAGAATGAGTTTAACGTAGCTACAACTATCTCTTCTCTCATAACACTTTCAGTGCCCTTGCTATGGAATCATTCCTATCCTACAAGCACACTGCCAAGTTTCCATCAGAAGTGGGCCCACCTACAATTTAAGTACCCTGAAATTACCTGGATCCGCCCCGATAATCCAGATAACCTCCCTGTCTCAAGGTCACCTGGTTAAAGACCTTAGTTTCATCTGCAGTTTACTTCCCCTTCACCATTTAATGTATTTCCAGGTTCTAGGGTTTGGGACACGGACATGTCTAGGGGTTGTTATTCTGCCGACCATAGACCCCAGGGCTGGCTGACCCTGGTTGACTTGCCGAGATACTCTTGTGATGAGGACTTTTGCTTCTTCTTCCCTCAGTCATCTTGATTTACTTTTTTTTTTTTTTTAAACTTTACATAATTGTATTAGTTTTGCCAAATATCAAAATGAATCTGCCACAGGTATAGATGTGTTCCCCATCCTGAACCCTCCTCCCTCCTCCCTCCCCATACCATCCCTCTGGGTCGTCCCAGTGCACTAGCCCCAAGCATCCAGTATCATGCATCGAACCTGGACTGGCAACTCGTTTCTTAGATGGAGAAATATACCATGTTCATGGATTGGAAGAATCAATATAGTGAAAATGAGTATACTACCCAAAGCAATTTATAGATTCAACGCAATCCCTATCAAGCTACCAACAGTATTCTTCACAGAGCTAGAACAAATAATTTCACAATTTGTATGGAAATACAAAAAACCTCGAATAGCCAAAGCGATCTTGAGAAAGAAGAATGGAACTGGAGGAATCAACCTACCTGACTTCAGGCTCTACTACAAAGCCACAGTTATCAAGACAGTATGGTACTGGCACAAAGACAGAAATATAGATCAATGGAATAAAATAGAAAGCCCAGAGATAAATCCACACACATATGGACACCTTATCTTTGACAAAGGAGGCAAGAATATACAATGGATTAAAGACAATCTCTTTAACAAGTGGTGCTGGGAAATCTGGTCAACCACTTGTAAAAGAATGAAACTAGACCACTTTCTAACACCATACACAAAAATAAACTCAAAATGGATTAAAGATCTCAACGTAAGACCAGAAACTATAAAACTCCTAGAGGAGAACATAGGCAAAACACTCTCTGACATACATCACAGCAGGATCCTCTATGACCCACCTCCCAGAATATTGGAAATAAAATCAAAAATAAACAAATGGGACCTAATTAACCTTAAAAGCTTCTGCACATCAAAGGAAACTATTAGCAAGGTGAAAAGACAGCCTTCAGAATGGGAGAAAATAATAGCAAATGAAGCAACTGACAAACAACTAATCTCAAAAATATACAAGCAACTCCTACAGCTCAACTCCAGAAAAATAAACGACCCAATCAAAAAATGGGCCAAAGAACTAAATAGACATTTCTCCAAAGAAGACATACAGATGGCTAACAAACACATGAAAAGATGCTCAACATCACTCATTATCAGAGAAATGCAAATCAAAACCACTATGAGGTACCATTTCACACCAGTCAGAATGGCTGCGATCCAAAAGTCTTCAAATAATAAATGCTGGAGAGGGTGTGGAGAAAAGGGAACCCTCTTACACTGTTGATTTACTTTTTAAATAAAAAAAATTTCTTAACAACCTCAAAAAAAAAGAGAGAGAGAGAAACAGCCTCCCCCTCACCCCCGCCAATCCCTTCCTGCGCTGCCAACTACTGCAGCTTCTCAGCTCCTCTTTATAGCCCCGAGGTCCTCACCAGGACCTGCATAGCCCCATGCGATCTGACTGCTGCCTGTTTCTCCAACCTCACGTTTCTTCCCCTCCCCTCTTACTCTCTTCTCAATCTATGTCAATCAGACTTTCATCCCACTCACATCCCAAACTGACCTCTTATCAACAAGGTCATAAAACAGTATTAATTTTGTGATTCTCAATTCCCAGTCCTCTCTTTGGTCATGCCTCAGCAACATTTGGTGCTCCCTGGTCATCTTGGAAGACCTTCCTCTCTTGGACTTCACAACACTTTTCTATCCTGGGTTTCCTTCCATCTCAGTGGCTGCTCCTCCCCATTTTCCTTTGCCAGCTAGCCCCCTGCCCCCCAATTCTCTTACTGACTTCTCTCTGGAGCACCTTGGAGCTCAGGCATTTTCTTCTTTTCATCTCGATTTACTCCTTAGGCAATTTTCTCCCAATCCTATGACTTCAAAGATCATGTAAATGATGAGGAATCTCAAATTTATACTCCAGGCCTAATCCCAATTCCAGGCTCACGTATTCAACTACTTAATATCTCTATTTGAGTGTCTAAGAAGAACCTTGATTTAACAAATTTAACATTTGCTCTCCATCTCAATATATGCTTCTCCCATAATTTTTCACGTATCAGCAGATGGCAACTCCATCTTAGTTACATGGGTCAAAAACTTCAGAGTTATCCTTGACTCCTATTTTTTTTTTTCTCATACCTCACTTTTACACCATCAGCAAGTCCCACTGGGTCTACCTTCACAATATATCCCAAATCCAGTGATACCTTATCACATTCACCAACACCAGCTGGCTCAAGCCTAGATTATTGCAGCAATCTCCACCAAGACTTTCTTCTTCTATTCTTGCTTCCTTCAGTCAATTTTTAATCCAACTCAAAGCATTCTTGTGTTCTTAGGCCCCACACTTCTTACCAGAGCCCTACATAATCTGATAGTTGCCTGTTTCTTCAACTTCATATCCCACCAGTTTTCCCCTCACTCCCTTCACTCTAGCTCCACTGGACTGTCTATTGTTCCCCAAGTATCCCAAGTCAATCATACATCTAGGATATTCACATTTGCTTGTCCCTCTCCCGTTAGCTCAGATGGTAGACTGCTTGCAATGCAGAAGACCCAGGTTCGATCCCTAGGTTGAGAAAATCCCCTGGAGAAGGAAATGGCTACCCACTCCAGAATTCTTGCCTAGAGAATTCCATGGACAGAGAAGCCTGGCGGGATGCAGTCCATGGGGGTCACAAAGAGTCGGACACCACTAAGCCATTAATCCTTTCTCCCTGGAAAGCTCTTTTCCCAGTTTCCCAGGATTCTGCTGGTTATTCAGCTCTTAGCTCTAATATATCCTCCTCAGAAAGATCTTTCCAAAGAATACCATCTAAAATACTCCCCACTGCTCTCTATCCTCTAACACTATACCATTGTCCTCCTGGGCAGTCGTCATCACCTGGCCCAACATTTATATACTAGTGTATCTATGGTGATCTACCTTCCCAAATAGAATGGACGCTCTATAAGGGAAAACCATAATTCCATCCTGTTCACATAAGCATGGCTCAGCAGTAAAGAATCCACCTGCCAATGCAGGACAAACAGGTTCCATCTCTGAGCCAGGAAGATACCCTGGAGAAGGAAATAGCAACCCACTCCAGTACTCTTGCCTGTGAAATCCCACGGACAGAGGAGCCTTGGCAGGCTACAGTCCAGAGGGTCACAAAAGAGGTGGACACAGATTAGTGACTAAACAACAACAATTCACATAAGTATACCCAGCACCAAGAGCGCTGCCTAGATAGTGGGAGGCCATTAATAAACAGTTAATAAATGAGGAAAATGCCGGAGGCTGTTTAAGAGAAACTGGGGGGTAGGAGGGGAGGAGAGAATGAAGAGCTGTCAGGGTAACTGGAACTGGAAAGAGGTTACAGAAAACATCCTTCTTTTCAATTAGAGCATTTTTATCAGACAGATAAAATCTAATTACATTTGCAGGAATCTAACTGATTTTTAAATACTGTTCAAAAGGCACAGAAAACACTGTAGAGACTGTCAAACTCCTGACAGGAAAATGACAGTTGAAATTTGTCAGGAATATGTAATGAACATCTTCTGCCGGAGGAGGCGATGATTAATAGATTGTATTTTAGAACTAATATGTTGAAGTGATGCATATGGAATTTGATAGTTTCAAAGATGTACAAAGATGGTTATATGGTATTTCTTCCTCATTTATTATTAAAGATTATTGATATTCATGATTTACTTATAGTTTAAAGTTTCTCTCTTATAATCAAAAAGAAATATTCAATACCTCATGCCTCTCCATATTGAATTTGTTCATTTATACACAGTTCTCAGACTGCCCAAGTATTGCAGAACTAAGTAATTGGCATCTCTTCTCAAGAAGAGAACACATAAGGAATAAGGTAATAGTTCTTAAAAACTTTAAGAGTATATATATACACACATATATATAGATAGAGAGAGAGAAATCATCTCCCAGAATAGCAGCCTGCTTTCACTATCCCAACTGAGTAGGCAATGAGCCACAGGACTGCTGACCTTCCTAAGGAGAAGCAGAACAGATGTGGACAACTGATCCCCAAGGGGACCATTTAGATGGTCTCTGCCTATAATTCTGAGATGGTCTTCAAAAATTCCAGCAAGAGAATTTTCACTTCCAAGAATAAAGAGTAGACATAGTTTTTCCTATTCCTTCCACTAAGCATAGGTAAAACCCCCAGATGTCATATATAAAATCAACATAACACTCTGAAAGGTAGAAAGTGGGAGGCAGAATGCCGAGGGCCCATGAGACCTAACAATGCAACACACAGGTGGTGAGTTTCTGGGTTTTCTTTTGGTCTCATGTAACCCAAACCAGTGCTGGAGAGAATAGCAAGCAACCTGGAAACACCAACAGCAATAAATAAACAAACAAACAAACAAAAATGCCTCAACCAGAGCCTCTCTCAAGCCAAAGGATCAGGAAAGCAATAGCCTGGGAAGACAGAAAGTCTTTAGATAATAACCACTCTACTTCACACACCAAAAAGTAGACTGTGGTCCCCATTTTGTAAACATAGCTGTGGTCTTTAGAAATAGGTGTTGCAGTGGTAAAGAATCTGCCTGCCAACACAGGAGATGTAGGAGATAGATTCAGGTTTGATCCATGGGTCCGATATATCCCTTGAAGTAGGAAATGGCAACCTACTCCAGTATTCTTGCCTGGAGAATCCCATGGACCGAGGAGCCTGGCGGTCTACAGAGTCACAAAGAGTCAAACACAACTTGAGCACGCACACATCACCAAAGGAACTTGATCTAGAAGGACATGGGAAATACTCTTATTACACTTAAATCCCCTACATACAAACAAGTTCTGCTCCTAGAACATTTTCCTAAGTCCAAACAAGTTAGCCTTGGTACCCAACTAACACAATCAGCTACTTAGCATCATTGATTATAATTGTAAACGTGCACTTGCCCAGAGTAATTAACCTATGATATAGGATGAGATGGTTGGATGGCATCACCAACTCAATGGACATGAGTTTGAGCAAATTCTGGGAGATGGTGAAGGACTTGGAAGTCTGGTGTGCAGAAGTCCATGGGGTCCCAAAGAGTCAGAGAAAACTTAGCAACTGAACAATTAACCTATGATATAAGTATATAATGGCACTGAGATGTTCGATTTCAATGGAAAAATCTATTGTTTTTCCAGTAGTTGAATCAAGTTTTTGATTCTACCTCACTATTTATCATTAGCTCATCCTCAATAATCATAAAAATGAGAGGAGAATATTTAAGGGAAACATAATTGTTTATAGGACATATTTTTTCAAGCTGGATAGCATGAAGTGGAAGTCACTCAGTTGTGTCCAACTCTTTGCGACCCCGTGGACTGTAGCCTGCCAGGCTCCTCTGTCCATGGGATTCTCCAGGCAAGAGTACTGGAGTGGGTTGCCATGCCCTTCTCCAGGCTGAATAGCATGAGTGGTCAACAATTTTTATTACTGGGCTATGTGGAATTGTCCAATTAGCCTAAGCCTAATTGATATGAATTGATAGCCTAAGCCTAGTGCATATCAATGATCATTGATCATTCTTATGTTCTCAATGTGCCCACAAATAAATGCAAAAGGTGATTCTAATCCTGTCTTAAAAATAAAAGAGAGAGAGAGAGAAATGATACAATCTAAGACATAATCCTCTCCGAAGCATTTTTCTCAGATTTAAAATAGCAATTATCCCTCTCTCTCAAGAAATCCAGATTGACAAAAACTAGTCTCTATAACTGTTTCAGAACATGTTTGCTATACACAGCAAGGGGCACTCACACTGTTACACATTAAGCTTGGTCTACTAAATATAATCAGTTTTTAACACTCTCACAGACAATAAGGGGACCACATCTGCCGTGGGCCAGTGAACTGATTGTCCATGAGTAAGGATTCTGGGATATGCAAAGGTAAGCAGCAAAAATTACTCCATTCAAAGTGAGGCTGGTGAGGTTGTATTGATGACTTTGTGTGTAAATCTAATCACTTTGACCTATCTCATAGCTTGTTTTATGACAGCAAAAGGTAAGCTGGAGCCTGGAGCCTGTCATGAACTAGTCCTATTGAGAATAAAAAACTCAAACCAAAAAGCAATACAATATTTTAGAAATTAGAGACCTTGTACTATGCCACTAAAAGAAAGTGAAAGTGAAGCTGCTCAGTTGTGTCCGACTCTGCGACCCCGTGGACTGTAGCCTGCCAGGCTCCTCTGTCCATGGGATTCTCCAGGCAAGAGTACTGGAGTGGGTTGCCATCTCCTTCTCCAGGGGATCTTCCCGACACACAGATTGAACCCGGGTCTTCCACGCTGCAGGCAGACTCTTTATCACCTGAGCCACCAGGCAAGCCCCATGACACTAAAAGTGCTTTTTAAATAGGGAGATATGAACCAAAATTGCAAGACGGTCGCACACACTGTGAATACCAGGATGGCACTTCGTCATATACTCTAATCTTAAGAGAAGTCTGGACCCCAGAAACGTTACCTTCAGGCAGTTTGACATTTTAACTCAGCAAATTATAAAACCATTATGCCTGACATTTTCTGTGAGTGGGACAAGTTTCCAACTTGCTTCTGCTCCTGTGCAAGTAAGGATTCAAATGAACAGACATTTTAATAAGATGAGCAATGCTATCTGAGTGTATCATACACAGCGCCTTCCTTTCTTACCTCATAAAAGTGCTTTGTTATGGAAGCAGATTAACAGCTATCATAATTCTAATCCTCTCGGTTCCATTTAAATTCTAATCTTCTCAGTTCCGTTTATTGAAGGCCCACCACACACCAGTTACTCTACTCGGTACCCCGCAGCTGTCATCACATATGATCCTCACAATAATCCTATGAGGTAGAAGAGGAAATGGAGGCTCAGAATGATCAACCAGCCTAAGGTCACAAACCAGAATACAATACTGCTGCTAAGAAAAGTCAAACACCTCCTGAATGCTTAGAAAAAGGGAGGAGAAAGATGATGGTTGAGGTGGTGGGTGAGCAGGAGAGGTGGTGGGTGAACAAGTGGGACTTTTATTCTTATTTTCTATATCTACTTTTTTTTTTTAACTGGGAAAATAGGGTTACTTTTATAATTAAACAGAAACTACTGAATTCCTTGATCTGATAAGACACTTGTATGGAAACTGCAAATCCCTTAAAAGCGAACACACAGCCTGCTCGAAGTAAATACTAGACAGAACTGAATAGGGTTAAAGTAATTTATTCTTCTTTCAAAACAGTGAAAGCTAAAACCAGAGAACAATTAGCAAAGTATAAGTAATGTGATTGTATAATATGTATAAAGTACCATTAGATTATAATAAATGCACAGATACCCTTGTATAAAATATAGAAAAGGTATCTAGGGAGTATTTATCAATGTTCTAACATTAGAAAATGTCAATGATTCTCAGCTTCTGCTGCACAAGTATTTCTATGGAGTTTTTGTTTCTGTTTTAATGAAGAAAATTTGGCCCCATTCCAGATGACCTGAATCTAAATTTCTAAGGCAAAATCTAGGTATAAGTATTTTGAAAAATCTCCATAGATATTTGTTGAACAGACCAGTAACTGAGAATCCCTACTAAAATTGTTCCTTTAAAAAAATAACTCAGGGTCCTCCCCACCTACACCCTATAGTACTGCTGATTTTATTGGTATTTGAACTACAAAGAAAGGAACTGAAAATTAGAACTCAAATCTTTTTTTGTTCTTTGTATTTTGATGAAAATTTTTGTTTTGATGACTTTTGCTTAAGAAAATAGTGTGTTTGTTGTTCATTTAAAGTGAAGGCAAGATCATGTGAATTTTTTTTCATGTAAGGGTATGCAAATCTTTTTTATACCAAATATCTCAGTTGATAGAATATTAATTTTTTACACATTTTCCAAAACGTTTTAGTAAATGTTTACTGAGCATTTGTATACCAAAAACTTCTCAGCAATTCTGCTCCTAAACATATGTTCAACAGAAAACACTTATTTACCAAAAAGACATTGACTAGCCGAATAATAACAATTCATAGTAGCCCCAAACTAGATACTATCCAAAACCCTTGTAACAACAGAATGAGTAAATTTTACCCCCGTAAAACCCTCCTAACAGAATGGTCTTAACCTAGTAACAACAGGATGAGTAAGTCACACAATGACTGGCATAAATCAATCGACAGCTACACCCAACAAGGATGAATCTCACAAAAAGATGTTGAATAAAAGTTGCCAGCAAAATAGTACATACTGCAATAATTCTACTAACATAAACTTTAATAATTGATAAAACTCATTTTGCTGTTAGAAGTGGACGGAGTGACTGAAAGGGAAAATAAAGGGGATCTCTTATATGCTGGAACTTTTCTGTTTCTCATCCTGAGTGCTGGACACCTGGGTATGTTCATTTAAGGAAAAATGCATCAAGCCGCACATTTACAATATGCGAACTTTGCTGTAACATATTATATAACAATATAATAAAGGCAAAATAAAACTAAAATGTCCATGGCAAAAGAAACAGGAGGCATTAGGCAGTTTAAAATTTAAAAGCCAAGACATAATAAAATCCAAAATATATAGTCAAAGAAAATATGATGCAATAGATTAAGAAAAATGGAGACACAGATTAAGATTCCAACACCAGCACAGGCCTGTGAGATTAAACTTGGACATAACTCTTGACTTCTGAGGGGCATCTGTGTCATGGACTCTTACTTCACCTGTCTTGCAGATTTGCTCCCAGGACTATATAATATATACATAAAGCATAGTACTTGTCACATGGTTCTATAAGCATTTATTTCTCTTCCTTGGCTTTAGAATAAGATATGACTGTAAGTTTCAAAGACATCTGCTGGATGAATGGACAAAGAACCTGTGGTACATATATATACAATGGAATACACTACTCAGCCATAAAAAGGAACGCACTTGAGTCAGTTCTGATGAGGTGGATGAACCTAAAGCCTATTATACAGAGTGAAGTAAGTCAGAAAGAGAAAAACAAGTACCATATATTAACACATACATATGGAATCTGGAAAGATCGTACTGATAAACCTATTTGCAGGGTCGCAATGGAGACACATAGAGAAAGACTTTTGGACAAGGGCCAATAGGAGGGAGAGGGTGAAATGAATGGAGAGAGTAGCATGGAAGCATATACACTACCATACATAAAACAGATAGCCAATGGGAATTTGCTGTATGACTTGGGGAAGCCAAACTGGGGCTCTGTAACAACCTAGAGGGGTGGGAAAGGGTGGGAGGTGGTTGGAAGGTTCAAGAGGGAGGGAACATATGTATACCTATGGCTGATTCTCCTGATGTACTCTGCATATAAGTTAAATAAGCAGGGTGACAATATACAGCCTTGACATACTCCTTTTCCTATTTGGAACCAGTCTGTTGTTCCACGTCCAGGTCTAACTGTTGCTTCCTGACCTGCATACAGGTTTCTTAAGAGGCAGGTCAGGTGGTCTGGGATTCCCATCTCTTTCAGAATTTTCCAGTTTATTGTGATCCACACAGTCAAAGGCTTTGGCATAGTCAATAAAGCAGAAGTAGATGTTTTTCTGGAACTCTCTTGCTTTTTCCATGATCCAGCGGATGTAGGCAATTTGATCTCTGGTTCCTCTGCCTTTTCTAAAACCACCTTGAACATCAGGAAGTTCACGGTTCACATATTGCTGAAGCCTGGCTTGGAGAATTTTGAGCATTACTTTACTAGCATGTGAAACGAGTGCAATTGTGCGGTAGTTTGAGCATTCTTTGGCATTGCCTTTCTTTGGGATTGGAATGAAAATTGACCTTTTCCAGTACTGTGGCCACTGCTGAGTTTTCCACATTTGCTGGCATATTGAGTGCAGCACTTTCACAGCATCATCTTCCAGGATTTGAAATAGCTCATCTGGAATTCCATCACCTCCACTAGTTTTGTTTGTAGTGATGCTTTCTAAGGCCCACTTGACTTCACATTCCAGGGTGTCTGGCTCTAGGTGAGTGATCACACCATCGTGATTATCTGGGTCGTGAAGATCTTTTTTGTACAGTTCTGTGTATTCTTGCCACCTCTTCTTAATATCTTCTGCTTCTGTTAGGTCCATACCATTTCTGTCCTTTATCGAGCCCATCTTTGCATGAAATGTTCCCTTGATATCTCTAATTTTCTTGAAGAGATCTCTAGTCTTTCCCATTCTGTTGTTTTCCTCTATTTCTTTGCATTGATCACCAAGGAAGACTTTCTTATCTCTCCTTGCTATTCTTTGGAACTCTGCATTCAGATGCTTATATCTTTCCTTTTCTCCTTTGCTTTTTGCTTCTCTTCTTTTCACAGCTATTTGTAAGGTCTCCTCAGACAGCCATTTTGCTTTTTTGCATTTCTTTTCCATGAGGATGCCTCAGATATGCAGATGACACCACCCTTATGGCAAAAAGTGAAAAGGAACTAAAAAGCCTCTTGATGAAAGTGAAAGAGGAGAGTTAAAAAGTTGGCTTGAAGCTCAACATTCAGAAAACGAAGATCATGGCATCTGGTCCCATCACTTCATGGCAAATAGATGGGGAAACAGTGGAAACAGTGTCAGACTTTATTCTTCTGGGCTCCAAAATCACTGCAAATGGTGATTGCAGCCATGAAATTAAAAGATGCTTACTCCTTGGAAGGAAAGTTATGACCAACCTAGATAGCATATTCAAAAGCAGAGACATTTGTTGGCAAACTAAGGTCCAGCTAGTCAAAGCTGTGGTTTTTCCAGTGATCATGTATGGATGTGAAAGTTGGACTGTGAAGAAAGCTGAGTGCTGAAGAATTGATGCTTTTGAACTGTGGTGTTGGAGAAGACTCTTGAGAGTCCCTTGGACTGCAAGGAGATCCAACCAGTCCATTCTAAAGGAGATCAGCCCTGGGATTTCTTTGGAAGGAATGATGCTAAAGCTGAAACTCCAGTCCTTTGGCCACCTCATGTGAAGAGCTGACTCATTGGAAAAGACTCTAATGCTGGGAGGGATTGGGGGCAGGAGGAGAAGGGGACCTCAGAGGATGAGATGGCTGGATGGCATCACCAACTCGATGGACATGAGTTTGGGTGAACTCCGGGAGTTGGTGATGGACAGGGAGGTGTGGCATGCTGCAATTCATGGGGTCACAAAGAGTCGGACACGACTGAGCAACTGAACTGAACTGATGGCTGATTCATGTTGATGTATGGCAGAAATCAAACCAATATTGTAAAGCAATTATCCTTCAATTAAAAATTTAAAAAGACATCTGCTGTTATACTTAAATGCAGGAAGAGTACATAACCAGTAGTCTAACTCAACATCAGTGTGGACAAGTGTACTACAAAGAACGTCCATGCCAAGATAGAATTAGACAATTCCAGGGGATTTTTGAATATTCCAACATTACATGCTTTTCTAGGGTGGGAAAACAAATGGTAGGTGGTGACTAAGCTACCAGACAGACAGATATGTGTATATATTGTGCTGCCTGAAAGAATATCGGCTGTGACAGAGTTTTTAACAACCAGGAGTTGTGATCCTGATTCAGCTGAGTGTCACTGTAATAAGTGTCATTGAACATTGAAGGAAGAAGTGATGATCAAACTCCAGGAGCCAAATTCCAATGCAGCAAGTGGAAAAAGAAGACTGTATATTAAAAGATTTTAAACTGCATGGCAATTGGCACTAGCATGTTTCCATTTAAATAAGGCAAGTCGGTATCAAATTTGGCAAGAGCTAGTGTATTGTTAGGCTTGGTGCATTGACTGGCCTCAGGAAGCATTACTATGAACACAGCTAGTGGGGATGATGGAATTCCAGGTGAGCTATTTGAAATCCTAAAAGATGATGCCATTAACGTGCTGCACTCAATATGTCAGCAAATTGGGAAAACTCAGCAGTGGCCAGAGGACTGGAAAAGGTCAGTTTTCATTTCAATCCCAAAGAAGGGTAAAGCCAAAGAATGTTCAAACTGGACAACTGCATTCATTTTACACACTGCTGCTGCTAAATCGCTTCAGTCGTGTCCAACTCTGTGCAACCCCATAGATGGCAGCCTACCAGGCTCCCTCGCCCCTGGGATTCTCCAGGCAAGAACACTGGAGTGGGTTGCCATTTCCTTCTCTAATGCATGAAAGTGAAAAGTGAAAGTGAAGTCACTCAGTCATGTCCAACTCTTAGCGACCTCATGGACTGCAGCCCACCAGGCTCCTCTGTCCATGGGATTTTCCAGGCAAGAGTACTAGCGTGGGGTGCCATTGCCTTCTCCACATTTTATACGCTAGCAAAGTGAAAAGATCAAGCCCAAAAGCATAAGACAGAAAGGGGAACCAGCCTCATTAACCTCATATTTCTACACAGTCATACTCAACCTCAGAAGACGGGAAGAAAGTATATACAATGCCCTCCTACAGTAGCCAAAAACATGGAAGCACTGGAAATAAATATTCACTGATAAATGAATAAAGAAAATGTGATGTTCACATACAATGGAATATTATTCAGCTTTTAAAAAGAAGGAAATATTGCCATTTGTGACAGCATGAATTGCCACTGAGGCTTCCCCAGTGGCTCAGTGGTAAAGAATCTGCCTGCAAAGCAGAAGGTGAAGGAGGCCTCATGTTCAATCCCTAGGTTGGGAAGATGCCCTGGAGGAGGGCATGGAAATCCACTCCAGTATTCTTGCCTGAAGAATTCCGTGGACAGAGGAGTCTGGCGGGCTACAGTCAGTCCATGGGGTCGCAAAAGTCAGACATGACTGAAGCAACTTAACGCACACATATAAATACACACATAATGTTCTCAAGGAAAGAAAATGTGACAAGAATTTTAGACTAAAGTGTAGAGTAATGTTTTTGAACTATTAAACACTCAGGGAATACAGTTCCATGACTTGTTTTTTAAGAACCCACTAGAGAACAATCTTCAATCAACCAAGAGATAACTAGACAGCAATGGCAAAAATAGATGTTGGTAAGCATTCTCCCCAGCAAACTGTAGGACTAAGCCTGGAGCAGGTGTGAGGACTATGATCACAAAATGGATTTTATGTTATTGGGCCCCAGAATCATTTAGAAATGATATAATGAACACAATTGGAAAAGTCAGAAAGAAGGTAAGAATGTGAAAGAAGGTAAGAAAGAAGAATAAGCATGCTGATTTTCTCTTCCCTCATAGATATTATGTAAAGCTGATAAGTAAAGGCGCATGTTGTGCATGCTAAGTCGCTTCAGTCGTGTCTGACTCAGAGCAACCCTATGGACTGTAGCCCCCCAGGCTCCTCTGCCCGTCGGATTCTCCAAGCAAGAATACTGGAGGGGGTTGCCATGCCCTCCCTTCAGGGGGTCTTCCCAACCCAGGGATTGAGCCCGCATCTCTTACATCTCCCAGGTACACATACACTTAAAGTAAGAAGAGCTATAAAGACCTTGTCCACAGGCACAGCTCTGCACAAGTCCTGTGTGTTACATTTTCATGGTGCATTTGTACGTGAAGTTATTTTCTCCAAATACATTACAGCCTTTGACTTTTCTTTATGGCAAATTATCTAGAGGAAAGCACTTGATCTTTGTAGAGAAATTATGTGGAACCAAGTTTCTAAAATGCACTTAAAATGAACATTGATGGAAATGGTAAAAGCAGAGAATCTCCAACTGAGGGATAAAGATACTCCAAGGAGAAGTCAGGGTTTTAAGTGGATAAGATTGTGGCTTCCAAAAACTGTTATATTTCTTAGGCCTTGAAAGTTAACAGACATATGAAAAGAAATTTTTCATAAGCAGCAATACTTCACAGACATTATATTCACAGATACCTTCATTAGAATAATTCTCTTTTATAGTGAGTCGTTTTATTAGAGCCCAACAGTGGTTCATAAAATGTGAAAATGTTCGAGCTGCCAATTTAAAGAACCCTGTGTTAGATGTGGGGAAAATATTAATAAATTGTTTGTAGAAATATAAGTTAGTATATTATTTTAGATAGGTATTTGGTAGTATCTTTGAAATTTAATATTTTCAATACTAAGACATGATTTAGCCTGTTTAACAAGAAGAGACCAGTCAAGTGAATCATAGTGTACCCTTCACTAGAATTCTATTGCCCAAATTTGTTAAAGTTATACATATAATTAAAGTTTTAGTAGATATATATATATATATATAATCTAGGCTTCCCAAATGGCTCAGTGGAAGAGAACCCACCTGCCAATGCAGGAGACACAGGAAACGTGGGTTTGGTCCCTGGATGAGGAAGATCTCCTGGAGGAGGAAATGACAACCCACTCCAGTGTTCTTGCCTGGGAAATTCCATGGGTGGGGAACCTGGTGGCCTGTATAGTCCATAGGGTCACAAAGAGTCGGAAATGACTGAAGTGACTTATAGCATGCCTTATCCTGGAAAACACAGTCCAGAGTAACTTGGGACAGAAAATAGAACAGAAAGAGTAACTGTATCTCAGTGGATAGCGTGGCCTTAGGAGAAGCTACATCGCGGTAACGTTCTTTCCCATTTCAGTAGTTTATGGGGCCCTACCAGATATTTTATAAAAGGCCCTGAGGAGTTTAACTGCCTGAATTATCAATATCAGGCGAAGAGAGGAAACAATAATTTGGCTTTAAAAAGTGACCTCATGAAGGTGAAAACTTGCCTTTTCTGCTACACTTCTGAGGAAGTCAATACTTCATCTTGACGGGCTATTGAACCCACTGGAACTGACGAACCCAGTGTACAATCCACTCATTTCATCCCATCAAAATCCAAGACTCCCTTTCTGCCACATGGCCACTCACCACAAAGAAGGGAGAGCTCCAATCTGGGTTAAGACCAAGGTCACGATTAGGACATAAGTGCTATTTAATAAAAGATACAGCCTTCATTGAGAGGAACAAAGAGGTTAAATCTATTCCAAGCAGTGAGCTCTGATATTTGCCTTTTAGATCAGTGTATTTTTCTCTCACAGGCTGTTTTTCTCATAGCACTAGTTTGGGAAAATTGACCAAAAGTGTTTCTGTTTCTTGGAAAGTACCTCAACCGTCCATCTCCCCACCCCGACTGCCTTATCTAGAACTTGAATGGAAGACAGAAGAATTGTCCAAGAGGCTGTTAGGCATGGCTCTGACCCAACAAATTAACCCTCACAACCCACGGGGTTTAGTCTGGCTCACTGCGTTCCCTAGTTATGAATAAGAAGTAAATTTGCCTGGAATATTCCTTCAGCACATACCATAGACAAATCAACTGGGTGTCTATGCCCACAGTTGAGACAAAATTTGGAATCATGCTCAAACATCTTTGAGATTCAATCAACAGATGTATGTAGAACTTTATGAGGGCAATTCTTTGAGACTAGCAAAAACACTGCCTCACAATAGCTTTCTTGTCTTTTTTTAAGAAAAAGGTTATCCTTTTGCTGTATAGTGAGCATCTAAGTAATAATATATTCATTTTTCCCAACTCTAGGATATGCCTGGCAATGGCAACCCACTCCAGTGTTCTTGCCTGGAAAATCCCAGGGATGGAGGAGCCTGGTGGGCTGCCGTCTATGGGGTCGCACAGAGTCGGACATGATTAAAGTGACTTAGCAGCAAAGTAGATATATCAGGAAACAAACTTACACTTTTCGGACACTGACCAACTGGAGTACTATTTGCCTCTCCAGTGAGAATGTACCAAGTGGCCTCGTGACCTGAAATATATGCAATGTCTCTTAAAGTACCTAAGTATGACTTGGGCACCAGAGCCAGTCTGATGGAATAAAAACACACAGCAAAAAAAAAAGAAAAATGGATAAGCCAAGTATTACCTTCCACTAACAGTGGATAGTCATTGTTTTACTAGTCTGGGCAAGAAATCTTTGTTTGACAAAGGGGTCCATTCCATACAGTCCCCATGAAATAGTCAATCACTTTGCCCTCATCTCTCCCAACAGGTATGGGCAGGTACAGGTCCCAGACTGGCCACCAATTCAAGGGCTCCATTCCCCCAACCAGAAGAATCTGCCTGCAATGCAGAAGACCGGTTTGATCCCTTGGTTGGGAAGAGCCCCTAGAGAAGGGAACAGCTACCTACTCCAGTATTCTGGCCTGGAGAATTCCATGGACTGTATAGTCCAGGGGGTTGCAAAGAGTTGGACATAACTGAGCGACTCACTTTTCATTCCCCTAGCCTCCATGACTGGTTTAGAGATGGGCATGTGACCCATGCAGGTCCAATCAGGGTCTTTCCTGCAGGTAATATAGGAATATTATAAAGTTAAATCATAAATTATGTAAATTCAGAACCACCAACAACCATCTTTCCCAGCTTCATGAAAGAAGTCAGGTGTAGCCCAAGAGAATCAGGTTAACTGAGAGGAAAATAGATTTCAGAGACAGAAATAGTCTGCATCTTTTTAGCCATTGGATCCAGCCATGCCTGAAGTATCAGTTCCATCCCTGGACTTTTCAATTACATAAGAATCTCCTTTGATGCTTCTTTGTCTTGGATTTCTCCCATTTACCAACAATAATCTTGAATAATACAACTGCCATGCTTAAAAGAGAAGCTATTTTTTTTAACATCTCACCTTGAAGCCAGTGTATCTCAGTCATCTTCAGAACATAAGATCATTCCTGGTTCTCTTCTTATGACCTTTAATTAGTTTAAATATTTTAAAATAATTTTGTTTATAAACCTAACACATACGTGCTTCAGAGAATTTATCAAATCCAAAGTAAACATAAACAAGAAAAAATGACTCTAACTCTTGACCTAGATGATTACTATGAATGCTTTCATGCATTTCCTTTTGGTCTAGGATCATGCATACGTGTTTTTTAAAGCTGAGGTCACACTCTATGGAATTTTTATCCTGCTCTTATTTGACACATGAATAACTTCCCACGTAATGAAATGCTCTTCAACTATATGACTCTTAAAGCTAAATGCTCTTTCCTTTGCCTTCTCTCCTCCCTGAAATATCTCCTTCCCTTGGCTTCTAAGACTAAGGGAAGAGAATATTTCTGTTTTTCCTCCTTCCTCACCATGCCTACACCCTAGCTTCCCTGACTGGTTCTTACTCACCTCTAAACATTGAGGTATCCCTGGATTCAGCTGTCCAACTGCTTCTTTGTCTGCTCAGATGTTTGGAAAATCTCACCCTATTTCATGTCTTTCAACATCATCCATACACTGACAATTTCCTAATTTACATTGTAGCCTTGTATATCTGGACCCTTGTATACAGCATAGTCACTTGTTGGTCACAAGACATCTTAAGTTTAACACGTCCAAAACTGATCTGATATTCACCCAAAACTTGCTCGCCCTTGAGGCACTTCAATGAAGGGCAATTCCATCCTTCCAGCTGTCCAGATCTAAAAAACCTAGTAACCTCTCTTTCTCATATGCTACATCCTATCTATCCATCAACAAGTACTCTTGACACTGTCATCAAAATATACACAGAATCTGACCATTTCTCACAAACCCATTACTACTACCCTAGTCCAAGCTGCCATCCTCTCACATGAAATGGACATCCTGCTTCCCTCCTACCCACTACCTAGCCCTCACCTTATTCTGTTCCCAAAGCAGCCAGAGTGATCAATTTAAATGTATCTCAGAGCATGGCATACTCCCACCCACATCAAATGGCTTCCCATGTCACTAAAGGATGAGCCAAATCCTTTCTCTGGCCTGTGTAAGGTTCTCCACAGAACTCCCAGCCCACTCATGCTATTCTAGCCACACCGGCCTCCTTGTTTTTTCTCACCCATCCCAGGCTTGCCCCAGCACCTCAAGGTCTTCACTTGGAGAAAAACTTGCTAAACATTCTTCACCCACTCCCCATATATATGCCCGAATCATTCTATTTCAAGTCATTGATCAAATACAAGCTTCCCATAAAGCCTTCTCTGACCACCTACCATTACAAATCTACTCCAGTCCCTATCCCAGGCTTTATTTTCTTCTAACACCTATCACTTGTAGACATTATGTAACTTACTATTTATATCCGTCCACCTCACACTCTCAGGACAAAATCCACTCACCACATCGTTCTTGTATACTTTAACATTTTCAGTGAAACTGTTCTTATTTCTTAGTAAGGTCACCAACCAACCTGTGTTGCGAAAATCAATGGATTCCTCAATGCTTTCATCTAAACAGGCATCTCAAGATGGTACACTTCTCAGTTGGCCTCTTTTTTTTTTTCATTTTTATTTTATATCGGAGTAGAGTTAAGAGTTGGCCTTTTTCTTTTTCTTGAGACACTTTCCTCTGTTGGATTCTATGACGTGGGACTCTCCTGCTTGTCTTGCTGCTGCTACTGCTGCTAAGTCACTTCAGTCGTGTCCGACTCTGTGTGACCCCATAGACGGCACCCCACCAGGCTCCCCCATCCTTGGGATTCTCCAGGCAAGAACACTGGAGTTGCCATTTCCTTCTCCAATGCATGAAAGTGAAAAGTGAAAGTGAAGTTGCTCAGTCATGCCCGACTCTTAGCGACCCCATGGACTGCAGCCTACCAGGCTCCTCCATCCATGGGATTTTCCAGGCAAGAACACTGGAGTGAGTTGCCACTCCGCCTTTTCCACCTGCTTGTCTTACCACTTCTCAAAGGGGTTTTTTTTGTTTGCTTGAATCCTTCAAACCCTTAAGATTTAGAGTATAAATGTTGGCATGCTTGGTCCAAGGCTTCTGTTCTTCTCTGTCATAACCTTTGCTCTTTAAAGTACTGTGATGTGGGTTGAGTAATGATCCCCAAAGATGCCCATGTCTCAGTCCTCCAAACCTGTAACTACGGTACCTTAAAATGGTAAGCACAACTTCACAGGTGTGTTTAAGGCTAAGGGCCTTGAGATGGGGAGAGTAGTCTGCATTTGTCTAGGTGAGCCCAATCTAATCATACAAACCCTTAAACATGGAGACTCTTTCTCAGCTTCAGAGAACCAGGGTGGTGACAGCATGAGAAGAAATCACCTTCTAGCCTCTAGCTTTAAAGATGGAAGAAGGGGCTACAGAAGCCAAGGAGCACAGATATCCTCTAGAAACTGGAAAATAAGATTAGATCTAAGCTCCCCTAGACTCTCCAACAAAAATGCAGCCCTCTTGACTGTCCCTCTACACCTCCCTGACTGGAGTAATCCAGGGCTCAGCCCTCAGACCTCTCTGCTTTCATAATCCCATTCACTCTCTGGCCGATCTCACCAAGCTTCAGACTTCAGGTACCATCAACATATCACGGACAGCCAAGCTTATACCTCAACTCCATACTTATGCTTACCACCACCAAAAACTCCTTAAGCAAATGAATTAAGGCAGAAATACTGTCCATCTTCACAGTATTAGCTCCTCAAACTGTCTGACACAGCACTTACTTTTTATCTGTGAAATTAATGAGTATTATTAAAACTAGACACCCGTGTTGGCAAACTGACAAGACAGACGACAGGGTCATTAGCTCATTTCAAGTAGTGGTTTCTTTTCACACATGCCAATGGCATTAACATAAGGCAACACAGGACCCTGCTTTCCAAGCGTGCAGTGGTCAGGGGGCCTGGCTTGTTCCAAACCTCAAAACTGGAACATCCAAAGGAAATGATGGACTGATTACACACCACTTGGGAAATCTGTGAATTTTTTTTTTCTTCTCATTCTTAGACGATTAGTAAGATTTGAGTAATAGAAATCTCAGGAGCATATTCTGAAGAAAGAACATGGAATAAATAAATTCTATGCTGCCAATTCAGCACAAAATCAGATACAACTAAGTGGAGATTAAAGCGGCCACTGTCTTTAAAAATAAAGCATAAAAGGACAGACAAAAGAAGGAGCTAGTTAGTCTATGCTTCTTTGAATAAAAATGAGTGACTACCCCAGACATCCCGGCCATTTAAGTTTCCCAGATTGCAATCTACTAAAAAGAAAAAAATCAGTATACTTGCACAGCAATATGAATGACTCTTACAGTCATGCTATTAAGCAAAATAAGACAGACGCCAAATGAGCACGTACTACATGCTTCCATTTAAATGAAGGTACAAAAAGGGAAGTTGCACCATGGTGGGAATGGTAGAGATCTTGATTTCAGTAACGGTTATATGAAGGTATATATTTATCAAAATGCATTAAACCATTTCAGATCTTAACAATTGAATGAACGCAAAATATAATGTGATTTAAACACATAGAGGTTTCCTGCAGTGAGTACTCTGGGGGCTGGAAGAGGAGTGGGAAAAACAGAAAACAAATGCCTTCACAGCAGGATCTCTCAGAGCCCTTAACACGCTTCTGCGCACTGCTCAGTGGTAAAGAATCTGCCTGCAATGTGGGAGAGCCAGGTTCGATCCCTGGGTCAGGAAGATTCCCTGGAGGAGAAAAGGGCAACCCACTCCAGTATCCCTGCCTGGAGAATCCCATGGACAGAGGAGCCTTGTGGGCTACAGTCCATGGACTTGCAAAGAGTCAGACCCAACTGAAGCGACTTAGCACGTGCACTGTAAAGTCCTAAGATGAGGCTACAGGATACTGTATGTTCCAGACTCAACTGCTCAAAGAACTTTATTTTTTCTTACATATATTAACATTTATAAGGCACGAATATCTCAGAACCCAGTAACTTTAGCCTGGAAAAATTCAAACAAGGGCCATGAATACAATGTCAGTCACTGAAAACATAAAAATCAACGTTTTTTAGTGAATCCCCCAGAATAAACTAGTTGCAAAACGCACACTTAGAGAAAGTCCAATTAAGTACTGGAGTACCTCTGCCCAAAATAATAAATTTCATTTTTACAGTAGTGACCTCCCAATTCCTTCTGGCAATAATTAGAGAATAAACCCTATCTCTACCACCTAAGTGACAGTGAAAGTGAAGTCCCTCAGTCGTGTCCGACTCTTTGCGACCCCATGGACTGTAGCCTATCAGGCTCCTCTGTCCATGGGATTTTCCAGGCAAGAGTACTGGAGTGGATTGCCATTTCCTTCTCCAGGGGATCTTCCCGACCCAGGAATTAAACCCAGGTCTCCCGCATTGCAGGCAGACGCTTTACCGTCTGTATCTATTGAAGAACTCCAAGTTAGTAGCAAGAAAGCACTCATCCATATAGACAATAATTATCTTTCTGTCTCTGTAAAACATGCAAGTCTTCCTTAAGTGGCATAAACGCGCTGAAACGCAAATTTAAAATCGAAAGTCTTAGCTTGGGCTCCTCAGGAACCCTTGTGTGTAGATTCACTAGGGAAAGCTCCAGACCAACAGCTGTAGGGAAGCAGGGCCAGACAGGGGGAGGACTTTAACTGTGATGTAGCCACCACAAAGGTGGGGCACTCTGGAAGAGGGGAGGGATCAGCTGAGAGCTGACAGCTGCCAACACTTCCGGCAGCAGATAGAGTGAGAGCCTTAGCCCTGAAGGGAGAAATGAGTCACACACCACAGTGTCCACAACAGCAGCCAGGGCACACCCTTTTCACCAGGCCCAAAGGGGTGTCTGATCTGCAAGAAACCATCCTGACCAAGTCTAATTCTCACGCTATTAATAAACAAGCTCTATTTAAGTACCAGGAGCCAAGGATTGAGACTTTGCCCATATTGTTTTGTCCTTAAAAGATTTCATGAAACTGCAATAAAAACTACAAATTATCTCAGATGGTTACTAATAGAATTCCCTCATAATATAAACTATATATCAAGAAACTCACATGACTACCTTTACCATGACTGGAAGCCCAGCTTTTTTCAGGTAGAATAATGGTCTGAGAACATGAGCTTTAAGACTGATAACACAGCACTCAATATAACAAGATTTAGCATCAAAAAGCTTTAGAGTCACTTTCCAACACTAAAGTGTTTCTTTGTTTAATATATTCTCCTTTGCCTTTCTTTTCATTTGTGATTTTCAAAGTGATTCAATTTTATACTTTAATTTTTAAATTGATATATAATTGACTTACAATGTTGTTTCTGGTGTACAGCAAAGTGATTCAGTTATATATAGACACATATGCATACATATACATATATACATACATATATAATATATACATATGTATGTATGTAAATATATATTCTCTTTCATATTATTTTCCATCATGGTTTATTATATGATATTAAATATAGTTCCTTATACTACACAGTAGGACCTCGTTGCTTCCTTTGCCTTTTATAAATAAAATTAATTTAGTATCCCATTGGATAAAACAATGAAAAAGGAGTTAGAATTTTCTCCCTGAATCAGTTCATTTATTCCTTAACAATGCATCTACCAAGGACATCCCATTAGGGGACATTGTGTTTGGTACTGAAGGTACAGAGATGAATAAGAAGCTCACCATCTAATAAAGACGACAGACATGTGAACAAGTGACTATAAATCATTCATTCATTCCACAAATACATCTAAGAACCAACTATTTATACCATGAATAATAAAAACATAGTCTTTGCCCTTCCAGCGCTTGCATGCAATGTGAGACACATTCAAATAGAAGGTGTTGTAGTCTCTGCCTCCATGGAAAGAATGCCATGGAAAGCTTTTTAACAGTAAGCTAAACAACAATAGTAACAACAGCAACTAACCTTTACTGAGGGTGTAAAATGCTCCAGGCAAATACATGAATCTTAACCCTCAAATCAATCCTCGGAGGTAGATGTTATTATTACGTCCTATTTACAGATGAGGAAGTCACAGCACAGAGAGGTTAGTAACTTCACCCACATCACACAGGCGGTAAGGGTTGGCCTGGGATTCAGAGGACATAACATTGGAACTGAGCCTTGAAAGCTGAGTAGCAATTTGCGAAATGGACACAAAAGTGGTGGGGGGAGTATTCCAGACATAGTGAACTAGAGTAAAAATGCTTAAAAATCATCAGAAATTGACAAATTCATCTGCATGTAGGCTGCTGGTGGGAGGTGAACAAAAGACCCAGCCTGAAAAGTGGGAGCAGTGGGGGATGGACACAGACAGGAGCCACGTGCCCTACGGAGACGGAAGGAATGTTGGCACAAAGTGCCATGTTTAGTAATATCAGTAAGAATACTAATAAGAATTAAAGACATAGGCTAAACATTTCTACTCCTTATCACATTTTAGTTTTACAAAATGAAAATGAAGCAGCTTGACTGTCTGGGGTTCTACTCCTTGTGAGTAACAGAGCTGTGGTTCAAACCTGGGGATCTCTGATTCAAAAGCCCATGCTCTCTCCACAGCTGGCTCTACAATATGTGGCAATCACCCCCCACCCCACCCCATCTCTACAAGGGAAGCAGAGGAGTCGGAGGAAGACAGGGAGGCAGAGAGGGGTGGATTCCTGCTCCAGCCCAGGAGACAATGAAAAAGTGAAAGTGTTCATCACTCAGTCCTGTCTGACTGTCTGAGACCCCACAGACTGTGGCCCACCAGGCTCCGCTGTCCATGGGATTCTCCAGGCAAGAATACTGGAGTGGGTTGCCATTTCCTTCTCCAGGGACTCTTCCCCACCCAAGTATCGAACCCCAGTCTCCTGCATTGCAGGCGGACTCTTTACTGTCTGAGCCACCAGGGAAGCCCAGGAGAATATGATACAGCCTTTAATCAAAGAAGTGAGGGTTGTAGGCTGGAGAAGAGATTTGAGAAATGTGTACACAGAGGTGGCCCTGGAGACTTCTTAAGATCAGGCAGTGAAAAGGAGGGAAGAGATGTGGAAAATAGCCAGCTGTCTGAGAGACAGTGATTCTTTAACCAAGTGGAAGGATGGAAATAAGCAGGAAAAGGTGGGGGCAGAACGGGAGAGGGGAGATTAAGATGCTCAGGCCAACATCTCCCAGGCTAGAGATAAAAGGGCCTGCTGGACAACTAAATATCTGAGGCAAAGCCACCGTGAAGGTACAGTTTTGGCCAAAAACATGTTGAAGGAATGAGAGAGGAGGTGTATTTGGCTAAGAAAAACGTAAAGAATGAAAAGATGAACAGAAACCTAGAAAACCTCAACTATTCAGGAAAGAATCCATTTTCCCATCTGTAAAACTAAGATACATAGACAGAGATTCCTGACATATCTGCCTTCTTTAAAAATCTGAGAAGGGGCTTTCTTACAAGTAAAGGTGATTCGTTAGTGTTATCTCTGGAAAAACTTATTCTCTTCCCTGTGTGAGGTATTGGATTACTTCTAGGGGGTATATTTCCGCTGAAGAAAATAAGGTAGTTGAATGGTGTGTTTAAAAATTTGAAGAAAAAAAAATAGTACTAAGAGCTTCTCAGCGTTATTACCAAAAATCTGCTAGCCATTCTGAGCCCAAATCGCGGATGTCAGTAATGCCACTTCAGGAATAAGCTCTCTGCCTGGAAACACCAGCGCTCCGAGGAAATACCATTCTCCGCCTTTATTTACATTCTCTCTTCACCCTTCACCCTAAACAGTATTACAGTGAGGCTTACCTGCCTTAGGAATCTGTACCAAAGGCGATTTCTCCCGTTTCTCTCTTTAAAATTAAAAAAAAAAAAAAAAAAGAAAACTTCCCACTGTTAATATGTAGCAAATGGGGAAGAAAAAAAAAAAAAAACAGCCCTTCTGGTCCGCCCTCCCTGACTGTTGCTACCTTGCAGTTTATGACATAGACAGAGGGAGGGCTGCCGGAGTGAACCAGGCGGCGGTGGGGAGCAAGTCCCTTGCCGGGGAGGCGGGAGTCCCTGGAGCGAGCGGCTCTGCCCACTGGTAGCCCGCGACGCGGTCCGCGCGGCTCTGAGCGGGGCCGGGGACCATGTCTCCGTGCGCCCGGCCCGGCGAGCCCCGCGGAAGGGAGGGAGCACCCAGCCGGGCGGGGGCAGAGGGAGCCGCCGCGGACCTGGCAACGCTGGCACTGGCTCGACTCTCCCAGACAGTTTTGAAGTCAGCAAAACAGAAATCGAATTACTATGATGCTGGCAGTGGCCGCTCGGGGAGAAGGGGCTCTCTCTGCCGGCTTGATCACCAGGAGAGATGCAGAGAGTCACAGATGAGCCAAGCGTGTCTCCCGGGCGGACCCTGAGGACCCGGGCGGACCCTGAGGACCCGTGTAAGTTGCCGTGTTCTCCGGCTTGCTGTATTCTACGGTTGTGTCGTTTTCTTTCTTTCTTTCAAGCCTTTCTGGCTTGAAAGGCTGCTTGGCCGCCATGGAATTGTTTCGATGAGAATTCCCAGTGTGGAAAGTTGATGATCCTTAAGACTTTTTTTTTTTTCCCCTTTTCTTTGATTAACTAAGCCACAGAATACAAGCTGAAATTCCTGAAGGCAGCCGGGGCAATGCAACCCAAGACTGACAACTATAACCCGAAGTACCACTATACTTATTACGGGGTTAACCCTGGATGTGTTTTTAATAGCCTGCCGGTACTGTAGGCTGCCTGAAGCCCCACTGTTTGGGATCGAATGCTATGTTAATGCTGCTGTGGCTAAACTAGTATGATCAGTGTAACCAATGGAATTAGATAGAGCTAAATGACAGTCCTGCTAGTTAACAAAACTTTTCTCTTTTTTTTGGCCAGGATCACATTTTTCTCCCTGACTCCTCAAAACTGAGCAACCTGTCTCTTAAAAGTTCATGCTGCTTTTTTGATCTTACTTTGGAGAGAAAAAAGAAAAGAAGCTAGACAGAGGATTCTTCTGAAATTGTGAAGGAAAGCACTATAAAGAAGCCACCGCAGTTCTTTAGCTACTATTGTAATAATGGAAGAAGAAAAGCCAACCGATGGAGCCCAGCACATACGCCAGCCTCATTGTGACAGAGCTTGGGGACATAAAGCTGAATGGTGACCAGAGCCTGTAACTGGTAAGGTTTTTCTTACACTTCATCTGCTACAAGTTCCGGCTTAGAAATGGATATTCTCTGTGAAGAAAACACTTCTTTGAGCTCAACTACGAACTCCTTAATGCAATTACATGCTGACACAAGGCTCTACAGTACTGACTTTAACTCCGGAGAAGGTAACACTTCGAATGCATTTAACTGGACCGTGGACTCAGAAAATCGAACCAACCTTTCCTGTGAGGGCTGTCTCTCACCACCCTGCTTCTCCTTACTTCATCTCCAGGAAAAGAACTGGTCTGCTCTGTTGACAGCGGTAGTGATTATACTAACCATTGCCGGAAACATACTCGTCATCATGGCAGTGTCCCTAGAGAAAAAGCTGCAGAATGCCACCAACTATTTCCTGATGTCACTCGCCATAGCTGATATGCTGCTGGGTTTCCTGGTCATGCCCGTGTCCACGTTAACCATCCTCTATGGTGAGTGGCATTTGCTTCCTAGCTGTACCCACATGGGTAACAAAACACGTGCATGTCATTAGCAGATGAGTCCAGGCTCAGGGGACCAACTAAACGTAAGGCTTTGTTTATGGAGGAGGGGCTACCATGTTACACTACTTAAATTTTAAAATGAGATCACATTTTAAAAGATCAGACAACCTGTACACTGTGATCATTGGAGAGTTTTGTGCTTTGAAACATATACAGTTTACATAGGGAGATAAAGCATTGTGCTTAAAAGCACATATGTTTTACTCCTGTATTCTTGCCTGGAGAATCCCAGGGATGGGGTCGCACAGAATCAGATACAACTGAAGCAACTTAGCAGTAGCAGTAGCAGCAGCAAGACAGTCCTAGAGCAAGAGCATCTGTCATATCTGAATCCATTTGGTTTTCAAGCCTTTATATTCCCAACCAAATATCCCAGCCTTCAAGACAGGCCAGTTTGATCTTGGTCACACTGCTTTCAGCACTTCTAATGGAGTGGTAAAACCTTCCCAGTTCCCTTGGAATATTTACAGACAGAACATTCGTGGTGCAGTGGGTTCAATGTTAAAATATGCAGCGTCTCCATTAGAATAAATGACTTACACCAGTTTTAATTGTTCCCTGCCTGAAGCAGCATTAATTTGGAGGTGTGCCTTTGAATTCTATCCCTCAGCTCTTTAAAAATGCATATGAATAAACTCCTCCCGAATTGTTTGGAGGAGGGTGGGAAACACAGGGGAAGAGATTCATCTTGCTTCTTCTC
Source organism: Bos javanicus (assembly GCF_032452875.1). Taxonomy (NCBI): domain Eukaryota; kingdom Metazoa; phylum Chordata; class Mammalia; order Artiodactyla; family Bovidae; genus Bos; species Bos javanicus. The sequence continues at coordinate 16,964,484 of NC_083879.1, read as the reverse complement.
AGTGGAGTTTGAAAGAGTCAAACCTCTCAGCAAGTCAGCAAACACTGGGACGACTTCAGCGGGAAGCAGAATGTGATATTCTTTCCAAATTATGAGTAATACAGCCAGATTCCTCCCTTTAAAAGTGGAAGAGGAGGGGAGAATATTGAGAGTGCTGACTCAGGCACACCAGCCGGTCACCCAGAGCTAGAAACAGGTTATGGGCATTGTTAGAAGGGATTTTTCTGGCTATGTCTTAAGAGCTAAAATATGTGTATCAATCCATCCCCAAGGAGTATGGAGGAGGAAGGAGGTGAGCAAGGGAGCGTGGGCATCGGGTTTGCACAGGGTCCACAGCGCTCCTTGCAAGGCCAGCCCCCGCTTGACGACTCAAAATGTCACACCAGGATGATCTGATTAAATTCGCTTGTCATTTCCCAGACATCCGGGAGAGGTTCCCGCTTCCTAAAACCCTGCCACGTGGAAGGCAAACTCCAGGAGTGGGAGATGACTCCCAGAGGGCCCATCTGGGAACCCAAGCCTGAGTGAGAGGCGGGGAAGGGTAGGTACTCCGGAGCGGCGAGTGGGGCTGGCAGCAGTCAGCCAGGTTAGCAAGTCGAGTCCAGCCGGGCGCCGCCGGCTCGGGGTGCAACGGCGCCCCCTGGTGGCCACGGCTCTGTGCGCAGTTGATTCCCATCGAGAGACGTGCCTCTCCTTTGGCTGGTCCCCAGACTCCACAGAAATGCCCCCTCCTTATCCCCACCACTAGAGAAAGCAATGGCAACCCACTCCAGTACTCTTGCCTGGAAAATCCCATGGACGGAGGAGCCTGGTGGGCTGCAGTCCATGGGGTCGCTAAGAGTCGGACACGACTGAGCGACTTTACTTTTCACTTTCATGCATTGGAGAAGGAAATGGCAACCCACTCCAGTATTCTTGCCTGGAGAATCTCAGGGACGGGGGAGCCTGGTGCGCTGCCATCTATGGGGTCACACAGAGTCGGACACGACTGAAGTGACTTAGCAGTAGCAGTATCCCCACCACGGAAACCCAGACTACGGTCCCCCGCTGCCTCCTTGCAGAGAAAACTCCTCCCACGGTCAGCATCAGTTCCGACCAGGCAGAGGGTGGCTTCCTCCCAGGCACTGGGCTCTCCTTGGAGCTCAAGCTCTCTGCATGTAGCATGAAAGGCTCCACGTCAGACTTGTCTCCTGCACTTTAACTTTTCTAAACATCAGTGGTGGCATCTTGGTAGAGATAGTTTGTGGATAGAGAGTTTGTTCAGCTTTGTGGGTCCAGAGCATGGGGAAAGATGGTCTTCATAATTTTCCTTCTTAACATGTGTCCAGATCTAACACCACGGCTTAGATTGTCATCAAAACTAATGAAGGTTCCTATAGCCATTTGATCTGCCTCTAAAACAGATACAGGAGACTGTGTGTCCCTCAGACATATCCTATCTTCTTAATATAGCAGGTGACTTCCTGCCCTGCATCTCACAGTGGATCCTTTGGGTAGCTTTAAGTCAATTTAATGTTGAGATCCAACTTCCACCCACCCTCCTAGATATCAGATCAGATCAGATCAGTCGCTCAGTTGTGTCCGACTCTTTGCAACCCCATGAATCGCAGCATGCCAGGCCTCCCTGTCCATCACCAACTCCCGGAGTCCTGGATATCAGGACCCCCAGAAAAGCTGTCCAACTGATTCTAATGTGCATCCCCGGATGAGAACCACTGCCCCAGGTAGTGGTTGCCCAAGTGTGGCTCCTGGACGGGTAGCATCGGTACCAGCTGGGAAATTGCTAGAAATGCAATTCTTCCTGCTCCACTGCACATGCATAGAATCAGAACATCTGGAGGTGGGCTCCAGTGGCTCATTTTAAGAAACCACCTCAGAGAGTCTGAGGCTCCTTCAAGTTTAAGCATCATTTCCCTGAAACAGTTCTCAGAAGAATACCATCCTTTTCTTCATCATTATCTTCATCCCTCCTGCCCCACCTCACGTCCCTGCAGTTTGAGTTTAATCCCCAAAGCATTATTAGGGAAGCTTCATTTTCATGAAGGCATATACCCAGTCTGTGGAGAAGGGCATGGCAATCCATTCCAGTATTCTTACCTGGAGAATCCCAGGGAGAGAGGGGCCTGGTGGGCTATAGTCCATGGGGTCGCCCAGAGCCAGACACGACTGAAGAAACTTAGCATGCACACATGCCCAGTCTGGATTTTTAAACATTTCTTCATTCACACCAATAGCATTTTTGGCAGACTGCTAAATGCCATCACTGTGCAAGACTGAGCAATTGTAATAATGGCTAAGAGGTGGCCTAACCTCAGAAAACCTACAGTCTGAAAAAAAGTAAGTCAATAAATAAGTAGCTATAGGATTCTTTGACCAGGCTCCCCTGTCCATGGAATTCTCCATTTGATAGAGGAACCCAAAGTACATCATAACTCCCAACCTAAGTCATTAAAAACAAAAAGAAAAGTAGGTATTGTTAGGCAGAGGAGACAAAACGAGAGAAACCCTGAAGAGACAACAGCCTGAGTTCACAACACACCAGCATGATTCCAGCTATAAGTTTTCAAATCTTGCATTCAACCAGAGCAGTCTTACTCTACTTCAGTACAGTTGACATCAGGCTCCTCTGAAGTACTGAAAGTATCTCGTGTTGCCCTTTGCTGTTAACTGTGCCTTTTCCCAGGATGAAAACTATCCAAGCAGGGTAAATTTCATACGCCAGAGAAGCTCCAGGTCATTCACTAATGCTAACCTCCTGCATCCCAGGGTACCGGTGGCCTCTGCCCAGCAAGCTCTGCGCTGTTTGGATTTACCTGGATGTGCTCTTCTCCACGGCCTCCATCATGCATCTGTGTGCTATCTCCCTGGACCGCTATGTTGCCATTCAGAACCCCATCCATCACAGCCGGTTCAACTCCAGAACTAAGGCATTTCTGAAAATAATTGCTGTTTGGACGATATCAGTGGGTAAGTGGAACAGTATTTCAGACTCTCACTTCAAATGACAGTTCATGCCTTCTAAGTAGACTTCTGTTGTGGTTTTTTGTTTGTTGGTTTTTGCGCTGAACCCTGACATCCTCAATCGTTCTATTTGCTACAAGATATGTTTATAGCATAGTAAATCTCAGCTTTGCTTTAGGAAAGAAAAATCTGTTAATGTCACAGGCTGACAATATAAATTTGTATTGTTTTGCACAAGTAAGAATATACATGTACACCAATAGACTCAAATCAGAATAACTGTGCTATGCATGTGTTCAGCACTAAGTCCTATCCAACTCTTTTGCAACCCCATGGACTGTTGCCTGCCAGGATCTTCTGTCCATGTGATTTCCCAGGCAAGGATAATGGAGTGATTTGCTGTTTTCTTTTCCATGGAGATCTTCCCAACCCAGGTATTAAACCTACGTCTCTTGCATCACAGGTGGATTCTTTACCACTGAGTCACCAGGGAAGCAATGGTGCTATAGCCATCTTCAAAAACTTTTCTTATCTTACACTTTCAAATGCACAAAATTCAAGTGCCTGAATTTCTAAATCTTGAGTTTCCCAGAGACCTCAATATTTATAATCACTGGATTTGTGGTCAATGTAAGAAAACAGAGCCCAATACTGGAGAATGCACAGTTTCTGTGGGTAGAGAAAGGTGCCAGGCACCATAACTCAGAGGGAGAGGTAAGGATGACAGACGGTGGCAGGACTTAGTCAAAGAGAACCCAGCACCTCTGTAAGCTTCCTCATCCTGTTATGATACAACATGCCAGAGGATTTAAACCCACTTCACTTAGGCTGATTACACACCTTCACCTGTTGCCAGTATTGATTTTCTGTCAGACACCTAATAGTCAGAAAAGCCCAGGTAGTAGAAGCCAGAGAGAGCTCCCAGGCAGCTAAGTGAATTGCACCCGTCACCTCAGCCAGCGTGGTTCGTAACCAAAGACTCTCTGGGAGTCTTTTTTTAAGTTTTAAAGTTGCCAAGTGGAAACCACAGTCCCACCAGGACCACTTAGCTGCCAGTGTCTACTCACATGAGAAACTATGGATTTGTTGGCAGGCTTGCCATCAAGGACTCGTGGGAGTCTACTCACAGTTTTGTAATGATGAAAAATGCAAATGAATTATTGTTGAGTCACTCAGTCATGTCCAACTCTTTGCAGTCCCATGACTATAGCCCGCCAGGCTCAAGACATTTCCTGGGCAAGAATACTGGAGTGGTTGTCTTTTCCTTCTCCAGGCGATCGTCCCAATCCAGAGATCAAATCTGAGTCTCCTGTATCTCCTACACTGGCAGGTGGATTCTTTACCACAGGGATAGCAAGCACAATAATAGAATAGCTTTGTGGTTTTCAGGGCCTATGGTTTGCCTTGCTGTTAAATACATCATCTGCAGAGGAGGTAACTCCGTTTTATGGATGAGGAAATGGGTTCAAAAAGTAAAATGGCTAAAGCTAGTGAATAGCAAAGATTGTGCTCGATTATGATGGGAACTTATTTAATTGACTTAAGGGATCACCCCTGGTGGCTCAGACAGTAAAGAATCTGCCTGAAGTGGAGACTCAGGAGACCTGGGTTCGATCCCTGGGTTGGGCAGATCCCCTGGAGGAGGGCCTGGCAACCGATTCCAGTATTCTTGCCTGGGAAATCCCATGGACAGAGGAGCCCGGCAGGCTACAGTCCATGGAGTCACAACAAGTCGGACACAACTGAGCAGCAAACATGATGGGAACATTAACAAACTGCATTGGTGTGATTTCAGCATTTTTGGAAGTCCTAGCTATTCTCCATTTTAAGCTTCACAATACAGTCTGAAGCAGATAGAGTGGGAGATCTTATTTTGTATTTATCTGAAGGACTGAGGAAACAGGGCGGAGGAAAGTGTGTGGCTTCCTGGGTCGCCTCTTCAACTAGTGCCAGGGCTAGGACTCTAAGCTTCTGGCACCAAACCCTGCTGTCACTGCTGAACTTGGTAAATTCTTTCCTGAGTAAACAGATGTTGCTCCCAAAATATGCTTGCAGTTTCTGGGCCTGTGCAGTCTTAAACTCATCCTACTGGGATCAAGAGAATGAAGGATTGGTGGTGCTCAATCTCAGCTGCATGTAAAAGCCCTGGGGAGCTACTGATTTCACTGGTGTGTGTGGGTGTTGGTGTGTGTGTGTGTGTACTCAGTCACTCAATCGTGTCCAACTCTTTGAGACCCTATGGGCTTATGGCCCACCAGGCTCCTCTGCCTGTGGCATTTCCCAGGCAAGAATACTGGTGCAGGTTGCCATTTCCTACTCCAGGGCATCTTCCTTGACCAAGAATTAAACCTGTGTCTCTTGCATCTCCTGCACTGGCAGGTGGATTCTTTACCATGTGCCGCCTGGGAAGCCCTAGTAGTATAAGGGCTATTTCTGCACAGCGACCAGAGACACGGTAGTGCTCAAAGCACCTTACAGGGGATAAATTGCAGAGAAAGACATTGCACAGGATGACATAGCTCGTAACCAGGAGTCCCCCCAGGGCAATTCTATTTGAAAGCCAACACTCTTACTACTGCCCAAAGCACAATCTGCTTCCTGCTCCTTCCAGCCATCACCCCAGGAGTCAGGCAGGCTGGAATGAGTTGTGAAGGAGACAGTCAGGAGCCATCACTCATCCATTTGGCCAAACTTTTATTGCATAGCTCCTATGTCCTTGGATGCGCGTTTTGTGGTCCCTGACCATGTGGTCAGAGAAGGGAGATAAGAAAATACAAGAAACCCTGAGGTTACCTAGGCTCTGTACCAGAAATCTGTGAGAGGTATGGCTGAGGAGTCAGTAAAGGTTTTTAAAAAACGTCAGTTCTAGTGAAGATGTGCACATACTCAATCGTGTCTGACTCTCTGTGACCCCATGGACTGTAGCCCACCGGGCTCCTCTGTGCATGGAATTTTAATGTAGCATAAATATTCTCCTGAATTATTTTTTTAATGTTTTCATTTCCACTGATTTTTGTTGTTGCACATTTAAATCCTTAGGCTGGAAATTTTGTGCGTGGTCTAACGTGCTTTCTTCTACCTATTAAAGCCTTTTCAGTATCTACAGATTTCAGTTTTTCCCCTTCAGTTTATTGATGTATTTAGTTTTCTTTCAGATTTGAATATCAAACTTTTCTTGCTTGCCTGGAATATATTCATAAATGAAGCTGGTTTGTTATTCTTATAAGGTTTCTTTTGGTGGCTTTATTAAATTTGGGAGATTTCTTTTTTTTCCTTAAGATCCTGAAATATTTAAGTAGGAATGTGCTTTAAAGGTTATATAGAATTTAATTCTAAATCTTTCTCATCCTGGTGGCTTTTAAAATGGTATCTTTAACTATATCACAAACCTCTTTAAACATTTTAATCTACATTTTCTACTTTGTTTTGGGTTATTAGCTGAGTGCAAAGTTTGTCTTTTGTATTGATTCATTATCATTAAATGCAATGCTTCTTGCTTTAAAGTCTGCTTCTTCTGAAATTAGTATAACTATGCCAGGTTGTATTTTAGGGTCTTATTTTCTAGATATATTCTATTCCATCCTGTTACTGCCAAACTCCTTTTTGACTTCATATATAAATATTAAGTACATTGCTTGTAAGAAGCATATGAAGTTTTGCTTTTATTCAGTCTGTCTTTTAATTGGAGTGTTTTATTTGTATTTAATGTAACCCACATATATTTGGATTTAAATTGACCACCTTGATTTTCTTTTTATTTCCCATTTTTCCTATGTTCCAGATGCTTTCCATTTTTGCCTTCTTTTGCACTAATCAAGAATTGTCAATTCATTATACCCGTTTCTAGAACTGTTAGTTATCTCAATCTTCTAAATCCTTTTAGTGATTATAACATTCATTTTTCCCCTAAAAGAGGCTAATACAACTACTTTATCACTTCCTAAATGATTCAAAGACCTTAGCATATTTAAGTCAGTTCACCCCATCCTTTGTATTGTTTTTGCTACTTTCCATTTATCTTTTTAAAACCTGTAAGTCATCGTAAATGTTCTGTTCGCTTAGTATTTGTTTTTCACATATTGACCCTTTCTGTTGCTATTTATTGCTTCTGTCACTTCTGTGATTCTGCCTGGGTTTATAGTCCTAATTCCTGAAGAATTTCTTTCAGAATATCACATAGGTTTATTTCAGCTTTATTGTTTTTATAACAAACATTTTTATTTCACCTTCATTTTAAGCATATTTTTTTTTCATTATAGAGTTCAAATTTGGGAGTTATATTTTTTCAGCAAGTTGTGGATGATGTTCTAAAGTTCTAGTTTATATTGTTTCTTAGTAAGAACTTTGCTGTCAGACTTGTTTATAATATACCGCCTCTTACCACCCTTTGCAGCTATAGGATTTTTTTACCTTTGTATTTTAACACTTTTACTATGATATACCTCAGTGTGGGTTAGTTTTGCTCTTGTCCTGAGTGAGTGAGTGAAGTCGCTCAGTCGTGTCCGACTCTTTGCAACCCCATGGACTGTAGCCTACCAGGCTCCCCACTCCATGGGATTCTCCAGGCAAGAGTACTGGAGTGGGTTGCCATTTCCTTCTCCAGGGGATCTTCCCGACCCAGGGATCGAACCCGGGTCTCCCGCATTCCAGGCAGACGCTTTAGCCTCTGAGCCACCACGGAAGCCCTTAGCCTGTGTGGTGTTTATATGGATTCTTAAATTTGTAGCTCAATGCCTTTTGTCAGTTTGGGAGAAATCTTGGTCGTTATCTTTTCAAATATTGCTTCTGCTCCATTCTCTCTCCCGTCCTCCACTTACTTCTTAGATTCCAATTTCTCATATGATAGAACTTTTATTCATGTTTATGACTCTTAAGGGGCTTTCCAGGTGGCTCAGTGCAGTAAAGAGTCCTGCAACACAGGAGACGCAAGATACATGGGTTAGACCTCTGAGTTGGGAAGATCCCCCTGGAGGAGGAAATGGCAACCCACTCCAGTATTCTTACCTGGAAAATTCCCTGGGCAGAAGAGCCTGGCGGGCTACAGTCCATGGGGCCGCAAAGAGTTGGACACAATTGAGCACGCACACATGACTCTTAAATGCTTTTCTACATTTTTCACTTTTCAGTTCGTACTTTAGTGTGGATCATTTTACTGACTTTTCTTCTCCTGGGTTGTTAATCCCCTCACCAGCTATTTCTAATTGGCTGTTAAGCCCATGTTTGTATTCTTAATTTGCTACAAGCATGTTTAGTTTTTAGAATTCCCACTTGATTCTTTTTTGTAGATTCTAGTTTGTAGGTGGCGCTAGTGGTTAAAAAAAAAAAAAAAAAAACACACCTGCCTGCGAATGCAGGAGACTCAAGAGATGTGGGTTCAGTCCCTGGGTCGGGAAGATCCCCTGGAGCAGGAAATGGCAACCCACTCCAGTATTCTTGCCTGGAGAATCCTATGGACAGTGGAGCCTGGAGGGCTACAGTCCATGGGGTCGCAAAGAGTCGGACACGACAGCGTGCGTGCACGCACACACACACACGCAAGTACTCTGGAATAACTCTGTTTTCATCTGTTTTCTTAAATATTAATCACAGGTATCTGGGTATCTGAGTTACCTGGGAATTTCTATTTTCTAGAGTCTTTTTCTGTTAGGTTCTGTCAGCTGCTAAGCCTGGTAATGTTATTAAATATAGACACTGGAAAAAAAATACGTGCATACTGTGTTGATGTTGTCATTCTTCAGAGAGGGGTCCATTAACTTTAGCGGTTAGGTCTCCTAAATCCAGCCAGGTTTAGGATGAGTTTTTGTGAGCACTGGTCTATTTTCATTTTACCCTTATACCTAGGATATATTCCTTCTCGACCTCAGGTGAGCATGACTTCCGTCTCCATTTTTAAGAGCTCTCAACTCTAGTTTTTGTCTCCGTGGCACCATAAGGCTGCTGCTAACCCTTCTGTTGTTCATTGGAGCATAATTGATTTACGACACTGTGTTAGTTTCTGCGGTGCAGCAAAGTGAAATGGTTATGTGTATATCCACTCTTTGAGATTGTTTTCCCATATAGACCATTGCAGAGTATGAAGAGAGTTCCCGGTGCTGTAGCAATAGGTCCTTATTGGTTGTCAGTTTTATATCGAGTAGTGTGTATATGTCTTTTCCTCCCAATCTGTCCTTCTAACAAGTTGGTAAATGCCTTAAAGGGAAAGGAGGCGCATACCATTACATTCCTGTTTTCCTCTTCCTTTCGCTCCAGATCATAACCCCTGAAACCCTGACTACTTTGACAGCCCTAACTCCCAATTTTTGACCTCCCAACCCCTCCCAAGACAAGGATTGAGGCCTTGAATTTTGCTTTATTTGACACTAGCATACCGTACCTCCTTCTCCTTGTTTGAGTCTTTCCAATGTATCTTTTCTCAGCCCTTCATTTTTAATATCTTTGTTCTTTTGTTTAATATACTTATTTTCACAGATAACTTACAGGTGGACTTTTTAAAAAAAAATCTGATACTCTGCCTTTTGATAATGAAATTCAGTCTGCCTACACTTACTGTGACAACTGACATAATTGGTTTTATTCCTCCCATTTTACATTCATCATGTACCTTTCTTTGTAAGAATTTTCTTCCTCATTTCATATGGTTGCTGACTTGCAAAATGTTTTGCTTCTTTCACCCCATCCCAGTTAGTTTGAATTTCTTCTTGGCTTTTCCATTCCTTTTTTGATTATAAAAGCTGAGTCGTGTCCAACTCTTTGCAGCCCCACGGACAGTAGCCCACCAGGCTCCTCTGCCTGTAGAATTTTCCAGGCAAGAATGCTGGAGTGGGTTGCCATTTCCTCTTCCAGGGGATCTTCCCGACCCAGGGATCGAACCTGCATTTCTTGCATCTGTCTCCTGCATTGGCAGGCAGATTCTTTACCACTAATACCACCTGTAATCTTATCCCAAACAATCATTATACCGACATTTCTATTACTATTAATATATGTAAAATTCATAGTAACCCCACTAAATTGTTTTATTTCCTCATACACCGTGAGTCCCAATCATAGATTTTTCCGTTATTTTATTTATTTATTTTAATTGGAGGCTAATTACTTTACAATATTGTGGTGGTTTTGCCATACATTGACATGAAGCTAATGGCACAATAGATCCTTTCTAAGCAAGTCAAAAAATGCAGAAACCATAAAGATCAATATAGACATAGCTTAATACATGAGAAATAGTACGTTTTATATGGCTAAAATCAATATCAACAAAGTCAAAAGCAAACTTTCAATGTCTGGATAACAGACCAAAGAGCACCCACGTTTTGATAAAAAATGAAAAGACAAGCAATTGAACAGGGAAAAAATAAACGATACGAACAGGCAATTCACAGAAACCTAAGTTAAAATGGACAAACCTCATGAAAAACACTCAGCCTTTTTAACAGTTATGGAAATATAGTTTACAACAATAATGCAATATCACTTTTTACCCATTTGATTGGCAAAATTGAGTGAAAACACCCACTGCAGTTTTGGCTTTGGTGCCCTGTGTACCCATTTTCAGTTTGTGTGAATATGAGTTGTTTGTTCGTGAACCATCTAGCAAAAGTTATTAAAATTTGGCCACCAGCCCCACTTGAGAGGATCTGTTCTACAGGAAAACAAAAGTACATGTAGGAATCTAAGACAATTTGAGGGAATAGCAGAAAAGCTAGGTCATGGTTGAATATATTATTTTAAATTATGGAATATTCTGCAGCTCTTAAAAATCTTGAGTTGGGGTTATTGGAGATTCAACTGGAGGAATGTCTGTGAAGTTAAGTGCAGAAAGCAGGTGGCATGCATGGTCTGGACCCATTCTGGTACGATAATAGTAACAGTACATGGAGATGTTTACATATCATTAATAGCGCTGAGGAACTATTAAAGGACTTCACACTTGCCAAGAAGGTAAAATTAGGAAGAATGGCAGGATTATTTTATTTTCCCTCACATAGTTCTGTACAATTTTTCACACAAATATGATGACGATAAAGTGTTTTAGATCAGGGGTCCCCAACCTCCAGGATCTAATGCCTGATGTTCTGAGGTGGAGCCGATGTAATAATAATAGAAATACAATGCACAGTAATGTGATGTGCTTGAATCATCCCCAAACCATCCCTCCCCAAGTCCACGGAAAAACTGCCTTTCACAAAACTGATCCCTGGTGCCAAAAGAGTTGGGGACCACTGATCTATATGTCCACAAATGAAACAGTTACACCTGTGTCATAGGAGAGAGGGCTCTGTGAGAGGTGGTGGTGGTGTTTAGTTGCTAAGTCGCGTCCAACTCTTTGCAACCCCACGGACTGTAGCCTGCCAGGCTCCTCTGTCCATGGGATTTCCTAGGCAAAAACACCGGAGTAGGTTGCCATCCCTTTCCTCTCTTCCTTTCCCAGGCAAGAATATTGGAATGGGTTGCCATTTCCTATGCTGACACTCAAAGTTTGCAAGGATCTAACAGATGGCAAGCTTGGTAACCACATCAGAGATGACTCAGGTTTTCTTGCTCTAAGTATCTCTGAGACTGGCTGCTTCTCCCCAGCTCCTTACAGTGACCAGCTTGGTCAGTTTACTTTTGCCAAGACCTCTATCTAACTCTGAGGAACAATGAACATAATTACAAATTGATTCCATTTTCTATGTGTGAGTTTCTCTGAGTAAAGAAGTGATGACAGTCAAGATTGAAGCATTAGATTAAGAATGATCCTGAGCTTCTCTGAATTTCATTTTGCCTTTATAAACCCAATTCCCTTGATCAGAGGGAACCGTGACTTCAACTACAATATATAAAATGAGCAGACCTCTTCCTCATGATGATTGCCTTGCTAATGCTGTATGAGAAAAGAAAATAGATGCTGTTTATTCCCTGACTGTCTTTAGCAGGTAAAAGTATATATCAGATAGAAAATGTGAAAATGACTATTTTCACATTGTCATATCCTGACAAGCAAGTAAAGACACCAACTTAATTTTTTTTCTTGAACTTATTTCATTTTAGAATTGTATTTGCAGCTCATGAGTAATTTTGAAGTATCATGAGTGTAAATAAGATTTTTTTTTCCTCCATCAAGGCTAAGCATGACCTTGTATTTTATGCACAATTACTTTTATAATAGAAGAGACAAGCTGTGTCCATTTATTCAGTCCTTCGCCTTCACAAACCGGGACACCACATACAGGATCCTAGACTAAATGTTTAGGTCCTTGGATCCAACCTCATGCCTTCAGGCAGGCCAAAACTTACCTTCCTAGATAATGTAGATGAATGAAGCAGCTTTGAGGGACAATGAAAATGCTACGTCTCACTACAGTTTTAATTCGTATTTATCTGATTATATAGTATTTGAGCATCTTTTTATGTTTTGAGCAAATTTATATTGTTTGCTGTGGTTGGCTGCCTGTAGTTTTGACTGTAGAACTTGGTGGTTATGAGCAAAAAGTCTGGAGCCAACTATCTGAGTGTGTCCCCTGTAAGCTGTGTAGCCTTGGGCAAGTTACTCAGCCTCTCCGCACCTTCGGCTCCTGGTGAGTAAATGACAGTAACAGTACCTACATCGTGAGGTTGCTTTACTAATTGAATAAATACAGCATTTGTCTCACGTTAAAAGCTTACAACATCCTTTGAACTCCTTCTTGTAAGGTTCTTGGACTTTTCCTAACACAAAATAAGAGAATTAGCTATTTGTCCATGTTTTCACAATTTATCTATATATTCCCAATAGGTTGTCACTTGCCATTACTTATGGTGGTTTTTTTCCCCTCACATACTTACATATATGATTTTATTTATAGATGTTCTTTTCTCCTTTACGGCTTCTGAATTTTGAAGTGTTACTAAAATTGCTTTTCCCACTACAAAGTTATAAGAGGAATTATTCCATATTGTCTTCCATTATTTCTATGGCTTTGTTTTATACATTTAAGCCTTTGATCCATTTAGAATTTAACCTGTGGCTTAATTTTATTATTTCTACACTGCTTTTTATACTAACTACTTATTGTAACACTTATTTGGCCTTTGATTTGATATGACACCTTTATCATATACTCAGTTTCATATATGTATATTTGGGTTTATTTCTGAACTTTATGTTCTGTTGACCAGTCTGTTCATTCACTTACAGCATACTTTTAATTGGTGAGATGACATATGGCCTTTATTATCTCTTAAAACTAATATTCCCTCATTGCTCTTTTTCAGAGTTTTCCTGACTAAAATTTTCACTTGCTTTTTTTGAGTCTCAGTTTTTATTAGAAATCAGCTTCTGTCTAGTCCCAGAAAAGAAAATTTTATTAGAGCTGCATACAATTTTGTAAATCAATTCTCTAGACCTTTTTGCTGGCATATATGTATACCTCTGGTCTTGTTTAGTGTGTGTTTGTAAACAGCCTCAAATTCCCTTTGGAATTAGATGAAAGTACATACAGGTAACTACCAAAAATTTTAGCACTTAGGTTTTAAAAACTATGTGTATTTAGGTCCAAAAGGAATGATAGTGAAATATGTATGTTGAGTTTTCCTATCATACCATATCTTCTGGGGGTGGGGAAAAGCTTGGAAAAATACAAAATAAATCAGCAAAATAAAATAGGCTCAAAACCAGATGGTGTTCTGTTGGCCTTCTTAGTGGGGTACACCCCTAGCTCTGCTGTCAGAAGCAGATGTACCTGGGGAGCCCACTTGGGGTTCTCTCCTCTGAGACCTTATAGGTTTATGCCCAAGCCCCTTGCTGCCAGGAATCAGCCTAGGAACTGGGTTTCAGAGACTCACCACACAACAGGACAGGAAGGACTTGGATTACCTGCTCTCTCTCCCACTGAGTAGAGATCACATTGTAGGTGAGCATCTACCAAGACATAGGCTGGCCAAGAAGTTCATTCAAGATTTTCCATGCGATGTTAACCCAAATGAATTTTTTGGCCAACCCAATACAAAAGGAAAGTGCTGAATAATTCGTCTAATTCGCCTTTCCCTCAGTTTTCTCTGTCTTCTGATTTCTCTCCTGGGTGCAGTAAGATCGCCTCCCCTCTTTTTACCCCCGGCCTCAATGCATTAGCACATCAGAGATCCACAAGGAAGCTCTGCGAGCTGCCCCAGCCTGCAGGTGAGTGGGTTGGTGTCCAGGAGCAGCGATGCCCACAGCCCAAAGGGGCTGCCATCCTTCCTTAGGGTGCTACAGCACCAGAGAGCTGCCAAGGAGCCTGCCACACTGTCTCTGCCCTGAAACAAAGCCTGTGCAGGGCCACCACACTGTCCACCTCCTTCTCTTGACCCCCGAGTGAAGCACCCTTTTCTCTTTCCAGACACAGGTTCGAGAATTCAAAGACATCTCTCCCAGCAGACCACCTCATCTCGTACTTCTCATATACTTCCTCCAAATCGATCCTTCCCTTTGGGGTCAGCAGGTAGGAATCTTCACTAAGTCAGGAACAATAGCAGATCACCCAATCAATTTGTTAGAATGTCACATCACAAAAAGACTGGGCTCTTAGAAGACATGTCCTTGGTTGTCCTTTAGCACACTGCCCTCCATAGATAAGAGGAGGTTTAATGGCCTGAGTTGTTTAGAGCCTGCCAGAGTGACAACCGACTTCTGTATGCATGGCAGATTCTAGCTGTAGCCATGGGACTATGTACTGAATAAAACAGCATTCGGTAGCATGCTTTCTCCATGGCCAGTGGAAACTGGTGGGGAAAATTCAGAAATGATCCAATGAAAAAGAAACACTTTTATCCTTTATGGACTGGACCTTCATTGTAGACTGAATTTCTTGGCTTTTTGCTCATCATTCTTCTAAGGTGGAAGAGTTACAGGAGGGGGCACAGGACTGGGACATTTATAGCTTCTGGGCACTTACAGCAGAGAACTAGTATCCATAGATTGCCCCCTCCTGCCCTTGGGCTGCATCAGGAACTTGCAAGCTATGGAAGCATCTGCTTCCTCCACATCTATCATTTCCTTTTGGGCCAGCAGGTAGGAAATCTTCACTAAGTCAGAAAGGGTAACAGATCATCTGATCAACTTGTTATCACTCTCAACCGTGGTGCCCTGGTACTTCTTCCTCCAGTGGCCTGACAAAACCCCAGCCCTGGACACCCAACCTTTACTGTTGCTGGAGAAAATTACACTCTGTGAATCGGGCACCACCCACCGTGGCCTCGACGCCTGCCTGGACTCTCATTGTTTTCAGTCCTTTGGTTTATCTTTAGTGGATGTATTCAAATCTTTTTCCTATTAAAGTCTTATAAACCCTGGGTACCATGCTCTGAGCAGACAATCTTATTCCCTTTCAACCTAAGAAGGGGCCATCAAGCGCAATTCCTTTTCTACTCCCACTTTCTAATTCCACTTTCAGTTTTCAGTTTCCAAATGGGCGTCCCCAGAATAGCCAAGTTCTTCCACACTTTGTCTCTGCGTCCTATCCCTCCCACCAGAACCTCTGACTTCTCCCCATCTCCCTCTCTCTGAATCAATTTCCTCTAAAGGTTCTGCTCACCTGCTCCACTTTGTCACCTCTCGTTCACACCCCCATGCACCATCTGGCTTAGACCTCTCTCCTTTGTACTGTTCTTCAAGGTTACCTAATTCACAATCCAATCCGAAAATCTGTTTCTATTTTAATAACATACTCAACTAACACATGAATGCATCCTCAATGTGAGAAAGTCAAACAGCTCTGACTATAGAATGAAGTTGTCCTTCACCCCTCCTGCCTCTCCAGACCAGCACCCACAGGCACTGTGCTGACCTTGAACCTCACTGTGATTGCTCAGTGCAGAGCATAAACAGGAGAGGAGGGAGTACCACCAGGCAGAACTCCCCAAGCCCCCTCCCACTGGTATATCCTCTGACTCTGCTTGCATTTCCAGCTATATGCTCCAGATCCTATTGACCTCTGCTGCAATTTCTTTGTTTCGGCCCTTTCTTCAGCTTCTCTCTCTAAACCTAGCCCCATCTGCTGTCTGTCTTCCAGAGATGCCTCCATCATTTGTGAAATACTAATAAGATGATATTTTCGTGGGTCCCATGGACAGAGGAGCCTAGTAGGCTGCAGTCCATGGGGTCACTAAGAGTCTGACACAACTGAGCGACTTCACTTTCCCTTTTCACTTTCATGCATTGAAGAAGGAAATGGCAACTCACTCCAGTGTTCTTGCCTGCAGAATCCCAGGGACAGGGGAGCCTGATGGGCTGCTGTCTATGGGGTCGCACAGAGTCGGACACGACTGAAGCGACTTAGCAGCAGCAGCAGCGTAGTTTATTCTGATCAATGTGCTTTATCTTTTTTTAATCAGTAAATGGAATTTTAGGAGGGAATATAGACACATGGACATGTGCGCTTGGATAATATCTTGATCCAAGCTTTATTTATATATAGATAGACCATTCTTTATCTACAATCCTTTCTTGCATTTAACTCTGTATTGACATCTCTTCAAAACTGTCTCTTTCTTCAGAATCTTCCCCTCCCTCTCTGATCTGTTGCTTGTACAGTCTCCTTTTTCTCTTATTCTGTATATGGTAGTGTTCTCTATAGATCTATTCTCCACCTTCTCATTTTTTTATTCTCCTTGCTTTGCTGGGTCCCTTTCTTTTCCATAGATTCACCTACTAGCAGAACACTGAGGAACTAACAAATCTATGTTCTAACCCAAAGTGCTCCCCAGAACTTCAGACTCTGGCATCCAACTATGTGATGAGGACTTCTAGCCAGAAATCCCACAAGAGCCTCAGTTTTACCAGATCAAAAGCTGTGCTCACTGTCTGCCGTTCCTCCTCCTGAAACCTCTAGTTCAGAATATGGCATCTAGTAATCTACTCGATTACTAGATACCCAAAAGTCCTCCATATCTAAGCAGTTGGCTACTCCCTTGGCTTTGACTTGCTAGTCGTTTCATACATCAGCTTCTCCTTTCATTCAGCCCTGCCATCTGTCCTGTTCACAGGGTTTTGAGTTTGTTTGGTGTGGTTTTTTGGGAGGCTGTCGTTCTGTATCTTGTCACCAAAGTCACCCTGTGAAATAAAGGTTTAACTAAATCACTCTCCTGTTGGAAACCCTTTGGTTTGCTTGTTCCCAAAGGAATGGCTTTGCTGCCTGTAGATTATAGATCCTTACATGAGAGACACAAAGCCCCATAAGTCTGGTCCCTCCCACACCTCTATTTCACCTCCTACCATACTTTGCCTCACATTTTCTTCTCCAGCTACAATAAATTGCCCATAATTTCCGTGTCATTTCACCTTCATCTTTGCCTATTCTGCTGCAAACACCTTCTCACCTCCTCACTTGGCTAATTTCTACTTCTCTGTTGGTACCGCCTCCTCTGGGAAGCCTTTTTCATTTCTCCCTTCTCTCCAAGGATGAGTTATTTGCCTTGCTTTGATTCTTCCACAACTTTTATATGTAGTATCTTTTCACAAATTTTAATCATCTGTTTATTCCCTTGCTAGATGATGAGTTACCAAACAAGAAATGAAAATATATATATTTAATCTTCAGCCCAAGTTACATAATAGATAATGCCTTTCCATGCTTGCACACAAAAATTAATTTCTAGAGTCAGACTGAAGGTACTTTTAAGAAATTTAGTGTTTAAAAACTGTGTTTTTAAAAAAACCTATTTTCAACCTATTTTTAGATTGCTTTCCCCAAACTTCATGAAAGCCTAACATTTATATCCAAATAAACTGCTACTTTTATTTTTCTACTTAATACCTCCCATGCTGTGGTTATTATAAAGGCCTAATTAATAGGATCTGTAAGAAAGTTGTTGAATCTTTTCCCCCACCAGTTGATGAACTTTGGTTTGAGACTCTGTGGCCTGTTTGGAAAGCGTGGGACAATTCTCCTCCTTCGAAACCAGGTTCTCTCCTGTCAGAATCAACATAGCATCTCAGTGTAGTTTTTCACTGGCTGCTTTTTTAAAATAGTAACAAGAAGGTAAGTAATATATCTCTTGGAGGCCTCAAGGATGTCTCAGGCAGAATTTCATTGCAGCTGAACATCCCTAGGGTCTCTACATTCTGCAGTCCAAACACCACCTTTGCAAGTTCATATTTTTCCTTCCTTTACCCCAGAATTATGCCACTCTGGGGAAGCTGATGAACACGAGTCCAATTCAAATAAACTGACTTCTTTGATACATCGGTAATATATACCCATCTTGCTGGACCCATTCACCTGCTTGGCATTCTCCTTCCTGGCTGGGCAAGCCTCTCAAATGGCCGTACAAAATAGCGATGTGAAGTAAGGGAGGGTCCACAGTGGGCCAGAGACAGGATAAGCGTGTAAGGGACATAGTGAGGCCTGAACAAACCTACAAGCACCTAGCAAAGGGCCTGATGCATACAATTTCAAGCTTTTTTGTTTGTTTGTTGTGAATCAAAATATAAGCACACAAAGGGCTTTATAGTCTAATGGAGCAAGAACTGTTACAGAAAACAGAACTGCCATTATAATAAAAATGCAAAGAATTCAGCAGCATTTGAGGACGAGAGAATGTTGTATAAAAATAGAAATTTGAGTTGAACTTTGAAGAAGGGAGGAAAGTTGGGAAAATGGAGAATGAGACAGAACTCTCCAGAAAGAGAATAACGCAGGAGAAAGACGTATCGCTTGACAAATAAAAGGACTGAGATCTATGAGTGTAGACAACCTTTAAAGGATATTTTTATAACAAACACTGATGAATTGCCCTTTTCTACTCTAGGGATTGTTGTTGTTCTTTAGTCTCTAAGTCATGTCCAACTCTTTTGTGACCCCAGGGACTGTAGCCCGCCAGGCTCCTCTGTCCATGGAATTCTCCAGGCAAGAATACTGGAGTGGGTTGCCATTTCCTTCTCCAGGGATCTTCCAGATCCGGGGATCAAGCCCATGTCTCCTGCACTGGCAGGCGGATTCTTTACCACTGACCACTAGAGAAGCCCCCGCCTCCAGGGTTGTCTGTCTTTAAATAAGCCAGACCAGTCATCTTGAATCAGAGCAGCTTCCCCCCCGGACAGCACTGAAAGAAGGCTGAAGGTTTCTTAGCTCTCAGCTCTCAGCCTCTTTCAATATTTCATCTCGGTCATCCAAATAGTTCATTATACATTAATGTTGAGCTCTAAGATTAGCACTTGCTGGCCTTAGTCATGTTACAGGTGCTGGCTAAGAGAGGTACCTTGGACCCTCGGATACACAGGGAGATACGTTTTTATCGGAAACATTTTCAAGCCTTTCTTCTAGAGAGTTGCTTCTGGGAAGACTTCTGCAGGTGAAGAGCTTCATCATGTTATTATAATCCTTCTTGGTTTTCATTCTAGAAGGTGGCACCTTCCGACAGTCCCCTGCATTTTGCTCTCTTGCTTAATGAGGGGGAATGGCCTTTGTTTTGGCCACAGAATCAGGAAGCATGAAGAATGCTGGCACTCTAAAATGTCCCCCTAAACTTAGTTTCTAATCTATCCTCATATTTCTCATTTTTTAACGAAGGCTGATTTCAAGAGTTAGGACTGCTTGCTATGGTGGGGTGTAGAGGTGGATAGAAACTTCTTGCTCAATTTCTGTTAGAGTGTGCCCGTAAGAACCTTTATGATAAGTTATTGTCTTAGCTTTTTAAAACATTTTCCAAAACGAATTACTTTCTTTCCTACATCTCCCTATTTTCTATGGAATGGCTTCTTTCTCATATCCCTATTCCTTTTTAACTCCCAGATGAACTGTTGTAAAGGTGTGATGGGTGACTGTGCTTACAGGCTGTCCACAAATGGTTAAAACATGACCAAGTTAATGCCCACTGTGTGTTATGTTCAAAGAAACTACCCAGTTTCTACATTTGACATAGAAACTTTGGCAACCACTCAGTTGATACAGAAACCAAAATCTGTCTATTCAGGGGTGTTCTTTTTTCTCTAATACAGCAATTAGCCTACCTGTTGGGTAAGGGCTGTTGCTTATTAAACTTTTGCTTCATTCCCTGAAAGATATTCAAGCCTGTCTGGAGGAAATCTGATCTCCATTTATTGCCTCTGTTAGGCACACTGGTTATCGTGTCTATGCCTGTTTTAGGCACTGGCTTCTGAGCCCCTGGTAGATGCCCACAGTGGACCACAAACCATGTACCTGTCTTGTGTCTACTTAAAGACAAAAGAGATGATTATTATGTTTCCCAGCTACCAACTCTCCAGCACCTTCTTATACAGGACTCTGCCGGCGTTCTGTTGTGGCTCCATGCTATTCAGGCATCATTATTCTTGATGCGAATTGAGCCGTCAAGCTTTGGATGGTTGGTATGCCCAACCCTGCCCTCCATCAGTGTGTTTAACAGATAGTCTCCCCAGGTACTTAAAGGCAAGGTTGTATTCCTGTTGGATTTGTCTCCTAAAGCCATCTATCTGACCCATATAAGATGGGGGAAAAAAAGTCTGTGGATTTAACCTCATATAGGAGCTTGTTTATACTTGTTGATTGAATAAATAAAATGAATGAATGAGAAAAGAAAGGAGAGAAGGAGGGGAAAAGGAGAGGATAGGAAAATAAATGGAGGAAGAGAAACAGGGCTTCCTAGAAACCTTTGTTGTTTTCCTGATAGCAAGTCATCTTTAACATGTTCACCTAAGCCTGTTTTGCATATGAGGCCTCACCTGGCAAAGGATAACACATGAAAATTTACAAGAGCATCTCCATAGTAGCTTCTCTAGTATTTTCGCTTAATGTCCGTTTCCATAGAAACGGATTTGGCAAGGCTAGTCACAGAAGCTAAGAATGAAACACATATACCAGGAGAATTTCAAGTTCTAACTTCAAGTAAAAGCTGAAAGTCACACTTTTGTCTTTTCTATAACTTTCTGCTTTAAACCCAGTAGAGAGCCTTATTAATTTAAGAAATAGTTTCATTACATTAATGATGTTTTCATTTTTGACTGTTTATGTATCTCACAAAGTGAAAGCCATTGTAGGAGCAGTGTTCCTAGGGGATGTGCTCCAGGGAGTGGAGAACTCTAGATTCCAGGTATGGCATTCAGAATGAACACCCCACCAACCACCCTTTTTTCAATGAATGGTCTTTACCAGAACTTGCTCATCTGCCTGTTTTCTTCATATTTGGCTAAACCATTTATAAGAATGTTAGAAAAAGACTGAGTGAAATACTCAAAGATGGAGATTAAACAGTGAAATGGTTTTCTAAGCATCCATCATAACCATGTTATGTTTCTGAAACAAGACGAAAGACACAAAAATAATGACCCATGACACAAAAATAATGAACCATTTCATCCTTGGATGAGAACCCATTTCTGTGAAGGATGGCTTTCCTATAAGACAACAATGGAATTGATTTAGAGTCATAGGAAAGTGCATATTCTCAGGGTCACGCCCAGATAATCTGATTTAGCAGATAAGAAGCAGCCGTCCAAGGATTGGTGTGCACTAACAGGCACCTTAGTGCCTTACTCCTTGGAAGATAAGCTATGACCAATTCAGACAGCATATTAAAAAGCAGAGACATTACTTTGCCAACAAAGGTCTGTCTAATCAAGGCTATGGTTCTTCCAGTAGTCATGTACAGATGTGAGAGTTGGACTGTGAAGAAAGCTGAGCGCCAAAGAAATGATGCTTTTGAACTTGGTGTTGGAGAAGACTCTTGAGAGTCCCTTGGACTGCAAAGAGATCCAACCAGTCCATCCTAAAGGAGATCAGTCCTGAATATTCACTTGAAGGACTGATGTTGAACCTGAAACTCCAATACTTTGGCCACCTGATGTGAAGAGCTGACTCATTTGAAAAGACCCTGATGCTGGGAAAGATTGAAGGCAGGAGGAGAAGGGGATGACAGAGGATGAGATGGTTGGATGGCCTCACCAACTCAATGGGCATGAGTCTGAGTGAACTCTGGGAGTTGGTGATGGACAGGGAGGCCTGGTGTGCTGCGGTCCATGGGGTCGCAAAGAGTCAGACATGACTGAGTGACTGGACTGAAGAGGAACCACCTGAACTATCAGTTTAGAACTGGGATAGATTTTTTTCATGTATGTTCTCATGGAGTGCCTCACATGCACTTTAAGATTTCAGACATATACATTTTATGTACATTTGTTTCCAAGGAACCGATGGTTTAATAGTGGTACACAGAGCTGTCGACCCATGCAGTAGGGCATGCTGGGTTTTTAACCTTGCACACACATGGTCCATACTGTCTTTGATTCATTCATCACTAGCATAGTAGGCGCTTGATACATGCTGGCAAAGCTGACCATTAAAGAGCCCATTCCGATTTCCTCAAGCCAGGGGTGCTGGCCTTGATTCTTCATAGTCTCTTACATTATCTTGGATTTAAAATCTAAATTTAAGAGGAGTTTTCATTCCAAGTTGGTCAAAGTCACAGGAACTGTCTCACACCTCAAAAAGCACCATACTTTAAAGCTATCATTGTACATCACGAACTTTACCAGAATTGAAGAGGAAACAATTGAAGATACAACTTAAGTAATTTCCCTGGAGTTCTTTTGAAATCATAAGACTTATGTGGGATTTGTCTAGAATTAAATTACATTTTGATAATCCTTTCCGGCCCTATAATTCCATTTTCTACTGTTAGATCTCAATACCTAAAATTGTCAGCAAGCCACTGAACAAAGAGGCTTTTGTTCTGGTTCCAAGGGATTCTATGCAACCTTCAGAATCATGCTCAGAACAAGTTAGGTGTCAAGATACAGAGAAAGACACTGAAACCTCCGACTGGCCTCACCAAGACTGGTGGTGTTACATGCAACTCTTGTCCATTTGCCTACCTGGAGAGTCTATCAACACACTGTTTTGAAGCAGAGTTGGATTTTGGTGAATAAACTAAATCACAGACTATATCAACAGAGTAATGCTAAAATGTCTATTTTCAGAATGATTTGCTTGTTTTTCTTTTTCCATAATGGTTGAATGCAGAGTAGACGATGGATTGTTTAGTAACCCAGTAATCAACTCAGAAGCTTGAATAAGGCCAGGAGGGGACTGATGGACCAGAAGAGGTTCTCTTTTAATCTACTGTCAAGTAGAACTGAGTAAATAGTAGTCATAAAAGCAGATAGGGTTTTGTGATTGATTTCCTTTTTGTTTTTCAGGTCAAAATGGACCTATCTAGTTTATGGGATTTTAACCGATTTCTCACAAGATATGAAATATGAATCAGGTTGCATTTATAGTTCTTTAGGAAGCTCTTTCTACATTAAGCTTCTAGCATGCAGAAAAGTCCAGTTACTGGTAAGTTGAAATAATTCTCACAATGTAAAATGCACTGAAAGTTGGAGGAGAGAAAGGAGGATGGGTTTGATTAGCGTAATATTAATAGCAGTAATCTAACAACTTTTTAATGGGCTTTCCCAGTGGCTCAGTGGTAAAGAACCTACCTGCAAATGCGGGAGATGTGGATTCGATCCCTGGAGAAGGAAATGGGAACCCACTCCAGTATTCTTGCCTGGAGAATCCCATGGACAGAGGAGTCTGGCGGGCTACAGTCCATAGGGTCGCAAAAGAGTCAGATATGACTTAGTGACAAAACAACATTTTGAAGATACATCTTCCAGCACTGAGCTCCTCTGGTTATAATACAGTGTCATGCACAGTTCAGCACAAGACATGAGAAGAGTATGAAGACTCAGGCAACCTGGGCTACTGTCCAACTTTGACTTTTGTCAGAATACAGGCAGTGTATATTTCCTCACTTGTAAAATGAGTTTTGACTACTGAATTCCTAACTATTTAGTCATGTCAAAGGATCCCTGAAGTCTTGGCATTAAATGAGAGTATTCAGTGAGATCCCAAGCAATGTTTAATTGGAATTTAACTTCAGTTCAGTTCAGTCGCTCAGTCGTGTCCGACTCTTTGCGACCCCATGAATCGCAGCACGCCAGGCCTCCCTGTCCATCACCAACTCCCGGAGTTCACCCAGACTCACGTCCATCGAGTCAGTGATGCCATCTAGCCATCTCATCCTCTGTCGTCCCCTTCTCCTCCTGCCCCCAATCCCTCCCAGCATCAGAGTCTTTTCCAATGAGTCAACTCTTCACATGAGGTGGCCAAAGAACTGGAGTTTCAGCTTCAGCATCATTCCCTCCAAAGAAATCCCAGGGATGATCGCCTTGCAGTCCAAGGGACTCTCAAGAGTCTTCTCCAGCACCACAGTTCAAAAGCATCAATTCTTCAGCGCTCAGCTTTCTTCACAGTCCAACTCTCACATCCATACATGACCACAGGAAAAACCATAGCCTTGACTAGACGGATCTTTGTTGGCAAAGTAATGTCTCCGCTTTTCAATATGCTATCTAGGTTGGTCATAACTCATCACCTTTTAACCACTGGTTTAACTCTGGTCATTAATTTTAGCCCAATTTAAATTTAAGTCTTCAGATTAAAATTGAATATAATTGATACAGCTCCAGGATAAAGGGATCTAGTTCAAACCAACATTACTTTGCATGATATCTAATTACTAGAGATGCAAAGTATTGAGCCCACCAATATATTTCACTTTCCCTTTAATCAAAAAAAACAAAGCAACAGCATTAGAAATATTTTATTCCTAGAACTTTTTGTTTTAACTCCCACATAAAATGTGTTTTAGCAAAGATAATATTATACGTACTATATACTATATTCTGACATTTCAAATAATGTTGTATTAATGTATTTTTATTTTTCCATATAGGCTTCAAAGTTAAGATTTTAATGGGTACAACTAATTCCCTCATGTTGCTGTTTTAAAATCTATCAGCCATTTCCCCAATTCTGTTTCTAGTTTTGACTGATGAAGTAGTGTATTCAAAGCAGTGGTTTGGCATATAGAATATCTTATCCCATCCCTACAGTAGTCTGTTCGTCCTTTTACTTCCACTTGCCTATAAATTACCTCAGATATACTTCCTTTGGTCCCAATAAATTTACTTTTTCAGTTTAAACAAGCCTTTGACCCATTTAGAAGTTAAATTTAAAAGTCAAAAATAAAAGGCATGTACATTTAAACAAATTATGGTTAACAGATTTGCCATTTTAAGAATATAATTTAGGAGTGTTATATTCATAATCTCGTGCAACCATTACCATTATTTATTTCTAGACTTATCCCCGCAAACAGAGACCCTGAGCGTTCCCTCCTGCTCCAGCCCCTGGTAACCTTCAATCTATTTTGTCTATGATTTAGCCATTCTAGATATTTCATATAAGTGAAATTTTATTTATCCTTTTTTGTCTGGCTTATTTCACTTAGCATCTTTTCAAGTTTCATCTATATTATAGCACGTATCAGAGCTTGATTCTTTTTTATAGCTGAATAGTCATTACATATACATTTTGTTTGATTTATGTGTTAGACAGTTGGGTTGTTTCCATCTTTCAGGTTTTGTGAATAATGCTATAATGAACATTGGCATACAGAGATCTGTTTGAGTACCATTTACTGCGGAGTGTAATTGCTGGGTCATATGACAGTTTTATGTTTAGCTCTTTGCTGCTGCTGCTGCTGCTGCTAAGTCTTGAGGGACTGCCAAATGGTTTTCCACAGTAACTATGCCATTTTACATTCCCACCAGTAATGTACAAGGATTCCAGTTTCTCTGCATCATTACCAACGCTTGTTTTTTGTTTATAATAGCCTTCCTGCTGCTGCTGCAGCTAAATCGCTTCAGTCGTGTCCGACTCTGTGCAACCCCATAGACGGCAGCCCACCAGGCTCCCCCGTCCCTGGGATTCTCCAGGCAAGAACACTGGAGTGGGTTGCCATTTCCTTCTCCAATAATAGCCTTCCTAGTAGTCGTCAAGTGTTATCTCATTGTGGCTTTGATCTGCATTTCCCTAATGACAAGTGTTATTTCACATACTTACTGACCTTTGCATATCTTCTTTGAAGAAATGTCTGTTCAAGTCTTTTGTCCATTTTAATTAGAATGTTTGAGTTTTAGGAGTTCTTTATATATTCTGGTTATTAAACCTTTGTCAAATACAGTTTGCAAATATTTTTTCCCATTCTATGGGTTGTCTCTTTGCTTTCTTGATGCTGTTCTCTGATGCGTGGGATTTTGATGAAGTCCAGTTTTTTCCTTCAGCTGCTTGTGCTTTTGGTATCATCACTATCCTCTTAGTCTCATTTTTACTCCTTCACATTCCTTTAAGTGACTTTATCACCACAAGTATTACTGTCAAATAGTAAACCAATGAGAGTGAAAAGTAAAGACTTATAAAAAGTTATTTTCCTGTCATTTCTTAAGATATTTAAAAACAAGTATTGGCACTTCTGTGTAGCCATATAAATAGCTGATAATTTTTCCACCTTTTAAATGGCAATCTTCCAGTTGTTAGTGAATATAGATGTGATTTATAAAGTCCTTTTGGATACTTCAATGATGAATAGCCACCCTAGACTTCCTTGGGGAAGTGCTTGAAGATAAATACTGAAAATTCTGTGTAATGGATAAAATAGAAGCCCAGACAAATATAAGGACTTTAAGGTATTCTCCCTGTGAGCAGATTCTTTCAAAGAACTAAGTATAGTAATTACACATCTTTAAAGATGTGATTTCCTCGTTTAAAAGGAAAAAATTCCAATGATATTTTAGGGAAACGCTAGTCTGCAATTCGAGTAGAAGTGTGTTTTCAGTCATATGGTCAATTCCTCCAAATTCATCTTCTGAATAGCATTGTTCGTAGCAATGCCTTCACCCTCAAAGACCTTGTACAAACGTTAAATCTCAATCCCAAGTTGTCTGAGTTTTGGCTTCCATTTCATCTTCAGACTCCTTTTCCAGCTGCACAGACCCTTCAGTGATTCCATTCAGCATGCCTCTGACCCAGCTCTGGCAGCTTTACGCATCCAGGAATGCTGAGCTTTCAGATAATTCAAGTATTATGTGCTCCCCAAAGTCTGACCTCCTTAGGGAAAAGACATCCCCATAACTTTACAGAGATGGAAAGAAAAGATATTTGAATACGGAAACAGAATGTCCACTGATGACATAAAATTGTGAATTTAACAGACTAACTAGATTCCCAGCTGCCTAAGGAAACCAGCTACTTAAGAACTGACCATCTCTTCGCAGCAGTGCCAAGACAGTTGATGAACTATCTTTTTTGCTTCTTTTTCTGGATATTTTTTCCTTCAGTCAGGACAAAGTTAAAATGTAGACTTTAGGAAATTCAATTCGTGTATAAGCTTTATCATCAGTTCTTACGTTCCCTTAACTATTTCATTGTTCTACCAAAATTACTAATTCATTCAGAAATTACATGTGATGCCTAAAGGGTGCATCTTAAGATTTTACTTTACTTGCAAGGTATCAGTCACAGGTTTACCTGCCACAGTTTCACAGATGCTGGCAGATGACATGAGACTTTTGGACCAGAGGTTCCTGGCAATGATAGGCAGAATATCATCATTTTCTTGAACTGGTTGCCTGAGCCTTGTCTCACACAGGGCAATGGAACCACATAACGACCACACACAGTACACTACATTATAAGTAAGAAATCTGCATGTAACAAACACAAATCCTTGATGATAAGCAGCAAGCAACCTTCCCTTTGCTTCAGATGGATACACTATCTCTATCATCCAAGACTGTTCACTATTCAAACATCCTTGGTAAGATATTCTGGAGGAAGAGCAGCTCAAAGTTCCACGGAGAATTGCCTGCACAATTTTATAACTCACTGTATACACATTTGTATCCCATTATGTCATAATGTTGATGTAAATTCATAAGCGGTAGATTGCAGAATAAGACACATTCAAATTGAAAATGGCCCCTTCCCTGAGACTGGCAATTTGTTAAGATTTGGTGGTTAGCCTTCACTTTGCAGGATGAAGGTCACCTGTAACCAGCTTGTAGAGTAGTTATTTTAGATGCAAGATATCCGCTAGCTAACTTTGTCTACTACAAACCTAGGAGAGAGTAAGCATTTGAAGAGTAGCTGTTGTCATTGTTATTAGTTCCAGGCAAGGGTCAAAAGCTAGTTTTTAGTTTCCTGTCTTCCTGTGTTTAGACTCAATTTGGAAAGTTCTTCCCAAGATAGGTACATGTTCTATTGCCTCTTAAGCCTTTGCTTAAATGCTTGTTTCTTGCAAGACCTACCCTGATCTCCCCAAAGAGGTTATCCCATTCTTTCTTATCCATTCATTTTACGCAGCTTTCTCTCCCCACCACCTTATTTTATTGCCTTTTTAATGTATTTACTTATGTATTATCTTCACCTAGAATGTACACTCCATGAGGGTAGTCTAGTTCACTGGTGAATCTCCAACCCCACACACTGTACCTAGCCCATAGCTGATATTCAGTTGTTCAATGGCTCGGTCACGTCCAATTCTTTGTGACCCCAAGGACGGCAGCACCCCAAGCTTCCCTGTCCTTCACTATCTCCCAGGGTTTGCTCAGACTCATGTCCATTGAGTCAGTGATGCCATCCAACCATCTCATCCTTTGTGGCCCCCTTCTCCTTCTGCCCTCAGTCTTTCCCAGCAACAGGGTCTTTTCCAATGACCCAGCTCTTTGCATCAGATGGCCTAAGTATTTGGCATCAGTCCTTCCAATGAATATTCAGAGTTGATTTCCTTTAGGATTGACTGGTTTGATCTCCTTGCTGTCCAAGGGATTCTCAAGAGTCTTCTCCAGCTCAAAGAGACTAAGAACCTCGTCTGGGTTTCATAACTAACAAGGCTGTACTGTGCTGTGCTTAGTCGCTCTTTGTCCAACTCTTTGTGACCCCACGGACTATAGCCTTCCAGGCTTCTCTGTCCATGGAATTCTCCAGGCAGGAATACTGGAGTGGGTTGCCATGCCCTCCTCACTAACAAGGCAGGACTGGTCAGATGCAGGTCTTCTAATCTGACGTTCATGACTACTGCTGCTATGCAACACTTTCTTTCCTCAGCCTCACCCTATGCTAAGACCTCTAGGCAGGTCCAGGATAGCTCTAAGAGCTGAGAGACCTCAGAAAAAGGAGGGAGGCAGAAAAGGAAAACTGTGAGGCCAGGCTAAGGCTGAAGGACGGGTCAGCTTCACAGGTAAGCAGATCAGGAAGTGGATCACCTGATCCCACTGTATCTATAGGAGCCGGCCTCCTGGGTTAAGAACTCAGATGCTGAGCCCTGGAAATGGGAACTGTCAGAAGTCTAATCTCTCCAAGTCAGGACTGCCTGTAGTAATCAACACTTTATAGAGAATTTTAATCTACAAAGCAATTTATAAAACTCTCACAAATGAATCCTCTTAGGAGTTCCAGCATGTGGGCAAGATAAAGATAGCAAAACTTAATAATGAAATGTAGACAGCATAAAGGTCTCATGAGATGGCTAGAGGAAGCCTGGGAAAGCTTACCCCCTTCTGAGCATGCCCACATGTTCCCATTGCTGCTACCATCTTTCAGGTGTGCTTCAACTGGTCCATGCCTCCTCCAGTCAGTGAGAAATGCTGATCAGCATTCCATATTGCAGATTTATCCCCTCCCCCTCCTGCATCAGTACAGGTATGTGTGTGTATATATAAATATACTCTAAGTAAATGACCCCAAAATACTGGGTTCACCAAAAAGTTCATTTGGGTTTTTCATTGCATTTTACAGTAAAACCTGAACCAACTTTTTGGCCGACTCCAAAAAATTTTGCCTGGAATCAAGTAATCCCGAGTTATCTCTAAAATAGCCACTAGACTAATCTATTGCTATTTTAAGGCTCTATGTCCCTTGATGGCATTTCAAAGGGTTGGCTCCCTGGTCCTTCAAGACATTCCTAGTTGTAAGACTTGCAAGAGGCTTTGTAAAAGATTTAAAGCTCAGAGTCAGAGAAAGAATTTACAACTGTACAAAAGAAAATGCTTTAAGGGAAGGAAAGGGAATGTCTTTCGCCTTATTTTTAATAAGGAGAATTTATCCTTTTGATTTTGATTTGTATTTGCCCTTAAAGTCTATACAAGCAATATACTGACTCAAAGTTGTATAGCTATTTGTAATGTGACCTTACTTGACTGTTGGGAAAATAAGTCATAATTAAAGAACTTAAATTACAGAGTTTTTAAAAGAAATGTTTACTCTCAAATGCACATGGTAAAACAGGGTTATACCAAAGAGAATCAGTACAGAAGTCCTTAGTATTTTATTTGAGGAATAAATTGAAAAGTTGTATAGAGATTTAAGTCATTTACACAGAGATGACCAAGTGCTTAGAAGCATTCTAAACATTAATATTTCCACCAGTAACTTCTTTTCTTCGTGGATCAAATGCCATTTTATAAGTAGTATCAGTATTTTTCTACATAGTCCAAAATAGGGCTTTCAAATACAGAAAGTAGTATAATTAGCCAAGCAAAGAACTTGATTTTCCTTGACTGTGTTACCTTCAGTTCACTTCAGTCACTCAGTCGTGTCCGACTCTTTGCGACCCCATGAATCGCAGCATGCCAGGCCTCCCTGTCCATCACCAACTCCCGGAATTCACTCAAATTCACATCCATCGAGTTGGTGATGCCATCCAGCCATCTCATCCTCTGTCGTCCCCTTCTCCTCCTGCCCCCAATCCCTCCCAGCATCAGAGTCTTTTCCAATGAGTCAACTCTTCACATGAGGTGGCCAAAGTACTGGAGTTTCAGCTTTAGCATCATTCCTTCCAAAGAACACCCAGGGCTGATCTCCTTTAGAATGGACTGATTGGATCTCCTTGCAGTCCAAGGGACTCTCAAGAGTCTTCTCCAACACCACAGTTCCAAAGCATCAATTCTTCGGCGCTCAGCTTTCTTCACAGTCCGACTCTCACATCCATTCATGACCACAGGAAAAACCACAGTCTTGTGTTACCTTACTATAGGTCTTTGCCTCCTTTGTTGTGCTATAGAAGATGTTATGTGTAACGATCATATGCTCTCAACAACTTCTATTATAACTTAGGAAAACTAACACCCTCTACTGCTTTATTAAAAGCTGGTTTCAATACTTGGTAAGATTCATCCTCAAGGAAGGGTCACACCATCATTTACTTGAAGGAAAATTCCAGCTGTTATTCATGTACTCTGTAGTTCATTCTTATAAAGTACCTTCATGTTAATCAAGTGGTCAGAAAAGTGTCAAAATTTTTACATACTCATTAATCTGTGCAGCTATTAACCCAGTTAACTTGTAGATGAACACTTGAATGCTCAAACCACCTTAAGTTTGATGCCTTATTCAGCAAAATTCTGAGATAGGAGTTATGTAAATAAAGATCTTTAATAACTTCTCAATGGTTTCCCATCACCCTTTGGATGACTTTGAAATACTTTTCTTTATGTTTGAATGCTTAAATGAGTCCTTCTGCCCTCAGAGACCTGCCCATTTCTCCACCTTCACTGCACCCCACTTGTTCTGTGTCTCCCTTAGGACCTGCCTGGTATTTCCCCAATTAACAGACTCTTTGATGTCAGGGTTGAAATACCACCCATCCTTCACTTCAATTCCTACTCCTTCTGTCAGTCTTGGCTCCAAATTTTGTAAAGTAGTGTACTTTACCACGGAAGTTCTCACCAATTAGAGGAAGTTCTTAGAGTTATCTGACCCAACAGATGTTTTGTTTTAGGAAGGCTTCGTTTGCTAGAAGTCACTAACAACAGTGACAGACTTTATTTGGGGAGGAGGGGCTCCAAAGTCACTACAGATGGTCACTGAAGCCATGAAATTAACACTTGCTCCTTGGAAGAAAAGTTATGACCAACCTAGACAGCATATTAAAAAGCAGAGATACTACTTTGCCAACAAATGTCTGTCTAGCCAAAGCTATGGTTTTTCCAGTAGTCACGTATGGATGTGAGAGTTGGACCTTAAAGAAGTCTGATTGTAGAAGAATTGATGCTTTTGAACTGTGGTGCTGGAGAAGACTCTTGACAGTCCTTGGACTGCAAAGAGAGCCAACCAGTCCATCCTAAAGGAAATCAGTTCTGAATATTCATTGAAAGGACAGATGCTAAAGCTGAAACTCCAATACTTTGGCCACCTGATGCAAAAAACTGACTCACTGGAAAAGACCCTGATGCTGGGAAAGATTTAAGGCAGAAGGAGAAAGTGGTGACAGAAGATGAGACGGCTGGATGGCATCACCGACTCAATGGGCATGAGTTTGAGTAAGCTCCAGGAGTTGGTGATGGACAGGGAAGCCTGGTGTGCTACAGTCCATGGGGTCGCAAAGAGTTGGACATGACTGAGCAACTGAACTCAACTCATTGGAAAAGACCCTGATGCTAAGACTGAGGGCAAGATCAGAAGGGAGCGACAGAGGATGAGATGGTTGAATGGCATCACCAACTCAATGGACATGAGCTTGAGCAAACTCCAGGAGATAGTGAACAACAGGGAAGCCTGGCGTGATGCAGTTCATGGGATCACAGAGTCAGATAAGACTGAGCGACTGAACAGCAACAACTGCAAGACAATATTTTTTTCTTCTAAAGGAAGTTGCCCCTACCCGTATCCACTATTCATTATCTTGGGCTCTTTGGCACTATATAAAGGCATATGACAAACTGACTTCCATCAGGTCATTAGTGATCCAGGAAGTTTTGGCAACACAGATTAAACCAGAGAAGGAGCCTTCTATTCAGAATTGTAGGAGGGCACTAACAGGCTTTTCCACTGCTGAAAAGTAGCACTTGGGGAAGGAAAAACAGTAGTTTCCTCAAAATAATTCATTCCACCTGCTTCAGCACCCATAGGACTTCTATTTGGGATAAAGTGTTAGTTGATAAGAGCTAATAGGCTCTAAGTTATCAGCCCTTTCAGAAATGGGTGCATTTTAAGTAGAGAGCGCCAGAAAGATAGAGATGCTCAACAGATACAAAGAAATGCATCTGTGATGGGAAAACCTAGGCAAAGTAGGAAAGAATTTGAGACCTTCCTTCCCAATGTCTCCCAAACTGTATCGCAAGAGCAAGTTTACTCCTTGGCCCAAAGCTGACAGGGGAGCCCCAAGGATTGGTGGAAGGAACTGTGTCGATATTTGTTGCTGGGTCATGTGTCTGGAGGTAAAGAAAATTTAATATTGGTTTTGGGGACAAGGGAAGGACATTTATCACAGTCTAGAAGTATGTCAAGGGAGAAGGAAGCTGCTTAGAAGAAAAAAATAAAATCCTATCCTTTGAGAGCCCAAGCTCCAAGTTTCAAAAATGGCAGCACTCAATCGGATTTCATCTTCTTCTCTTTCTCTTGCTTCTAAGCCTTTCTCCTCCATTTCACTCTGAACCGGTTGCTTTCTTCATTTTGGCATCTCGGTTCAGTTTCCTACCAGCTGTTGGGAAATAACTAGGACCTTTTAAAAGGATAAATTCTTTTTTCCTCCTGCTTAGTTTCCCATTTCTGCCTACCACAAAAACATCTGGTGAGTCTAATTTTAAGTAATCAACCTTTTCAACATGGTGTTAAAAGATATATATCTGAATTTGCATTCATTTGTAGAAATGCTTCCTGGGAGCCATTCATTTTTCATCAAGCTCCCTGTGCTTTTCACTACTTCCTGCCATCCCCCGCTGGTCAACCTGCCTGAGTAAGCAGCTCTATTTCACCCCCATCTCTTGCTCAGCAAATGTGAAACCATTAGCAAATGTTAATAATAGTAACCCATCAGACTTCATTATTTCAGTAATGGAATCTGTCAAGGTCAGCCACTGATAGCTGTTAATGACCACTTTGTTGACAAACAGGGAGTAACTGCAACAATATTCATTTTAAGCAAATAAAATATGTTCTGATGAAGAATTCATTCTCCCCAGTTGGAATCCAATTAAGCCAGCTTCTGCTGGAGAAAGGCTCACTCAGATCTCTCCACTTAAGAATATGGTCATTTCAGGATGGGGAACACATGTATACCTGTGGCAGATTCATTTTGATATTTGGCAAAACTAATACAATTTGTAAAGTTTAAAAATAAAATTAAAAAAAAAAAAAGAATATGGTCACAGAAAGAACATAGTTTTAAGCGGGACTTCTTTCGATAAGTCTTTTTCTCTTTAGAAGCAAAGAGCTTTCCTTCATCCAAAAGAAAAATAAAAGGAGATTGTTTGGCAATCCTTCTTTGCCCCATCTCAGGCCCCAGCGCACAAACGCACACCCACAGGTCTTCCCGCCACTTTTCCATGGTTGACCCCGTGTGCTTGTGTGCTAATTCGCTTCAGTCCTGTCCAACTTTTTGTGACCCTATGGACCATAGCCCATCAGGCTCCTCTGTCCCTAGCACTCTCCAGGTGAGGATACTGGCGTGGGTTGCCATGCCCTCCTCCAGGGGATCCTCCCAACCCAGGGATCGAACCCAAGTCTCTTACATCTCCTGCATTGGCAGATGGGTTCTTTACCACCTGCGCCACCTGGGAAGCCCAGTTAACACCATGGTTTAAATTTGTTCATGTTACCACTGAGGATCTCTTTTTCATGTAGGGAGGGGCTACACTGTGTAGCGTGTGGGATCTTAGTTCACCAACCAGGGATCAAACCCTCACCCCCTGCACTGGAAGTGCAGAGTGTTAACCACTGGACCACCAGGCAAGTCTTGGGGATCTCTTCTTAATTAGTATGGAGGTTTCCATGTATTACAAAGTAGACTTAGACCTCCAGTTAGAAATCCAGACAGGGGAACAGTCAAAATCCTTACTACTCTATATGACGCAGATACCGACCTAGGACCCTATAGTACAGTGAGACCCAAATATATAAACAAAATATAATCTGAAGCAGATAAAAGGGCTATGAATGAATGGGACAAAGTATCAATATCACAACAGTAATAATGGTAACCATTTAGAAAAGATGTTCAGAAAAGACTTTGAGCATTTTTATTTCAACTGAAACTTGGAAAATAAGTAGCCACATAGTAATATCTTGAGGCTTTGGACAAATTATTAAAAACTTTGTTGCAGAGATTTGTGTGTGATTATTTGGGAGAGAAAAAATGCCTACAAATGCTAAGTTACAGTAATATTTTTTTCCCATATGTTGAGTACTGCTGTCTCCTTGGGAGAAAAGTAGTTTTTCAGAGTGAAATAATTCCTGATCCTTAATATTGATAGAAAAGGATAATATGACATCACTGCAAGTTCTTTACTGCAGACAAAAGTTATAAATGTTTCTTGTAGTGAACAAAAACCCCAGTCTTTTAATAATTCATGAGTTCAGAAGAATGAAAACCCAAGGGTCAAGGTGCATCTGTCCTGCTTTTCTCAATAGTTACTTTTTCCCATCACCCATCTTGTCTAGCTTATGAAGTGGCCAGGTCAGATCCCTGAACATCATTCTTGCCATTTTTCTTGCCCCCCAGAGTCCATAGCCAGATCTTTTGTCACTTGGTATCGCCTGGTTTCATTCCTTTTTTCTCCATCCCCTCTGCCTTGGCATTCATTCAGGACTTTAACTTTGACAGGAATAGTGCTATATTATCCAAAGTGGCCTAGCTTATTCCCATTTCCAGTTCACGCTTGTGTTAGTGCCCAATCTAATTTGTAAAGCACAGATGTAACCGGGGCTCTCCCCTGCCTAGAATCTGATTGGCTCCTTCCTGGTTCATCGTGCATCACGTGTGACATGGAAAGCCCATCAAGAATTATTTCCTGGGACTTGCCTGGTGGTCCAAGAGTTCAGACTTCACCTTCCAATGCAGGGGGTACGGGTTTAATACCAGATTGGGGAGCTAAGATCCCATATGTCTCGGGGCCAAGAAAACATAAAACAGAAGCAGCATTGTAACAAATTTAGTAAAGACTTTAAAAATGGTCCACATCCAAAAAAAAATATTAAAAAAAAAAAAAATTATTTCCTGCCTTTTTACTTCATCTCAACCCCTCTGTGTTACCTGCAACTCCTCATTGTGTTCTGATTTCTTTCACTAAGATGCTCCCCCTGTCTGGGGCATCTTCCACCTCTTTATTATGATCGCTGCTTTTCATCCTTCAAGGCTCAACTCAGTACTCCCTTCTTCCTAAGATCCTCCCTGACAACTGAGGTGCTGGTCCTGGAGGAATCCTTAGCACCTTCCTTGTCCAGACTCCTGCCTATTTACCAAGCAGTTCCTCTTGGTTGTGCTCTGTCTCCAAATCATTGCAATCAAAATTGACATTACTTTCTCCCTAAAACTTGTTCTTTTCTAGTTCACATTCCGTGAGGGGTAGGTACCACCCCACAGAGCTAAAAACCTTCAGTCTTCATTTTTCTTTCTGTCCTCACATCCACACGTAGTCACTATGATCTACTGATACTTTTAATGTTTTATTAATCCCCCACTTTCTTTGGCTCCACAGCTGTCACTTCTCACCTTGTGTTTGACACCAGCCTCTTTACTGGACTTCAGTTCAGTCGCTCAGTCGTGTCCGACTCTTTGCAACCCCATGGACTGCAGCACGCCAGGCCTCCCCGTCCATCACCAACTCCCGGAGTTGACTCAAACTCATGTCCATTGAGTCGGTGATGCTATACTGGGCTAGTTCCCTTCTGATTCATTTTCCACACTGCCAAACCTTTCATCCCATCATTTCCATTCTCTGCCTTAAGTCATTTAATGGCTGTGTGTCACCCTCAGGATAAAGTTAAAACTTCTCCAAATGGCTCACAAGGCCCTTCAAGATGCGACTCTTGCATACCTCTTCAGGCTCATCTCTCCCTGGAGGATCCTTACCTCATATTGAATTACTTTCACTTCTTATTACATGCTGTGCTTTCCTGTCTCTAGGAAATGTATTCAATTTGTCTGGATAAAGCCTTCTTTTTGAGGTCTCAAGTTTTTGATCACTTTCTGCAGAAAGCTTTCTTGATCTGATCCCCAAATCTAAGTGTCTCTCTGCGCTCCCTGTTGTACCCCAAAACTGCTGCCACCCTAGAATTTCTTACCATTGTTAGTACTTTTTCCTACTGAACTGTAAACTCATAGCAGGGACTGCTTCAGCCAAGGGGGTATCCTTGGGGCTCAGCATCATGCCTGACACTTAGGAGATATTTGAAAAGTATTTTCTGCATAAATGGTAAGTCATTAAATAATGATAGCCCTTTAACCTAAGTTACAAGCCTTTTCATAAGAAACCCTGATCCCAGGATGTAAATATCAGGTTGACCAAAAAGTTCATTTGGATTTTTCCATGCCGTCTTGTGAAAAACCCAAACAACTTTTTGACCAACCCAATACTTTGTGAGTACTTCCATAAGAACCACCATACAAGCCCCATTCACTCTAATACTTTGTACTAAGAGTTGAAGAGGTTCTACTAGAGAAAGGCAAGCTGATCTTACCTTTTACCAATTTTAAGGTATTTATAAGATCTGTATTCACCCTAAACCTAACCTGAGCCACAAGAGAAGCCCAAAAGTATTGGAGTGGGTAGCCTATCCCTTCTCCAGTGGATCTTCCCAACCCAGGAATCAGATTCTTTACCAACTGAGCTATCAGGGAAGACCCTGTATTCACATAAAAGATCGATATTCCATAAGGTTGAAGGACAGCCAAGCCCCACATCCATTTAGAAGACTCATTTCTATTCAGAACCCTGCAATTTTTACCTTCAGTTTCATAGGTTCATAGCGAATGAAGTAACATTCTTACATCTTTACTTCCTATCTGTCTTTGTTGGGAAAAAGAGAGGTTAAGCTATGAGGTTTATTAAGAGTTCACTGGAAAGATAAATGAAGCACTAGGTACAACTTTATTTCAAGTCCTTTCTAAATCACATATTAGGTTGATTAGAAAGCCATGAGGGATCACTGTTTTATTTTAATGAGAGATTTTTATAGAGAAGAACAATTCAAATTGAGTACTTTTACAAGGAGGTTAAGAGTCATATTGGTAGGACACAAATGCCTGAATCTTGTTCTTAACCCATTATTCAGAACACTATCATTTTTCCAAGAGAAATTTATAACCAGAGATGAAGCAGGACAAAAGATTGCTTTGTTCTACCCTGTTTTGCCCTAAAATCCAGTCTCTTATCTTGAATGTCAAAAAATAAACCAGCAAGGAACAAGTTGTAAGAATAAGACAATGGTGACTAGAGGAAAGACCATTTTTCCCCAGAGCCAGGGTTGTTTAAGACTTTTGGGGACTAATTTTTAGAGGCTCCATCCACATAAACTTAAATATGTAAGTTTTGTTCAATGTGGCATATTAAGGTAGCTAGGTAGCCAGCTCAGCACCGATAGTTAGACGTTACTTTGCATAGACACTAGATGTTCATTTTGAAAAGGTTACATATTTGTATTTTGGATCCTTTTTTCCAGGTCTTATAATTTTTATAGGCCCTTCAGAACACTAAAAGGTCTCCAACTTCAGACCTTTTTAGGGAAAGTAAGCTTTGCGGTTCTGTCCCCAGGTACAGTTTGTCTGTCTATATGGAATAGAGAGCAACCAATATCATAAGGAAAAAGCCAAAGAAAAAGGTGGCCAGGATACCCCGTAGGGAGCCCCTTCCCATTCCAGACAAGGGAGAGACGACCCTCCATACCACCCTAATGAGGTTTATTTAGGGGTCTCACACACAAAGAATGTTCTATGTTGGATCATGTGACACTCACCTTTCCGAAGATCAAAGATGGCTAAATAGCAACATTTTCAGGCTTCACCCTAACAATTCAGTGAGTGTCCTTGAACCTAACCGATCCATAGCATCACTTCTCCCAGGAGGCAGAGTGAGGGTAAAGGGGTGTGTTACTTTTCTAGGCTGCCATACCACAAACCGGTGACTTAAATACATTTGTTTCACAGTTCTGGAGGCTAGCAGTCCAAAATAAAGGCCCGGGCAGGACTGGTTCCTTTTGAAGGCCGTGGGGGAGAGAGTGTTCCATGCCTCTCCCCCAGCTTCTGGTGGTTTGCTGATAATCCCATTTATTCTTTGTTTTGGTAGATGTACCATCCAATCTTTACCTTAATCTTCATATACTGTCATCCCTGGGTCTGTCTGTCTCTGCATCCTAACTTCCCCTCTCCATAAGGTCAGACATACAGAATTAGACATAGGGCTTATTCTAATGACCTTCTTTGAACCTGATCA
Source organism: Bos javanicus (assembly GCF_032452875.1). Lineage (NCBI taxonomy): Eukaryota > Metazoa > Chordata > Mammalia > Artiodactyla > Bovidae > Bos > Bos javanicus. The sequence continues at coordinate 16,925,495 of NC_083879.1, read as the reverse complement.
AGGAAGTCTATTTTCAAATAAGGTCATGTTCACAAATACTGGGAATTAGGACTTCAACTTATTTCCCAGCAACACTCTAGCTCATAACCTTAAAACTGGGGCAGGTTGCAGCAGGTGGGGGGGGTGGGGGGGTGGGCAGGCAGAAGGTAATCTATGATCACTTGACCAGAGACCCTGATCTGTTTTTCCCTTGAGCGTTATCTAATGTTAATTTTATGATCACATACCTGAACCTAGGAGTCTCTGCTGACTTCTCTTATTAGTGACGTATACCATAAAATCCCCGGACAACGCCTAGATAGAGCTGAAGTAGGGCCAGACCTGGAATAGTGATATTTTATTCTAATAGAGGTTCAGAAAAAAAAAGAGAAAGAAAGAAAAACCACCACTATTGGAAGTCCTAACAATAAAAGTCAACTCTAGCAGTGTCTGCCTCGAGCCAGTACAAGCCTGAAATAAGCTAAATAGCTTATTTCTATTTTGCTTCTAAATAGTTCTGCAAGTTCTATTATGCGCCTTCTTGTAAGCTAACAAAAAAGTCTAATTAACTAAATTCTAACAAAATCTAATAAGCAATCCCAACAAAAGGGAACACTAAAGGTATGACTCACAGCCACCAAGAAACACCTAAGCCATTTGTAACACCACCTGCTCGAAGATTCTCTTATTCTCAGCACACTGATCCTCCTATAACACATTAATGTTTCCGTCCTCTTCACACCACAGGAGTTCAAGTTCAGCTAACACCTGTGGGCATCTCCTGAAAGATGACAGTGCGGGGGAGGGAGGGTCTTTCCACTTTATCACATTAAATCCTCACAACAACTCTGAGGGGCAAACTTGTTAGGTAAGAATCAAATCCCAAGGCTTCCCTGGGGGCTCAGTGGTAAACAATCCACCTACCAATGCAGGAGACATGCGTTCAATCTGGCCAGGAAGATCCCACATACTGTAGGGCAACCAAGCCCGTGCACCCCAACTACTGAAGTCCATGTGCCCTAGAGCCTGAGCTCTGCAACAAAAGCCACTGCGATGAGAAGTCCGCACACTGCAACTAGCGAGCAGCCCCCTCTCACCTTTGCTGCAATGAGAGAAATGCCCAGGCAGCAATGAAGACTCAGCACAGCCAAAATAAATTAAAAAAAAAAAAAGAATCAAATCCCAGACTTGGCACTGTGTCCAGAGTCCTGAGATTCCACCACCATCCACCCACCCCCCAACCTAATAGAAGATACACGTGGTACTGATGACCACAACCCGTCCAGCTTAGTCTCTCAGGCTGGCTCCCCTTTATTCTTGCAGGTGTAAAAGTAAAGAAGAGCCTCAAGGTGCTGTTACAAAGGCAGACCCTTTGGAACTGGAGACTATCTCTTCCCAGCCTAGCAGAAGAAGGTTATTAATGACTCTGAGGACTAGCATCAAGGCTACGGCAAACCTCTAGGAAATCCGGTCATCAGGTCCACACATGGCAGACACATGATCTAGAGAGGAAAGCAGTGAGAGCGACAGACGGGGTAGAGGGCCCCCTTAGGGTCTCCCCACCACCCTTGGCAGAGGCTGCTTCCCTGGTGACCAGGCAAAGCAAAGAAACTGCAACGTCCGCCAGCGCCTTCTCCAGCCAGTGGGCTTGTTCAGGCCAACCAGGGTTGAGGCCGCAGAGCTTGGCCTCCACAGCACATGAGAATCACCTGTGGAGTTTTAAAATCTTCTGTCTTGGGCCTCACCTGGAGCTCAAGCTCGGCCCAGGTGTCAGTATCTTAAAGTTCTGAGATGTTTTAAACGTGCCCCAAGGTCCAGAACATTGAATGAAAGCACGCGGGAAGCAGGGGAGCGGTCAGCTGGTCCCTGAGCTTTCTCTCCTCCTGCTTCTCCCAGCCCGAGGGCCAGGGGAGGGTGAGCTAGATCAGCAGCCCATGCAGGTGCTCATAGAGGCATCCAGGCAGGCTATGGACAAACGGGAATTTGGGGCGCACATTTTAATGCTAGAGATTCTCTGCACTAAAGTCCTTCTTCCTTCCCAACCAAAATCACCAGGAGGCATATGGGCTAGGGTGTGAGCTGTGTAACCCCTTCTCCTGGTGTCTCCGTAAGCTGCGGCACAAACTCAAACAAAAGATACTTTGGCCTATGAGAAGCAATTCGATAAAGGGAATGCGTCCCCCAATCTTTACTCAGTAATTCAGAGGTAACACAGCATATAAAGGAACAACAACAACCACGCAGATGGATATGGGCAAAAAAAAAAAAAAGGCGGTAACATAAGAATCCTCAAGAACTTTATAAAAAATAAAAAAGCCTTACACTATTATGAGAAAATAATAAGACAACTAGTTACAAAGATATGTAACATGTTCATATTGGGATAATTTGACATCGTTAATAGCACAACTTAAGATACTAGTTTTCCCCTAAATTAAACCCACAGTTTCAATTCAAAGATCAAAAGGATTGGAGGAACTTGACAAAGTTGTTGTCACTGTTTATGAGAGAACAAAATCCATACACCATGGCTTGTCTGAGGAAGAGGAAGGACCAAGGACGGAAGGCAGTGCTTCCCAACCCCAGCCTCCCGCCTGTTTATTTCCCCCCACGTGACCACAGCTGTGAATGGCACTTCAATAGCATAAATAAAGGTGAAAAACAAGGCCGCTTTTCATATTCTGGAATAGTTTTCTTCCTCACAGGAGAGTTTAAAAATTAACACAGGAGCCTGGATAAGCATCAAAACTCGTGAAGTTTTGAAGGATTCATCAGGTGAATCCCACTCCAAACACACAAAAGCAATGCCATTAAAACAATGAGGGCAGGGAGGGCTGTGCACAAGCAGAGGCTGTGTTCATGAGCTGGAGAGCTCCCCCCACCCATTGACCATCTCCCTGAATGTGCTGACCTACAGCAATACCCAAGTATCCAAGCAGGAACTGCTCCAAGCAATGTGTATCCCTTTCTGGGGCTGCAGTAATAATTGTCACAACTACGCAACAGTTTGGTCAAGATTTTTTAGGAAACCCATGAATGTATTACTTCCAGTTTCAGGTAGAAGTCTAAAATAGGTCTTACCAGACCGAGTCAAGGCATCAGCAGGGCCACATTCCTTCAGGGAGCTCAGGGACAAAGTATCACTTCGCTCCTTCCAGCTTCCAGAGGCCAACGGCTGCCTTCTTCAAAGACCTGGTCGCTCTGATCTGACCCTCCCCCTCTCTCTTCCACTTTAAAGGCTCCTGTGATTACAGTGAGCCCACCTGAATGAACCGGGATTCTCGCCCTGGCTGAAGGTCAGCTGACTGGCATCCGTAATGCTCACCTGCAACCTTAACTCCCTTTCACTGTGAAACAACGTATTCAGGTTCCAGGAGTTGGATGTGAGTATTTCAGGGCATCATTAATCTGTCCCCCACAAAATGTTTCAGTGCAAAACTTTAGTGGGCTGGAATTAGTTAAACCATGTCTCTGCTACTGTCACAAAGTTTAGAAAAGCAGTGAGCATATAATCAAGAAGTTCACAGTTTACTTGGCCATATCCGCCACTACTCAAATGCCCAAAAGGTTGTTAAAAGGAGGGTCTCTCTCCCCCTTAGTCTAAAACCATCCTACCCTTATAAACTAAGTGAAAAAGTGAAAATGAAAGTCACTCAGTCTTGTTCGACTCTTTGCTACCCCATGGACTATCCATGGAATTCTCCAGGCCGGAATACTAGAATGGGTAGCCTTTCCCTTCTCCAGGGGATCTTCCTGATCCAGGAATCAAACCGGGGTCTCCTGCATCACAGGCAGATTCTTTACCAACTGAGCTATCAGGGAAGCCCACAACTAAGAGGACGACTGAGGAATTTTTCAGAAGTCCCTGTTTCCATGGTATGGAAGTTATCTATATGAGAGTCTAAGTCAGTCTTCTGGTCTGACTTATTCCAAGAAGAGTTTCAATTTTAACATGTAACTGGCAAATTAACTTCTTGGACCATAAAGACAGCTTAGTGCCAAAGAACTGATGCTTTCAAATTGTGGTGTGGACTCTTGAGAATCCCTTGGACAGCAAGGAGATCAAACCAGTCAATCCTAAAGGAAATCAACCCCCGAATATTCACTAGAAGGACTGATGCTGAAGCTGAAGCTCCAATACTTTGGTTACCTGATGCGAAGAGCCGATTCATTGGAAAAGACCCTGATGCTGGGAACGATTGAAGGCAGGAGGAGAAGGGGATGACAGAGGATGAGATGGCTAGATGGCATCACTGACTCAATGGACGTGAGTCTAGGTGAACTCTGGGAGTTGGTGATGGACAGGGAGGCCTGGCGTGCTGCGATTCATGGGGTTGCAAAGAGTCAGACACGACTGAGCAACTGAACTGAACTGAACTGAACTGAGGTTCTGTAAGGTATCAGTTTAGCAGTACAGGGACAGTGACCCCAAGAACATGGCAAGATGAGAAACCTATAAGAGATGGGAGTAAAGAAGAATCCACTTAAAAACACTTTAATTTTTTTTTTCCACCAACAGGAGATGCAGTTTATTTACACCAGCAGCTATGGGGGCAGGGCAAATACACAATACAAAAAAAAAAAAAACGTTTTAAAGCTCCAAACCTATGCCAAGCTAATTGAATAATGAAAAATTGGTCTGGCGTACAGATGTTTTGTTTGGCTCGCACAGTGTGTCTTTTCCTTAATTGAACCTGATCGTCCTTAGACACTGTTCCGCTTACCAAGCGCTACTCTTCCATCTTCTTATACTCCAACACAGAACTCAGTTATATGACTACACCAGTGCCCTATGCATTCAAGTTCACACCTGTTAGTATGTAATTTCCAGAATGATCTATGTATTAAATAGTTGAGCATGTGCTGACTGCAGGGATGACAGAGAAAGAGGACAATCATAGGAAGGAAGAGGAAAGTAGCAAAAAAGCCGGGAATTCCAGCACTGTCATCTTTGAAATTCCAGCACATGTCATCTTAGGGCATTTCCCTGCCCCTAGCCCAGTGACAACAGCTGCAAACCGCACCATAGCTAGGTCCGGTGAGATGGGTATCTGGCATAGTCATAGCTGGCCATCTCTTCCAACAAACCTTTCTGTATTTGGAGAAATTCCCAAGAGGCAGAACTCAAATTCCCAGCCTTCCTTGCCGGTCAGACATTGGCTCATGGCCGAGGTTCCTCCAAAGAGCAGCATTTGGCAAAACTGTGATATGGAAAAGAGCAAAGTGAAAAAAACAGAATGTCTTTGCCAGCATGGAGGTAGCTGAGGTGTCAGGTTCCCAGTGGCAACAGAATTGAGTCCCTGGTAGAGACATGCCATTGATGAAGCAGGAAGCTCTGATACTCAGTGGATGAGGAAAACAGAAGTTTCCTCATCATACCAGGTCTGCAATGAAACTTTGGTGGTTCCAGCCACAGCAGAGATTTTCACATAAAATGAAGGACTCTGCACATTAAGAAAGGCTGTTGAACATTTTTCTCTGTTATTTCTGTCTGCTAGACAGAATAAGACTTAACAAGTTAAGACCTAATGTTTACTACCAACAGTAGAGCAATTCTCATTTATAGTCCTCATGAGAATTCTTTAATGGGGATACTATTAAATAATCCCCCATTTTATGGGAGAAAAAGCTCAGATGGATTAAGTGGTTGGCTTAAGGTCACAGGGGATCCAAACTTGAGTTTTCTGAGTTGAAGCTGGTGGCTTTTTCTTCTCTATCAGTGGTTTTCAGTGTGGGTTCTTTCTGGGACACTTTCAGGAAGTCTAGCCAAGCTAATACTATTATCATCACCAACATCATCATCGTCATCAACATTGTTATCATCATATCCAAAGGAAACGAGATCACTGTCCTGAAGAGATGTCTATAACCCCACGTTGTTTGCAGCATTATTTGCAATAGCCAAGATATGGAAACACCTAAGGGTCCACTGGTGAATGGATAAGAAAATGCAGTGTGTGTAGATATAGAGGGAATATTGCTCAGCCACTAAAAAGGATGAAATCCTGCCTTCTGTGACAACGTGGATGGACCTTGAAGGCATTATGCTAAATGAATGTCTGGTAGAGAAAGACAAATACTGTATGACCCCACTTACATGTAGAATCTAAAATCATTGAACTTTTACAAACAGATCAGAATGATGGTTACCAGGGGCTGAGGGTTGGGGGAAATGAGAGTACAAACTTCCAGTTATAAGATGAATAAGTTCTGGGGATCTAAGGTACAGCGTGGTGACTGTAGCTAACAATACCATATTGTATATTTGAAAGTTACTAAGAGCACAGCGCTTTCGTGTTCTCACTGTACCAACAACAAAATGGTAATTTTATGAGATAAAGGATGTGTTAAACAACCTTATTGTGGTAAACATTTTGCAAACTGCATGTGTATCAAATCATCACATTATATACCTTAAACTTACACAGTGGTATATGTCATATATCTTGATAAAGTTGGGGAAAATAAGGTGTCGTTTTCTCTTTTCCCTTTCATTGTTTTATGAGAGTGCAGTGGAATTTTCCAGAAGATGCATGGCATGTGATGTAACAGGCTGAAGCAGAAGCATGTGTGAGAATCCAGCTGTCTTCCATTAAGTCAGACATAAAAGAAATTTCCAAAACTGCAAAACAGAGCCATTCTTCTCACTGTTTTATTCTGGGAAACATAATTATTTTTCATAAAAATGTTATTTATGTTAATATGTAATGGGTTATTAGTTTTGTTTTAAAATGGATTGGTAAATTATTATTCTCAGTGTTCTCAGCTTTCTTTTCTAACACAAGAAGTATTTATAGATATAACCCACAGAAACAAAAACTCTTTGGAGTCCCTAATAATTTTTCAATGTGTGAAAGAGTCTTGAGACCAAAATATTTGCGAATTGCCATCCTGCATTGTCGTTGTTAAATCACATAGTGGGTTCTGACTCTTTTGTGACCCCGTGGACTACAGCCCACCAGGCTCCTCTGTCCATGGGATTTTCCAGGCAAGAATATTGGAGGGGCTTGCCATTTCCTTCTCCAGGGAATCTTCCCAACCCAGGGATCAAACCTGCATCTCCTGTGTTGGCAGGTGGATTCTTTCCCACTGATCCACCTGGGAAGCCTGCCATCCTGCATTATACCTGCCTTAAAAAAAAATCAAGATTTACTTTAACTGCATTTTAACAATTTGATGCCAGGGCTAAACCTAGATTTTCTGCCTACACCTCTGTATGCTCTTCCTCCCTAGTCTTGATTTGGATTGATGAGTTCGTGAATGACAGCCAGAAGTCTTGAATTGCAGTGATTATAGACTTAAGCACCTTCTTCCTGTCAGTTCCGAAAGTACCTAGTTCTCTGTATATTCAATTAATATTTGATCACTGGATGAATGACTAAAATAGGTTGCTATCACAGAGAGAGGAAATGCTTCTTGTCGCTGACAGGCATGTGCCCTTTGTCCTGAGTTCACAGTTGCATGCCAAACACAACTGAACTCAGCCCTGGCCAGTGCACCCTGGCAGGTGTACTACAGCCATGTATGTTCAGCAATAGTATACCTGCCCCTCTACCTTTGGACTTGACCCCTGTCCAGAGTCTGTTGACCCACAAAACCCAGCTTAACCACACAGTGTCCTACACAACTCTTTCCCAGAGACACTAACCCACAATGACCATCACGTTCTGACATCGCGTAGGAGGGTTTATCCACATCACCGGCTTCTCCTCTTGGTCTCATTCTATCCTACACTGCTCTCTTCTTCTTTATTTATTTAATTTTATTTTTTAAACTTTTTTATTTTAATTGGATTATAGCCGAATAACCTCAAGTATTCTTGCCTGGAAAATTCCATGGACAGAGGAGCCTGGAAGGCTACGGTTCATGGAGTTGTAGAGTCAGACACGACTGAGTGCATCAGATCAGATCAGATCAGATCAGTCGCTCAGTTGTGTCCGACTCTTTGTGACCCCATGAATCACAGCACGCCAGGCCTCCCTGTCCATCACCAACTCCCGGAGTTCACTCAGACTCACGTCCATCAAGTCAGTGGTGCCATCCAGCCATCTCATCCTCTGTTGTCCCCTTCTCCTCTTGCCCCCAATCCCTCCCAGCATCAGAGTCTTTTCCAATGAGTCAACTCTTCGCATAAGGTGGCCAAAGTACTGGAGTTTCAGCTTTAGCATCATTCCTTCCAAAGAAATCCCAGGGCTGATCTCCTTCAGAATGGACTGGTTGGATCTCCTTGCAGTCCAAAGGACTCTCAAGAGTCTTCTCCAACACCACAGTTCAAAAGCATCAATTCTTTGGTGCTCAGCCTTCTTCACAGTCCAACTCTCACATCCATACATGACCACAGGAAAAACCATAGCCTTGACTAGACGGACCTTTGTTGGCAAAGTAATGTCTCTGCTTTTGAATATGCTATCTAGGTTGGTCATAACTTTCCTTCCAAGGAGTAAGCGTCTTTTAATTTCATGGCTGCAGTCACCATCTGCAGTGATTTTGGAGCCCAGAAAAATTAAGTCTGACACTGTTTCCACTGTTTCCCCATCTATTTCCCATGAAGTGATGGGACCGGATGCCATGATCTTCATTTTCTGAGCTTTAAGCCAACTTTTTCACTCTCCACTTTCACTTTCATCAAGAGGCTTTTGAGTTCCTCTTCACTTTCTGCCATAAGGGTGGTGTCATGTGCATATCTGAGGTTATTGATATTTCTCCCGGCAATCTTGATTCCAGCTTGTGTTTCTTCCAGCCCAGCGTTTCTCATGATGTACTCTGCAGATAAGTTAAATAAGCAGGGTGACAATATACAGCCTTGACGTACTCCTTTTCCTATTTGGAACCAGTCTGTTGTTCCATGTCCAGTTCTAACTGTTGCTTCCTGACCTGCATACAAATTTCTCAAGAGGCAGATCAGGTGGTCTGGTATTCCCATCTCTTTCAGAATTTTCCACAGTTTATTGTGATCCACACAGTCAAAGGCTTTGGCATAGTCAATAAAGCAGAAATCGATGTTTTTCTGGAACTCTCTTGCTTTTTCCATGATCCAGAAGATGTTGGCAATTTGACCTCTGGTTCCTCTGCCTTTTCTAAAACCAGCTTGAACATCAGGAAGTTCACAGTTCACATATTGCTGAAGCCTGGCTTGGAGAATTTTGAGCATTACTTGAGTGCATACACATAGCCAAATAACAATATTGTGATAGTTTCAAGTGGATAGCAAAGGGACTCAGTCATACAGATACATGTATCCATTCTCACCCAAACACCCCTCCCATCCAGGCTGCCATATAACACTGAGTAGAGTTCAGTGTGCTATACTGTAGGACTTTGTGAGTTAATCCATTTTAAATATTGCACTGCTATCTTTCTAAAGGCTTCCCTGATAGTTCAGTTGGCAAAGAATCTGCCTGCAATGCAGGAGACCCCAGTTTGATTCCTGGGTCAGGAAGATCCGCTGGAGAAAGGATAGGCTACCCACCCCAGTATTCTTGGGCTTCCCCTGTGGCTCAGTTGGTAAAGAATCTGCCTGCAATGCAGGAGACCTGGGTTTGATCCCTGGGTTGTAAAGACCCCCTGGAGAAGGGAAAGGTTTCTCCCATCCAGGCTGCCACATAACATTGAGTAGATTTCCCTGTGCTATACAGTAGGATTTTGTGGGTTATCCATTTTAAATATTGCACTGCTGTCTTTCTAAATCACCTGTGTCTATTTCATTTTCCCTGCAAGATCTTAGGCTTCACAAAGGTTCTCAAAGGTCTTCTGTGGTATACTCAGAGTCAAGCATAGCGTCAAGGACATTATAATAACTGCTATCTTAAAAGTTTACAAGATAATTCAGACACATTACCTTGTTTTCTCACCAAGGCCCTATAGGTAAGTTAGGGAAGGCCTCTTTTTATTATCTCCACCTTACAGAGAAAGGCGTCACAATTAAGCCGTCTTCGGTCACCCAGCTAGTGACTGACAGAGTCAGGATGCAAACCCGTGTCTTGTGATGCCTTATTCTGTGTTTTCCTCACTGTCTTGTGCTACTTTCCTAATATGTAACCTGTGTCATTTACCTGAAGGAGAACTTTGAGAAAAACAACAACCTTAGATCTAGGTTATGAATCAGAACAGACAGGAATAAACCCAGGTCTCCTGATTCTCCCTCAGACACTGCGTTTCTCAGCATCTTTTCCCTGTGATTATAGCTGTTGAGATGGTCAGCTCATGTGCTGGTTAATCCTCTATGTAGTTTTCTCAGAAGGTATACAAGTTAAGGATCCCGGAATTATCTGATTTCCCTCTCTCTGCCCTAGGTGGCTAACTGGTAAGCTCATGTATTGTGTTTTTCTGGCAACAATGAAGGATAACATTATTAAATAATCCAGTAAATTCAAGTTATGTCTATAAGAATTATTATTATAATTTACCTTTGTAATTCCTCATCTTTTCTCCTCTTTCCATCCATTCATTCAGTCAGTCCCACAAGCATTTGCCCAGACCCACGTATGAGCAGCACTGCGTTAGCTACTGGAGGAACCTGCAATAAGTAAAACAATCGATGTCACATAATCAATTATCATAATGAGATTATCATCTCATGGTTGAAATGGCAATTCTAGAGAAAAATTCTAAGGCATTAGAAGGGTGGGTGAGCTCAATATAAATGATTTATGGAGGTGATGAAGGTCTATAGCAATGCTGGAGATGCAGAGACCTGGGTCCGATCCCTGGGATGGGAAGATCGCCTGGAGGAGGGCACGGCAACCCACTCCAGTGTTCTTGCCTAGAGAATCCCATGGACAGAGGAGCCTGGTGGGCTACAGTCCATGGGATAGCAGAGTCAGACACAGCTGAAGCAACTGAGTACACACGCTCACATAAAGGTCTGTAAAGGAAAAAGGCTCTTATTTTGGACAAAAACAATTAGGGAAAGGCTTCATACCAGGGGTGTCTTAAAAGAATGATGTCATGAGATACGTCTTAAAAGAAATGTAGACTATGGTCTGGGAACATGATCTCCATCTATAGCCCCCAGATCACCCCCAAATCATCATACAGTCAAAGTAAAAACAAATGTAGCCACAAGACAAGTTGCCTTGCTCCACACACCCAGCCAGCTGCCACCCAGGTCCTTGCTACAGAGAAATTCTGGAGCCCCCCAGGAGCTGGCAGAGCATTTCAGGGGAGAGAGTGGCACTGGAACTGATCTGGGGCAAAATGGAGAAGTGAGACTGTACCTTCCAGATTCTGCGTACAGAGCATCTTCCTTCCCCAGAGGTGCTCAAGGCTTTTACGAACAAACCAACGTGCTTTAGATACAGCATTCCTCTCTGCCCTGCATCCCCAGATATTCTCAGTATTTCTCTCCTACAGTGTGCTTCTTTCCAAGGCCTGTGCCCTCAGGAGTCTCTCCTGCTATGCACTTCTGTGTTTCCACAAGTTGAGCTTGGATTAATAGGTAACCCTCCGAGGTACTGCAGGTACACAGAATGGGACCCCTTGCTCCAGCAGCGGGACACCGCCATGCCCCAAGTACGCCACTGGAAGACACAGGTGGAGCAGGCAGATCTACTAGCTGAAGAGTCAGTTCAGTTCAGTTCAGTTCAGTCGTGTCCAACTCTTTGTGACCCCAAGAATAGCAGCACGCCAGGCCTCCCTGTCCATCACCAACTCCCGGAGTTCCCAAACTCATGTGCATCGAGTCAGTGATGCCATCCAACCATCTCATCCTCTGTCGTCCCCTTCTCCTCCCTCCCCCAATCCCTCCCAGCATCAGAGTCTTTTCCAATGAGTCAACTCTTCGCATGAGGTGGCCAAAGTACTGGAGTTTCAGCCTCAGCATCAGTCCTTCCAATGAACACCCAGGACTGATCTCCTTTAGGATGGACTTGGATCTCCTTGCAGCCCAAGGGATTCTCAAGAGTCTTCTCCAGCACCACAGTTCAAAAGCATCAATTCTTTGGTGCTCAGCCTTCTTCACAGTCCAACTCTCACATCCATACATGACCACAGGAAAAACCATAGCCTTGACTAGACGGACCTTTGTTGGCAAAGTAATGTCTCTGCTTTTGAATATGCTATCTAGGTTGGTCATAACTTTCCTTCGAAGGAGTAAGCATCTTTTAATTTCATGGCTGCAGTCACCATCTGCAGTGATTTTGGAGCCCAGAAAAATTAAGTCTGACACTGTTTCCACTGTTTCCCCATCTATTTCCCATGAAGTGATGGGACCGGATGCCATGATCTCGTTTTCTGAATGTTGAGCTTCAAGCCAACTTTTTCACTCTCCTCTTTCACTTTCATCAAGAGGCCCTTCAGTTCCTCTTCACTTTCTGCCATAAGGGTGGTGTCATGTGCATATCTGAGGTTATTGATATTTCTCCCGGCAATCTTGATTCCAGCTTGTGTTTCTTCAAGTCCAGTGTTTCTCATGATGTACTCTGCAGATAAGTTAAATAAGCAGGGTGACAATATACAGCCTTGACGTACTCCTTTTCCTATTTGGAACCAGTCTGTTGTTCCATGTCCAGTTCTAACTGTTGCTTCCTGACCTGCATACAGGTTTCTCAAGAGGCAGGTCAGGTGGTCTGGGATTCCCATCTCTTTCAGAATTTTCCACAGTTTATTGTGATCCACACAGTCAAAGGCTTTGGCATAGTCAATAAAGCAGAAATAGATGTTTTTCTGGAACTCTCTTGCTTTTTCAAGCCACATGTAATATCCTTTACAGTTCAAGATATGACATAAAGAAGACAGAGAACACCACATGGCTGTGTCAGAATCGAGAAAGGTGAATAATGACATTAAGACCAGATCACAGAGACCTTACCGAGTGGCCTCGAGCACTAGGGACACTGTTCCTGCCACGCCTTCTAAGCCCAGAGGCCCGGAAGTGAGTTGTCACATGTGAAATTCATTCTTCAGGCTTTCAGAAGGAATCACTCCAAAACTCGATCCCTTTTTAAACACATGGAAGAAAAGATATAGTTCTTCGAAGATGTATGTTGGGCAGAGATGAAATTTTGTAAATAAACCTTTGCTCTTGAGCACATGGCTAAATATACGGTCTAGAAAAGGACACTTTTCCATTGATGGATAGTGTGATGTCCACTTATTATCAATACAGATGACGAGTTGAATGAAAGAATTTGAAAAGTTTCTCTGTTGTATTCCAACAAGAAAATGAGACTCTGATCATTTTTTTCAAATTCCATCATATCATTCAGATTCTATCTGGGCTTCATGACATATGGTCAGGTGAAGAAGGTGGTGGAAAGACACCAATCTGCCTGGGATGAGGCACGTGGATGGACTTCCAGGTGAACTGTCCACAGCTGAAAACACACCTTCAGCAAGTCAGAATGTACTCTCTTGACCTTTCAGTGCAAGATGGTCACACTAAAATCACAATTTCATTGGGGCTGAGGGTGGGGGGTAAATCAAGAGTTTGGGATTAACATATATACACTATTATATAGAACAGATAATCAATAAGGACCCACTGTATAGCACAGGGACCTCTACTCAGTATTCTGTAATAACCTACACAAGAAAAGAATCTGAAAATGAATGGATATATGTATATGTATAACTAAAGCACTTTAGCTGTATACTTAGTAACTATCTTGTGGCTGTTTAGTTGCCCAGTTGTGTCTGACTCTTTGCAACCAGATGAACTGTAGCCCGCCAGGCTCTTCTGTCCACGGGATTTCTTCCCAGGTAAGAATACTGGAGTGGTTTGCCATTTCCAGCTCCAGGGGATCTTCCCAACCCAGGGATCGAACCCGTATCTCTTGCATTGGCAGGCAGATACTTTACCACTGAACCGCCTGGGAAGCCCTAAATCATCTGTACACCAACATAAAATAAAAATTAAATTTAAAAAAGCACAACTTCTGGGCTATAAACACAATGGAAAAGGAATGAGGGTCAGAAGAGCAAGAGGTCACCTTTCTAGGAAGCAAGGACAGGGAACCAAGACCACCAGCTTGGGCGGTGAGTGCACAACTGCATGTCCCGCGGGCAGACTTGGATCATTCCTTCCAAGAATCGTATATGGACTGGGGCAGAATACAAGCTTGAAAGGCTTTTTGGACATTTAGTCATAGTAGTTAAAGAATTGCGACAAAGACTTGGAGCTTAACATAATAACCTCACTCAACACTTTTTTCCCCCAATTAACTACTACTCTCCATCAATTCTTCACGTTGCCTTGCTGTTTGCTGCAGGAAGTTGGCCTGAGTCGGTTGGAAAATTAATAGATTTATTTAATGAAGGCAAAGGGCAGAATTGTTAAATTTTACTTGATTTGGTTTTATTTCACAATCAACACTTTTTACTGCACTTTTAATCCTATACATCTTGGGTTCTTGACACCGGTTGTAGATTAAGATCAGCTAGGTGTTCTTTTGTTTTAATAATAATGTCCTAGCAGGACCTGAGCATTAGTATTGTTCAAAGTACTAACGTCAGAACTTCTGGGAATGGAGCCCAGGTGATGAAATTTTCAAAAGCTCCCCAGGTAATATTAATATGCACACAAGGTTGAGAATAACTGCAATACAAAAAAGAAACTAGGTATTGATTATAAGGATTTCAGTTTTTAAATATCTGTCTGGCTTCAAAGATAATGTCTCACTAGAGAAAGTTTCGACTTTGAGAGTAAAGAATGAAAAAGAAAGCATCAAGGTACGGAGGATCATTGGGGATTGTGTGTGTGTATTCTATAGGTAGGGCACTGATATAATTTAGGGGTTATTAACAGCCTTGGGAGCAGGAACTTTTCTGATAATCTAATTAAGGCTCTATCTTCTCTAAAACAATGTACATATACATAAATTTTGGAAATGTTAGGGCTATCACCGTGTTCCTACAACCAATGTTAAGGACCTCTGATACAGTCATAGACTGTTACAACTACCATAAAAGGAATAAATAAGCAAGTAAAAAAAACAGCTATAAGAACTGAGAAGCCTAAGACTGGGTCTTGATTTTGCCCCCAAATTGCTGTGTGATTCTAAACAAATTACCTAAGCTTGCTAAACCTCAGTTTTTCTATAAAGTGAAATGTTTATCTGCCTATAGGGCAGTGTGGATAACATTTTTACAATTTTGTAAAAATAAAATCAATTCAGAGTAAATGCATAACTGTAAAACTACTTTGAAAAGCTACAGTTTATTAATAGAGATATGCAGGGGGCTTCCCTGGTGTCTCAGTGGTAAGGAATCCGCCTGCCAACACAGGAGACATGGGTTCGATCCCTGACCTGTGAGGATCCCACATGCTGTGGAGCAACTAAGCCCGCATGCCCCAACTACTGAACCTGGGCTCTAGAGCCCGGAAGCCACAATTACTGAGTCCACGTGCTGCAACTACTGAAGCCAGGGAGCCCCAGCGCCTGCGCTCCACCGACGGCAAGAGAAGCCACCGCAATGTACTCGTGTACTGCAGCTAGAGAGTAGCCCCTGCATGCAACTAGAGAAAAGCCCAAGCAGCAGTTAAGACCAAGCACAGCCAAAAATAAATAAATAAATAAGATCATTTAGGGAATAAAAAGAGATATTCAGAATTTATCTAAGAAGAAACATACAATTTCCTGGGTAACTGACATGCATATCTGGCTTTCCCTGTTATGTACACCTGCCTCGTTAGCAGACCATCGATTTATAAGGAATTCAGCAACTCTTGAGCAGACTCAGAGCTATATTAGAAGCTCTGTACTAGAAGGATGGTCAGTCCCAGCGCCGATTGGCCTATATATGCAACCTATCTCTCCCTACGCTACGATGGGTAGCCTGCTGTTACCATGTGTGGTGTTTTCTGTCAAACTGCTAGTAAATCCATTCATATTACTTAAAAAAAAAAAAAAACTCATGTATTAAAATGCAAAGGAAGACTAGTAGTTTCAGGAGAAAGAAACCTATGAAGCAAAATTTGGTCTTTGAGGCCCTGGGGATTCCCAGTGGCTCCCTATCAGAGAATCTCTGCTTCTTATTTCACAAGGAAACACTGTCTCAGAAATACCTTCAGACCCAAGGTATTAAAGTGTAAAAATCTAGGACTGAGAATAAAGTTTGCTTTTCACAGTCAGTGCTGCAGAGTTAAGGCCATTCACCCTGACTGTGGTAAGATGTTAACCAGAGGGGCAAACTTTGTATGCAAATTCTAAACAGGGTTACCCTAAAAGAAAGATCACCAGCCGAAACCTTCATGTTCCTGGGTGTCTAAGGTTCCTATTCACTTCATTGTCTTAGTCTTAATAAAAGGAAATAAGCAATGCGCAAGGAGGATCTGATACTGATACTGAATTTCGTTGGCTGTTTTCCACTCCTCAGAAAAATATATTAAAATGCAGAGTAGCTCGAACTACTGTCTGTCTGTTCATAAAGGAAAACGCTTTATGTGCAGAAATTTCAAGTGAGAGGAGATCTCAGGTCTTCAAAAGCAGCTATTATCAAACAAAGCAACCAGAAAATTAAAGCACTGTAGACGGTTCCGACCACAGTCTCGGCTGTCTGCCAGCGTCTCCATCTCTCTTGGTAGGAGCGTTTTTGAATTGCTTATTGTGTCCACAAAGTCTCTCTGAGTGTTCTGCTTCTTTGACGTAAAATTCCTCCCCCTCCTTTACAGACTATTACTTTAACTGTATAGTTAGTCTCTCCCTAAACCCCTGTTTACCATCTGCTCTGAGCGAGGCACTGAGAAGAACGGTATCTGAGAGCATTCAAGGTGTTTCTGTTACACGTAAAGAGGAATGGCCATTAAGGACCTAAGCACTTCATTCTGTCCCTCCCAGCCAAGGTCCCCCGAGTCGAGGACCCACCTGTGCCTCTCGCCCCACCCACTTTACAGTAGCTCTTCACCCCAGACCTAATGGAGGAATCTCAGCTTCTATGGTCATTCCTCTCCCTCCCTGACCACAGAAGTTGGGCCATTCTGGAAGGGTGTATGTATGAAAGAGAGAGAGAGAGAAAATGTCTTCTCCCCAAACAAGGACACACATTTGAATTCCAAATGATTGAAAATGATTGAAGAATTTGGTCTCTTAAGCAATCCTATATTCTGGTTAATTGAGAACTGCCACTTATATAAATTACCAGGTCACATACAAATAGGGCAAGAGGCTCTCAAGGTGGTGACTTCCTCTGTATTAATCAGGAAAATGCACAGCTAAGAGTTGAATAACAAAATAAAACACTTTTTTTGGATGGTTGGTATTTTATTTATGTGTATCATGACAAATCGTAATGGCTGTAATTCATCACATTAGAGAAGCAATCAACAGTTCTAGCTGGACAGAATTAAAATTGATTGAGACCCTTCGTCACCCTGGCAGAAGATAATAATTACATCATTATTTATTAACTATAGAGCCAATAGCCAACAGTCTTTTTAATTTCTTTTGATTTAAGATCTAATATACATTAAAGTGGGCTTCCCTGGTACCTCAGTTGGTAAAGAATCACCTGCTATGCAGAAGACCCTGGTTCAATTCCTGGGTCGGGAAGATCTGCTGGAAAAGGGATAGGTTACCCTCTCCAGTAGTCTTGGGCTTCCCTGGTGGCTCAGCTGGTAAAGAATCCACCTGCAATGATGGAGACCTGGGTTCAACCCCTGAATCGGGGAGATCCCCTGGAGAAGGGAAAGGCTACCGACTCCAGTATTCTAGCCTGGAGAATTCCATGGACTAGATAGTCCAACAGGTCACAAAGAGTCAGACACTACTGAGCAGCTTTCACTTTTTCATACATTAAAGTCCAGAATATACAAGCAAAGCAAAATATGACAAAATTAGGGGAAAATCAAGTGAATGTATTTAATCTGAATAATCCTGGGAAAAGGCTGCTCTTGTGTTTATGTCCCATTGGCAGAACAGCTAGTCTGCACTGAACACTGTCCTGGGTCCTCTGCATCTTTGGTTCGTTTTCTCCTCACCACATCCATAGAAGCATAATGGTTGCATCCATTCTAAGTAGTGAACAACTACACTAACAAGGATTGTGTAGATTAATATAGAAAACACCTTATATAGATAGTGCAAACACCTAGAAAAACAAAACACTTTTCCTAGAAACCGCATCTCAACTTGCAAGGGAGCAACAGAGACACAGACACAGAGAACAGACTTGTGGGCACAGTGAGGGGAAGAGGGTGGCACGAACTGAGAGAGTAGCGTGAAAACACACGCATTACCACGCGTAAAATAGGCTGCCAGTGGGGATTTGCTGTATGACACAGAGAGCTCAACCCAGTGCCCTGTGACGATCTAGAGGGGTAGGATGGGGTGGGAGGTAGGACGGAGGTTCAGGAGGGAGGGGACATATGTATACCTATGGCTGATTCACGTTGATGTATGGCAGAGACCAGCACATTATTGTAAAGCAATTATCCTCCAATTAAAAACAAGTATTTTTTTTCTAAAAAAAGAGTCTTTTGAAGGATAAGCAAAACTGTTACGTATCCAAAACGTCAGAGGATGTTCCTGTTGGAACCACATTTCTTCCATCTCTTCTTGGCCCACAGCATGTTCCCAGAAACAGGCCAGGGACAGAGAGGAATGAAGGAAATGAAGAGTCATTGTGCACACCGAGTGTCCTTAAGAAGAGTTCTGATGTCATTTATCTCCACCTTCCAAGAATCCTGGGATGGCCTCGCACAGACAAGTGACAGATACTGTCGGTTCAGTCTGTGACCATAATGGCCAATGTCACTGAGGAAGATCTGCGTCCAGCATTACAGTAACTCAAGCTGATGTACCCTCCTTGCAAGGATGGCCAGTGTGAGGTGATGTGAGGTTAGGACAGTCCAATCCCTGGTTGGATGGAGATGAACTCAACGGAAGTTTTCCGTGGATAGCAAGAGTCAAGCAAGCAGTAGCTCCTGGCATGGGAATGAAACTGTTGTTGGCTGGTTTGTGACCACTTATTAGACTCTAAATGGTGTCAGAAGCAAGGACCAGGGCACCCCCTGTTATACAGTTCTGAAGGAGCTGAAAACATGGGCAGGAGATAGAAACTTTTTGCTGACTTTCTCTGGGGTGCTGCTGTGGTTTCTACCCTTCATGAAGGAAGCAACCTTAAACTAAGCTATAAAGAGCATTTGAGGACTTCCCTGCTGGCGCAGTGGATGGGAATCTGCCTGCCAAAGCCAGCGACACGGGTTCCATCCCTGGTCCGGGAAGATTCCACATATGCAGAGCAATTAAGCCCATGTACCACAGCTACCGAGCTGGCGCTCTATGAGCCACAACTACCGAATCTGTGTGCCGCAACTACTGACCCCCACTCACCTAGAGCCTTGCTCCACAATGAGGGAAGCCCTGAAATGAGGAGCCCGTTCGCCGCGACAAAGAGTAGCCCCCACTCGCTGCAACTAGAGAGAGCCCACACAAAGCGATGAAGACCCGGCACAGCCAAAAATAAAACAACTAAAAAAAAAAAAAGAATATTTAATTATTTCTGCATCATCCTGATCATCCTGATTCTTCCTTTATGACAAACACATGATTTCCTGGCCTGACCATTCCCAGACCAGAAAAGGAAGACATTCCCACTTCCCCAAAACTGCACAGTGATGGTGGTGGCCATCTGGCCTAACACCATGGAAGAGAAACTAGCATGATTAGAGGCCAACTATTGCCTTTATTCCCTCTGCTCCTTCCTCTGCCTGAGCCTAACAACTCTAAAATTTCCCCAAATTTGAGTGAAAAGGCAACTTGACCATGGACTCAAATTCCCATATATTTGGCTCATTCTGTCCCCAAATCTTATATGTGTCAATAAGAAAAGCCCGTGGCTGCTAATTTGTTTGTAATCCACCCTTCTGAATGCTTTACTTACAAAATTATTTTTAAAAATGTATAATACCTTTTATGGGACATTAGGAATGTGGATACCAACTCTGTATTTAATAATATTAGAGAAATATTAAATTTCTATGTAGGAATGGGAATGGTATCATGATAATATCAGGATTTTTAAGAGTGCATGGCTTTTATAAACACACTAAAGTATTTACAGATTGAATGATATGATGTCTTAGATTTGTTTCAAAATAACATGGGAGGGTTGCAGCAGGTGGGGATATGGGTGAAACAAGATTGGCCTCCAGCTGATCATTGTTGAAGCTGGGTGGTAGGCTCATTGCGCTGGATTTTGTGTTGTGGTGTTTGTATATGTCAGAAGTTTTCCATAATAAAAATATTTAAAAAAAAAAGAATCAAAACAGGTTAAAGTTACTTTAAATTCACATTAGAAAATCATATTTTTCAAAAATGATTAAAAATAGATGTAGTTATATGATTTAACATTAAATGAGATTTAAAGCTATACATAAAATATTGCCTGCATATATATATATATATATATATATATATATATATATTTACATATGCATGTAAGTGGAAAACTAAAACTACGGAAAAAGCAAATTATGGGTGCCCCTGACTGGCAAGAATACATATTATTTGTAACTTGTTACTTTTTTTTTCATTTTCCTAATTTTCTAGAAAGAAATACATTAAGTTTTCAATTTTATGAAGTTATTTGTATAAATCATGCTCGTGATGCAGAAGGTGAAAAACAGAGTTATAGAACTGTACATGAAATAGAATCTGAATTTGTTTTTAAATGTGTGTGCATGGTGTGTGTATATGTATCTAAAACATCATCAAATTGTTAATGATGATAATCTCTGAGTGATGGCATCATCGGTCTTTTTTTTTTTTTTCTTGGTCTGTTTCTTTTTCAGTTAATATCTTTGTCTCAGTCTGTTTCTTCTTCAATCAATAAGTATAATGTTATAATCAGAAAAACATAGCATAAGAAAAGTAATTTATTGCTATTTCTTTATAAGTAAAGGATTGTCTATGTAGGACAATATAAATATAAGGAACTATGTAATGTATACTTAATGAAACAGATAAGTAAGTCCAAGGGAATTTTAATTCTCTTTGAAAGTATATGTTAAGCCTTTATTTTTTTAATTTTATTTTATTTTTAAACTTTACAATATTGTATTGGTTTTGCCAAATATGGAAATGAATCAGCCACAGGTATACATGTGTTCCCCATCCTGAACCCTCCTCCCTCCTCCCTCCCCATACCATCCCTCTGGGTCATCCCAGTGCACCAGCCCCAAGCATCCAGTATCGTGCATTGAACCTGGACTGGCAACTCATTCCATATATGATATTATACGTATTTCAATGCCATTCTCCCAAATCATCCCACCCTCTCCCTCTCCCACAGAGTCCAAAAGACTGTTCTATACATCAGTGTCTCTTTTGCTGTCTCGTATACAGGGTTATTGTTACCATCTTTCTAAATTCCATATATATGCGTTAGTATACTGTATTGGTGTTTTTCTTTCTGGCTTACTTCACTCTGTATAATAGGCTCCAGTTTCAT
Source organism: Bos javanicus (assembly GCF_032452875.1). NCBI lineage: Eukaryota > Metazoa > Chordata > Mammalia > Artiodactyla > Bovidae > Bos > Bos javanicus. Next base: position 16,904,129 of record NC_083879.1, on the reverse strand, counting down.
CTACCTCATTAGAACTGATTCAAATGTATTCTTTTTAATGGCTGAATAATACTCCATTGTGTATATATACCACAGCTTTCTTATCCATTCATCTGTTGATGGACATCTAGGTTGCTTCCATGTCCTGGCTATTATAAACAGTGCTGCGATGAACATTGTTAAGCTTTTAAACAACACTGATATAAAGTTGTTCTAACAGCCACCATTATGCAGTAATGCTCTTGCCTTCATATACTCACTTCCTTAATAATCGTGGCTCATTTTCCGTCCATCTCCAGGTATATCCATGCCAATACCAGTCTTTGGGCTCCAGGACGATTCCAAAGTCTTTAAGGAAGGGAGTTGCTTACTCGCGGATGAGAACTTTGTCCTGATTGGCTCTTTCGTGGCCTTTTTCATTCCCTTAACCATCATGGTGATCACCTACTTTCTCACCATCAAGTCGCTCCAGAAAGAAGCCACTTTGTGTGTGAGTGATCCTGGAACACGGACCAAATTAGCTTCTTTCAGCTTCCTGCCTCAGAGCTCCCTGTCTTCGGAAAAGCTCTTCCAGCGGTCCATCCACAGGGAGCCAGGCTCCTACGGCAGGAGGACTATGCAGTCCATCAGCAACGAGCAGAAGGCTTGCAAGGTGCTGGGCATCGTCTTCTTCCTGTTTGTGGTGATGTGGTGCCCCTTCTTCATCACCAACATAATGGCTGTCATCTGCAAAGAGTCCTGCAACAGGGATGTCATCGAAGCCCTGCTCAACGTGTTCGTTTGGATCGGTTACCTCTCCTCAGCAGTCAACCCGCTGGTGTATACACTGTTCAATAAGACCTATAGGTCTGCCTTTTCCAGGTATATTCAGTGTCAGTACAAGGAAAATAAAAAACCATTGCAGTTAATTTTAGTGAACACTATCCCGGCCTTGGCTTATAAGTCCAGTCAACTCCAAATGGGACCTAAAAAGAATTCGAAGAAAGATGACAAGACGACAGATAATGACTGCACTATGGTTGCTCTAGGAAAAGAGCACCCTGAAGATGCTCCTGCAGACAGTAGCAACACAGTGAACGAAAAGGTTAGCTGTGTCTGATGGGCTGGTTGCCATAGCAACCGTGGAGGGCAACACGGAGTCCGTTTTCCCTCTCTGGGAGGGGAAAAACATTGGGAGACTGGAGAAAATTAGGCCAGTCTAGTGGAACCAACAATAATATCTATATGCCTCATTTTATTCTGTCAATGAAAAGCAGGGTTCAATGCCACAAAACGTGCACTTCAAAAATATTCTGACAGCATTTCAGCTGTGAGCTTTACCGATATCATTTTTAACATTGTAAATGATGTGTCTTTAAAGTAATTAGCTTTTATTGTATAATTACAATGAGGCCATAAATAAATCTAAATTATCTTCTATTTTCAAGTGGAAACCTCGCTGCTATTTTGTCAATTGATGGCATGAGTTGGGTACCTTTTGCTGTAAATAAAAATAGCTCTAAATAGTGAAATATAGGTTACATATAATGGCCTCTTACATAAAGAAAAATTCTCTGTGAAACTTGCCATGATACATATTTTGAATGACAACAACAAAAAGACCCTAAGGACAGTGTTAGGAAATCTGTATTGCTATGATACTTAAAAGAAACACTTGACAACTTTTTCATTCCTGCTTTTTCATAGATGCCATTTTGAAATATTCACAGAGCTGCTGGCATTTGCTGCACTTCAAGTTAATTCTTCTCCAAAGTGAACAAGATTTGAAATGTTATTTAGTAACTATTGCTGCTTTCTCTTCTACTACTCCTGCTTTATTCTGAATTTCCAATGTGATCTTGTTTAGTGTTTGCTCTACTAGGTAAACCTATCAAAAGGATAATCAAACATTACCAGATACATTTCTAGAAATTGCTTCTCCTAAACAGCACCGCAGAAGTCTTTGGTATCTTGCCCGTTAATGACTGCATTGTGCATGCGCTCCTCTGAGCAGTAAAGCAGTATTGATGTAACTATCAGGATTGAGGAACAAACTCAGGTTTTTTGGCTACTGACTGCAGTAGAGTCTTAGGTTTGTTTGTTCAGTTGCCCAGTCTTGTCCAACTCTTTGTGACTCCATGGACTGGCATGCTGCAGTCCATGGGATCTTGGGACAACTCTGTAAAACTCAGTGATCCTCCTGTTGGCATCCATTAGGTAAATCAATGCTTTCAGATCAGTGTATGTGATTTACTTAAACCGCTCCGTTTTGGATTCACAATCGGTGATTGAGTGTACACTACGTGTGAAGAAACGCCCTAGGTATAAAGTTATAAAAATAATTAAAACAAGATCTTTGCCTTTAAAGACAAATAACCTAATTACAATGGTTCTTATCAAAAATAGTAATTAACAGACATTTAGAGAACCAGTTCAATTTATTTCCTTCTCATCTGGCTCAGAAACAGGTTTGTCTCCGCTCTGAGGATCGTCTTGTCAGTTTCCTGACCGTTTGCCCATGAATACCCACCAAACGAAGGAGGGGGAAAATACCACTGAAGGTCAAAATCTGCAAATTAATTCAGGAATACGCACTTCAACCTTGACCCCCAACTCTGACTAACAAATACTGAGCGAAATTTTTGCTTCACTTTCCTAAAAACAAGCTCATTTATTACTCACTGACGCTGGACTTCCTACCCCTAAAAAAGTGGTAATGTAATATTTTGTAGGAAAGTTTGCTAAAGAGACAGAGATGAACAGCAGTTAATTCACCTTGATGTTACATTACTCTAATTTAAACTGCACTTTCTTATTGGAACAGATGTTAGATATGTTATTACAATACTAACGCCTCTGTATGAGTCAAAAACAGTTTTCTGCTCTACGACATTTCAAAAAAATCCTCTATTTGAAACCTAAAGAATGTGGGAAATACCATTGTGTAATTTGGAAATGCATTTAGGGCTATCCTATTAATAATTATGTTCTTTTAAGTACATTGAAAGGTACATTGAAAGGTGTCTTTTTCAAAGCTAGAATTTATGGTAGGCTGCTAATATCTAGGCTCCATTTGAACTGAACTATTTTAATGATTATACCATACTGATACAAAGGTTAAAAAGTCTCTGCTCTAATGTATTTTGCCTTAGTTTATAACTCTGTACATCTCATTATATAGTAAAGACTACAGATTCTACACCCATATTCTCAATCTTGGTCAGAATGAACATAAATACTGCCTGATATGTCTTTTGACTACGTATATATTACAAATGTGTCTGTTTTTCTCTCCATAATTATCTCTTCAAGTGTATATAGACAAACATGTATCTGTATACTTGTACAGACATGTTCCCATGCACTTTATTCAATATTTATATATTTATATGGAGGAAAGCAAGAGTCATTACTGAAAACATTTAGTATATACACATGTGTGCATGTTTGTATCATGTCAATTTAAATGTGAATTTCATGTTCTAAGGTTTCTATGATCTTCCATTGCTGTCAAAGCAGATTAAAATGTAACAGAGGTGTCAGCTCTTTAAATAAACTGGAAGTTGACCTAATTTTGTGGGAAGACTAACACAATTCAATGAGGGTGATGAAAGCACTGTTCCTTTTACATACTTGATTGATCCTAAATAAAATGGTAATTTTAGGCTCTTTGTTAAGTCTGGGGATTTTCAAATTACTACGTTTTGTGGGTGTTTTAGTTTTTTTTTTTTTTTGGCCCCATCACACAGCTTGCAGGATCTTAGCTCCCTGAACAGGGATTGGACCCACACCCTTGGAAGCAAAAGCACAGGAATCCCAACCATTGGACCACCAAGCAATTCCCACTAAGGCTTTTTAACATACCTCTTACTCCATTGAAATAGTCCTTGACTTATTTATGGATCTGTGATTAAAAGACTCATTCCTAGTCAATATTAAAGTAGAGTGACCAATCTTATTTTACTTTAAGTTGAATGGTAGATTCTTCCACATTTAAAGAAAAGAATTAAATGTCATAGTTAGAGATACCTGTTTAAAACATGCTTAATCTACTTGGGCACAGCACCATCTCATGGTCATTTTTTAAAGTGCTACCATAGAAAAATTGAACTAAGCTACTGTAACTGCTTTTACAAAGGGTGCTTTCTCCACTTGTGCATCAACAAAACATATTTATAAAGTGTTAAATTATTCTGTGCCATATGGAACACATAGAGTGAAGATTATTTTATGTTATGATTTTAATCAAGGCTAAATCGATTTTGAGAAAGAATAAATAATTGTAAATAAAGTATACTCAAAAATAAAGGCAGTTTTGTGAATCTATTGCTATATCTGCTAAAGAGAGTTGCCTGAAACCTCCCAAGTGATCGGGCTGGGAGCTCCAGGTACCATCCAGGTATTTTGAGAGTACAAAGCCTGTGCTTCTGGAGCTCAGTCACAAGAGCTAGGACCCTCCCGGTTGAGTTAGATTTATGGTGATGGTCCAGTTTCTAGTTATCTGTAGCAGACAAATGCTCCATGTTTCGTCACCATATCTGGTCCCACCTGTGGGTACACCTGCCTGTGAGTACAGATATACAGGTGTACCCAAAGACATTCAACGGTACCTACACACACACATATTTTCACACAAGCTAGTTTCAAGAATTATTTAAAGTAGAGATGCAATACCATTGAATTACAGGAAAGTTGCTCTGATTCATCATTTCACCTCTGAATGTAGGGGAAAGGGAAGTAGGAATAGCAATGATCTTTTCCAGGTATTTCCAGCTCCATGTATTGAGAACCTATCTTGTGCCTGGCAGTAAGTTGTTTGCTTGTCTTGCTTCACCTGATGGAATCATCACAAGCCTACAGGTATGTATTGTTATTCCCTCTTTTTTACAGATGGAGAAACTGAGATTCAGAGAGGTTAGTAACATGCCTTGAGGTCACACAGCTGGCAACAAATGTGATGAGTGCAAGCCTGGGTCATCTGACTCTGAAGCAGAAACTGTCCCCTGCTCAATTTGGTGTAGGAGAAAGAACACTGGACTTAGAACCAAAAGATGCGTGTTCCCATCTTAGCTCTCTGTGCACTGATTATTTGAACCTGGACAGGTCATTCCCTGTGCCTCAATTTCATTGTCTCTAAAATGGAACTGCCAGTACTTGTCTTGGCTAACTAACCATGTTGCTTAAATGAGATCATGGCTATGGCTGCGCTTGATAACCTATGAAACACTATATAAATGTTGTAGATGTGTTGTTATTAAAAAGAAAAAAAGCCTCTATACATTATTAGCCATCAGAGAAAATTCTAGACAAAACTGGGGGCTAAGCAACATTATTATTCAACAGCTTCTACTATCCTTTCTCTGAATGCTTCTTATTTTTGACAACTATTTGTTTCTGTTTTGTTCTTACCGTAGTGGAGAATTCCCTTCACTGGTTTTCTTCTATTTACATCAAAACTTACTTATGTTATGCACCATTCCCTCTAGTTTCTCCTCTTTTCTGGAGCGCTAGTAAATAATTCTAACAAGAGATTTGGGCTTCCCACGTGGCTCAGTGATTAAGGAATCCACCTGCCAATGCAGGAGATGTAGGTTTGATCCCGGGGTGAGGAAGATCCCCTGGAGGAGAAAATGGCAACCCACCCCAGTTTTCTTGTCTGGGAAATCCCTTATACAAAGGAGCCTGGCGGGCTACAGTCCATGGGGTTGCAAAGAGTCAGACATGACTGAGCAACTATAAACAACAACAAATAAGCAACTCAAGCTGATAACTCACTGTCTCTCACAGATCCCTTCAGCTGCCTACCATGAGGATAAACCAAAGGCAAAAATTTTTAACACTAGAGAGACAAGTTAGGAAGAAATCTGAGGGCAAGAAACATCCTCCCTGCTGCTGCTGCTGCTGCTAAGTCACTTCAGTCGTGTCCAACTCTCTGCCACCCCATAGACAGCAGCCCACCAGGCCCTGCCGTCCCTGGTATTCTCCAGGCAAGAACACTGGAGTGGGTTGCCATTTCTTCCTCCAATGCATGAAAGTGAAAAGTGAAAGTGAAGTCACTCAGTCGTGTCTGACTCTTAGTGACCCCATGGACTGCAGCCTACCAGGCTCCTCCATCCATGGGATTTTTCAGGCAAGAGTACTGGAGTGGGTTGCCATTGCCTTCTCCGAAACATCCTCCCGGTATTACTCAAATGATCCATGGAAAAACAGGTGCCTTCAGACACTCCATAATTTATATAAAGTTTTATAACTTAACACTGACCTTTAATCCACAGTAACAACGGTGATTTTGAAAGAAACATCTGTGACTTTAACGATGTCATTCTAAAATGAGGACATTATAATATTACTAAGCTTTCTCTGAATGGATATTTTCCCCCAGTTGTTGAAAACAATTTGCACAACGTGAGAGTTGCACGTTAAGTTTTACTTGGGACAAAATGGACTGCAGCCCAGGGTACCGCATTTCAGATAGACATGAGAAACCGCTCCAAGGAGGTAAGGGGAAGAGTTAGGATGTACAGGAGTTTTGCAACAAAGGGCAGGTAGCTGGGAACATCAAAAAATTACTGTTAAATAAAGAAAGCAGATATGTCAAGTTAAGGAATTTAGCACTTTTCTATGTATTGGAAGATGCAAGAGTCTGGGCTCACTGAAATCCTTCCTTTGGTACACACCTCAGCTATCTGGGGCCAGTATCCTGTGCTTGCACATCTGAAATTTCCTCAGGGCTCAACATAGGGAGTGGCTGCAGCCTGATGGCTGCTAGATGGCTTATATTCTTTCCTTCCTGAGTTTCCTCAGGGCTCACCAGCGCACGGTGGAAGGCTGCAATCACTGATGACGATAACACCCTTGTTTATTGACATGGCAGAAAATATTCCTTTTCTCACAGTAAATATGCAATAGAACAGAACTTCTTTGTTAATTTTTATCATTTTTCAAATGATAAATGTTATCATTTTGCAGACAGTTTGCAAAAACAAATAGCTTTCCCATTTTCCCTTAGTGGCACTCCCATCATCTCGGTTCCATTATTTGTTTTTGATATTTAACACCAGATGTCCACCTAAGCCAACAATGTTACTGGGAGTTTTCACATCCAGTTGGAACCTCAGGATTTGCTGTGATTCCACTGGAGCAGAAGACTGAGTGAGACAGAAAACCTACATCTGCTGCTAATGTCTGACCTTGGTCTTAGTTGAAGCCTCTTTTCCCTCAAGTGTATAATGAATACTTAGAGTCAATGATCTTTGCAGAGTCTAAGGCTATGCTTCTCTGAGTGCTAGGGAGTCCAGTCAAGGCTTTGATGAACCAAGGCATAACTTCCTGTGCACAGAATATTCTGGAACCCACAATTCACACATTTTCTTAAATTCTTTATATTAATTTCAAATAAAAGACAGCTTTAACTTTTATATGGGGATCTTATGAGAAAAATCAAGCTGTTAATGATTTCAGGAGTTTCTAAGATATGAGACCAAGAGTCTGATATCAATAGGAAGGATTTCTGCTGTGGCATTTTTCTCAAAGTCAGCCCCTCTTTTGTAGTTACTAGCTGTTTTAAGATACCAAGTTACTCTTTTAAACAGCCCCCAGGCTCCCTGAAGAACAAATGTTCCCACTATTCAAGTCCTTGAAGGGTTAAAATTCAATGTCCAAACAGATGTAGAATGCACAATGCAGAGAAAGCTCTCTTTTTAAAAGCTAGATTTTTGTTGAAAATGAGCCAAGGTCATTTAAGTTTTTATTTATAATTAAGATTATGAGGCCTTAAAAGTGTGCTTATTCTGGCTTCTAGAGAAGAGTACGATTTGTACTTCCTTCTTACATTGATTTCAGATATTGAAAGGTAATAATATGCTATTATTCAAATGATCTTGTCTTAGTTGAGGTGACCCCAAGTGCAGAGCTGCGACAAGGACTGGGATGCAAGTTGTTTATGTGGGAAATGATGCCAGGAAGCAGAAAGAAATAAGGAAGATATAAAAGTCTAATTAAGGGTATGGTATCAAGGAAACTATAGACAATTAGAACCCAATTCCACCAGCAGTAGGAGACAACTTGGAACTCTGCAATGCAGGCAACTGAAATCAAAGGTGAGCCAAAGACACCTGATCAAGATCTTACTTATGTGTTTTATTCAGTTTATTCATGGTCAGCTTCCCTGGTGGCTCAGCTGGTAAAGAATCCGCCTATAATGCGGGAGACCTGGGTTCGAGCCCTGGGTTGGGAAGATCCCCTGGAGAAGGGAAAGGCCACCCACTCTAGTATTCTGGCCTGGAGTATTTCTCAGACTATGTAGTCCATGAGGTTGCAAAGAGTCAGACACGACTGAGCAGCTTTCATTTTCAAAAATCATTATGCTTCCTCAATAGAAAATGGTATCATTATAGTCAATGACAATTTTTAAATAAAGATATCTTCATACTACATGATCACATCTAAATTTATTCCTGAGACCCTCCAACCAGCATGCATGTTTCATACAGAATCGATCTCAGAAGCACGCTGCAGATAACTCTTTTCAACTCTGCCAAGACAGTTATGGACAGTCATCATCATTCCTACAGGAGCTGTAGAAGATGTAAAAAAAAAAAAAAAGTAATATACAGTCTGGATATATAAAAGAGAAATTCTTTGTATAAGTTCCATTTGTTTAGCCCAATGTTTTGTATGAGTTCTATTTATTTAGCCTAAGTGATCAATCTAAAGTATTGAAATGGAAAGAACAGAAAGAAACATAGTCAATATATTTAAGAGCTAGAGGAGCCTAGACACCATGAGGTTCAGGCTCTTTATTAGCGGAAGTGGTGATGAAGAGTCAGAAAATTTAAGTAAATTATCCAAGGTCACCTGACCTAGTAGCATCCAAGTCAGCTATGGGATTCAGGCCTCTCAGTCTCTACTTTTCTCCTTATATGAACAATGGATCTAAGAAGGGTCCATTAGTTAATGGACTATGTGCCTTATTTGGTCATACCACTGAATATATATTCAAGTCAAGTTCAGATACCAGTGTTGCAAACTCACTTACTCTCTCAACAGGTTTATTAGTGAGGTCTACTATGAATGTTATACCTAAGACATCACTAAGTATGAGAAGACTAGGAATGGAATTACTTTAAAAAAAATAATAGAAATAAGACATTTCAAGAGGAATTATAAAATTATGTCTTCTTTATAAAATTTATGTTGATTTTGTGGAACTTACTAACTTTGTCAAAAATTGGCCTAGATAACACGTGGATAACTTGACCTAGCTACCCAGGGATGCCTCTCATGAGACTGCATCTGACAGAGGTCCCCTGAAGCAATGCTACCACCATTGGCAAAAGTGTTAAGAACAGCATTTGGAAATTAGTTTTAAAGGGAAAAAAATTAAAATTGGACAAAATGTTCAATATCACTATCTGCAGTTTCCACTACTAAAATCTACATCAGACGACCCATGGTTCACAATAGAGTATATAAAAAAAAAAGAATATCCAAAAGATGGGAATCAAGTCAACATAGAAAAGCAAATGAAGAAGAATATTTTTTAAATAAAAGGGAAAAAATTTTAAACTATGATAAAAATTAAAACTAATTTGCTCAGCATGCACACATTTAATAATTTGAAGTTGCCCCTTTGACCTCTAAAATGAGATATATAAGTATTTAATTTCCAAAAATGAGATGATGGTTTTTTTCTAAATTAGCAGGAAAACAGAAAATAGTTATTCATGAATGATTTGAGTATGACACATTTAGGAAAACTAAACATTTTCAAGAAAGAAGAGTGATTTGCATGAAAATGTATGTTATACTTCAGATCAGATCAGTCGCTCAGTCATGTCCGACTCTTTGTGATCCCATGAATCACAGCACGCCAGGCCTCCCTGTCCATCACCAACTCCCGGAGTTCACTCAGACTCAAGTCCATCGAGTCAATGATGCCATCCAGCCATCTCATCCTCTGTCGTCCCCTTCTCCTCCTGCCCCCAATCCCTCCCAGCATCAGAGTCTTTTCCAATGAGTCAACTCTTCACATGAGGTGGCCAAAGTACTGGAGTTTCACCTTTAGCATTATTCCTTCCAAAGAGATCCCAGGACTGATCTCCTTCAGAATGGACTGGTTGGATCTCCTTGCAGTCCAAGGGACTCTCAAGAGTCTTCTCCAACACCACAGTTCAAAAGCATCAATTCTTTGGCACTCAGCCTTCTTCACAGTCCAACTCTCACATCCATACATGACCACAGGAAAAACCATAGCCTTGACTAGACGAACCTTTGTTGGCAAAGTAATGTCTCTGCTTTTGAATATGCTATCTAGGTTGGTCATAACTTTCCTTCCAAGGAGTAAGCATCTTTTAATTTCATGGCTGCAGTCACCATCTGTAGTGATTTTGGAGCCCAGAAAAATAAAGTCTGACACTGTTTCCACTGTTTCCCCATCTATTTCCCATGAAGTAGTGGGACCGGATGCCATGATCTTCGTTTTCTGAATGTTGAGCTTTAAGCCAACTTTTTCTTAGCCTTCACATATAATCACCAGAGGACTCAACTATGGTTAATTCATCCCTGCAATTGTCTGAAGTAGAAAGTGGAAGCTATTACTCACAGTTGGTCCTCTACCCATTCACCAGATAGATCAGACCGAGTCCAAAAACCCATTAAGACCACTCAAAAGGAGTTCAAATCATAATCATGATGCAAATAGCAAGTTATCTCAATTTATATTAAGTATATAAATAAAATATTGAAGCTATGGGTGTACTTATCTAATGTTCTTTAAGAAATTTGTTTTAATGCCTTTGAAAGACAAAACTATTTTCCCCTTGGAGAAGAATACTTTTTACTTAAATTTAGTAACAGCTTCTGTTGCTCATGGCTTTGAGCAGTCCTACTTGGTTCTAAGAATCCAGATAAAGTACAAGTACCCACTTATAGGTAGATAGGTAGGTGTGTCTATAAATGATAAATTAGCAATGTTTTGACATTTGGGGGGGAAACAATGAAATTAAACCCAGAACCTTCAGCCTACCTTCCTTATTATAGGAGAGAAAAGCAGAAAGAAGATACAGATGTAAATATTTATTTACATTCTGACGACCATCTGTTTATCTCATCATAACCAATGAGGAAACTGAGTCTGAGAGGGAAATTAGCTCAATTTCACCAAACTAAGGAGCAGAATTCAAGAGCAGATCTGTATGACTTAAGTTTGTACTGTTTCCTGTTTCTACTATGCCGAAGATCAGAAAACATTTTCAGTAAAGAGTCGAATAGTATATATTTTAGGTTGTGTAGGCCATATAAACTGTCATGGCCATTTAACTCTGCTGTTGCAATGTGAAAGCAGCCACAGACAATAAGCAAACGAGAGGATGAGGCCCTCTTCCAGAAAGACTGTATTTACAGAAACAGGGTGGGTCCAGACAAATCCCATTGGCCATGGTTAGCCAATCTCTGAATTACACCATTCAAGAACAATAAAAGCAATTACATTTAATACTATGGGCTTTCTTGCTGGCTCAGTGATAAAGAATCCACCTGCCTAGGCAGGAGATGTGGGATCAATGGCAACTCACTCCAGATTCTTGCCTGGGAAATCCCATGGACAGAGGAGCCTGGTTCATGGGGTTGCAAGAGTTCGACATGACTTAACGAATGAAAGACAACAGCAATACAGACTACAAACTTCATAACTATGTATTTGAGCCCTAATTGAAAGCCAAGTATTGTGTTATGTCTTTAATATATCATTTTATTTAATTCTCATAAGATAAAAACTATATGCTTAATACTACCATCATCTGCATTTTGTGTATAAGGAAACTGGAGATTAAGTGACATGCCCCAGCTCATACAGAGTAACTAACAGAGTCAGATTTTGAATCAATATTCATATTCTCAGTTATTTGCTCTATTTCTTCCCTAATTCAAAAATGCAAGAGTGGGAATTCCCTGGTTGTCCAGTAGTTAGGGCTCTGTGCTTTCACTGCAGGGAGCATGGGTTCAGTCCCTGGTTGAGGAACTAAGATCTCACATGCCACACAGCACAGCCAAAAAAATAAAGTAAAATAAAAACTTTAAAAAAAAATACAGGAGCACATCACCATCAGGCCTGAATCTGCCTGGCCTAAGTTAAACTGAAAAATGAAGCTTAACAGAATTCTAATCTTGAGACTTTAAGCAAGCTCTGGGAGTTGGTGATGGACAGGGAAGCCTGGCATGCTGCAATCCATGGGGTTGCAAACAGTCAGACATGACTGAGTAACTGAACTAAACTGAACTGAGCCTTGAGAAGGCACAGTTTTTCCCAAAGTATCTAACTTACGATACAGGTTAAATTAGACTTTGCTGAATAAACATAATTTTAACCCATAAGGACAGTTCACCATCAACAAGATTAATTCTCTCTATAAATGATGGTTCTTGATCTTACATGATACAATCGTGATAGGTGGATTATTGTTTGTTCTTTTGGTTCATCTTCATGCCCACAAAATATAACATTAAGTTCCTCTTAAAGGGGAAAACAAATAAACCCTATGCCTACCCCAAAATAACTTTCTTATATATCCATTCTATTTCTTGCACTAACAAATAAAACCTGAAGAGGGAAGATACTATTTAAAATGAGTGTTAGGCCTGCTAATTTGTTGAAAAATCTCCATCAAGTTCCTCCATCAATAAAGGAGTTTATGGTCAGGATACACACAGGAATGAGCAAGCAGGAATCACTGATGTCTAAGAGGCCCCACAGAAGCCCAGAAAGAAAAGCACAGCCAGCTCTGTACCAAACCTAGGGCTGCCTGAGGTCACACAGGGCCGAGTTCCCCCACACCTCCATGGGATTCAGCTGCTCTCTCCCAAGCCGTTCCTCTCTGTGCCCCTCTTCCTTCTCCAGCTCCTACACTGACTTCCTTCACTTTCTCCTTCCTTTTCACATCCTCACTCATGGTCTACCATGACCGCGTTTGTCTTCTACACCTGCCACTCATTACTTAGTCTTTTCCATACTCCTCTGTTCAGATTTCTAAGAGAGGGTGAGTGGGTTGCTTGAGGGTCTCACTGTCAGGGCAGAGATTTTGTTCCAAGCCTCTCTTATAGCCTTCTCACCAGAGTTTAGCCAGGTGCCCCAATCCAACCAGCTGTGGTGGTTGGTGCAGAGTGTTTCCCTGCTGGATCCCAAAGTTTTCACACAAGGATCTAACAAATGTCAGTACTGTGTCTGGTCAAAACCGTCTCCAAAAAAAAGAGAGAACCTATTGACTCTGCTAAGGGTTGTTGTCTCTTTCAAACAGCACTGACTCAGTGATGCCATCCAACCATCTCATCCTCTGTCGCCTAATCTATAACAACAGAACATTCACACTTTAAAGAAAGTCATCAAAAACTGAGCCAGCCAAGTTTTCTTTAATGGCACAATCTGCAAAAAGACTCATTGCTAAAAATATACAGAAGCTTAAATGTGAAGTTCAGGAAATACAATGGAAAGGAGATAAACTAAGCTCAATGATGCTTCTCCAACCATGGAGAATCATGGGGATCATGATTTGATGACCTCAACAAGCAATCATAGTGCATTGTGATTAAAATAGCCATGGTACAATCTAAAGAAAATTAGGCAATTCAGGAGGAAAAATCTGCCAAGCCTCAGGAAGGAGAAAGTCATTTAGTATCTGAATTAGAAACATTCATGTCATTGGGGTGACATAGTCCTCCAACCATCTAGTCCCCTGATGTTTTGAAGAATTACCTAGGAGAGGAAAGGCATAAAATGATACACGGAACTGCAGCCCTCAGCCAGATGCCAAATTTACACCTGTGAGTAGAGAAGAGCATGGATGTGATTATCTATAAACCCAAACTCTGAGAAAAAATGAGAGAATTAACTATAGGACATTAGTGAAAACAAGCTAATAAAATATTTCCCCCTGCCGTGCAGCAAGAATTGTTTGAGGTTGAGAATTAAGAACTCCTCAGGTTCACAAAAACAAGAATTCATATAACAGAGCTTGGGAATCTTGTGTTAGTGAATTTTGCAATGATTTAAAGTGCATGGGAAGGCTATTAAGGGAAAAGTGAAAGTGAAGTCGCTCAGTCATGTCTGACTCTTTGCAACCCCATGGACTGTAGCCTACAAGGCTCCTCTGTCCATGCAATTTTCCAGGCAAGAATACTGGAGTGGGTTGTCATTTCCTTCTCCAGGGGATCTTTCCAACCCAGGGATCAAACCCGGGTTTCCCGCATTGCAGGCAGACGCTTTACCATCTGAGCCACCAGGGACTGAAGAAGGGAAGGTTATATTTTAAATTGAATGCTAAAAGATTTAGGAAAATGCTTGAATTTCATAGGCTTGAGAGTTACATAGATATGGCTTCCAAGTCTGCCTCTGCAGCGAATACACTGGAAAAACGAAAAAAAAAAAAATGAAAGAATCACTTAACCTCTGCAAGCCTCATCTGTTAAATGGAGATGATAATGTCTTGTGGCGTTGTGAGAATTAGAGGTAGAGCCTTGAACAGGATTTTGCCTATTGCAGAACATGTGATGTCATGAACATTACTAGCTAAAGAGCAAGAGGTAACTGCTTGTTAGGAAGACCTACCTGACTATATCCCGCAGAAAGGGGGACAGAAATGAAGCTGAAGGTACCTCTAGAACTAACAAACTATGGGACTTCCCTGGGGGTCCAGGGGCTAAGACTCCACGCTCCTGATGCAGGGGGCCCGGGTTTGATTCCCTGCTCAGGGATTTAGATCCCACATGCTGCAGCTAAGATCCAGTGCAGCCAAACAAAAATATCTTTAAAAACCTTAGGCAAAATTTCCACATGAGGTCTGACAGCCTGTCAAACTAATCTATCCCCTTGTTGTTTTCCCTTGGTGTTCATATAATAGGGTGAGTTATCAAGGAAAAGAAAACCAACCTACTGTAATTTGGGGTTCTTCCAACAATATGGACTTAAAAAGAAGGCATCTCCTTTTCTTACCTGCATCTGTCTCTAAAGGTCTGAGGCTCCTTTCCAGAGGGGGCTGGTCCACAGGGCTGCTTAAGCCACTGAGGCATGTCACATCAGATGCAGAGAGGCTGGGATCCAACACTTTAAACTGCAGTTGCGGGTGAGGGCCTATGCCAAGGTTTCCCTGAGACTCAGGGAACTAAAGGGATGAGCGCTCGTACAAGCGAGAAGAAGTAAGGCCTCTATCAGGCTGCGGCTGAAGGGCAGAGAACAGAAGACCAGGCGCCTTGATGAAAGAACCGCAGGCCTGATGCTGACATGGGGGGAGAGAACCTCCCAGCCGGCCTCCACTGCACAGCGCAGACACGAGCATCTTGAGGTTTCTGAAATTGTGACCTCTGGATTCTTCTAAAGTAAGAGGATTCTTGTTCCCAGGCATCAGTGACAACACTGGACTCTCACCAGCCTCTGACAGGGGAAATCAGGCACAGATTTCTTTTCGAAAAATAGGTGATTTTTTTTTTCCTCCAGTGTCATTGTATAAGGCCTTCCCAGGTGGCGCTAGTGGTAAGGAACTTGCCTGCCAATGCAGGAGACCTAAGAGTCACAGCTTCCATCCCTGAGTCCGGAGGATCCCCTGGAGGAGAGCATGGCAACCCACTCCAGTGTTCTTGCCTGGAGAATCCCATGGGCAGAGGAGCCTGGCAGGCTATAGATCATTGGGTCGCAAAAAGTCGGACACTACTGAAGCTGTTTAGCATGCATGCGGGATTGGACCCAGGAATTTAAAGTTTGTATAAGAACTTGTTTCTTCAACAATTAGTCCTTGAGATACTTTTCAGAAAATACTGACCTGAAAGTAAGACTGCACAACAGTTAGTGAAAGTGAAAGTGAAGTCCGCTCAGTCGTGTCCGACTCTTTGCAACCCCGTGGCCTGCAGCCCGCCAGGCTCCTGGGTCCATGGGATTCTCCAGGCAAGAATCCTGGAGCGGGTTGCCATTTCCTTCTCCAGGGGATCTTCCTGACCCAGGGATCGAACTTGGGTCTCCCGCATTGCAGGCAGACGCTTTAACCTCTGAGCCACCAGCACAACAGTTAACCATTCCTTCAATTACCTGTTAAAAACACACTGAGGTACTGCGTTGGATGCTAAGAATACAGAGATGATGGAGGCATGGTCCCTGCCCTCAGGAAGACCAGAGCCTAGTTGGAAACACAGACAGGTAAATAAAATCCGCAAGAGTTTCATCAGAGCTACGCAAGCATCTATCTAACACAGCACCAGCCACACTGGTGATGTGAAGGAGTGCTAGACTCTAATTCAGGAGGGCTGAGAAACTTTCACTGATGACATGTTTCATCTGCATCATAAACGGTACAGATGAATTCACCAAGCTGACCTCAAGGAAGGGCACTTAAATATTAGAGGAGCCCAAAGGTGGGAAAGTAAGGAAGTTCAGTGAACTGTAAGTCTTACACTGAGAGTGAAGGGGAGAGAGAAGCAACAGAAAGTGAGTGGAACTGTACAGATGGGGGTTGGGCCAAAGACACCCAAGTGAAGTGAAGGGAAGTGAGAGTGGCTCAGTCGTGTCCGACTCTTTGTGACCCCATGGACTCTACAGTCTATGAAATTCTCCAGGCCAGAATACTTGAGTGGGTAGTCTTTCCCTTCTCCAGGGGATCATCCCAACCCAAGGATTGAACCCAGTTCTCCCACATTGCAGGTGGATTCTTTACCAGCTGAGCCACAAGAGAAGCCCAAGAATACTAGAGTGGGTAGCCTATCCCTTCTTTGGGGGATCTTCCTGACCCAGGAATCAAACCAGGGTCTCCTGCATTGCAGGTGGATTCTTTACCAACTGAGCTATCAGGGAAGCCCACTAACCAACTGAGCTATCAGGGACACCCTAAATTGGAAACTTTCACGTTGGGAATCTCTCCAGCGGTCAGTGGGGAGCCGTTGATGAATTAGTGAGATAAAATGTAATCAAATTTGCAACTCTGATCACTCAGGTCCCAGTGGGAGACCCAGCAGAGTTGAAGGTGGAGGCTCTGATGGTTGCAACTATATAGCCCAGGGCTTTATCGAAAGCAGTGGTAGCAGAGGTGAAGAAACACAAAATGTGGAAATTGTTTGCTAATAAAAGGGATGAAGTAAAGATGGGAGAACTGTAGCTCCAAGCCCTCAGGAAACCTTTATATAACAGGCTCACCACCTTTTAACCTGAATTCCAAAATTCTTTATCCTCAATTCTAAAGTCCTAAAGTTCTGGACATTAAAAAATAATTCTTAATAACAGATTTGGTAGCAATACCTGACCTGATCTAAAGTCTTTTGTGGCAAAATCTGCCCTGAGTTGAAATGAGGTGGCATAATTTTTAGTTATCTGCTTGGTGTGACTATTCATATGTTTCACTGCAGAAATTTAAAGTATGTGATTCCTGAGAGCTGGTCTAAAACCTGTTGGAGATGTATGTTATGGAACATATTGGGTCCAGATCACCTTTCCAAAACCAAAACAGTCTAAATTCATAAATACTAGCAGCAGAGAGAAGACACCCAAAGACGTATCTATAAATATAGTGGAGAGAGAAAAAGAAAAAATTCATTTTGGGTTTGGGTTTAGGATAATAAAGATTATCACTATCCAGAATGACAAAGAAGGAGCCCCCCAAATTAAGGAATGTTCTATAGGAGTTTAAGAATTTTCCAATTCAAATTATTCATTTTTTATAACAGTGTTTAAAGGCACCATTATACATATCTAGAAATCTATGTGTCTGGCATATCTAAAACCTCTTCCAAAGCAGTTAAGTGAGAACAAACGCCATGCCTTCAAATCACTGTAGTGCTTTAGAGCTTATCAAGCAATTTCCTATAATTATTACACTGAATCCTCTGAACTGCAATGTATTTTTGTATACATGTGCTCACATTTAGCTAAATCTCAATTTAAAAAAAATCTTTCAGTTTATTTTTACATATTTTATGCTTCAAAAAATATATTCAATACCAGAAAAGCCTCTGTGCAGAGAAAAGCTTAATATTCTAGGGAAAAGAGTCCACAGAGCCACATGCATTCTAATTAGTTGTACTTCCATATCAATGTGAAAAATGTGGAAATATATACCGAATTTATCAAATAATACAGCACTATGGGATTGCTGTTGAAAGAAGGTAGGGGGGCAGCCTACACCACTCTCCCTTCAAGCATTCTAACAGTATGCTTTGACCACTATTTTCTTTTCAATCAATAAACTTTTCTCCATTCTAAAAATAATGCACCACAATCTATAATCATACATCTGTTACCCTCAATTGTACTTACATTTCAGTCTCCTGAGTGAAAGCGAAAAGTGTTAGCTGCTTAGTCGTGTATGACTCTTTGCAGTCCCCCTGGACTGTAGCCCACCAGGCTCCTCCGTCCATGGAGTTCTTCAGGCAAGAATACTGGATTGGGTAGCCATTCCCTTCTCGAGGGGATTGAACCCGGGTCTCCTGCATTACAGGCCGATTCTTTACTGTCTGAGTCACCAGGGAAGCCCAATCAATCTCTTGAGGCAATAACAAATTTAACTGTTCCATTCTTGATTACATTGTCCTTTCTAATGCTTTATTTATCAAATGGTTCCATGGCACTATGCAGTGCCCTTGCTAACTGTAAATGCCAACTATTTCTATTGGTTAATGTGCATCTCTGCAAAGCTCATGTTAAAATGACATTGTTGGTTGTTTTTTAGTCACTAAGTCCTGTCTGACCCTTTGCAACTCCATTTGGACTGTATATTGCCAGGCTCCTCTGTCCGTGAAATTCTCCAGGCAACAATACTGGAGTGGATATTTCTTTCTCCAGGGGATCTTTCCGACCCAGGGATCAAACCTGCATTAGTAGGTGGATTCTTTACCGCTGAGCCACCTGGGAAGCCATGTTGCCTAAATGAAAAGAAACGTATCCTTAGTAAAAGCTGTCAGTCTTACCCACAACCTTTAAAACACTTAAGCAAGCAACTTAAGGCTATA
This sequence comes from Bos javanicus, assembly GCF_032452875.1. Classification (NCBI taxonomy): domain Eukaryota; kingdom Metazoa; phylum Chordata; class Mammalia; order Artiodactyla; family Bovidae; genus Bos; species Bos javanicus. Next base: position 16,885,196 of record NC_083879.1, on the reverse strand, counting down.
TTGTTGTTGTAAAACATTCAAATTCATAGCCACACACACAGCCAAATGGAAAGGCTCCTTTACAAATGTTGAGGCTCTCCTACTTCTCACCATTGATAATATTAATAGTTTGGTAAGTCATTTCACCATCTGCACCCTTTCCTATGCTCAGGTAGTTCAAAGGCAGAATTCAGTTGTTTTTCATATATAGTTTTCCTTTTATTATATATTTAATAAATATTATATTTTTATATAAATATATTATATAAATATTATATATTTAATAAAAGGAAAGGTACAAAGACGAGGAAAAGGAGGAAAAAGTACAAAGCTACAAAGGAAACTGATTCATTAATGATTGAATTCATGGCTGTGATGCTTGACCACTCATCAGCTAGCAATCCTTGATCAATCATCTCAGTACTATGGTAGATGCTAAGCAACACAAAGAAACATCAAGATGAGTTTGAGATGAGGGAATGTGACAAAATGTTCATTTTCATCTAAAATAGAAAAACAAGTGGAGAGTTATGTGGCACATACTTTCAGCAGTACAAGGCCATCTTTCCATTTAGTCATAGTCCTTGATTCAACTATGAATGAACAGAACTTTTAAATAAATGATATATCTGTTTCACAGCTAAGCACATATCCACTCCCTATAATTTGTTCATAGTTAGCACACTTTAGTAGTGCTAATAGACCAGACTAATAGACCAGAACTTAATGAGCGAACAACATGAGGCATTGAAGAGTTTGCATTAAATCATAAGGATAACAAGAGATGAGGGTCTGTGGGCCAGTGGTAGGCTGAATTCAGCAGGACCTGGGTGGAGGTCTGGCAAGACTGGGGTTCGTGAAGAGGGGATAATAGGACATCGTAGGCAGGAGAAAGAGAAGTGTGAAAAAGAAAATGATCACAACAGGAATGAGGGACACTGAAAAAGTCAGTTTGGCTACAGAACAGGGCTTACTACAAAGCAGTAGAAAATGAAGTTGCAAAAGCTAGACACAGGCATTTGGACTTGATGTGATAAGAATAGGGAGCTGTGCCAGATTTTTTCTCGTTTTATTTGGAAAATTTTCAAACATCAAAACTCAAAGAGCTGTATGCTAAACACCCTATATGCATCGTGTAGATTCTATAATTTACATGTCAGTATGTTTGCTTTATCCCTATCTAATCACTCCTGCATTAATCATTCCTATTAATCCATCTTGTGTTTTGAGAATTTTTTAAAATGTGGTAGATTTATTCTTCCAGATGAGTCTTGAATCATTTCCCAAGTTCCACAAGAATACTCTTGGAATTTTGATAGGCATTACACAAAACTTGTCAATAAATTTGAAAAAAATTTACATGTTTAATTATCTGGTTTTCTTTTCCGGAAAATACTCTCAGTAACGTTTTGTGTTTAGCATTTTGTATTTTCCGCTTGCATGGAAGTGGAAATTTGCCAATTTATGATTACACTTATTCTTAGGTGTTTAAATGGTGATGTGACTATCTTTCCCCCAGCTACCACCATCTTATGTTTCTAATTGGTGGCCCAGATCTTTCATCTTTTTTTCCTTCTTTTACCCAGACTTGGCTCATCTTGTATGTTTCTGTTATCCAAGACTCCATTATAACCTGAGCCCACAGTGCCAGGTTCAGGGCTGAGATCGGACGGAAAGACTATACTCACAAACTAGCATTCTTCGCAACAGTCCATTTAAGTTACTCATAAGAAAAGACATCTTTCTCAGTAATTATTGACTCTTTTGCTAACCTAATATACAAAAGAACAATTTATTCAGAAAAAGTTAAAGAGTCAAGGGTGTAAAAGACTTGGCAGTTGACAAAATTTCATAACCGCTTTCAATAATTGGTAGTATTCATTTCCTGAATCAACCATGTATTTTCTTTTGAGAGAGAATAAAAATCTGGGATATACATGTGGGTTATTTAAAAGCAAAGATAAAAGAGAGGGCATGTGAGAACATGTTCATTTTCATCTAAAATAGAAAAGCAAGTGGAGAGCTACATGGCATATACTTTAAGCAGCACAAGGTCGTCTTTAGTCACAGTCCTTGATTCAACTATAAGTGAGCAGAACTTTTAAACAAATGATGTATGTGCTTTATAGCTAAACACAGAATCTAAATGTTTTCATTGTGCTTTAAAATTAATTTTACAGTAAATATATTCAGGTATTTCAAAAATCAAATGAATATAATTAGGAATCTCATTGCTTCCTGTTCCCTCATATCCTCTATAATTTATTTACAGTTAGTACACTTTAGTAGATTTGTGCATTCTCCTAGTATTTCTTTCAGTTCAGTTCAGTTCAGTCGCTCAGTCGTGTCCGACTCTTTGCGACCCCATGAATCGCAGCACACCAGGCCTCCCTGTCCATCACCAACTCCCAGAGTCCACTCAGACTCATGTCCATCGAGTCAGTGATGCCATCCAGCCATCTCATCCTCTGTCGTCCCCTTCTCCTCCTGCCACCAATCCCTCCCAGCATCAGAGTCTTTTCCAATGAGTCAACTCTTCTCATGGGGTGGCCAAAGTACTGGAGTTTCAGCTTTAGCATCATTCCTTCCAAAGAAATCCCAGGGCTGATCTCCTTCAGAATGGACTGGTTGGATCTCCTTGCAGTCCAAGGGACTCTCAAGAGTCTTCTCCAACACCACAGTTCAAAAGCATCAATTCTTTGGTGCTCAGCCTTCTTCACAGTCCAACTCTCACATCCATACATGACCACAGGAAAAACCATAGCCTTGACTAGACAGACCTTTGTTGGCAAAGTAATGCCTCTGCTTTTGAATATGCTATCTAGGTTGGTCATAGCTTTTCTTCCAAGGAGTAAGCATCTTTTAATTTCATGGCTGCAGTCACTATCTTACACATACAAATGCCTATTTGTAATTTTTCACTTTAATACAAAAGCTAGCATAGTACATTCATTGATCATTGATCTATGCTTGTTTTTTCTTGGGACTTAGAGGTCATTTTACATTTGTACAAAAAGAATTTTGTCATTCTTATAGCAGGCTGCATAGTATCCCATTTTGTGATGTACCAAAGTATACTTAACCAGTCCTTAACTGACGGAGATTTAGGTTGTTTCTTTTGTTTTGGTGTTATAAACAATGCTGCAATTAATGTGGATGTATAATATTTCACATATTTGTAGTCATATCATGGGGTTTATAGTGTATGTACTGTAGATAAAATAATAATAATGAGTTAAAAGGAAGAGGAGTGGAAAGATGGAAAAATACTGGTTACAAAATTCTCACTTTTTTTTTCATGAAATGGCATAATATTAAATCAAGGTAGATTGTGATAAATTGAGAATATATATTGTGATTCCTAGAGAAGCCACTTAAAAAATATAAAAGGGTAAAACTGAAGAGCCAATAGAGAAACATTGACCAAACACTGAAAATGAAAAATATTTAACAAATCCAAAAATTATCTATAAAGAAAAATTAAAAAAAAAAACAGATAGGACAAATATAAAATAAATAGCTAAAGACCAAAATCCAATAATATCAATACTTACATTAAATATATATAGACTAAACATCCCAGTTACTTTATAATGATAAATTATAATAATAATACCAAAAAGATATAATAATAAAGGTTTCCATGCTTAATACCAGGGTTTCAAAATACATGAAGCTAAAACTGATGGAACTAAAGGAAAAAACAGGCAATTCCACAATCATAGATATGTACTTTAGCACTTTTTTCTGAATAATTAATAGGACACATTTAAGACCAGACAAAAGTAAAGATGTGTCATATCTGAGCAACATTATCCACTAACTTGACTGCATGAATATTTAGAAACCATATAATCGACAACCACATGATACATACCATTTTCAAGGGCAGATGGAACATTTATGAAGATAGACACTATGCTGGGTCATAAAAGTATCTCAATACATTTCAAAAGATTGAAGTCTTTCACAGTATGGTCTCTGACTACAAGGGAATTAAATCGGAAATCAATGACAATAGAGAGAGAAGATGGAAAGGAGAATTACAAGTATGGAAAGATTATAATGGGGTCTCATTCAATAGGAACATGACCAATAGGAAACTAGATTGATATTCCCCAAACTGTGTTCCAGACAACACAAAGCTATCAGAATGCTCTAAGACAAAAACAGTAGTGTATCACCAAGTGGGAGTTTCATAATTCATACCTTAAAGATTCCTTAAATCTTTAGTACCTTAAAGATTCAATGAAGTCCTTCATTTAGCCTAGCATTCTCACATTTAATCCTAGAAACATGAATCTAAATAAAATTCTAAGGAGTTAGAATTTCTCAGTGTCATTTGGAGAAATGTGGGACCAGATTTATAAAGAAAGTCTGTTCATTAATCAAGCTTTGTCAAGTGATGATAAAATTTAAAGTGAGATAAAAATTGTTATGTAAGCTCTGACTTCACCTAAGTATATTCCTGAAACATCCTAGCCTATGATTTTATATAACTAGTTTATGGAAATTCCAAAAATTTGTCAGCTTTGCAAGAACAGTCTTTTGTATATCAGGTTATCCAAATACAACAATAAAATTATCACTGTTTTCCTGACCATTTGTAATAAGTTCAAAATGGTCCTGGCTTTTCTTCAATTCTTTCATTTTGAATCAAGTTTCACTCTATAAAAATCTCTCCTATTCACATATTTTATTCTCTTATTATTCTTATTCTCCACTGACTCCTTTTCTCAGAGTTTTTAAAACAGTGCTCTTCTTCACTTGTTGATTCCAACAAAAATATTTTTAGAACATTGTAAAGGGCACATTACCTCCCTACTCACAAGGTAAATTTCTATAGTGTTTGCATAACATTTCTGACTTCCATGTTCTAGGTTAATTTAGTTGGAGGAAGACTGGAAAAAAATCAGAATTTAAAAGAATCAAAAGATACTAGCTATGTTTTCTTAAATCCAGCTGAGTTAGTCTGGGCTGAAAGCAACAGTCATTTACACTCTGGATTTCATTCTGTGGGACTGATGTTGCCTTTCTTGAAGACCCTGGTCTGCTTCAAGCTAACACATAGTACTAGAAAGATAAAATTCTAAACACATAATGTTTCAAACATACAGAATCGGAGACAGATTATTTCAGAATGTCAATGTAAGGATGCTAGATCTATCACTGTGATAAATGCAAAATATTAAAATGTGCAGTTGTAATTGACATGTATACACTACCATGTGTAGAAGAGATAGCTAGTGGGAATCTTCTGTATAGTTCAGGAAGCTTAGCTCTGGGCTCTGGGATGACCTAGAGAGGTGGGATGGGGGTAGGGTGTGAGGGAGATTCAAGAGGGAGGGGACATATGTATGCATATGGTTGATCCACTAAATTGTAAAGCAGAAACTAACACAACATTGTAAAGCAATTATATTCCAATAAAATTGTCTTAAAAACTCTTCTACACTAGTTCTGTGTTGTAAAAGAATCCATTAGATGTTTTATTAAATACAGTTTATGAAATCAAAATTAGATCAAGCCTAAAATAAAGATTTTGATTACTTCCAGATTTCTATATTCTTTTGCTAGGCACAGAAAGGTGAAGAGCAAAATAACTCACACCCTAACTTTTAAATTGCTCTGAGCTCATACTATTACAAAAATTAATACATAACTAGCCCAACCTCCAAATCATCTATATGATTAAAGATGTAATTTTTATCACCTGATTTAAAACTTGAACTTCCCTCTCCATCATCTACAAGTTATTGAGGGTATATTAGTTGTAGCAAGAGCGAAACATTCCAAAAAAGAGACAGAAATAAAAATTAAGTAGAAGAAAACAAAATTTGTATTTATAAAAAAATTGATTAAAGAACGTGATAGTAGTTTGGTAAAACTTAGTTATGAACATCCTAAAAAACAGGCCAAAGAAGGAAATACAAAGCATAGCACCTACTAATGGACAGAAGTAGAGTAGTTTACTGGGGAAAGCAAATTTTTATTCAGACCCCTAGTGCTAAGAGAAACACTTTTGGGAGACTGTGTAAGAGGGTGTTAAACTGCTTTATAAATATTATAAAACCATCTCAAATGTTACATGTTTTCATTTCAGCTATCTAAGAAAATGATGCCAAAACATCATTCTGAAACGTAACTATAGTAGTGCAGTCTAGGTATTGAGTTTTCTAATTTTTTTAAACACATGGTACTCATCAAAGAGACACTGCATTCATCAAAACATCTCTTTCATGCAGAATTACAACTAGACAGTTATTCTATGCGATTTCTGAATTCACATTGGGAATGTGTAGTGAAATGTGCTTCAGGTTGCACGCTATAAAATGCAAAGTGCCCCTCTGGTGAAGAACATTGCCTAACGAAAAGAGCATAAAGAGATGGAACACATCGATGGGAATGTAAAATGGCATAAAGGTTTGATATTTGGGCAATACATATCAGGAGGCTTAGGGGTTCCCTGGTGGCTCAGAAGGTAAAGAATCTGCCTGCAATCTGGGAGACCCAGGTTTGATCCCTGGATGTGAAGATTCCCTGGAGTAGGAAATGGCAACCCACTCCAGTATTCTTGCCTGGAGAATCCCCATGGACAGAGTAGCCTGGCGGGCTACAGTCCTTGGGGTTGCAAAGGGTCAGACACGACTGAGCAACTAACACTTTCACTTTCACTTCACATCAGGAGGCTTAAAAAGGAGAATAAATTTCGACGCAGAGATTCCATTTCTAAGATTCTGTTCTTAGGAAACAAGAAAGTCGCAGAGACTCCCCTGGTGCTCCAGTGGCTAAAACTCTGCTCCCAATTCAGCGGACCCGGGTTTGAGAGAACTAGATTCCACATTCCACAACTAAGACCCAGCATTGCCAAATAAATAAATTTCATTTTTTAAAAGTGGGCAAATTTCTTACAAAATATACATCATCAAGTTCTTTATAGTAACAAAAAATCAAGAACAATCTAAACATGCGATGAGAGTGGTAAAATACATTATATGGAAAATTAGTCATCCATTAAAAACTCCTTCATAGAAAAATATTTTTTTCTTGGAAATATGTTCAAATATAAGTTAGTGTTAGAAAAGGGATAAGGAAATATTTTCTTTCATGTGCTGAAGGCTGCATAAATTTGGTAAACTCTTATAGGAGTGTTATGAAGTATACTTATCAAAATTCTAAATGTGCATGCCCTATTTGTGGGAAACGCTCTGCAGGAATCCTTGCTGTGTGCACACAGATATACGTATGTACATCTTTGTGTTGTGTTGTTGTAATGAACAAAACCATAGACAGTCTACATGTTCGTAACAGGTGTGGTGGTTTTAAAACACACCCACAAATTCTTTGGCTCTTCTCCCATCAAGAGGTGGGTCTAGATTCCCCTCTCCTGAAATCAAGGAAGGCTTGTGACTGCTATTCAACAGAAAAGGCTGTGCAGCTTCTGCCTGATTCTCTTGGGACTCTCAGCGTTAGAGCCCTCAGATACCACGTAAAAAGTCCAACTACACTCTCGTTGTCATACTGTAAGGAAGTCAGACCACATGTGGAGGTAGGTGCTTTAAAGAGCCAAAATCAAGCAACAGGCATGTAAGTAAAAATGTCTACTGATGATTTCACCCTAGTTACTGAGTCACCTCAGTTCTTAGTTCTCCCCAGCTGAGGCCCCAGACATCATGTATCAGAGACAAGACATCCCCACTGTGCTCTGTCTGAATTCCTAACCCACAGAGAGAGTGCATAAAAATGGTATTTCATATGACTAAGTTTTAGAGTCATGTTTATGCAGTATTGATAGCCAGAGCAAAAAGGCACTGGTTGAATAAAATATGGTATATCCACAGAATGAAGCACTCTGCTGCTGCTGCTGCTAAGTCACTTCAGTCATGTCAGACTCTGTGCAACCCCATGGGCAGCAGCCCACCAGGCTCCTCTGTCCACGGGATTCTCCAGGCAAGAATACTGGAGTGGGTTGCCATTTCCTTCTCCCATGAAGCACTATACTGCTGTTAAAAAGAAAAGATGAAGTAATTTTAGAACAATCATATGATATGACCCTAGTCTGTTTTTTATTTATTTTTATTTTTTTCCAATTTTATTGAGGTATAATTGGTCACTATGACCAATTTGTGAAAGGGAGAAATAAACACTGCACGTGAGTCTGATGAGCTTTCTAGAAACCAATTTTGCAGTATATCTCAAGAATACTAAAAATCTTAAAAGAGTTGACTCAATAATCCCTCTGGTAGGAATATATTTTAAATTTCCATTTAAAAATTCATACATAAATCTAAGTATTGTTCTTTGGAAAGACCACCTAAGAAGAATCATCTCTGAATGAAAAAACAAAGCTAAATGAGAATGAACACGAACGGTACTAACAAGGGGGAAAGTATGATAAACACAGGTGTGGAGATTTTTATTTTTAAAATGAAAACACTGCAAAAAATATAAAATCTGGATAAAAGAGATTAACTTTTTGGAAAACATAAATTATCAAAATTTACCTGAAAGGAATTTTAAAATCTAAACAATCATGTTAGAAAGTGGAAAAAGGTTTCACTACTGCTTCCAAAAATTCATCAATCAGGCACAAAAGCTTTGCAGGCAAATGTTTTCAAACTTTAAATGATCAGATGACCTAGCAGAAAAATTGAATGAAATTCTCTCTTAAACAGTAGGATTATTGGTGATTTTATTTTTATTAATTTTTATATTTGTAAGTGCTCTTTTCAAATATATTCTTGTATCATTAATATAATTAATACTGTATATATTAATGCAATTAAAATTTATTAAACATTGGGATGAAAAGAAATGAAATCATGAAAGTGGAAATATGTACTTTTTACTTTATGAAACCTTTGAAATCAGTGAAAGACAAGTAAAATGAAAGTGGTATCAATTTGGGGATGTTGAGATAGTTAGGAAGAGAGGAAAACAGAAATGTAGCCTGCCCCTTACGGCGAAGCTCCAGGACAGGCAAATCGGCCTCTTTCTCAGAAAGACTGGGGCTATGCTTCAGTCTGTATGAGCATGCCCTGGGGTGGCAGTCTGCTGCTCTGAGCTCCAGAGACAGGTGGTCAGTGGGCACGCCCTGGGCTGCAGCCGCAAACCCCAGGGCTCTAGATGTGTGCAGAAGCTCCCTTCCGGGAGATACTGCCACTGTGGACTGTGTCAGGAAGAGCTGGAAGACAGTGCCCTCCACACCCCCCAGAAAACGAAAGAAGTCCAAAGTTAAAAATAAAAATGGCACCCATCAGCTTTAGCAAGACAGAGGAACAGCATGCAAATGGCCCCTGCCAGCACCCCTTCCCAGGAGAGCATCTCGACAGGCCTTGCCCTCCCCACTACCCCCAAGCCAACCTGCGATATTTTAAGATTAGCAAATAAATCTCTTTCACATAAAGTCTGAAAACTTTTCAACCACCGGGTGCTTCTGCCCTGAGCCCTGGAGCGGTTTAGCCCAAACATGCCCGCCCTTTGAAGGCTGCTTCTCAGCTCACACAGCCTTTTGGGTCTCGTGGTTTTCAAAGCCAGACGATTCAGGGGGGCTCATTTCTTAGATGCAGGTCTTAAAGGTCTGGAGTGCCTAAAGCAGGAGATGAACACTCTCTCCCATGCAGAAACTCAGATTCTGTAAGGTCAGGTTCTGCGAGGTCCCTCCAAATTGTGGGCTGCCACGCACGAGTGGGATTTAGGGCGAGACTCTGTCTCAGCCTTTCCTACCTGCCTGGACGTGTGCTGATATGAAGGAGTTGCTCAGATAATTTTCAGGTCATTTTCAGAGTGAACTGTACCCTCAGTAGCTGTAGGCTAAGTGTGTCCCTCGGAGGAAGTGAGTTGAAGCTTTTTCTATTCTGTCATTTGAACTGCCTTCCAGGACTCATTTTCCATAACTGGAAGTCTGGAAAGTCTAGGAATCTGGATGATTTTGCTCATCCCCACCCCTCCATCCCCGAACCCGCACCCTCCCTGCTCCCCTCCACCACCTCTGGCAACCATCAATCTGTTTTTAATATCCAGGAGCTCTCAGTTTTGTTTTTTTTAAAAGATCCGACATATAAATGAAATCATTCACTATTTGTTGATCTCTGTCTGATATATTCATTTAGTATAATGCCCTCGGGTTCATTTACCTTGTACCAACTGATATTTTCCTCTTTTTTAAGACTGAATAACATTCCATTGTGCATATATACATAAAAATCTCACATCTTTTTCATCCATTCATCCATCAATGGATGCTTAGGATGCTTCCATGTCTTGACTATTTTAAATAATGCTGCAATGAATGTGGTGGGTGCATACATATATCTCTTCAAATTAGATATTATAAAATTATATATATATATAGTATTAAAGAAGAAACAAATTTATTGAAGCTATAAATTATAGCTGTATTCATGTTGAGTAAAAGGTATTTCAAATTTCACTTGTGGTTATCATCACACTCTATCAACCCAAGAACCTTTCAATAGAAGACTTCATGTCACAGTTCTTAGGCTAGTCTGCACCCCACAGCAATCAATTTATCAAATAAATACCCTTAACTCTCTCCAAATATTTCCTATCAATTTTAAATAACTTGCAAGTTTGGGTATTCTATTTTAGTTGTGAAACTCAGTTTGAAGAAAATTCCCTTTTCAGTAATTTATATTAAAAAATAGTAGAAAGTAAACTGAAATTTTCATTTCAATGCTTTCTCAGAATACAAACATCATTTTGATTAAATAAATACTATCTTCAGCCTGAATTCCACTGGATCCACAGCTCCTCAGATTAGTTCAATCCACAGCTGGCTATGGCCAAACGGGCCTGAGCCACTGGAAAATTGCTGATGGGTAATCTCCTGTGTGGCATCTATACTTATAACAACAGTTCCAATTACCACTCTTTCGTGAGCAACAGTTCACCTACCACTGCTTTCAGACATCATTTGCACTGAGTGCCTAGTGTAAAACGGAAATACGGGGCCCTTTCAAAACTCATTAACAATGTGGCATAGCAATCAATTATACTAAGCGCAGGTCCCTTTTGACGTCCTGTTCCACTGGGCATGTTGCATGCCCCAAAAGACAGCCTTGTCTTTTAGAAGATGTCATTAAAATTTCTCAGTCTAACTACTGGCTAAAAAAACTTTTTTTAAGCTTTTTATGTAATCATATTTAATTTCCTCAATGGGCAAAGTACACTAATGATCAATTTGGTTAAAACAAACAAGCAACAGAAAGAGAAGGTCAAGCAAGTATTTGTTGTTATGTCAGCAACCAGCAACTATTGTTGCTCAATTCATCTAACATTGAGAGAAGGGAGAAAACAGGACACTGGCGAAGTTCCTTCTATGTTTCCAGCACAGATTTTTTAAATGGCTCCGACTTCACTCCAGCAACCAAGTAGGTGAACTGGAAAGATGGGGATGGTGGGGGGCTATGGACTTGAAGTTATCTCCTGGTTTCTAAAACAACTTCAAAAGATTACATGAAAACATTTTACACGAGTTAAGTGGGGGCCAGAGTTCAGGTTCACTCAAGCCTGGGCATTATCCTGCGTCCTCCAGGACGAGTCTGGAGGGAGGGAGTCGGGGAGGGTGGGGATAGGGGGAAAGGCCTGTCCTTGACGTGGGGGGCGTCTTATCTTACGACAGGGGGCTGCGGGCTAAGTTGCTTCAGTCGTGTCTGATTCTTTACGATCCCATGGACTGTATGGAGCCAGCCAGGCTCCTCTGTCCATGTGATTCTCCAGGCAAGCATACTGGAGTGGGTTGCCACGCCCTCCTCCACTGGCTCTTCCTGACCCAGGGATCGAATCCTCGTCTCTTACGTCTCCTGCATCGGCAGGCCGGTTCTTTCCCACTAGCGCCCATCTGGCAAGTCCTGGAAAAGGAAAAGCGGCTAACAAGCGCTGTGGGAGGGGCAAGTCTGAGGGAAGGGGCGGGGACAGGGGCGAGGCTTTAGGGCGGGGCCAAAGGGAGGGCGGGGCTGAAAAGAGACTCCGGAAACAGGACCCCAGGGTTGGGGGGCCCGGAGGGGGCTGGGCCGAGGCGGTGGCTCCCGCGGCCATATTTAGGCCGGGCACATCCCTTCTGGTGCAGCTGCTTTTCCCGCCGCCACCGTAGGTGAGCCTGGTTTTGGGCTGAGGCCTGGTTGTCCTCGGGCCGCCGGGGTCTCGTGTTGCACGGGTGATACTGGGGGTTCCGGTGGGGACCGACTCTCCTGAGCCCTTGCGGCGGGTCGCGTGTGTGCGATCGCGGAGAACGCGGCCCGTGGGCTTGGCCGCGGAGAGCCGGAGCTGGGAGCCGAGGGAGGGGCGCTGGCCGGAGGACTTTGTACCCAGGCTCGGCGCCTTGTCCCAAACCCCTGTTCCCCACTAAGCCCCCAAGAATTGTAACTCCGGGCGCTCGGGCCTGCAGTCTCTTTGAGCAGCTGCTTGTTTCTCAAGGGCCCACTGCGTTTCCGTAGCTGTTTCTGTGTGAAATTGATGTGCACCCCACTCATGGAGGAAGCAGACCCTAGACGTTCGCAGTCCCCACGGGAGGGGGAACCCGCTTCTCTGCACGCAGTTGCAAGCTCTTGGGAAGTCCGATCGTGTTGTAAATGCGCTGTCAGAATTGTCTCGGAGCGTGGAGGTCATCTCTAATGGGGTGGTCAGGGGGACGACATTTGCACGGACCTTGGAGGGCATTGGAGGTTGCAGAAATAATAGTGTGAGTAATCATAGCCAGCAGCGTTGTAAGTGCATGAATTAACAACCCTATCGCATTGGTCCTATTAATATCCCCATTTTATAGATGGGGAAATGAGGCATAGAAAGTTTGCCCCCAGACACTGCCACGACCAGAATACTACCAGGAAGTGGTACCTAGAGAAGCCAGAATTTGAACCTGGAGCGTCTGGCTCCACAACCTGCTTTAAAATCACTGTACCATGGCCCCCAGTAGAAACATCCAGACTATACTAGACTGATTGAACTTGACTAAAATAAACAAGCCCAGAAAAATAGTGTGGGACCATTGAAGACAATTTAAGTTAAGGTGTCTGGAGTTCATGAATGCTCTTTTTTCCCCCAGGGTGGATTAAAAATTCTGTGGGCAAGCCATGTGAATTTTTATGAAGGAAAAGAGATTATGATTAGTACACAGTTAATAATATGACCGAAGTATATATGGCGTTTTATTCATCCTGCTCTTTTTGTCAGTTCATAGTCTGAATTTTGTGAACTTTTAATTGAATCAAACTTGAAAAAAATCGTATAGTTAATGCCAATGTCTTCTACTTCAGTGAGGTACTGGTTTTCAGCTACTGGCCTGATAGTTGGGTGGGATTAACTCTCTACACCTGTAGCAGGATCCTGGCTGTGGGCCAGCATTTGTCATCTGCTAGTTAATGTGAGCAAGCTAACCATGTTTTCAAATGGACAGACTATACTTAACACTATACAACTTAACACTATTGAACTATGCACTTAAAAATGGTTAAGACAGAAGACTTTATGTTTTTATCACAGTTTTAAAATAAAATTAAAAATACATTTAAATGATGAGTGATTCCAAGTAGACCATGTTAGACCTGACTGTGACTTGTGTAGGGCTCCACTGAGCAGTAAGGTAAATGGATTAAAGCCCTAGGCCTCTACTCAGGATCAGTTTTAGTGAGACATAAAAGAAGAAAACAGAGTAGAAAGCTAAGTTTTAATTTCTTGTATATAATTAGGATGGTAGTAATGGGAATTCAAAGAGGGGATAACGTTAAGACATTACAAACAGAATTGGGTAAGATGGGCATAGATGAAAAGAGAGCAGAAAGAGGAATAGAAAAACGTGATTTGAAGGTAGGAGATTGAACTTAACTTCAGCTGTGTTGAGTTTTGCTAGCCAGAGGCACATCAGGTGAGATGGGTTCAACAGGAAATTTAAATTCTGGCACCAATGTTTGAGAACGATTGAGTGGAGAGAGGCAGATTATATTCTTTCACACAAAAAATAGTTGAAACTTTGGGGATGGGAGTTAAGGAAAGAATGTAAACAAAAAAGGAAAGGAAGATGGGAGGAGAAACAAAGAATGGAAGAGAGCTCAGATCCTGTAATTTCGTTGAGGAAAAGAATTTTTACGAAGAAGTGCTGGAGAGCAGTGCCATAATTGGGTGATGTTGGGGAGACCTGTGCAGATCATTTAGAGCCAGTGGGGTGGGGACACATTGCAGCCAGAGAAATGGATCAAAGTCCATGAGAGAATGGGAATGGAAATCCAGGTAGAGATAGGTAGAAAACTTTTGATGCTCAGGAGAAGAATGAAAGAATGGGTAAAATAAAAAGAATACAGATTTCTGGAGATAGATAACATTTAGCCTCAATGAGTAAAGGGAACAAAAGTAAAATCTGACAGTTTGGCCTTTTGGAGGAGTACATGCTTTGTGAATAAAGACACCTTTCTCTTTAATAGTGTTTACCTAGTCGGTGTTCCATGTGTTGATACCATGCAGTGAGAGAACCTTTTTCTCTGAAGATTATTGAGGTACATTTCATTGACTTTCTAAGAAAATTGGCACTGTGGGTTTTTTTTTGTGGGGGGAGGGGGGGTTGGTTTTTGTTTTTAGGTTTCAGAGAGGGGTGTTTTTATTATTCTGTCGCACTCTGTAATTTCATTTCTCCCCAAGATCTCTTCCTAGAACTGAAGTGAAGCGTCTGTCAGACAAATGTCGCTTCGTGTGCATCGCTGCACACATTTCTGTTGTTCCTGTGTTGCCCTCACTTCACCATCTTTCATAAGCCTAGTCAGTTTTCTCACCAGGTCATGTTTTCTAGCCAGTCAGCCCAGTGTCCTTAAGTTCTCATCTCTTTGCTTCTTTATCCTCCCTGCATGACAAGTTTGACCTGCAACTCAGGTGGATTTAGGCTTCCTCTTATCTTCCTCTGCTTTTCTAGTCTCTAGTCCTGTTTTCATCACTCTCAGCAGTTGATCATATCTCATACTTTCAAATTACGATTTAAAACTTTTTTTCTGTTTATTTAAAAAGAAAAAAGAAAGAAAATAAAAAAACCTTTCTTCATTGGAATCTTATTCCAGGAAAAGTTTTTAACCAAACACGAGGCCTTGTGGCAAAGTAGATATTAAGGTTACTTAGACTATGGGCCTAGGTAAAGCGACGATGCTGTTCCGTCAGCTGGCCTTCCCATTCTGCCACACCCAGGGTGGATGGTCATCTACCTTAAGAAAGGAAGGTAACTCTACTGAGAATGTATAGTGGAACTGTTACCTTTGTTGTAAAAAGTATGTCCCATTTATACATCATTTGGTCTTTTTTTCAGGATCATCTACCCTTTGGTACAGACCAAAAAGCAAGTAGTAATTGGACAGGTACATTAAACTTTATTTTTGATATATTACTTTTGAACTTGAATATAAAAAAATCTAGAAACTTGGCTTAAAATATGCTGTGTTTAGCGTAGGAAATTTTTAGTGAAAAGTGTAATCGCCTAGTATATCATATATCGAAGTATATCATATCTAGTTCTTAGCTTATGTCTTGATCTTTTTATTGAGCCTTTTTTCTTAATTCATAATTGAAGACAGTTTCTAAAATGGGTGGTTAGGGGGAAAAAGAACTTTAAAAGGTTTTTAAAAAAATTCATTCTACCAATTTAAAAAACAGTATTTTCACTTTGTCTTCTTTGCCCAAATGGAAAGTACTTGATTTTGAATTTTAATTAAAAAGAGCATTCAAAGAGTAGAAGAAATAGACCAGTGATGAGTTACTAAAATAGGTGAATAGCAAAGTATAAAAACAATAGAGGTAAAGATTAAGTTAATTTTAAAAACGTTCACATAATTGGTAGCTAGAAGTTTAAAAATGTATTCATTAATTCAACAAATAATTTTTAGATATCTTTCATGTACTAGATATATGCTCGGTGTACCATGTTTTGGGAAAGCAGATATAGTCCCTGCTAGGTCTAAAAAATAGAAATTCCTTGCAGAATAATTCCACCAGGTAAATTTTATTCTTTGATCCCATGTGCATATATTTTAAAAGTGTATTTCTGTCTCTTAATTCATTGTTTAAGATAGAGTAGTGAACAAGAATGGCTGGTTAATATTCAGTAACTAATAACATCATTTTTTTCTAAAATTGGCCTTTTGAAGATTAAAAGCATAAACCTTTGAATAGAAGGTAATTCCTCTGTGTGTAACTGTAATACCCTAATGCTATCAAATTGTCAATCTTTTCTGGGGGAAAAAAAAAGTTTTTTTTAAGAGTATTTAGAAACCCTCTGGTGAGGCAGGAAAGCAGAGCAGCAGAGGGGCTCTGAGGTCAGACTCTCTGGGTCACACCCCAGATTTCCAGCATGAAGCTCAGTGTTTGGATTTATCAAGGAGATTACCTAAAGGTAAGGTTGAAACTAATCTTTTACAAAGGCATTTCCCAAATAAGCTTTCCAAGATTCTTTTTACATGTCTTTTTAGAGTAACTGTAGCACCACAGCTGGATTAGCATGCAGTAGAGCATTTCACAGAGAGACCACCAGAGTGGTAATACCGGTTCCTGGGATCCGAGGATTTTTATATTTAGTGTGTATGATTTACTGATTTATAATAAGGAGAGAAAGGGAATCCTTCCTTGAGAAATACAAATCAGAATCAGTCTGGTTTTTCTTTGCTCAATGGGTGCTTAACCATACATAAAAGATGGTGTTCCAGTTTTTTGTGGGGGTTTTTATTGGTATTATTATTAAAAATTAATAATGTGTGGTATTTTAACATTTAAGTTTAAAATTATTCATGAAAACTTTAAGATGTTTTGGAGAGAAAAGAATTAACCAAACTTCAAAAATTTTTTCTGTCAAATTCCATAGACTGAGGAGACTGGTAGGCTACAGTCCATGGGGTCGCAAAGAGTCGGACACGACTGAGCGATTTTACTTTCACTTTTAATTCACTTAGGACAGCCGTATGTTTTACTTGCTGATTTGTTTTAAAAGGAGAAATGTTGATCTGAAAGTTATACAGCACTTTCTCTGAAATACTCCGGTAGGATGAGTAATTTGACCTGGTTTAATGTATAGGAAAGTGCCTATGCTCTAAGTGTTGAATACATGTTCTTTCTTATTATTATCAAAACCATTACTGTTACATCATTTTCCTCCCATTTTCTTAACAGCCATAATCAGTCATACCATTGACTCTTTTGTTACAGTTCACAGCAAACTATTAACAATGTTTAATCTTCTTAGCTAAAGTAATCAGTTAATAACTTATTTGTATTCTCTCGCTTTCTTAAAGGAACTTGGGGCAGTCCACAGACATACACACCATGAAGCTTGTTAATAAGTAATGACATACCAGAGTACTTGTTTTCTAAAGTGAATATAACAACTCTAAGTGTACCTAATAAACTTAGTCACTTTCATAATACTATTTATCAGAAAATTAGCATGTGAAAAAAATTCGAGGTGGCAGACAGCCATATGTTTAGATACTTTATCTGAAAGCAGTTCTGTTGCAAATTTTTTAAGAGCTAATTCTCTGGAGATTGATGAGGTCCCTCTTCACTAGTAGGGGAAGAATGGCCCTGAAACAGGTTTCCAGCAGCAAGTGCTTTGGTGGACTGCAGAAAGTTTTTGAACATGACAGGTAAGTACAAAGAGGATACAATTTTAGATCTCTCTCTGCTTCCACCTACTTAAATCTTTAAATAAGCCCATGAAAGATCACGGTTGCATGAATAACTGTTCACATAGAAAACCTGTGGTTTTTATCAAATTTATCTTACCTAGTTTTGACATTGGTGATAGTAATAAGATATTTACTTGTAAATTACATATAAATTTCATATTTATACAAAAAGAGAATTAAGGGTGTGATCCATTTCAGTGTCTGTGAGCAAACATGTAGTTTAAGATCTTTAGATTTGTTATTTCATACATTTCTTTAGAAACAATTTTTCTTTTAAAAATTTTCGTGCTATATTGAGGGTATTACATTTATTCTTTTAATTCATTCTTCTCCAGATGACTGTGTACCATGTACAGCATAAGCTCAGGTTGATTAGTATGCTAAATTGGCCCTGTTCTTTCTTCAAGGGCTAGGGGCTATACCCTAAAATGTTGATGAGATCACTTATTCTGGACGTTAAATCACTTGTTTTACATTTCTTTGTGACTAATGAGGGGCAATTTTTTTTTTTGATGTCTGTTAAAATTATAGTGTCGAACTGAAGTGCAAAATGAAATTTGCTGTCTATTTACCACCAAAGGCAGAAACTGGAAAATGCCCTGTGCTATATTGGCTGTCTGGTAAGTGTTATGCATTTGAGTTTTGTAAAGGGGTTTCTTTTTCTTTTTTCCTGGCTTATCTTACTCTTCCATCTTGACTTTTTGGTGTGTTTTCTTAACCATCTATAAAAAACTTTAGGAGCCTATAGTCTGCTCTTACTTTATCCTGAGAACAGTTTCAAACCTACTGAATTACATTTCTTTTATTACTTCTTTTTCATGTCTGTGTTGTTATTGTGTAATTGCTAAGTCATGTTGGACTCTTTTGCGACCCCATAGACTGTAGCCCGCCAGGCTCCTCTGTCCATGGGATCTCTGGGCAAGAATTCTGGAGTGGATTGCCATTTCCTTTTCCAGAGGATCTTCTCGACCTAGGGATCGAACCTGTGTCTCCTGCATTGGCAGGTTGATTCTTTACCACTGAGCCAACCAGGGAAATCTACTTCTTTTTCAGTTAGACCACATAATTTAGCAGAAAATATAAAGTTCTAGACTCATTGGCAAAAGCTTAGAAAACTTAGTTTGTGCCTAAACCAAACATTTCTTAGAGTCTTTACCACTCAAATAGAACAATGTTAGGTAAAAGCAGGATACCTGTGATATGGTAATTAGAAACCACAGACAAGTAACTTCTTACAGCATTCTCTAGAATGTTTGAATTGGACCCGGATCTTCTCTGGCAACAGTCTGGAACATCCCAGAAGACTTCTTCTTAAACACTGGTGAATATCAGACTATCCAGTGGATTGTGAGAGCTCTTTCACAAGATCCTGGCACTTCATCTTTAGAAGCAAACATTTTAAGAGACTCATAGAAAACCAAATTATGTCATAGAGTTGTATTGTTGTTTCTTTAAAATTGCTTCTTATAACTTTGATTTACTAAATCCTCCCTTAATGTATGTTTTCTCACCAAATTATCAGTCTTTGAGAACTATGTTTCATTTTAAAAGGTAAAAATTAAGTACCTACATAATTTTAACTCAGCTTCACTTTCACTTTTCACTTTCCTGCGTTGGAGAAGGAAATGGCAACCCACTCCAGTGTTCTTGCCTGGAGAATCCCAGGGATGGGGGAGCCTGCTGGGCTGCCATCTATGGGGTCACACAGAGTCAGACACGACTGAAGCGACTTAGCAGCAGTAGCAGTTCTCTTCTTAGTACACTGAGAAATTCAAAGATGATTAGTCTAAATTTTATTGCTGAGAACTACTTGTATATAAAAATATCTTAGTATTATGATGACCATAATATTATCTCACTGTGAACATTTATGCTTTGATGCAGGAATAGTATTAACATGCTTGATAACACGCCATTGGGATTGTCATAGCATTTGGTTTATGCACCATATTGCCATTCTACAGTTTGAAAAATTCTGAATTCCCAAACACATCTAGTCCAGAGGATTTCTGTAATTGAAATTGTAGTCCATGACTTTGAAAAGGCAGCTAAGGGATCATTTAACCTAAGACAATTCTTAGATTGATACTGTTACAAATTTTATGAGAAGAGAAACTTTAGTGTCTTTTTCAGCATGATTTCTTTAAAAAAAAAAAACAAAAAACCTTTTTAATAGTAAGTAAGGAGATCAGTCCTGGGTGTTCATTGGAAGGACTGATGTTGAAGCTGAAACTCCAATACTTTGGCCACCTGATGCAAAGAGCTGACTCATTTGAAAAGACCCTGATGCTGGGAAAGATTGAGGGCAAGAGAAGGGGATGACAGAGGATGAGATGGTTGGATGGCATCACTAACTTGATGGACATGGGTTTGGGTGGACTCCGGGAGTTGGTGATGGACAGGGAGGCCTGGCGCGCGGCGGTTCATGGGGTCGCAAAGAGTCGGACATGACTGAGCGACTGAACTGAACTGAGCTTATTTTCTTGTGTTGTTAAATAAAGCTTATAAGCCGTTTACAGTATATCATGAGATAACAATATTTTTGATCTTTAGGTTTAACTTGCACAGAACAAAATTTTATATCAAAATCTGGTTACCATCAAGCTGCTTCGGAACACGGCCTTGTCGTCATTGCCCCAGATACCAGCCCTCGTAAGTGTTCTTATTCCAGAGATCCTTTGTAAAAAGTATAAATCTTGAAGACTAAGTTACAAGCAGAGTAACATGTACACAATTTATTTTGTATTTTTGCTATTTACTAATCTTTCAGGCAACATCATGACTCTAAAATACCATACTATATATTTTCCTCACTGAATTTTACTAACAGTTTTGCTACTCCCATTTTATAGATTGACACTTTAAAACAGAGACTGAGCAACTCAATTAATCTTTATCATCTTGGCACTAGTACCAAAATAACTTACAATGCAGAGGAAATAATTTTTTGTTCCTTGGGTAGCCTGTCTTGTCATGTAGTAATTTTCTTATTTCTGTTAGTCATCAAGCAGTCATGCAGCTAAACAAATATTAGTTTTAATACAAGTGATTATAATGTATACGTTAGAGAAATGAAAATATCAGGTATTTGAGAATTCAATCCATCAGATAGTTGAAACTTGTTTTGTGACCCTGGAAGGGTCAGGAAATGGAATTTAAATGGAAGCTAAAACTATCTGGAAGTTGAATGACTGGCCTTGGGAAGCACTTCATTTCCTTTCACAGTCCCTATGATACAACAAGTAAAACATGTCTCACAGGAAATGTAATAAAATGTTTAATTCAGAAGGGCATCAAAAATATAAAATGTCTCCAGAATAAACTTTTAAAATAAGGTTTATTTTTAAGTAAAAACCATAAAAAATTCTTAATGATCATTAGTGGGAAAGTGCCATGTTCCTGGATGAGCAGAGACTCTTACAAAGAGGTCATTTCCATCCAATTACATATCACTATGATTTTATTTGAAATCTCAGTGGTTGACTTTACTTTGCCAACAAAGGTCCGTCTAGTCAAGGCTATGGTTTTTCCAGTGGTCATGTATGGATGTGAGAGTTGGGCTGTGAAGAAAGCTGAGCACCGAAGAATTGATGCTTTTGAAGTGTGGTGTTGGAGAAGGCTCTTGAGAGTCCCTTGGACTGCAAGGAGATCCAACCAGTCCATTCTAAAGGAGATCAGCCCTGGGATTTCTTTGGAAGGAATGATGCTAAAGCTGAAACTCCAGTCCTTTGGCCACCTCATGAGAAGAGTTGACTCATTGGAAAAGACTCTGATGCTGGGAGGGATTGGGGGCAGGAGGAAAAGGGGACGACAGAGGATGAGATGGCTGGATGGCGTCACCAACTCAATGGACGTGAGTTTGGGTGAACTCCGGGAGATGGTGATGGACAGGGAGGCCTGGCACACTTCGATTCATGGGGTCGCAAAGAGTCGGACACTACTGAGCAACTGAACTGAACTGATGATTTTATTCGAAATCCCAGTGGTTGACTTTAAACTGCATGCAAGTATATAAAATAAAACCTAATTAATTAAAAAAGAATGTAAGAAAATTCCACTGGCGGGATGGATAAATAGGAAAAACAGGATGGAATGATTCCAGAGTATATAAGAAGACATTTTCACTGTCAGCTCAAGATAGCGAATTGAGCACAAGTGTTTGTCCCCATTCTCTTCTGAGATCACAGTGGTACAGAGAAGCAAAGAAGTGTTGGGGTAGTGAGGAGGGTCATCAGAGAAGAAATTTCAACACATTTACGAAGGATAAAAAGAAGGTCGAAACCCTTTGACAGGTAAAACAGAGTGAGAATATGTTCAGAACACTTAGGATCTTCTAACATCAACAAAGAAAGACAGTGAATACCCCAGCCTGGAGGACCATGTCCTCCTTTTCCTACCTCATTGTCTGGAACTAGTCATAGGACCGCACTCGAGGGCAAGGACGTATGTGCGCCAAAAGGCCAGAGAGCTCACAGTGTCCAGTGAACAGCTCTGATGCAACTGAATATTCAGGTTCATTTTAAAGTGTATTATTAAACGGGGGCCATTACTAACAGAGAAGATGAAACCACGAGACTTTTCTTTAATTAGGTGGCTGCAATATTAAAGGAGAAGAGGACAGCTGGGACTTCGGCACTGGCGCTGGGTTTTATGTCGATGCTACTGAAGATCTTTGGAAAACTAACTATAGAATGTACTCTTACGTAACGAAGGAGGTAACTTAATTTACATTGTAATTATTAATCGATGACTGTGAAAGTTTGATTTTGGACACAAGGTCCTTCTAGTCTTTTAAACTAAGGTATGGTATTGTTGAATCTGTTTGGTATATGTGATATGATGTCCGACTCTATGCGGCCCGTGGACTGGCCCACCAGGCTGCTTAGTCAGTGGAATTTTCCAGGCAAGAATACAGGAGTAGGTTGCCATTTCCTACTCCAGGGGATCTTCCCGACCCAGGGATTGAACCCACATCTCTTGCGTCTCCTGTGTTAGCCACCAGTGCCACCTGGGAAGCCTATTTAGTATATATTTACTAATTAACCTTTGTAAAGATTCCCAAGTTTACTGGTACTATACTCCTATTTTCTCAATAGGAGAATACTCCTATTTTCTACAATAGGAGTATTCTAAATTCACATAAGTACAATTTTAAGGAATTTAATAATTATTTTGATACCTGTTTACATTGACCAGGTTATACAAAGCAAATAGTATATGAAAACACTTCGCATTTCTCTGGTAGTTGGTTCATTCAGACATATTCACAGGGATTAATCATAATGAGAAAGGATAAGTGGTAAAGCATTGCTTCTATTAATAATATTTGTGTACAGTTTATGCATTTTTCTAAATTTTATATGATTTTAACAATGTCCACATCATAAAAATTCAGAACTAATAGTATAAAATTTTAATCATGTGTAATTCTGTCACCCCAGACAACTATATTTTGGTATATTCCAGACTTTGTTTTATGAGTAGTTTTCATATAATTGTGAAAAATTTTTATCTTATTCTTTTTTAGTTATAGAAAACAAATATTTTATAATATTCTGATCTATTTGTAACATAATTTTAAGAATTGGATAGTATTCCATCATATGCCATGATTTACTTTTTTCTAATGGAGCTATTTATATGTTTACATATGTTTTTTACCATAATGTTTATTACTGCATTGATTATCTTTGTGTATAACTTTTTCTACCCATAAGAACTTTTCCTGTAGAATAGATTCCAGGAAGTGAAATTATTGGATCAAAGTTTAGAACATTTTGAAGTTTCTTTCTGCATTATGGTCTTAAATTTGCTTTCTAAGTGTGATGTATCATATATTCTCCAGTGATATATAATCATTGTCTGTCCTGCATTTTTTAAAAATCTTTACGGTGTAAACCATTTTAAGACTGTGATTTGGAAGTATTGATTTTTTTTATACAACTTTGAAAGAGTCTAAACTTCCTTATCTCATATCTTCTGTCCCACCATTAAATTCTCTCTAGCTTCCCCAACTTGTAAATGACAATTTCCCAGTGGACCCCCAAAGGATGTCTGTTTTTGGCCACTCTATGGGAGGCCATGGAGCTCTGATTTGTGCTTTGAAGAATCCTGGAAAGTACAAAGTAAGATTACCTAAGCTTCTAGTGACAGATATTTCTCTTGAATAATATAATATTAGGAACTTACAGAGATTGAAATTAGATACTGTTGTTTAGTATTGGAACTAAACTTTTCTAGTGTTGGGAATTTCAAGAGATTGTGGGGGAAGACTATTAAATTGACCATACAATATATGCTGCAGACTCAAAAGAATAGGCCTTGTATCCCAGTGTTTTCTCATTGGTCTGCTAGAGGTATTATCAAGAAATTTTCATTGCTTCTATTCAAACTATAGTTTTCTAGGCTCTTTTTTTCTAAAAGTTAGTCTTGACTAATGTTATTATGGCAGTATATTATCATTTACCTATATTTTTACCAAGAATATTCTCACATAAAGTTTACTCTGATTTTCCATTGTTTTAAGTGGAAAAACTGAGTAGAAATTCATCATAAACTTCATTTGTGCCTTATTTAATGAAAATGTAATGTACTGCTTGGTTGCTTTAGCAATTATATTTTATTAGCTCTTTGAATAGAACACAAAGGATGATGGATCTTGGAGAGGCATATAATCTAAGCTCATAGTATAGCAGAAGAAAACTCGTTCACAGGGACTTTCATGACAAGTCAGAGTTTTTAAGCAAGTTGCAAATATCTGTGCATAGTCAACTTACAAAAATATAACTTGTTTGTAAATTTTATTTTATTTTTGTGCCTTAAGTCTGTGTCAGCATTTGCTCCACTTTGCAACCCAGTGCTCTGTCGTTGGGGCAAAAAAGCCTTTACCGGATATTTGGGAACAGATCAAAGTAAATGGGAGGTAGGTACTGGATGGCTGTCTTAAACTCATTCATAAGTTTTCAAATTTGTTGAAAAGCTGCACTACAGACATTCTATTCCTAACTTATTCAAGTAAGGATCCAGGGTCCCTTGCATTGCAAGCAGATTCTTTACCATCTGAGCCACCAGGGAAGCCCAAACATCCAGAGCTAAAACTAATTAACAAAAGTGAATACATATACCAATAACACCACCCATGAAGGATCTTTTTTAAATTGTATTGAATTATGGCAGATATTCTGAGGCTACATCTTTTTTCTGCTAATGATTAATTTATATGTTTATTTTCTAAATTAACATTATGAAAAATAGCCCCTATTACTAAATTTAGACTTATCTCTTAACTATGTGCTCGATTGTATGGTAAGAACCAGGAGGCCTGGGTTTTTATTTTGTGTATCTGTTTCAAAATCTAGTGTCTCTCAGGTTTAGATTTTTAATTCTAGGCTTAACAGCCTTTAAACATAGATACTGTGTATGTAATGTACATTTATGAGTCTATTTACAACAGCGAGATTGCTTTTTAAAGCATAAGAGCAGATGCTTCTAGATGAAAATAAACAGGCCCTTTTTTCCAAGACTGTGCAGAAATGGGCTATTTGAAAACTCCTGCCAAGAATTTGAATATTTTGCAAATGAGCTCATCACCATGCACTTGTTAGCAAGTAGCAGATACTTGAGTTGGGGGGGGCGGGGAAACCTTTTTTGTCTCATTCCTGTTTATTCAAAATCATTTACACATGGACCCCTATTTTACTTAAGTTTGGTCATTGAAATTCTAACAGAATTGGAAAGTTAATCTCTTAGTCACTAGATTAAAGTTTTGTTTTGCTTAGGCCTAGGTTTTCATTAGGTTGGAGGAATGCCAAAAATTGTTACTATTAGTTACTTGGAGAACAACGCATTGACAATGCTTGTGCATCAGTAGTTTGAGTTTTCACCATATGCAGTGTTTGTGTGGAGTTTTGAAATCTTCTGTCAAGAAGGTGATGATCCTTTCCTGCCCACAGGGGCCTTATGGTCTAATAGAAGATTTGAGTGAAAGACCAACTGATTGAGAGAAGTAGGGGAGGGGTAGCCTATAAAGGAACGTGTATCCTTTTTCTCCAAGTGGCAGTAGATTTTACTGTCTTAATTATGGGGTGTTTAGGCCAGCATTTAATTTACTCTTGGAAGAAGGAGGCTATGCAGAATTATGAACTCACAGAACTTTACACTAGTTGGACTTTGTATGTTTCCTTTCACTCTCCTTTTAAGACTAAAGAAAGCAAGTCTGAAAAAGCATGATACTTTAGAAGGGAAAATCTTTTGTTTGTCTTGATCAATGCATCAGTGTGGTTAGTGAATATACATGAGTGATCAGCATTTAAAGATGGATGGTAAAATAGAAAATTGTAACTAGTGGCAGCTCCTCAGATACTAAATTTGAGTTGTTAACATGATTCAGATTATTCAAGTCTTCCTGAAAGTTCCTGGAGATGGTAGATATTTGGTGGTTTTCAGCATATAGCAAAAGAGAGATTTATGTCTGGAATTAGTCAAAAAGCAGAAACAAAAATAGACTGCTTATTTGAAATAGTTAGAAGAAATAGTCAATTTGTGAAAGGATTTACAAAGGAAAAATATCAGGGTTTTTGAAGTTGAGAAGTGGTTAATAACCTTGATGATTTAGAAGAAAAAAGGTTACACAATGAAGACTACTTGAGATATAAAATCCTTGCTGTCGGTCTAGGACTGCTTGAAAGTAAGGAAGAGGCTGTAATGAGAATAGCATTCTGAAGCCCTTATAAATAAAAACCAGACAAGCCAACTTAATCAGCCTTAGAGCTTGAATGACTTAAAATTTCTATTCGGTTCTAGTATAGGATATTCTGAAGAATATCTTTCTGGCGCTTGGGAATTTACTTTTCATTATTTCTCCTCTTTTTATAGGCTTATGATGCTACCTATCTTGTGAAGTCCTATCCAGGTCCTCAGCTGGATATACTAATTGATCAAGGGAAAGAGGACGAGTTCCTTTCCGACGGACAGTTACTGCCTGATAACTTCATAGCTGCCTGTACAGAAAAGAAAATCCCTGTTGTTTTCAGATTGCAAGAGGCAAGTACCAGGAAACCTTACCTTGCTCTAAATTCACTATTAAAAAAACAAGATTCCATAGTATTTTTTAAATTTTATTTTAGAATTTGAAAAGGTACCTCTAGTTAAGATATTTTCTAATTATAATAAGACAAAGTGAAAACTTCCCTATTAAGTCAGTGATATCTAAGACCAGATTACAAAGAAATAGGAACGCTTTTGGCAGTGAAAAGGATTTACAATTTTCTGTCCTACTGTAAGATCAGTAAATAGCTCAAAGTTTGATGCTTGGGTGGTACTTAATCATCAACATTATCGGGTGTCTTTCTTTACACATGCAGCTGTTGTTGCAGTCAAATAAAAAGACAAGCTTACACCTTAATTACTCTTCTCTTTAGGTACACATCTTAGCCTCGGAAGCTGTGTATTGTGTGACACGCACATATGCACTATATATTGAGTTAGATACTAACCTATCTGTTGAGCTGCTTTCTCGTTGTTTGAGAACTATTACTGGATTTTGATTGGTTTGCAGATTTTCCTTTTTTCCTTGGCTAAAATACTTTTGACTATTCACTACTCACCTAACTCTATGCTAATATAGTTATAATTAAAGAAATTCTGCCTTTATTTTTTAAAAAATTATATAATCACACACTTCAGAACATAATATAAACAAAATTTTTCTTTCAGGATGAAAAATGAACCCTGAAAATTATACATGGCCAGGCTTTTTAAAAACATTTTTATTCATGTGTATGGGTAATATGCCATATGGATAATATGTTTATGGGTAATATTCCAGGCACATTGATCTAAAACTTATAATGATAAGTGTTACCTAGATCACTCCAGTGTTCTTGCCTGGAGAATCCCAGGGATGGGGGAGCCTGGTGGGCTGCCGTCTATGGGGTCGCACAGAGTCGGACACGACTGAAGTGACTTAGTAGTAGTAGTAGATCAATGTGTAAGCTTACAAAACTGTTTTCACAGCATTAACTCATTTTATCCTTATATGACCAGATGAGAGACCATTCCTATCCTGTCCACCTGTTTGGGTTTTTTTTTTTACTTTTTTTCAGCTTTTTTTTTTTTATTGTGGTAAAATAACCACAATACCACATAAAAGTTACTACCTTAACTCTTTTTAAGTGCAATTTCAGTGGTGTTAAATACATTCATAATGCCCTGCAGCTTTCACCATCATTCCTGTCCACAATTCTTTTCATCTTGTAAAACTGCAACTCTGTTCCCATTAAGCACTAACCCCCCATCCCTCCCTGCCCCCAATCCTTAGCAGCCACCATTTTACTTCCTGTCTCTGTGACTGCCCTGAGGATTTCCCATAAGTGGGCTCATACAGTATTTGTCTTTTTGTGACTAGCTGATTTCACTTAGCATAGTCCTCTTAAGGTTCATCCATGTTGTATCATGTGCCAGAATTTTCTTCCTTTTTAAGGCTGAATAATATTTCATCCTATACATATACCAGATTTTGCTTATTCAGTCATCTGTCAGTGAACCATGTAGGTTGCTTCCAAGTCTTAGCTATTGTGAATAATGTTCCTATAAACAGGGATGTGTAAATGTTTCCTGAAGATTCTACTTTTATTTATTTTGGTTATTATACTCAGGAGTGGAATTGTTGGATCATGTGGTGATTCTGTTTTTAATTTTTTGAGGACACTTCATACTATATTCCATAGCAGCTATACCACTTTACATTCCCATCAGCAGTGCACAAGGGTTCTAATTTCTCCACATCCTCCCCAACATTCCTTTTTTCTTTCTTGTGACTATCCATCATTTAAAAATAGAATTTTTTATTAATAGATTAATTTGAACATTTATCATCAGAATTACATGCTTTAGATCAATGATCAACCTTGAGAAACTTTATTATAAAGATAACAGTGTGTTTAATTTTATTAACTCTAGCTATAAGTGATAAAACAAAGCGTGTTTTTTCCCAAATGACTTGAACTTCTTGGCAATAGTGCTCTTGGTTGCCTCTTCTGCGTCCCTTGAGTTTATGCCAGGAAATTTTGTTGTTACCACTAACAGCAAAGTTTCAGCCTTGCTACAAAGACTGAAAAATTTCTAGAGTTTGTTATATAAGCAGCAGGGTTAGAA